>NW_026000229.1:31130236-31162149 GCF_001458135.2 Marmota marmota marmota
ATATACTGTAATAGAGTCAAAAGTCCTCTGCAATTTTAAGACAGACACAATTTAGAAAAGAGGTGAATGGTACTTTTTTTTTTTTTTGGCAAGAATGATTTTATCTGATTTGTATTTTCAATCTGAAATCAACTAACTCAACTTTCATTGTACAAAAGCAGCTGTTTCTTATCTGTTGTTCAAAAGAACACTGTCTTGATGTAAAACTGAGAGGTAGATAAGTGAAGGACTGCTGATCTCTGTCATGTGATGCCTTCTTGCACAGGACAGTGCAGTGCGAGCTAATCCCACCTGATTTTAGGACACAGCACAGTGTACCAGAGAGTTAAGGGGATATAAACTCAAAGTAAATTATTTGTAATGATTGGCTGCAGTATCTCTCTATCGACTATGAATGACATAAACACAGAAACTAATTGAAAAAAGTACATATGTTTGTCATGGTACATAGGGTGGAATTGGTGGAGGTTAAGATTTGCAACACTGGGGCTGGGGATGTGGCTCAAGAGGTAGCGTGCTCGCCTGGCATGCGCGGGGCACTGGGTTCGATTCTCAGCACCACATAAAAGTAAAATAAAGATATTGTGTCCACCTAAAACTAAAAAATAAATATTAAAAAAAAATTGCAACACTTAATACTTGCCTCTTGCTGAGCCCACTGAACTTGGCTATGCTAAAAACTGTGATTTGATACTATAGAAGGTGAGTCCTACTCACTCTTGCCTTTCCATGGTGATAGGAATGAAGTACAAAAGAACAAAATTATTCACATGTTGGATATAAAGCCTCTTGAGATTAGAAGATGTCACTGATTTGTTATGCATAGTTCAAATGAGAAGACCAGACAATGTTTTAAAAAATTCTAAGATGGATTGAAAGGATCATCAAATTGTTTTGATGAAGGGTCCCTTATCTGAAATCTTAAGGCTGAATAAGAAAAAAGCAAGAAGAGGGAGAAAGAGGCTTCAGTGGGTTAGTATAGGAGTTAGTCAGATAATTGGGGCCCAGAAAAAACTTAAATTCTTTTTATTTCATTTTTAGCAGCTTCAAGGGCTATAATTTCTAGGTCTTTAAAAATGCCATAGTTAAACTGGGCATGGTGGCACATACCTGTAATCCCAGTGGCTCTAGAGGCTGAGGCAGGAGAATTGCAAGTTCAAAGCCAGGCTCAGCAACTTAGCAAGGCCCTAAGAAACTCAATAAGACCCTGTCTCTAAATAAAATATAAGAAAATAGGGCTGAGGATGTGGCTCAGTGGTAGAATGCCCCTGGGTTCAATCCCCAGTCCAAAAAAAATTTGACATAGTTAAGCCAGGTGTGGTGGTGCATGCTTTTAATGCCAGCTACTCAGGAAGCTGAGTCAGGAAGACTGCAAGTTCAAGGCCAGCCTGGGCAACTTATTGAGACCCTGTCTTAAAAAATAAAATAAACACCGGGTGTGGTGGCACACACCTGTAATCTCCAGTGGCTCAGGAGGCTGAGACAGGAGGATTTCAAGTTCAAAGTCAACTTCAGCAACTTAGCGAGAACTTGTCTCAAAATAAAAAATGAAAAGGGCTGAGGATTTAGCTTAGTATCTAAGTATCCCTGGGTTCAATCCTTGATATCAGAAATAAAATAAAAATAAAAAGTGAATTGGGCATGTAAGTCAGTGGTAGAGTGCTTGTCTGGCATGTTGTGAGGCCCAGTACCTCGGAGGAGGAAAAAACAGCCTCGATTTCAGGAAATGGCAACTATGATCACAAGCTCTCAATTACCCACCAACACCAAAAAGCCAGTGAATTGTGGGTCTTGCTCCTTTCTGTAGTATGAGCACTTCAAACAAGGGCTTAATGGCTGAAGGCCACAGAGCAGTGAAGCAGAGCTAGCTGTCTCATGTCTGGTAGGAAAACATATCTCAATGTTCCATCATGACCAAACAGCTGGATACCCCAAAAGCTCAAAATTCAGTGCCTGGCTTAGTTTTTTAAGAGAGGATTCTTTAGGTCTTTATTTTTGCCCTGTATTTCTGAAATGAAAATGGAAGCCAGGTATATCAAACATAACTATAATGACAATAGCAGGATCAATAATAATAAAACTAAAATTAAATGAGCATTTACTATTTGACAGACACCAAACTGAGTACTTGAAAGCTTATCTTATATGATTCTCATATTAACTTTACAATATAGGGGGTGTTTTTATTAGTTTTATTTTATAACTGAGAATATTGAGTCAGAGTGACTAAATTATGTGCCGAAGGGACCTACAGCTAATAGGTGGCAAAACAGTGATTCAGAACTCGGCTGTTAGTCACAAAAGCCCAAGAGCACCAGCTTCCTAAGGTTAAAAACAAAACTGTCATTCTCTTATCATCACCATTTAACATTTTCCACAAGGTTGGCCTAACCACCAACCAATGCACATACACTTTCAAAAAAAATTCTGAGGGTATGTTGACTCCCCCCATATTGCCTTCCATCTGTTTCTTTGCAAAAATGATTGACAGCTGGAGTCTAAAAATGGTAACAGCATCTGTAACCACAGGAATTCATAGAAAGTAACTAACTGGAAAGTCATTAACTGATTCAGTAACTATTTTTTGTCCCCAAGAGAACTGTAGCACCCGGGAACAAGACTCTTGGGTCCTACATGGAGAGACCAACACAGCAATGTACAATGTCACCCATATACATGCCAAACAGCAAAGGTCACAGTCTTAGGTATTTACTTCAAATGAAATGATATTCTAGCATCATACTCCTTTATTACAGTTAAAGCAGCAAAGGGTTAATTAAAAGCAATATCTCTTGTCTCTGTAGAAGACTTTTTCTCCCCAGTCAGTATATGACAGTTTATATTCCCAGTTCATTTCTCTAGTTCTGAAGATACTTTATTGCCTGCTAAACTAAATTTTCTCTAAATTGCTAGAGAAGAAAAACACCTCAAACTGCTTATTCCATCAAAACCAACTCCTATATTATATTGGCCAAAATGAAATCCACTAATCCAGGGCACCAAAGTTGATAATATGAGAGAAGGGTTCTTGATAAGCTTTTAAAAAATCCTCTGGAGTCACAGCTGGCCGTTACTTAACCTGTCAATCTTATATATTCAGTAGGATTCTCTCCTCCCACTATAGGATAATTGCATTTAGTTATATTGTTTGAGTTACTGTCATATAAGCGCAGAGAGGAAGGAGAATATGACCAACTCGTTTCATATAGATTTTAGAATATTACCAGGTGTAAAAAGAGGCTTAAATGCTGCTCATGGTGACACGTGGTAAATTAGCCCCTGCATCATCACGGAGCTGACTGGCCCCAGGGTCACACAGCCTCCTGATGGCCTATTCCTTGGCTGACATTGGAAATGTGAGTAGTGGTACCTGATTCTAACAGTGCTCCCAAGGATGCAAGTCTGCTGAGGTTTACTCCACATTGTGCAATGCAGAGCACACTCAGGGGCCTGGATTGATGTCCTGACTCTGCCACCGTCTTATCACGTGATTATGAGCATTAATTTAATTTTCTTGAATCTCACTTTCACAATCAGTAAATTGAGAACACAGCTTTGTTTAATTTTTGCCTCATTGGGCTGATCAAACAAGAAAAACTAGGAAAAAGCTTGGAAGAATAGGTAAGCACTTAAGTACTACAAAAATACATCAATAGATGAGGATTTTTAGCTGAGTGTGTGTGTGTGTGTTTGCACGCACAAGAAAAACAGAAAAGAGAAGGGGAATGACATGGGAATACTAGTAGAAGTGGGCTAGTTTGGAAGATTTGGACCTTATTTATTTTTATTTTTTTTAAATCCTGGGAATCAAACCCAGGGTCTCCATATGCTAGGCAAACACTCACTACTGAGCTATAGCCCCAGTCCTACACATTGTTATTTTAAATAATAATTTTAATGCTTTCTCCCCACCTGAGAATAATTATGGTTAAAATTTTAACCACTATATGAATACTTCCTTAGAAAATCACCAATTAATTATTATTTGTCTACCACATACTCCCTAAACAAAAAGTAATTCATTCAGCAATGACTGTTTATCTAAGACATGGAAAACTTGCTTTAATTCCCTAGATATCTGCGGTGTCATCAGGTTTACCCAAATATTTCATCTAAATTCCACATGCTGTCATTTAAGGCCATTATGTCTGGTTCTCTCCTCGTCAGTTAGTCTATATAATAGTGCTCTCTCTGGCTCCTTCCATCCTTTCACATTTCGAAGGACAGTTATCACCCCAAATGCTTTCGTTTTATTTCCAAGCCAGTTTTGTTTTTCTTGACTCAAAGGCCATCCTTTAGAAATATTTATCACTTTTAGTTGGTCTCCTATGAAATCAGAAAAACATTTCAACTACCGGTTAAAATTCAGGATCCCGGGCTCTTGCTTGTCCTTGATCTATGAATCAAGGAAGAGGGCTCTTGTCCAGAGTTTTTTGTTATTTTTCTATCATTGCACGTACCTTCCCTGCTGGCCTAAGTAACACAAGGTGAGCAGGGAGAAAAAAGCACTTTTCATAGATGAAGAGTCTCTTACCACAAAGACTTCACAGCAGATGCAAAGTCCACTGTTCTTGGTAAAGGCGTGAGTTATGTCCAAGAGAGCAGGTCTTGTCATGGGTCCCCCTGTTAGAACAATACACTGGGGCCTGAAAGTAAAGAAGAGAAGATATAGAATTGGCCATTAAGGAAGCCGCTGAAAGCAGAAATGCCCCATTGGAAACAGCCAGTACAGAGGCTATGAAAAACGAAACCGCTTCTCCCCTGATTATTTCTTGGGTTTCCCACCAACATTTTTGTATTCATAGTCTAGTCAGTCACAGCAAAAGTGTAAAGCCAGGAAAAGGCAGTTTGGGGTCTACTTGTCTTTTATGGTCTGGATACTGCTCTACCCCAAATATCAACGAAACCTGTCCCTCTCTAGTCACTATTCACTATTTTTCTTTTTCTTTTTCTTTTTTTTTTTTTCCTTCTGTCTTGCCAGCTTGTGCTGAGAGGTTCCATTCAAAATAAGATATAACTTGGGCTGGGGATGCAGCTCAAGTGGTAACGTGCTCACCTGGCATGCGCGGGGTGCTGGGTTTGATCCTCAGCACCACATAAAAATAAAATAAAGATGTTGTGTCCACCGAAAACCGAAAAATAAATATTATAAAAAAATAAGACATAACTAAAGAAAAGCCCAAGTGTGACTGCTCTGAAGGGAACTCAGTAAGCTCAAGATGAATGGAGATAATTAATAATTATATTTTAATTAATAATAATTAAGACATCTCTCCAAAATCATGTCATTTAGGCCACTTTTCCATCTCCACGCATGGAAGGTGACACTTGGCACCATAAGGGGTTATGGTTTTGGGTAGGCATGACCCTGTGTGGAAGGAAGAAGCACTCATTTGTAGGAAGTGCTGCTATGAAAGTATGGCAGTTGCTCATTTTTGGAACATACTCACAAAGCTTGTAATTACTCTATTCTTGCACAAAAGAAAAGCCTCTTCTGATGTGGAACATACCAGATGCCTGAGTAGCCAACTTTACCTGAAATTTTTCACATGGTCTTCCACTGTGGTTAATTCCAGAGCATTGTCCAAAGCACTCACATAGGAAAGAGCCTGTGTGGAGGAGCCCCAATTCACATCTATGGACCAAGGAGGAAATTGGCACACACAAAATTGTTACAAGCCATCCACTTATATAATTTTCCCTGGCTATGCAAGCAGAGATCTGTGCCCAAATTAGAGAAAATGCAACAGTGTTTCCTAGAAAGAGCTTTGTGAACACTATGTGAATCCTCAGAAACAAGACTTTTTTTCCAGCTAAGGATCAGCCTGTAAAGCTGCAGTCTCAGAAATCTTGCCTGGTGGAAGAGGCTGTGTGATAACTACATTGCAGGTGGAAGGACTGGGGAAAATGGTCAGCCCTGAATAAATTCAAGGGATCTTCACAAATTCTTAAATTGAAAGCAATTTCAGTTATACAGATAGTGTGCAGTCATCTTTATATTTGAAGAGTTAGAATGAGCAGTTCAGGGATTTATGCTTCTAGATGTCCATGAATAGGATCAAGGCTCTTTAGCTAGCATTTTGGGTTGATCTTTTAGAACACAATCATAACAAGGGAAGTCAGCACTACCATCCCTTGCCTGCCTTTCTTTCTTCCTTCTTTCCTGTCTTCCTTCCTTCCTTTTTCAAAAACAAATTCAAATATTAAATGGAATTTAATAGGCTAGAAATGCACAGACCCATTCCAAGATGGAGGAACCTATTCCCTCCACTCTTGCTCTGGAGAGTTAGAAAGTGAGTTGGAGATGATTAACTGGAAGTAAAAAATACGTTAACATTGATCAAGTACTGACAATGCATTAGGCATTAAGCATATCTTAGACAACTCATTTTTATTGGAATAAAAACCCCCTTAGTCAAATGGACATTTATATCCTAAAATTGAAATTTGAACCACACCTCACACCCTACACAAAAATTGACCCCAAGGGGATAGTAGACCTTAATGAAATCACCAAAGCATTAAAACTTGTAGAAGTTTGTGACCTTGGAGTAGGGAAAGTTAAGTCAGATGTAAATTGCTAAATCGTATAAATAAAAAAAATGAAAGATGATTAAGACATCATATAAATTAAGAACTTCTGTTATTCAAAACAAACTATAAGGAAAATAAAAATAGAAGCCACAGACCCGGAGAAGATATTTGTAAAACACATACTGTAAAAGGATTTGTATCTAGAATATATAAAGAATTGTCATGCCAGGCATGGTGGCACCTGCATATAAATCCAGCCACTTGATCTAAGCAGCTAAGATGGCTAAGACAGGAGGATTGCAAGTTCAAGGCCAGCCTCAGCAACTTAGGGAGACCCTTAGCAATTTGGTGAGACCCATCTCATGACAAATATAAATAAATAAATAAATTAAAAAGGACTGAGCATATATTTCAATGGGAAAGCACTCCTGGATTCAATCCCTAGTACAAGAAACTAAAAAACAGTCCAAACAAAAATCTCTCACAATTGAATAAGAAAACAATTGGAAAAAAATGAGCAGAAGATTGAAACAGACACTTAACTAAAGAAGATATATGAATGGCAAATGAGATGTTCAACATCATTAGTCACTGAGAAAAAGTAAATAAAGCCACAATGACATAGCACTATACATCTATTAGTATGGCTTTTTAAAAAAGCAACTGACAATTCTAGATGATGACAAAGATGTGAAGCAACTAGCTAGGACTCTTTCATTGCTGGTGGGAACAGACAATGATACTGCTGCTATGGACAACAATTTGACAGTTTCTTTTAAAGTTATGTATATACTCACTATATAAACAGAAATCTGAATCTTAGATATTTACTCAAGTAAAATGAAAATTTAGGTCCATATGAAGACATGTGTATGAATAAGTATAGCACATGGATACATAATCATCTTAAACTGAAAATAAATTAGATGCTCATTGACTTGTGAAGAGATTTTTTAAAGTGTTGTGATATATTCATAATAGGGTGCTGCTCATCAATACAAAAGAACAAACGACTTATACCTGTGACAACATGGATAAATCCAGAGGATTATGCTAAGTGAAAGGCTATTATTACATGGTCCTATTTATAGGATTTTTCTGGAAAAGATTAAGGTATAGAATCAGAAATTAGAAAAGTAGTTGCCAGGGACAAGTTCTAGAGAAAGGAGATTGAAGACACGGGGTGTGAGGGCACCTTAGGGATGTCCTCCATCTTGATTATGGTGTAGGTACTGGACTGTATAAGTTTGTCAAAATTTGCGGAATGTACCTCAAAAAGGGATGAACAACTACCACATGTAAATGATATCTGATGTTGAAAATAGATAAAGAAAAACAAAACAAATCCATCCAAAGTTGTTTTATACTATCTCTACCTCACCGGCAGAGAGAGGAAAGGGGAATTCTATGGTGACCAGGGGCCTCTCAGTACCCCCTGTTCCCTAGTCACCCCTTGCTTCAGTTCACCCTTCTCACTGGTTCTAAAGTCAACATCCAAAGTTCAGGTCCAGTTATGCTTCTCCAACTGAATACCTATGGCACCTTTCTGTTGTTCTCCATATCCTGATTCTTTCACAGGCCATGTAAATTTCTTATTTCCTTGGCCTCAGCCAACCCCTCTCACTTCACATCAAGTCCCTTCTCCTTAGTACCAAACAAATCAATGTGTTAAGGCCTTGGAGCTTCCCCAAAATGCCACTAGCTTATGTGCATCCTTAACTTCACTCCTGCTGTCCTTCTGCCTAGAATGTCATTCCCTGACTCTGTTCCATTAATTGTCTCTTAGTTGCTTACTGTTTTCTTTTATAACCTAATTTATTTGTTCACTCAACAAATACTTATTTTGTACAGAGTGCCTGACCCTGAGAACTCAAGCCATGAACCCCCAAATTTTCTTAGACAACTCTAATCAAGGAAATGACTCCCTCCCTCCCCTTTTCTTAGCAAATTATTCTTCTTATTTTCATGGTTTTGCTTACTATATTGTATCATAATTAATTGTCTATTCTGGGAACTCCTGAGGACAGGACATGTATTTCATTTGGGACATAGAAACAGAAGGTGCTGTAATGGAAAGCTTTTGGGATTTGGGATGATACTCCTCTGGTTAAGATGTCAGCTCTAACACATCCTGATCATTACAAGTGGTCAACTCTATGAACTCTCATTTCTTTGTATGTAAAATGAGAGTAATACTAATCTACAACACTATCATGAGGATTAAATGATTATATGACATAGTTGTTGTTATTTCTACATTACATTACATTATTACTATCTACCTTGTACATGGCACACCTAAGCTGCTTAGTAAATGCTGAATGAATGGATAGAGAGAGATTTGGAAACCCCATCCTGGACAGTCCTTATCTTACCTGGCTTCTTATAAGTCACATAGATATAGAGGAATAACTCAATGACATAGGTGATAACAGCTGCCCACCAGTTGATGACAAACATGACCGCACAACACAACACAGCTCCAAAAAGAGACACCCACATGTTGTAAATCCCATATGCAGGTCTCCATCCTGAAAAAGAAAAAAAAATCCACAAGTTTTTCACACTATTGTTATCAGGCTACTGAATTTTATAAGAATGCAGGTAATGTGTGTTTTTCTGTCTTAAAGAATCAGAACTTTGAGGTCCATTTTCTAACTCTGTTATTTTTTTTTCCTATAATCTTGGGTCCCTGGCCTATGAAAGTGGTGGTTATACCAAACATGATGCTGTAAAATTTGGGAAATATTAGCATTTGGAAAATTTTACTCACAGACCCCTTCATTCTTCCTGTATGCCCCAATTGTGCTTTCCAAAGCTTAGGCATCTAAAATCTAAGCCACCAGGGGTTGAAAGGAGGCAGGAGGGATAGAAAGAGTGGGAGGAGGAACTTCCTGGTTATCCAGGAGAGCGAGGATTAAGACATTCAGCTTTTGCACATGACTATTCTTAGTCAGCAGGAGTCAATCTGCTTGACTTCTTGGCAGCTCTCCCATAACCCTAAGAGGATAGGCCTGTCTTTTCAGAAACAATAATCCATGGAAAAAAGAAGGAGAGATTTTTCTAGCAATGACGTCTTCAACCCAATATATTAATATATCACACATTTTGTAATGAAAATATTTCTCACAGTTCCTAAATACATAGGTTTCCATGTTCTATTAGTTCTCTGAAATGAATAAAGCCAGGAGACAGTATGGTCAGGATGGGGAAACTCTGATTTGGAGGGCACTTGGTCTCTGGATGAAGTACATTTTACATTTGCAGTTGCCAAAACACAACACAACTGTAAAAGTCTCCAGGAGCAATTTCCTAAATAACCACAAGATGGAAATAGCACTTCGAGAACATCATCGGAAATACTTTTATTTTTCTGAGTCTGGCCTCTCTCTCTCTCTCTCTCTCTCTCTCTCTCTCTCTCTCTCTCTCTATCTCTATCTCTCTTTCTCTCTGTGTGTGTGTGTATGTGTGTTTGTGTTAAAGAGAAAGAGAGAGGGAGGGACAAGAAGAGAAGGAGAGGGAGAAGGAGGGAGGGAGGGAGAGAGAGAAAGATATTGATTTATAATAAGAGTTTGTGTGTTTGCCTCCTTCTATACATTTTTTCTATTTTTCTTCTCTCTCTTTCCCTTCTTCCTTTTCACTCATTTTCCTACCAGCCTTTATAACTCTGCCTCATTTTTCAAAAATGGCTATAACAAGGCATAGGGTCAAATACTTCTTTGTGTTAAAAGAATATAACAAAACTAAACAAAAGGTCTTTCTACATCTCCTACAATCCAGAAGCCTTGGGTAGATAAGGGTTCCCTGTCCATTTATCTTTCATCTTCTTGCCAGCAGGTTTTCCAAAGGCTTGGGAAGGCAGTAGTCCCTAAGGCAGTGTCTGATATGTTTGACAAAATCTTCATTGTGAGGAACTTTTTAAGGGTTGATGATGACAAGACTTTATTTTTTTGGAGGAAAGGCAGAGGATCTCTACTGGCCAGTTGAAGCCAAAAAGAGATGAGGGATGACTGCGTAAGGGAAAGTTCTTTGGTGTAAAATTCTGAACGACTTTAAACCTAGCCCCAAAAGTGCACAGACGCCACTGGCATCAACATCATGGGGCCCAACGTGAATCTGCATTGCCTGCACTCAGCAGGTAATTATGGGAGCTACTCATCCTTCCCTTCTGCACCATGGGCAGGAAACAAATTGATAGTAAGGAAGTCTCAAATATATACATTTATTCCACTTCTGTGGTCACTTTCACCCTGGAAATAAATAGTGGTGTTTTTCTACTGCTGAAATAAATGTGGTTTCTCTTGCAATGAATAATTTATTGCCACAGGAGAAAATTGACTTTACGGTTGGTCAAAAAGGCCATTGCTCAAATGATTCTTTTTCTATTTTAGAAGCCATCCCCCAACTCACCAAAATAAAGTGGATTACACTGCCCACTAGGATATATGAAAACATATAAACACAGATTGAGCACTTTTCACTGACTTATTTCATTTTATTGAGACAAACTAACTGTTTGCTTAGGCTGACTCCAGTTTTGAAATGTCATCTTACCTGGAGATTTAGCATAAGAAGCATGGAAGCAGGAGAAGTTAATAAGTGCATATGAGGCCAGGAAAAAGTTGGAGATGATGGGAGCAATGGTGTTCAGTTCCGCTGTAAAAGAAGCAAAATCAAACATGTACGTCTGAGTGATGAGATCGGGGGCTGAACAGCTGTTATAGCCTGGAAGCCTGACTTTATTTGGAAATTGAAAATATAGCTAGCATCTGTCAAAGTTTAAAAATTTAGTGATTTTTTCTTTAGGATAACATATATACTCTTAGCCCGGGTTTCTATAAAGTGAGATCAAGAAAAACCTACCAATCAGAAAATAGGCAATCAAGAGTTGTACCTAGAAGTTTTGGGGATGGAGCATAACTCTATTTTGGAGGTACCAACAAATACCATGATTTTTGTCTGCTATGTAAATAACCAAAAGGCTCTACCAAGTGACAGATTAGTTAAATACCAGTGTACCAGAAACTACCAACTGAAAATCTTTCTGCATATTCCAGTATTTTTTCTATGACTTTCAGGACTCTTTTGACTCTTTCATACTTTTCTGCATCTCTAAAATACTTTGACCTCAGTGGCTAAAATATGGTATGATTTAATGCCAACCAGATTGTTTAACTGTATGATACAAGAAAAAAATACAGACTTCCTCATTAATCTGAGATTCAGACATCTATAATCCTCAATGATGCAAGTGTAGGTGGCAACTGGGTATGATTCTAGAACACAGAAACCAGTTGGGAAATATGCAAAAAATGCTACCATAAAATCTGCATATGGAGCTAATCCATGTTTTTCTGAAAGAGTGATTTTAAAGGATAGCATTTAATTTATACACAATGTTTAAACTTTGACTGTAGAATCATTTAAATTCAGCATGGGACAATCATTTGAGGCCTTAAAGGTTAAATTACATAATTGGAACATCTTTAGAGATATGTAATCATTTTAATTTAATTTTTTAAAAAATCTAACTGAGAGTTATATATTCCCCTCCTCAACGTCATAGAGATCTTAGGTGGATTCATGAACTATAGCTCCCAGAGTTTCATGCATTATGATGAGGAGCAACCATAGTTCAGCACCACGGTGCTGAGGAAGGTGCAGCTGCCTAAGTGTGGTTCCCATCTGAACTTTGCATTTTGCCTCCTGTCCTCCAGTGTGCTCAGCAGCAAAGGTGCGGCTTTGGGGAGGAGTGAGGCGTGCGCAGGCTACAGCTGAGGGATGCACCTTTCCAAGCTCACAGAGCTGCTTCTTTATTACTTGAGGAGAGGAAGCCATGAATATAATCCAGTTAAGTGGTTCTCAAATATTAATGGTCCATGAGTCTTTTGAGGAGCTTGTAAAAATGCAGATTCCTTATTGTCAGAGACTCTGATTCATTAACTCTAGAGTTGGGCCTGAAAAATCTGCATGTTCACAAACACCCTGGTGATTCTGAGTAGTTGGCCAATGAACCTTATTTTTAGAAACACTGACACAGACAATTCAGTTCTACTGTCAGGGTGGGAGATATGGCAGCTGCAGGAAAATACTGAGGTTCGATAATATCAGGCAGTTTGGAGGAAGGATTCAGTTGTGTTTGGTTGGATGGGTTTCCAACATTCACTTTCAAAGAACAGATAAAGTCCAGAGTCTAGCTCCAGTTTCCCAAAGGGCTTCTACACACAAGGATTTCTCATTTCTTTCTTAGACTCCAACATTCCCAAATGGAATCTTAATCATAAAGTAGGTAATTTCTCAAACTCAAGGGTAAATTCTGAGTAATCAGAAGAATTTTTTGGCTTTCAGTAAGAACAAGAAAACTACAAACCAATAAGAATAAACGCCATGGCTATCACAAAAGTGAGAAAATATCCTCTCAGGGGCTCATTGTTTTTCCCATATCCCTTTGCAAAGAACTGCAGGCCTTTGAAGATGTTGTCCTTGCACAGAGCCTAATGGGAAAAAAAAAAAAAAAAAAGAGGAGAAATTTGTCACTTATATCTATGCACAGTCATTTTCTCTAGGTGATTCAAACAAGAAGATTTGGGGAAAGATTAAGTGATACACAATATGAGGCACAAGTTAACACTGCAGTTTGTCATTCTTTATATTATTTGAATCGATCTTGACTATGTGGCAGACATAGCACTTGAGCCAGATGCAAACATTAACTGTTTCAGAAAATGATGGAAAATGATTGCCACCGAGAACGAATATTTCAGCTCAATCCACATTCAGTGGAAGTAGTAGTAGGGAGAAGCACAGCTCCTTCATGCCTGTATTACCTGGAACACTTTGGGTGCACTGACGAGGGAGGCCAGGGCAGAGGAAAGCGTAGCCGAAAAGATTCCAGCCGTGATGAGGGGGCCAAACCCTGATACCATGCTCATGACCTTGAGAAGAAAGGGCCAAGTAAGGAGACTCATCCAATAGATGTTTAAAACATTAGCTCCATTTTAATGCAAATGCTCCCCTCTCCACTTTCTGTGATTTGGAATCTTTTATAACTAATTACTTCTAAGGAGATTGTGCCCCACCCCATAATTCTTAATATTTACTTTTTTTTTTTCAAAATGGAATTTGCATTTTTGTTATACACAGAATTATAAATGCTTACCACAATATTTTTAGAAGATAGTGGAAAAAATAAAGAAGTAAATGGTTTCAAGGGTTTTGACAGCACTTTCCCTCTCTCTGTTCTTTGTGGTTATTTAGTTCTAGATGGACACAATACCTTTATTTTACTTATTTATTTTTATGTGGTGCTGAGGATCAAACCCAGTGCCTCACACATGTTAGGCAACTGCTCTACCTACCACTGAGCTACAACTCCAGGCCAGTCATATGTTTCTTTGATGATGAAAAATTCTATCTAGCAGAAAGTGGTATTTTAGTAAGGTTTGGGAAGGGACTCAGCTGTTTACCAGTCTTTTTAGAGGCGTTTCTAGGATTTTCTGCACACAGAGCCTTTTCAAACCTTTGCTTTTTCTGTGTTGACTAAACATAATTTTAGATCTGAGACATGATGAGATTCTATCAATTTAAGACATATTTTGGAATAATGACTTCAGCTGAGTTAATTTCTCTGCACCAGTTGTTAAAATAGATGAATGAAGACTTCACGACACATTTAATTCTCTCTCTCTCCTCACCAATCATGCAGATAAATCAATGTTTCAAGTCCTACATATTTCTAACTTCTCTTATTCTTTCCTCCTCACTTTCTCCCTCCTTTCACAATTTCTCTTTTTCTCTTGTCTTCTGGGTACTCCAGGGGCTCCTTACAGGGTTTTCCTAATTCAAAGTCCACAGATGAAATGCATTCCAAGTGCCAATTGATCTAAGCTTCTTTCCACCATGAAATCTTGCATGACTGATCAAAAGGTACCTAGAGCCAGGTGGTACTCTCTCCTGGTGATTAATTCATACAATCACCTATTGTCTCCCTACCACGGTAAATGTAACCCCAGGAATTGCTACTGCAGAATGCCTGTATCACTCTTTTTCCATGCCACACAAATCGTTTCTCGCTGAATTCACAAATCAATCAGTAATCAATCAGTTGCAGGTTCAGAAGTTTCCCTATCTCTAATATTATAAAAATAAAAACAACAACAAAAAACATTTTATACTTATTGTTATTATTTTTTGGCAGTTCAAACCTGGAAATTGTTCATCAGTCCATATTGACATGGTTCATGGTGACATCTTGAGAAATCATAGCCCAACCCACAGGCTGCTGACCCGTTGCAGTTCACCCCAGAAATGATGGTGTCATTCATGCTTCCAGTGGCATCTCGGACCACACAGGCTGCTGTGGAGACAATTATGGCTTGTCATTTCTTTAGAAGAATTCTCATCCCCTATGATTTTCTTGTGAAAAAACACTAAATTGACTTTGAGTCTGAAAAGAATTATTCCCAGTCTCTGTTCATGGCCAGTGCTTCTTGGGATGTGGCTCCTGGAGGCTCCCATCCTTTGAGTCCTGGGAGTGGCCCTGTCAGAATATAGGCTGACATCTTCACTGTCTTGGGTGGTTTAAGTCTTAGCTCTCAACAGCTATTCTGAGAGACCTGGGGGTTGAGACTGCCTTACTTTTTGATCTCTGAAAATGTGCATGCCAATGTTTTGCACACAGTATGTACTCAATTCGTATTTCTGGCTTAGTGCTACTGACCACATGCTTTTCAAGTAGAAGGATATATTTCCTTGTCAGTGAGGGAAACAAGGGAAAGCATTATGGAATTAAATTTAATATTTATGGTCAAATGTTGTATCAAACATCTCTCTCAGTTAATCCATTTTATTATTTTCACACGTTTGAGTATTTGTTCTTTTTCTATTACAAATATTCTATAATAAATATCTTTGTGTGTAAATTTTTCTTCTTTATTTCAAAACATTTCTCTAGGATAGATTCTCAGAAATGGAATTTTGACCATTTTAAAGACTCTTGATACATATTTTAACTATTGATTTTCCTTGAGTTTTTCTGGACTGTATTTACCATTCTGTATTTGGTAGGATTATTGAAATATATGAATATATGTGTGAAAAATACATAAACTTTTAAAAATTACATAAAGGATAAATATTATGCAAATGAAATGCCAACCAATAAAGCTGCTTACATCGCTTTTCACACTCTACCCAGAATAGGTTCTAATTAAGACAGGTCCCAGTGTCAGGAACTAATAACAGGAACCTTCAGTGTTAGTCATGGAATTCACATTCTTTGAGTCTGGGAAAGACTTAATCATCATAGAGTCTTTGAATTGAAGGAGCCACTAACAATAATCAGTGAATCCTTCTTACCATAACCCTGAGAAGTGGCCTGCCAGCCTCTGCTTACACACTCCAAATTATGGCTGTTGATTACTGAGCAAAATTATTCATTCTAAATTTTTACCTCTTTGCATTGTTCATTTATGTCAAACTGACTTTCATGAATCATGTATTTTAACTTCTGCATAATAAGTCTCTCCAAATTCTCATGAAGCCAGGCCCTGAGCCATTATCTGAATTAACAACAACAACAGCAATAGCAACAACAGAAACAACCAGGATGTTGACTCCATGGCTGCCCTGGGAAGGATATAGAAATGCAGATTTTTCCCCCCTACATATAGGGGGGCCAAAACAGGAAGAATCTCTGACATCAGATCTCTAACTTGCTCATTCCCTCATCTTTATTATGTCTGAAAAAAAAAAGGGGGGGAAATTTAACTTTAGGTGATTTCATTGTCATTTAAAAGTGTGTTGATTTTCTAAAGCATTGAAACAAAGTCTCTTTACATGTAACTAAACTTGGGAATGACACAACAATACATTTAACAATGTTATCCAATTTTCTCAAATAAGAGGCAGTGAGATAGGAAAGAATCAAAGGGTTTTGCTTTTGTTTTTCATTATCTTTCAGAAACCAACTTAATTAAGTTCTATGTGTTTTCCCAGTTTCCCCTACAGGAAGCAGAGAACCTCTGAGAAGTCCACTTTGGTAAAACAGTCATCAGGCCTCCATAGTCAACCAGCCTGGGTCTGTATTATCTAATGTATACAGAAAAGGGTTTTCTTGTCTGCATCTCGGGAAGCCAAATTTCTTTCTCTCCTGCTATGGCCTAAATATGGGGTAAGGGGGTGGGGCAACCAGGAATAGGTGTGACTGCAGGCAGCAGGTGGAACTGAAGTCACACTCAGGAACAGCAAGAAAATACACATATTTTCTGCTCAGTGAGCAATATGGGGGCTGGCCGCCCACATTGCCAGCAGCTAGGTCTTATTCTGATTTCCTGCCAATTGGTGACAGTGACATTTCCATATTAGACATGGCAGTACAAAGATGAGATACTCTCATAAATTCTACATTTTTCATACTTTCCTAAGGCCATTTCTTGTTTTGTTTTAGTTTGATTTTTTTTTTTTTTGCCTTAGTCTGTTCTTTACCTTCCTCCTAGGGCAAGGGAGATGGGTGCTGGAAGCCGAGGGCTTTCTTAGCAGTGAAATTATCACCCATGGGAGCAGAATGGGGCCCTCTTTGGGCTCAGGCAAAATGACAATCTGATTAGCTCTGCTCTTGCACTGACCCAGGATGCCTGCTTTACAGCTCAATTGCATTAAAAGCCAAAAAGAGCCAAACCATTAACATTTAGGTACCAAGAAAGGAAGTAAAATTGTTGCCTTAAAAAAAAAAAAAACAACTCAGGTTCCATTGAAAGCCCTCCAGACATAAAGAATGACTGGGCTCCTTGTACTTCTGACATTCTGATACCAGACACATACAACTTACCTACACAAATAGCAACCCCTATGTAGGCAACCGTGGTGATGAAAATGGCCAGCATGGTTCCCCTAGGAATGGCATCTTGGGGGTCCTTTCAAAAAATAATGTGGGAGAGAAGACAGGGCAGAATAATAAACACAGTTTGCTTGGAGTTATTTCTGTATTTTCAAATTTTTAAGATACACTTCCTAAGACAAATTCTAAAGAAGTGATGGAGAAAATGGCAAGGTGGTGAGCCTGAACTTTTTCTGGATGAAGACAAAGTGCTTAGAGCAAATTATGAATCCTGTAAAACTTTTGTGCTGAACAGACGACATCTCTCACTGCTCCAGAGGGAGATTTTATAGAAAAGTACATTAGGTAGTTCACTTACCAAGGCCTCTCCCTTCCCTTTGTCTCCTGTGATTTTGTGTGGCTGCATCAGACCTTAAAGCATTAGGGGACAATATACAAACACATTGATGATACCTGCATGTGTGTGTTTGTTTTATATTGAGCTTAGGCTTGCCTTTAAAAAGAAATCACTTGTGAGTGAGCAAAAAGCATAATCTACCAAATTCTTCAATTTCTCAAATCCCCATTTGGAATCTAGTTCAGAAATAACCACAATGGGAGATGTTTAATTTCCATAAGCAGGCATAAATAAGGGCAAATTCAAGCTTATACCAGAAAATGGGCTTCTCTCTTGCTCATAAATGTATATACATTCACTAAGCTGAGTTCACATCATATTTAATTTACCATTTTATATCCTATTTGGGGGGGCTAAATCATATCAAATCAATTTCCAAGCAGCATATTGAATTATATTCAATTCAACTTAACAAGAATTATCAAATAGAGATTTTAATGCATTCGTTGTTTATACAGGACAGTGCCTGGCATATAGTAGGAGTCAATAAATATTGAATTGGGGGAAGTAAAATCCCAGTAGGCATTAGTCTCCCACTAGAGGACAAGAAAACTCATCAATACAAATAAGCAATCAATACAGTCAAACAAAAGTTTGAGACTTTTTTTTTTTTACTTAAATTATGCTGATTAAGTCCATCAAAAAGGTCACTCACAGTGAAGGCAGACTCAGTGTGAAACCTGGAAACCACAAGTGAACCAAGCAAACCTGCTCTCACATGGAGTAAGCCAGCCTGTGGAACCATTCTGTGATCACTACCCCTCCCTACCCCCCACACTCTCCTATGAATATCAGCACACACTACTGTTTGCAAAAGTCAGTGTGGCAGGTGTGTGCAATGGAGAAACTCTAAGAAATAAGAAGGTATCTGTGGATTTTATAGGCCTCAGTTTCCTTGTTTATGTTATATATTTCAAATTTTATTTATTTATTTAACATTTTTTAGTTGTCTATGGACCTTTATTTTATTTACTTATATGTAGTGCTGAGAATCAAACTCAGTGCCTCACATGTGCTAGGCAAGTGCTCTACGACTGAGCCACAACCCCAGTCTCCAAATTTACTTATTTGATTAGAGATTTCTTGGGATCTGAGTGAAACGTGAATTAATTTAAGTGGGAAGAAAGAAAATGTACATGGATAAGAAGGGTGAAGATGGAAGGCAGTTTTGTAATTAAAAGACAAAGACTTGGTGTTTATTTATGACTATTACAAGCTTTAAAATAACTTAATAGAAGTTACATGAGGGTCAAATTTGATTTATATGTTAAGGCATAAATTGTGATGACAATATATTAATATATGGTTCTATATTATAAGATCAGAAAAAAATGGAATTATCTTGTCTGGATACCTATAGACAGGGTTTGCAACTTTGAAAAATTCTTAGTTTTCACTCTAAAATATTAATTTCCTTCCTTTAGCAGTAACCTCAAATCTAACTTTCTTCTACAATTTTTCATTAACATCATATTCTTTTCTAGTACTGAATATAAATAATCTATTATATTGCTGCTTTTTGAGTATGAAAACCACATCCTGATTTTGCATTTCTGAAATCATATCTTAACTCTCTTGATTAGACTTGGGTATTTCATAAATCTTCTCCCAGGTATGTATTTACAGACCATCTATATTGTATTATTAGCAAATGAAAGGCTTAGGATGTGAACTCTGTAGTGTCCCTTGTGCCAACTCTTTTTTTTTTACATACATATTTTTAATTGTAGATGGACAAAATACTTTTGTTTATTTAGTTCTTTTTTTTAATGTGGTGCTGGGTATCAAATCCAGTGCTTCATGCATGCTAGGCAAGTGCTCTATCTCTGAGCCACAATGCCAGTCCCCTTTTGCCAACTCTTGATGGGCCATCTTGAGAAGGGTTCTGAGACTTTGAGCAGATGTAAGCACTTTGCACCTCCCTATTTTGTGTGAACAATAAATATTTACTCAATTGAACTGAATCTATTATTTTTAGTTTCACACTCAGATAGGAATAATATCCATAAGTACTGATGATTCCTTGTTATTTCCCAGCATATTGTCACCTTTCAGTACATAACATACTTTACTACTCTGGCTTTTGGCCACATTACTACTTCTTGAGGGATCCCCCTTTTTTTTTCTTAAATTTTTAAAATTTGTTTTAATTAGTTATACATGACAGTAGAATGCATTTATGCACTTTGATATATCATACATAAATGGGATATAATTTCTCACTTTTCTGAGTGTACATGTTGCAGAATCATATTGGTCATTTAGTCACATATATACATACAGTAATAATGCCTGTTTCATTCTACTATCTTTCCTATCCCCACATCCCCTCCCTTCCCCTCCCATCACTTTTCTCTACCTAATCTAAGGTAATGCTATTCTTCCCTAGTGCTCCCCACCTTATTGTGAATTAGCATGTACATATTAGAGAAAACATTCGGCCTTGGGTTTTCTGGGATTGGCTTATTTTGCTTAGAATGATATTCTCCAACTCCAACCATTTACTGGCAAATGCCATAATTTCACTCTTCTTTAAAGCTGGGTGATATTCCATTGTGTGTGTGTGTGTGTGTGTGTGTGTATCATATTTTCTTTATTCATTCATCTATTGAAGGACACCTAAGTTGGTTCCATAATCTAGCTATTGTGAATTGAGCTTCTATAAACATTGATGTGGCTGCGTCACTATAGTATGCTGATTTTAAGTCCTTTAGGTGTAAACCAGGATTCCCCTCTTTTGACTGTTATGACGCCAGTGTTTCTTGGCTTCCCTTACCTCTTAGAAAGCTTTTTCTCTTTTTACATAATGGATTTCCTTTCACCAATTAATAATTTGAATGTCTGTGTTTCCCTGAGTGCTGCCTTGGACCTCTTTTTACTTCTCCCTCTTGCACATACCTAGGTGAGTTCATCCAGGTTGTGGTTCCAGTCCTGCCCTCTCTCCTTTCCAGAGTTCTAGGCTCATCAATCTAGCTATTTATTAGACATCTCCACACTGGTATCCTTCCATTTCAACCTCAATGGCCATGTTTGTTTCTTTTTCCTCAACTACTGTGCCATGAATTCAATTCAAAAAATTCCGCTAGTGTTAAAAAAAAAATACAATAGAATAGAACTGATGTGAAACTATCAGAAATGAAGAACCATTTGAAGAAGTTTTTAAAGTGTGCATTTGGTTATGATGTATAATGTTTTCTTACTGTGGATCACTGTAAAAACATTCTTTCAATTTCTTTTCCCCAACTCAAATTAAAGTTTACCCCTTTGATCCTTTTCCCCTGCTTAGTCTTAATTCAGGCACTGAGTTAGTGCTAGCTAAGCTGAACTGACTACCAAGCATCTAATACAAACTAGTTTTTAAGAAGTATAAGGAAAGCATAATAATCTTTAATTTGAAAGTATGCTTACAGTTTGCAGAAATTTAAATGAGTGACCTTTGATTTCCAGTGCTGAGAAACCAGAAGTTGAACATCCATAATTAAATTTCATTAGGTGTTAATACTTACTACTTGAATCATTTTGAATAATTTTCTTGACTTTTCTGAGCTTCATCATAATCTTTTCTGTCATTATCTCTGCTCAAGAATTTATCACAGCACTGTGGTCCCTAACATAACAAATCTAAATGCCTTAACTCATTAAACTCAATAAATATTTACCAAAGCTAGCTTTGAAAATACAGCAGTGAATAAACTGAAGGCAAAATCTCCACTTGCAGGGAGTCACATTTTATGGGAAGCACCTCTCCCTGAAGTCCCTTCCAAGGTTATCCAGCCTTATCAGGATTTTTCCCATTGAACTAGACTCCTCATTGTTCCCACAGTTTCCTCATGCTTGACCATCCTTGTCTTCTCTGCCTGGAATTGCTTGGTATTTCCTCACCAATAGTCAGCAGCTAGTCTTGGTTTTCATTTCAGGTTCAAAAATTACCTCCTTGAAATCATCCCTGACTAATTGAACAATTATTCAGTATTTTTATGTCATGATCCACTAGGACAGTGCATATGCTTCCCACTTATACATATCTCCTGATGATTCTTGAAAATATTTCCTATCTTCTGAAGTTGATTATAAATTTATTGAGGTAAAATCTGAATCATTTGTGTGTGAGTTAAAACCTGTTCCTTCTCTTTTTTTTAGACATACTTCTTATTTCTCCCTAATATCCATCCTTATCTTCCTCCTTTTAATACTAGAACCCCTTCAAATTTTATCTGGCATATTATACCCAGTTGAAGACTACATTTCCCAGACTCCTTTGAAACTGTGGAAGGTCTTGAGACCAAATTCTAACCAATGGAATGCCAGTAGAAGGGATCTGTGCAAAGTTTGGGAATTGCTTGTTTCTACTTCCTTATGCTCTTGCTTGTGGCCTGGAATGTGATCCTGGAAATGATTAGTCATCTTGGACCTTGCAAATGAGGGTAAATCCTAATGTAATAGTGAAACAAGAGAGCTCATCTGAGTTCCTGGGCTACCTTTTAAAGCAGACCTTTCTTTAAATGAATGGCCTATGAGCTCAGGTGTTTATGCACTTACAAAAAAAAAAACAAAAAAAACTTCTATCTTATTTTGGCCACTGTTTGTTATCTTTAATAAAACATTAAACCTAAAATTTTAATATAACAATTCTTTCAGTATTTAGCAGGATAATATGAATGGAGTGCAAAGTAACAATATTGTTGTTTTTTTTGTTTTGTTTTTTTTTTTTTGCTTTTGCTTTTCCTTAAATGTTCCATGTTCTTATTAATTATGGCTTGAAAAGAGAAGGGGTGGTTTGGATAGTTTCTCACTGAACTATATTCATTTTGTTGGAAAACTGACATCATGTTAATATATTCAATTGTTCTGATATCACTAATTAAGACTTTTGGAAGAACTATCTGGAGTAGGAATATAAATTGAGCATTAAAAGAGAGAACTTTAAGTAGCCAAGAAAACTTGCAGAAATTTTATAGTTTTGGATCTGTAGGGAAATGGGGTCACATTCAATCTCTTAGCTCCCTGGGCTGTCCATCAACTGCACTACCATGAACTACAAAGCAGAGAAAACAGCATACCTCCAAATCTCCCGAAATATTGGCACCAGCAAGAATCCCAGTAGCTGCTGGGAAAAAAATAGCAAAGACAGAGAAGAAGCCTTCTCCTTTTGTGAAGCTTGGTCCAAAGTTTTCTGCAAATATTGATGCTATAACACAAATTACAAGAAAATTATCATGTAGACTTTTTTCACAGAGTAGAAAAACTTTGGCTTCTATATCTCTAAATGCAAATATATCTCAAGAGTCTAACTGGGATGAGCTGAAAGATGCTGTTGTACTCCTGATGGATTTGTTAGTATTTGCCAACAGTCAAAATGTATATCATAACACTTCAGAGCTCTATAACATAGCTCTGAAAAATCAGTAATTTTTTGTGTTAACAGAGACCCAGGATGACTGACTTCTTTGAGTCTTGAAGAGATTGAAAGAGAAGATGAAAAACTCTTTTATCATCATACTGGCACATTCACAAAGTATACCATATACATTCACACATACCATGTCCCCCCACCAACTACATTCTCATATGCATACATACCTGAAACAAGCAGCACTCTTTTTTATGCTTTTAATTTAAATGATAGGAGAATTCTGTGGGTGAAGCTACTTTAAAATGTTATTATTAATTTTCTAATCTCTTTGCCTCTTGCCCCCAGAATTTGGATCTTAGATCCCTATACCAAATTCTCATGTGTGAGAAAGTAGTGTCTTGTCCCTACAGAAAGGCTATCCCACAGGTTGCCATCATATTACTTAAGTGAAAGGAAACAATCTAGAAGAAAAACGGAAAGGTAAAAGAAAAGGAGGAAGAAAATTGTGAATGAAAGAATCAGATACAAAGAGGAAAGAAAATTTAAGACATCAGAAAAAAAAATACCATATGAATGGGAAGAGGGAAAAGAATAGAAAGGAAAAGGATGTTCATGTCCAAAGCGAAGAAGATAATCTTTATAGAGAAAGAGACTCAGAAAGATAGAGGTAATGTGATATTTTTTAAGAAAACAAATATGGACAACTGAACAAATAATAAAGTGAAATACAAAACAAACTTAGCAGTGGATTCCAGGGTGGAAAGGTAGGAACAAGTGGGTGTGTAGAACAGAATAGGAGAGAGAGGTCAAATTCCATGCTTGGTGATGTTATCACAGAATGCTACACTAAGTAAGCCTATAATTCTTCATGCTTGAAATCCTGACACTGATGTTCAACTAGGTAATGCCACAGCAAGGTTAAGATGCCAAAAAATCTACCAGGAAGGGAAAAAAAAAATGTCTTTGTTTGACTCTAGTGCTCTGCACTGGTTGAACAAATTGTTCAAGCTGTGTTCTCTTTCCCTGCATGTAATTTCTATTCCCACTACTTGACAGCAATAATTTGTCCAGCATTTTAAGGTTTACAAGGCACTTTCATAACAACTATCTCATTTACTTTTCAAAATTCCCTCAGGAAGTTATTATTATCATCACTCACACATTTAGCAGGAAAATCTGAGACCCAAACACATCAGGTGACCTGTCCAGCTGATAAACAGTGGATTTAAAATTCAACCCTGTCTCTCCCAAATCCAACTCTAGTATGTGGTCTCTTTCCTGGGCTATGCTGGAATTCTGTTGGCTGCGATTGGGGGATAGGGACAGTGATGTGGGGAGCAACATGGATCGAGGAGAAACTAGTTTGTCATCTGTACCTTGGTAATTGAAGAAGCCTCTGGATTTTTTTTCATTGTTGGATGGAATGACAGTCCCAATGAAGAAGTTTGCAATCGCAATGAGAAGAATAATCAGAAGAATCACTTGAGCCTGGAATGGCAAAATGAAAGGGGATCAAATTAGATTTAGTTAACAACTTTTCACATAATTGTAGAAGTTATTGTCCACTGGAGAAAGACTCTCTGCTTATTCAATAAGGCTCTGCTCCCCACTGTCAGTGATAAGTGCATCCTTATGGACTATCATCTTAACAGACCCTCTTCTACTTGGATGTAGCGGCTGCATTTTCAGTTGGAGTATGTGCTTGGGTACTTGGAGGTGACACTTCAAGAACATTTCAAGTAGGAAGTGGGAAACTACCACAATACTTCCAGGAATGTAACTGGAGCCAGAAGGTTTAACTTGTACAGATTTGAGTTCTTTTCCAGGCAGAGTACCTATGAATTCTTCCTCTTCCTACTGCAGAGAGCCTACTACCAGAGAACGGAAGGGTTCATGGAATTTCCATCATGCCCTTAATGTAAGGCTGCCAGTGTGTGCTCATGTGAACAGTCTACTACTGGCCAAATGGTCTTCCAGTTCCTGAAACTTTTCAAATGATGTACCTGCTTGACATCACCATATACTGTTCCCTCTAGCAGGATCTCACTTCACCTTAGTCTTTATGTATCTATTTCCTGCATCCTATAAGTCTCTGTGACCTCTTCAAAGAGCCCTCTCCTGGCTACTTGATCTGAACTACAAGCGCCTCATTCACTGAGGGCTTATAATACAACAGATGAAACTTTAAATTTTAATTTTGAGGAGGAGCACTGGAGATGAACACAAGGGTGCTTTACCATTGAGCTACATCCCTAACCTTCCCTCATCTTTTATTTGTTTTTGTTGAGACAGGGCCTCACTAAGTTGCTGAAGTTAAATGATTTACTCACGTCACAGAGATATAAATCAGATTCAAATCTAGACATTCTAACTACAAAGGTGAAGTTCTAAATACTACCCAATACTGCTGTGGAACTACTTTGTCTCCCTTGGGGCATAAAGTAATCTAAAACCAGTGTCCTTTTACTTCCTCCTTTTGCTTGTTGCTTGCTTGCTAGCTTTCTTTATTTCTTCCAGGTCCTAGGGATCAAACCCAGGGCTTGTACAGACTAAGCAATCACACTACCACTGTGTTATACTCCCAGCCCCCTTGTTATTTTCTAATATCCCAGTGTCCTGTTATTTCCTTGATAGTATATTATGTCATTTACCATTTTCTATTTGTTTTTCTATTTACTTACTCATCTATCCATAGACCAGATGCTGAACTGTGACAGGGATTATGCTTGTTTTGGTCACAACTGAATTTCTAGTACCTCGCAGAAGGCCCAGCACATGGCAGACACTGTTTAATGCGTGAATATTGCTTAACTTATATATAGTATATAACCCAGAAATAGATGCCATGTTGGAATGTTTGCTACTCCCTTATAGGGGTGGGAGGCTTTGACGATCTTTCCATTTCTGGTGACCACTTGAGAACCAGTTACAGTGTCTCCAGGCTTGCAGAATATTTTCAGTGGCACAGATTCCTGTGTGGAGTTACAAAAGAGGCAAAAGACATGCTCCCTGTCATTCAGAAATTTACTCTCTGCTTTAAATCTGCCAGTTAAATTCAGATGTATTCTGGTTCCAAAACCTGTAACACACTAAAATCTGCTGGTCAAATACTGGGTTTAAGAGGAAAATAATAGTTCTGCCTCTGCTACCTTTTCCCAAAGCACCATCAATTCTTTTGGGTTTCAGCACCCATGGGCAGCTTGAAAGGGAATACCTCATTGAAACATGGGCTTCTAGTATGCACTGTGGCTAGGGTCATAAGGGGTCTGGGCATGAAGATGGAAGTAACTTTAGTGGCTGTGTCACTGGGATGACACAAAAGGCCAAGCACAGGCCAATAATGTGACACACGAGCTGTGAGGCATGACAAGACTTGGTGCTTTGTGGGCTGGAGGTTCTACCTAGCACTACTAAGTGGCTCCTTTTGCCATAGCAAATAGCAATTCTTTTTGAATATGGGGTTCTCTCGATTTCTGCAATTTGTTCAGAACCTGACCAGCAGTTGATAACATCATTTTGAGAAATTCACCTTTGCTTCCCATTCCATTCCAGCTACTGAAATTCCTAGAAGAATCACTACTGTGATGGAGCCTATTATCCGGATGTCATTGGTTGGATCCACCATCATTGAATCACTTTCCTAAGGGTAAAAAATCACTAGTGATTAGAGATACAACTTTTTGCATATAGATATAGATACAACTTTTTGCATATCTTATTGTAACATTTAACAGTAAGAAGAGATTTTTGTACACTGATGTCTGGGGCCATTAGGACAATAGAAAAATGAAGTGCTCATAAATTTGAGAAGATAAAGAATCTACCTTTTTTTTTTTCTGTGATAATAGACCTTGGATAGCCAAGGTTAGGAGTTAGAAATTTTAGAGATTCAGTATAGTCACAGCTTTGAAAGCCTACTGTAGCACTAAGTAAAAGCATATATGCATACATTGTGCTTTGTTTCAGAAGAATGATTAGTTATTTTGGGGTATCAGGGGGAATTCTAGAGGAATACAAATGAGTTTTTTAACAATGTGAATATTGGAAAATTATTCTTAAAAGTCCATTTAAGAATAGACAACACAAACCTGATAATGCATTTCTTGAAGATAACATGCCTTACAAAGTATGTAAATGCTCATGATTCATCTAATTTTAAAATACAGGTCATTTTATTAATTGAATTCAGTGTGCACCATTGTTACCATAAGACAAAGATCATAAGTTAGTTTGTACACAAGCCAATTAGTGTGCTTATCCCTACACCATTCTAGTTTGGGCATCTAAAATGAGGAAATACCTAGTTTTCTGCAGTGGGTTATTCTAATGTTTGAACTTTCTTTTCCTTTGGAAATCTGTAAGCGTAATAGAAGTATGACTATCTGATTTTTCATATTTTGCACAATGTTTCATGTGTCATTTCATCTGATCTATACCATGAAACACATAGAACAGTATTATTTTTTAAAGTTTTTTTTTTAAAGAGAGAGAGAGAGAATTTTAATATTTATTTTTTAGTTTTCGGCGGACACAACATCTTTGTTTGTATGTGGTGCTGAGGATAGAACCCGGGCCGCACGCATGCCAGGCGAGCGCGCTACCGCTTGAGCCACATCCCCAGCCCATAGAACAGTATTATTAACCCATTGTAAAGATCTGGAAAACACACTCCAGATGAATAGTGGAATTGGTCCAAAGTCTCCCAGTTGGTAAAGTGAGAGCTGGAATTCAAAGCCAGAACTTCTGAGGTCGTGTCTGAGGCTCCTTTCCCTATATCCAACTTTCCCCCTCTCATCTTGCCATAATAATATCCCCATAACCCCCTAAACCCTGGAAAAAGAAATAAATTATCTTGCTTGACTGTATAAAGAAAAACTTTACTTACCTTAAGAAGATCTACCACAGTTTCAGCAAATCCCACCACATACATAGCAACAGCCACTGCATTGGCAAAAGCAAAGATCAAGCCTATTGACCCACCAAACTCAGGCCCTAAGCTCCTGGAAATAAGGTAGTAGGCTCCACCTGAAATAAGAAAGGAACATGTTTTACATTGAGTAATTGCCAAGAATTTAATTTACGTGATCAAATGATTTTGAAAGTCTGAAAAATTTTAAATGTTAATTATTCTAATAAAGCATGACAGCTTTCTAATAATTTTAGGGCTCCTGTGTCATCATAATGAATAACCTAGCCATTCCTTGTACTCTGTACGTAATCTACAATAGAAGTATCCTGACTTAATGAATTCAATTTATTGAAACTTAAATGCAAAAAAAAATGCTCTATGCAAGAATTTTTTATCAAAAATTGCTTTGTCTTTAAAAAATATCACTGTAGTATTCAAATTAATAATGTGATTACAGTAAAATAAAACTTTATGTCCAAAATTTTCAGAAACGAACAGGCCTAGAAAGAAAATGAAGTGGAAGAAGTTGGTCTTTATTCTTTCAACTTCCTTTTCTATCCCATAAAATGTTCTTGGATACACTTGCTGTATAAAACAAGGTATCAATATAATGCTACATATTATTCCTTCTAAAAATCAGACTTGGTTTTTATGTTTTTAGCTCAACAAGGCATGATTATTGCTAAATACCATAATTGGGGACTAAGTGGCAAAGCAGGAAAGGTTTGGAACAATGGCCTGTTCCTTGGCCATGTCTGTGTCCTCCTGTGTACAGGAAAGACTAAGCTGACTGGCCAACAGCCTGCATTGTACCTAGAGCAAGTTAGTGATGTATTAAAAAAAAAAGGCTATATGAGAGAGCCCTAATTATTTAAAAGACCATCACAACAACTTTCTATATGGAACTAGTCTTGGAGGTAGGCACAGTGGACTTGGAAATAACATTGAACAAATGCACTGAAAAACAGGAAAACCACCTTCTACTGAGAAGGAATTTCTTTCACTAGAGTAACTGCTTTGGGTTAAGTGACCAAGTCTTCTCTAAAAATGTAGTGTATTTTCTGGGTAGAACAAATCCACATTATTTCCTTTAGCTCGCTTCATTAAACAAGTTAGCTAGACAGTTAAATAGGTAGGCTTGGTCGAAATGAGAATCAGGCAGAAGTTAGCAGAGGAAGAATTTTGTGGGTGGGATGGTGTTTTAGAAGGCCCTGATCAAGAAGACCTGGTCCCCAAAAAAGTAGACCCCAAAAGCCAAGGGAAAGGCAATGAGGAAGAAAAGAAGTTAGAAGAACAATAATGAATTTCATCCACTTCATTTTCTATCTAGGCCTACCTGCTGCTGGATAGCTTGCAAACTTTTTGTTTTTATTTTCTTCTTGATGATCTTCTCATGCCTGTTGGCCATGAGGAGCATATTGTTTGGGGTGAACCTTGAAGGCTGGGCACAGGATGATTTACTGAATGGGAATCATCACTAGTGTCAGCTAGGGTGCTGGAGAAGACCTATCCTGAAGGGACCTAAGAGAGGGCTGGCAGGAATCTTCCTTGTATAAAAATAGACCTCATATTTTGTTGTATTCCATACTTTCTTACTAAACAGATAGTCACTCTATAAAAAAAAACATGTTTTATCCTAGGAACTAGGTAAAAGAAGTCTTTTATGGAGATCCCCTAATTTTAGTTGAGAAGCATGTTGCCTTGCTGTTTAAATTTTTTTTTTTTTAAACTTTGGAGGCTAATTAGCAACATGAAAATTTTGCTCCCAGTATTAGACCAACTTTAAAAATTGCTCTGTAACCTAAGGTTGTAGTCATAAGTAAATTAATTGACTTACCTCCTCGTACTACTCCATTTGTGCAAATAGCAGACATAGAAATACCTGTGAGTGTTGTCACTACCACACTCAGGCCAATGATGACGACTCCAAGACCTGCAAAATCCCCCAAGAAAGGTGTTTGGCTCCAGAACTGAGATAAGTCACCAGGACTTCAGGATGCAGCAGTCTGTCTGTCAGAGAAGGATCCATCTCCCCATGAAAACCTGAAATGTTCTAAAAGATCCCCATTCCACGGAGGTCTAGGAAGCACCTGAAATGTACTAAACTTTAAAACTGAAGCCATGTGGAGGAGTCAGTTTCTAAGAAACACCAGCAACAGGTGTGCAGACTTGCCTGAAAAATAAAATGTTTATCCGAGGCATTTGTGCATCTGTGAAGCTTGACCTGCAATGTTCCAGAGAGGTCCATGAGAAAGGAGACTAGAGCTGACCAGAGATCTGCACTATACTCACCATACCTGATGCTTCCCTCTGCATCCAGATCCTCCAGACACTTAGCCAGGCTTCAAGAACACAGAGCTATTTCCTTGTTCCCATCAAAAACAAGTATATAAAAAGTTTTTGCATACCCGTAGCAAGTGATGAGGGTATTAGATATCTTAGAGATTTTACCTCCACGAACAAACCCGTTAGTTGCTATTGCAGAAGTTGACAACCCAGTAATAGAAGTTACCATGGTGGAAAGAAGAATTATGAGAACTCCAAGACCTGTTAGCAATGAAAGATAGAAGATATTACATTCACTATTCTCCTATGGTTTCCTTACTTCTGCAAACTATACAGCTTTTAATTTGAGTTTCCAAGTCCATGTCTCGGGCCCCACTGGGGTTTCTTGTGCTGAGGAGAGACTGGTATGCCTGGCATAAAGATCAAGTCTGAGAACCACTCGTTATGATGAAGGATGGTTTCCAAAAGTAAACACAATCTAAAACGCAGCCCTGGAAAGGAAAAGTTGACTTATGCTGGTGTCCTGGGAGAGAAACTACCCTGGCTGTGAAAAGAGAAAACATGACATTTGACCTTCTCTCTTACTTGAGAGGAACATGAATGAGAAAGTTGGGGATTTGACAAAGGTTAAATCCTTCTCCATTTTTCTTGCATCCCTTTGCTAGTGGGGAGGGAAAGAAAGGAACCAACTTGTATTACCTTTGAAAACACTCCCAGAAAGGTCAGTGGTGAGCTATTTGAGCCTGTGTTGTCTTTACCTTACAAATGATGTTGCGGGTCACAAGTTTAATTACCTCCTCTGACATATCCATTTGTGGCAATAGCAGAGGTGGATAAACCAGTGATACCAGTCACTGTCACGGCTAAGCCGATGATAATCACACCAAGACCTCAGTTGAGAGAGGAAAAATAAAGGCAATTAAATGGTGGAACAATCTATTGGGTCATTTGCATAAAAGCTAACAAACCTAAGGTCATCATTGAAGGACCACATTTGAGAATCACAGGTTGGCCAGGAAATCATCAAACAATCAATGTTCAACTTTGAAGTTTTCTGTCTGTAGTAGCTCAGGTTCCAAGAAACTCAAGAGCTAAAATGTGCAAAGCTATGTTGCATGCAACTCAACAACTGAAATGGGTCAAAATATAATTTGAACCCTGGGGTTAATGACATTCTAGAAACCAATGAACAAAAAACGAATCTATACTATTCCAAGCTGTTAATATAACTGTAGATCAAATGTGATTCCTCCTAGTTAACTTTCTTTTTTGTACATTGGTTCTGTAGGGGTGGAAAATTACATACAGGATAGCAAACTGTTCATTGGACAGACAGGTAAGGTAGAAAGAATCAAATCAAACTACATTAACTTATTGGCTGTGTGACCTCTGGCAGGCTACTTATTTTCTGAGCCAAAGACGGCAATTGAGTTAGAAAGAATGCATATGTTAAGTTGCTACCATAGTGCATAGGACACAGTACATAATCAAGCTTTTTCATTGTATTTGCAACAGTCATAAAGGCTATTGTTTATTAAAAGCCATATATATATATATATATATATATATATATATATATATATATATATATATATAT
>NW_026000229.1:31162173-31186660 GCF_001458135.2 Marmota marmota marmota
TATATATATATATATATATATATATATATATATATATATATATATATATACATATATACATATATGTCTGTGTGGTAGGTAGTGTGAGAGCCTCAAGAAAAAAATAATATGAAATGAAAAAAGCTGTCCTTGAAGATCTAACTGTTCAGAAGGTTAATGAACATAATGAAAGGAAGAAAGTGGTACAGGCCAGAATTTGGAGGAAGGCCTGACTACTTTAGGACACTCAAAGATGACAGAATTTGCCAGAATATATTGCTTTGGCATAAGAATTTTTTCTATTAAAGACAAATAACTAAAAGAGGACACCAGAAAAGTTCTCTGTTCCTTCCTCTTTGCCTAAATGCAGGATATACATTTGTAAACGTCCTGACTAGTTACCAGGAAGGACAGAAACTAAAGACCAGAGACAAAACTTCTTCTGCTTAGCCTACAGAAGGCATCACAAGAATGCATACACCTTATCTTCCAGTACTTCTCCTCCCATTTACTTAGCTTCCCTCAATCTGCACACCAGAAACCCAAAGTCCTTTTCCTCTATCTGGCCACCCTCCCACAGCTTTATTGTTCTTTTGTTAAGATGATATACAAGCTCATGTTCTAATGGCCCTTTTGAATCACTTTTTTTTTTTTTTTTGTTAATCTGGCTTTGAATAGTTTAATTTTTAAGGCCACAGTCGATGAACCTAAGGTGAGTAGAGGGAAACACTATTTCCCTCTCCTACAATACCCTGTCCAGTGGAGGCTGACCCAGAGTTCAGGGAGAAGATTGTAGGATCACAGCCTCTGCACTCCCTCTGGTTCCATTGGGAATGGTCTGGCCTGGACTGTTTGGTGTTTCCATATACAAAGCATATGCTCTACAATTGCTGATGGTAGGCTCTTTTATCTCAGGGATGTCTTGGTCCATGCCCCAATAAAAGGGAAGTGGAGAGTGATTAAAGGCAGAAATACTGAGATGCTCCCAGATATATTGTGGATCTAGCAGGAGTCTCTAGACTATTGTGCAGGATAAAGTGCAGTGGCAATAGGTTAATTGTGGGGCAAAAGTTGCAAACTTGGATTATACTGCTTTGGTCTCTGTAGACTCTTAAAAGCTAGGGTTTCTAAGAAACAGTTGCATTAAATGTGTTGTGTCTATTGCAAGGATCCTGTGGTGAGAGCATCACTTCTGTATACTATGTGGCTTCAGGTTCTTGCACTACTAAATGTGATTTATTTTTATCCTCTGTACATTATTTTTCTCTTGACTTTGTTTTTAGAAAGTTAGTTTAAGATTGAATGTTTAACATACCCAGAAATGGTAACAGGACCATATAGTTTGCATTGCTTGGCATTAAACCTATTCTAATTTATTATTTCCCTATCCATATTTTTCCTTTGCCTCTATTTTTCCCAAAATTCTTAATTTATTCTTTAATATTGTGTATATTTCTGTAAGCCATTTGAAATCTCAGGACAATGTTTTATACTCTTAAACAACGAGGGATTGCTTCTCTCCTTCTCATAATTACACATAAAATCCTTGGGTGAAAGGCAGCATAGGAAACTTTCAGTTTATTGTTTTCTCAGAGTGTGGTCCTCCAACCACTTGCTCCAGGAAATGCCTGGAGTGCTTATTAAAAATGCCCGGACCTACTGAGTTGGGATCTTTAAAAGTGAATCCCAGCATTTTGCAATTTTCTAATCTAATTTATCAGATAATTCTTACCTACCTTACAGTAAGATGACTTAGCTACCCTCAGCTTAGCTCAACTTGTGTCTGCCTGTTCAGCAAGGTCCTTTAGGTTTATCTTCAAAGAACTGATTGGGAAAGAATTAACCCAGCTCCCTAGATTTAAGATGAGAAATAAAGCTCACAGGGTAAAGTGACACTCATCTCCCCTGCCAAATGGGTAAGTTTATTGGAAACCATCTTGCCCCAGCCAACGTCTCTAAAACAGAGAAGAACAGCTAGATGGCATTATCATTCCTTCCTTCCATTTGCTTTTAGGAATAAAGCAGTCAAATCTCAGAGCTCCTGAATGGCTACCCCCAGGGCTATAGCTACTGTTGCTGCTGGTTCCAGATTCCTTCTGGCTTTATCCACAAGATCTGGGCTTGAATATTTTGTGGGCAGGTTTCTTCTCTAAGCTACCCCCAAAGCAAGAAGAAACTACATGTGTTTGTTTCTTTTCTTTTCCAGTACAGAGAACCCAAATGGGAATAAATGGTGGCTTAAATCATTTAACTTTAGGTTCACAGCAAAGGCCAGTGAAACAGTGTGGTTGATAAGAAGTTTCTACTACTCCCTAAAATCTATTTTCTGAGAATTAAAAAAAGAAAGAAAAGAAAAAAAAAATGAAACAAAACAAAGCCCATAAACCTCCATTCAAAGGAAGCCTCACTGAACAACGATTGGGTAGAACTCCAATCACTTCGAATATGTGATTTAAACACCTTTAGTAATATACTCTTATTAAACAACGCTAATGTCTGAAAGTATAATAAACTGTTCAGCAGAAAACAAGATTCTTCATATTTTACAATTTTGTAAGAAACTTGAAATCGGGCTGTGAAGAGTAATGTAAGATCTGATTAAAGTTCAGATTATTGCCCAAACATATGGCTGTTAAATAAGTTGCATTAAAAAGAATTACTCTTGCCCTTGGCTACTCTCACACCTCCAAACAAAGTAATGTTTCTTGATGATCTCAATAAGTTACTAAACTGCCCTTAAAAACCTAATTTTGCATGAAACCCTGGAGCAAAACCTTGGCAATATTAAGATGCAGATTTTCCATGGAACAGCATATACTTATTTTGGACCCTGCAGCTGTACGCGTTCATTTGATATGCATCATAAAACCGGCAAGCAGCCCTTTGTCAGGAACTTAGCAGTTGCCAAACATGAAACATGGAAAAACTGTGGGAACTGGTTCCACTTTTTCAATTTACAGCTTAGCCCTTTCTTTTGAGTTAGTCTTCTGGTGGTTCTGTATGAGTTTTGAGGAGCAAAGGCAGCAGTCACCAACTACTTTTTAAACATGAATTGAGATACCTTCTGGAGTAGTCTCTGAGAGCACATCTGAACTTCTTGACACTCACACTTTATAAATCTTCCCTCAAAAGTGACTCTAATGTATTTCACATATACAGAATAGAGCATCATTGCTTTTTATTACATTAAATCAGAACCTTTGATAATATTCAAATTAATTTTTTATACAAATCTTAATAATATGCTCTCAACAAAAAAGATTTGCCAGAAGACATATTTTAAATGGAACACAGCAATTTAAAAGCTTAAATAATCACTCCTAGAATAATATCCATGTCTTCCATTTTCCCATTTAGAAAAAAAAAATAACATCAGTTATAGACATGATCTTAGACATTTCCCCCATCATTTTAAGCTTATATCGGGTAATATCTTATTAACCTTTGTTTTCTAACTGCTGGTACCTGAAGGTAACACAATTATTTTCTCTGGAAAATGTTCAACAGTTCAGCACTTTTATTAGGTCACATTTTCACCAGTCTTTCCACAAGTAGTTTTCATATAGTGAAGTTTTGCTAATCATCATAAGAGGGATGTTGTTCAGCAAATAAAGGGCAAATGTCAATATATCCCAAAATATGAATATTATTATCTAAAATGAATGTGCTTTTGTGTACCTGTTTTGCTTTAAACTCTGTCAAAAGATAGATTGACTTGAGCATTTACTTGCATGCAATTTGGAAAATTCCAGCCTTGCAGGAGCTAACCCTCCTTACTTGTTCTTTCCAACAAACACTGTCAAAGAGGCAAAGTGAAAGGAGCTCAAGTGTAAAAAATTTCTGTAACCTTCATCTCACATTTGGTATTAAAGGTGAAACCAAGTTACTCACTGAGTTTATAATTTACATCAAAAATTATTTAGGGACTGAAGTTGTGGCTCAGGGGTAGAGCACATGTGAGGCACTGGGTTCGATCCTCAGCACCACATAAATCAATCAATCAATAAATAAAAGTTACTTAAAAAAATCATTTAGGAGGAGGACAATGCTTACCAATTCCAGCTTCTCCAACAATCCAGGAGAGGCGAATGAAGAGCATGACTCCCCAGATATTCAGCATGCATCTTACCTGTGGATAAAACAGGGATATTGAAGAGACATGAGAAGCAAATATGGGGCAAAATTCAGTCATCTTTGTAATTCTAGTATTCAGGCCTTGCTGACACTTAATCATAGAGTGATTAAGTGACACTAGATCATAGAGTGGATGGTTTTCATGTGTAAACACAGGAGCTTTCTCACCAGCACACCTTTCACCCATCCAAACTTCACGACACCAGTTGTATCTTCTTCCTCCTTGTTTTCTGCTTGTTCATCTCCAGGCATCCCATCGCCATTAGCAACCCTGTCAGCTGAACCTGGGGCCACTGTCACATTCTGCATTTTTACAGATAGTAAAAACATCGAAGTCAACAAACAAATGATTCCATAAAACTTTCAAAGGCAAATCAAAACAATTCACACAAAACTTTAGACAAGACAAAAACAAAAACATTCTGGTCATTTTAGCAAAATAGCTCTCCCTGTAGCTCACTCTCACCATCCCCTGCCCAGCTGATGTGTTCCTTTTGTCAGTGACTTTTAGGCTAAACCTACAAGGACGGTGAACGGAGGGAACCTAGATGGTCCTCCCACTAATGAGATTATGTCCTTAAATATAAGTTAAAACAAAAAAAGGAACAAAAAGAAGAGATGAAAGGAAGGAAGCCTAGTAAGACTAAACTAGCATCTTTGGGGCAGCTTATTGGAAGGACCAGAAAAATAACTTTCCTCAGTACTGCAGAGTATCTGGAATTCTTTCCCCATGCTCCATTTTAATCACCCCAAATAATGACAATAAAGACAATAAAACTTCTCTACTCACCTCAGAAGGTCTTTAAGAGGATTCAGTGGAAAAAAAAAAAAAAACACCCACATGCAAGACTAGTTTCTTACAGGTTTGATGTGTCTTTGATAATTGTTGAGTGTACTAGCATTGTGTAGAAGGTAAAAGGTCTCATGACCAACTAACTACCAGAAAGATTTGCTAAGAATAAAAACTAAGTAGTATAAAATAATGATTAAAACCTTTATGCAGTTTTTTTCTGTGACCTAATTTGGGAAAGGAAAAAAAAAAAACAACTTCCTTTCTAGAGTGATAGCCTCTGAGTTCAATGGGGAGAAAATATCTGTTTCAAGTTAAAAAAAGCTCTCTATCTCCAATAGCTCTTCTAGAAATGACTTTGAATAATTTCAGATGCTTCTAGTTAATTTAGTCTATCTAACATCTGCTTGGCTCTTTACTCAGTAAACTACATCTCACTGAGCTTCCCCAAAGCCAACTTTTCCAGTACCCGTTTTGAAATCACTGAAGAAGCCCCTTTGACCCAGGACTGAATTATCATTATTATGGGATAATTTTATTTTAGTTTAGTTATATAAGTTGTTGGTTTTTTTGGGAGGGGGAGCGGGGGTTGTTTTTATTTTTTATTTTTTTGGTACTAAGAATTGAACCTGAGGGTTCTGTATCGCTGAGCTACATCCTCATCCTTTTTTATTTTATTTTGAGACAGGGTCTCACTTAGTTGCCCAAGCTAGCCTTGAACTTGCCATCCTCCTGCCTCAGTCTCCTGAGTTGCTGGGATTACAGGGGTGTGCCACCATACCAGGCTCTAAATTGGCTTAAGCCTAGAATGCTATGTTCTGACGTCACTAAGAAAACTTGATGGGACTATTTTTTCCTTCTAAAATGAGACTGGTGTATAATAAACATTTAGTTTTTATTATAAAAACTTTGTTTTGGAATAATTAACTTTCTGGCCTTGCGTACTCAAGGGCTCTTGGATCTTTGGGCTTTTGCATGCCATTAGTCTGACTATTGTAAACTGACTCTAATTTGGGCTATTTAATTCCAGGAAATTTGACTTCTTATCTTCCAGCATGTTCTCTCCTTCATTGTGTAAATAAGAATGCATACCTAACTTTCTTCTCCATAAGACTTTATTCATGATACTAGTGTGACATTTAGATAACTAATAAAATATAATATGATAGGAGTCACTCTTTGACAACTGAATCAGAGAAGGACAGTAGTGTGCGTTGCTCTTCAGCATCAATAAAGGGCTTATCATACAAAGGCCCTAATAAATGATGTTGAATCTGTAAAGTGGACCTAAATTCCCTGATCTCCACCACTTGGGATCAGATGTCTTAGTTTCTTATCCATTCTAATCTCCTATTTCTTTTTCTTTTTCTTCCTTATAAGTCCATTTCCTCTGTGCAGGCCACATTTAAAAAGAGAGAGGAAGAAAATAAATCTCAAGTCAGCTCATCTTATTATTTTCTGACAGTATTGGGGAAAAAAAATTTTAACAATAGAGGAAATTGAAATTAACAGTTAAACCAGGTGTGGTAGCTCATGCCAGTAATCCCAGATACTCCAGAGGCTGAGGTAGGAGGATCTCAAATTCTGGGATGACCTCAGCAATTTAGTGAGGCCCTGAGCAACTTAACAGGACCCTGTCTCAAAATAAAAAATAAAAAGGGTTGGGGATGTAGCTCAGTGGTAAAATGTTCAATTTCTAGTATCAAACACAAACAAAAATCTCACAAAACAAACGGCACAAAGAAAACTTAGTTTTGAATTACCGAAGTAATATCTTATCTTAAGCATCTTCAATTCCTATTTGCATAGATAATGAAAAACCAAAATATTCAGACCAATGTAAAATAGAAATAAATAACATTCAAAGAAATTGAGGCCAACCTCACAGGGCAGAAACTGGTGGTCTATACCAGCTACAAATGCAAGTTATGTAAGTAATTCAAAATTTTCTAGTAATTACTTTTATCTATTTATTCATTCATTTATATTTTGGAGCCAGGAACTGAACCTAGCACATGTTAAGCATGAGCTTTACCACTGAGCTATACTCCCAACCCCTATAGCTATGTTTTAAAGAGTTTAAAAAATCTAAAGATGTATTTAATTCTTAAATACAATATGAAAATCACATTTTATATTTCTAGCATTTGCTATGTAAATATTTGTTAATAGTAGTAGCACCTTACCTTGTGGAAAGGAACTGAATCATTGTTTTAATACAATATTTTATTTAATGGAATTTAAAGTATTATTTAAACACGTAATCAGCATAATAAAATATTCATAAGATATTTTATGTATTCTTTTTATAGTAAGTCTTTGAATATGGTGTATATTTTCCATGACAACACATTTTGGTTTGCATTACTGACATTTCTGTTGTTCACTAGCCACAAGTAGTTAATGGCTACCATATTGGACAACAAAGATCTATACAATGCAGTCAATTTTGGATGAAACATTTGATGTTATTTTCAATTTAATACAAACTCTATTTTTTTCTTAACAAATTCTACATAGATGCAGCAGCTACATGGGTCAAACGTAACTCTCATAATCATTAAAGGCAGGAAATTTAGGAATGTGTTAAAATATCCATGAATGTTGAAGGGATTATTTGGTTAGGAGATTAATTTATTTCACTTAATTTGAAAACAATTTCCAAAAAAAATTATCAGTGTTCTAGCGAATCAAGAGTCTTGTGACCAGATCATCAGCAGATATTCATTCAGGAAGAAGGTGATTTTCTTTGCCTGGATCAATTGGAGACCCCATGAGACATAGTCTCAGTCACTTGTTTTTTAAAGGCAGTCTTGGGACTAGAACCATATTTTCTGACTAAAACTGAACTTGAGGATTTGGTCCAAGAAATTGCTCTGCTCTCTGATGAATACCAAAAGCGACTGTGACCCTTAGGTCTGGATTAATGAGAATACCAATGACTGAAAAAAATACAAAGTAAGCTTAAGGATGAATAGGATATTTAACATTTCCCTTAAATGAACATTTCTTCTTGATGGATGCCCTTCCTGGTCACAGTTTAGTTAACAGTTTTTTAATTTATCTTTAGAACGTCAAAATATGATGTAAAACGAATATTCTATGAGGGCATGACAGAAAAACAACCACATGTGGAAGTTAGTAAAGCAATCATTTTCTAAATTATTCAAAAATAGAGCCAATGTAAGGTTTCAAGTCTCCTTTAGGTAAATATTGTAACCTGCTGAAGTTTCAAAGTTTTAAATACATTTATATTATGTATACTATTGGGGGCGATGGAGGGGGGACCTGAATGCATACTTTTTTTCCCCACTAGTAAGGTTTGATAGTATAAATACAAGCACAGATGCCATTTTCATTGCTTACTCTACTGTTGGAGCTGAAAAATCCTACATCTTATAAACTAGGAAACTTGGAAACTAGCTTTGACAGTGCAATTAATTTAGGGCGTGTCTTCCAGTAAGTTACTTAGCTTTTCTTGGAAGCTGCCAATGAGAATAAATCCAATAGGTTTTCTGAAAATCTTATCTGGAAATAATTTACTCTAAGGCAAAATCATTCCTCTATGTCAGCCACCTTTCTGTTCTAACATGGCAAAGCTAAACTTCGTCTCACTCTTTAATAAATGCCTCCTTGATAAACTCAAAGCATCATCTTTGGGCTGAGGGTTTGTGGGGCCTTGATGGCTATGAACTATGCCCAGTGGCTCATAGACTCCTGGCTGGTATATGTTCTTGAAATCAAAGTCTCAGAGATCAAAAGTTTTATAATTGCACCCTGAAACCAGTTTTTTTCTTTTATACTTTGAATTAATTTGTTTGTTCACACTCAATTAGCATAAATGATGACCCATAACCTTTTGTAAATGCATTTTAAATTATATAGCTTTAGGGAAAGATTATTTATTTACTGAGACTTTTACAGGTAAGGTTTTTTTTTCCCCCTAAAGCACTAAATACACCTTTAAAAAAGAAAGAGTGTTAGATAAAAGATTTTTCCTCCTCCAATATCAATAAACTGGTGAGGCTTCAATCACATGCAGTTTAAGGGACAGATCACTAATGAATTCTTCCAGATAATGACAAATTATTTTATTTAATATATAATGTGGGTCTTCAGTTTCCCTAAAAATGTCTTTGTAGATATCATCAAAACAGAGGAAATTAAATATATTTATTCTTTAAATTCCAGTTAGTTAAGTTTGCTACTTATACATGCTCTCGAGCTTTGAGCTTTAATCTCAAGGTGATAGAATTCTCATAAATATTTAGTCCTAGATGATCCCCCATTGTTTTAAATTTTCTTTTATTATTTAAATATCCAAGCATATGAAGAAGTATAGAGAATAATATAATAAATCTCCTGTACATATTACTCAGCTTCAATAATTATCAACATATGGTGAATCTATCCCTTCTAAATCCCTCACTCCCCTGCCACAGGATTACTTTAAAACCAATCCAAGTAAGAACCAGAGTCTTAAGGTGCATCGCAGAATAAAAAAAAAAAAGTATGGTTCTAACTATATTTCATATCTTATTGAGCAATATTATTATGATTATACATTTTTTACTCATTTGTGATAAAGGAGTGTATTTTAAACGATGAAAATGAGAGCGTTTCTTTTTCTTGTTTTAAGGTACTATAAACTATGCCTCTAAATCACCACCAAGAGTCACAATTTATAATCATAGCATTTTTGCTGTATCTGAAAACATATTTCATACATAAACTGACTTGTTTTTGATAACTTAGGCAGAAAGTTGACTATATGCAATAAACTGGCATATGAAAAAGAAAATTGAAAGTATTTTCCAAGTATACTTTTAAGAGAACTCTCACTCTACCCATTATTTATTACTAAACTATATATAAATAATGGGAAATTAATCATATTTTTTTCACAGATTATTTTAATAGCAAGAGCTCCCAGGAAACTGGCCTGGGGTACTTAGAAACTCTAACAAGTATCAGAAGGAACTCTTCTTTACAGAGTTGCACTCCAGCAAATATTTTAGGAGTGGCCTCTGATCATCACTGCCCTTTAAGGCATCAATTTTAATGACTATTTTCTTCGACTATTGTTAGTTTAGTGATTATTTTTAATTTTAGATATCCCCAATTTGAATGCTGAAGTTCCAAATTTGAATTTGAAAACATTTTTTAGAAAAGATTATTCTCTAGAGAAAACATTTGTACATTGTTATTTGTCTAAGTATTTAATACACTGATTTATGTGGTTTAATATTTGGCTTGATTACCTACCTGTCCTTTATTTTTAGCCATAACAATGTCATTTGACTTATATGATAAAATTCCAGAGAATATAGGTCAAATCTCTTCAACTCACTTTACATAGCAGCTCTTGTAAATAAATGACTAATAAATGCTTTTGATGATGACAATGAAAATGATTGAGACCTGTAATTAATTCAGTAGAAGAAATATGATCTGTCGGTACCAGCTAGAAACAAGGAATGAATTAGGACTTTCTGGTCAGCTCCTCGTGACTGATGTAAGATTTTTTTCATTGTGCCTGAGTTCCATCATTCTCTGTGGCAGTTGAATGAGCCAAAGCAATGTGCCACTGGAGAGCAGACTGACCCTGGAGAGCGGTGATATAGAGCATGGACTCTGGAGTCAAGACATCATGGGTTCAACTTGCAGTCATGTGACCTCGGCTTCTTGACATTGGAAGCTTACTGATCTAAACCTTTGTTTACTTTTCTAAAAGACCATAGAATTAGATAAAACTTTTCAACTTCCATAAAATGGCAACAATAATAGTATCTATTTTGAGGGATCGGTATAAACATTGAAATAATTTTTCAAGTGTGAGCATGGTGTCTAACACAGAAAACTCTCAGTTAAAAGTTGGTTATTATTACACTATAGTTAATCTTAATACTTTTATTACAAATTATTTTTAATTGCAAACAGACTGATGCCCCAAATGTGAAGCCATTCCATTGGTTTTCATTTGGCACAGTTTGTATACAGTTGGCTTCCTTAAAAATAACCTTTCATTCTAATTTTTATAATATTATAGTATCCTATACTTTCCATAGTTGATTTCAATGACATTAGAACACATGGCTTTGATAGGAGGGCTAAATAGTTTTGCTGAATCCTTTATAATTATATTTTACTGAAAAACTAACAGAAATGGTGATTAGTTAGGCTGAAAAGAAGTTTCATTTCAGTTAGCAATATAGTTAAGGATTGTTTATGAAAACGTGCCCACAAGAATGAGGCTGGATATTGAAAACAGATTTCTCTTTACAAAGCAAAAATACTAGAGTAAACCTTGCCAGATGCCAAATAATCATTATATATGTTTTTATATGGAAAGATCTCCAAAGTATATTGCTTGGTGAAAACAGCAGAGTACAGAACGAGTAAAATAGGTCCCCATGCATGTTCGAAAAAAGAATACAGACAGAAAGTTAGTTAGAAATACAAATATTTATTGACTTCCTGCCCATTGTGTTGGTGTGCTAGACTTTATATGCTTATAAGCTAATATTCATAAGCATTTTTCAAGATAAGTACAAGTTATGTAGCTTGTACAATATTGCAGAACAAGTAATGGACAGGTCTTTTTCTCTGCTTTTAACTAGAGATTTCAGAAATCTATAATTCATAGCTACCAATATAGGCATTTTACCCTTTACTACATAGAAAATTTAAAGGATTTTTTTCAACTATGATCTCAAATCATTAAGATTACAAATTCTGTCAATATCTATCACAACTGGAGTTTCATTTAAGGCAGATACTTAGAATAATGTCTTTCACAACTGTTTTTAATTTTACCTATTAGGACAACTTTTGTCACATAATTTTCTTTCTAACATGGATTTTTTTTTTTTTTTTTTTGTACCAGGGATTGAACCCAGGAGCGTTTAACCACTGAGACACGTCCCCAGCCCTTTTTCATATTTTATTTAGAGACAGTTTAGCACCTTGCTAAGTTGCTGAAGCTGGCTTTGAACTCACAAATCTCCTGCCTCAGCCTCCTGAGCCACTAGGATTACACGCATGCACCACCACACCTGGCCTGACTTGGAAATTTTAACCAGGATTTGCACAAAATCGAACTGGTTTCCTGACTAAATATGTTACACCTTTCAGTATGGATGTAGCATTTCTGTATGGCTTTGGAAAACATTATAATCATGAATACAAAAAATATTGCCTAACATATACTATGCTAGTTGCTTTCCATTTTTAAATAATTTAATTAAATACTATTGTTTATATTTTTGCATACAAAAGCTGTAAAGTGTCTGAGTATTATAGAATGAATATATTATTGAATAAACATTACATAATATGTTCATTCTATAAATCACTTCTTCTTGTGATTTGAGGAATTACCATAAACAGTATCAAGGAAGTGGCATCATAGATAAAATATATTATAGGTCTTCATCTCTTATTTGAGGGAGAGAAAACAGGGAGTAGGTGGTCAATTTGATTAACAGGAAAGAAGAGAAGAACCTGAATAAGACCCAGACTGATTTGTCTGCCATGGATGGAGAGCACAAAGCAGCACGTGAGGAGAAGCAGAATGGTCCATAGAACTTCCGTGACACTAGAATGTCCTGGCTGCAGGAATGTGCCTGCTGAAGATTCTGTGTTTGCATTTAAATTTTACTCCATACTTGACTGTGTGGATTCTTCTACATGATTTAATCAAGTTGAGATCCCTCAAGAGAGGGTGAAGTTCATCAAAAAGTATTTTTTTACTAATTCAAAATGATCATTCGGGGCATCAAGCTTAAAACTAATTTATAATATCCCAAATAGCTACCAAATCTGTCAAATGCAGCTGTAATTCTCCTACTGTGTGGTCATTTAGATGGTTTGCTAAGAAAATAGTCCTTCAGAGCTTTTCTCTCTTTATTTAAAGTTTTACATAAGCTATGGCTTAGAGATTATAAATAAGCTATTTTTCTGTCTCTGGAATGTCAGTCCTAAGAAAAATGTGAGTTTACTCCATTTCCTTTCTCATGGGGGTTAATATCTTATTTTCTTTTGTTGTAAATAAGGAAATGGATAAATGAGAATATTTAAATCTGGTACCAACTTTAACAAAAGAGGCAGCTTTAAAAATTATGTGTATTATAGTAGAGTATGGCGAGATAGAACTTCAGGGTTTTTTTTTTTTTAGGGGGGGCTTTGGTTCATTTTGCTGCTTCCTATAAATTGAAATCTCTTGCCCTAGATTCCTCTTTCAGCCCTCTCTGCATCTTGGAAACTCTTTGTGTCTTCTTTGTATGGGTCGAGGATGAGGGAGCAGAGTTAAGAACATGAGCTCCTCCTCAGGAAGTAGTAGGTCCCAAAGTTGGGTATCTAAGCAGCTCAGGGAGATGTGTATTCTTGTGGAAAGAAGGACAAGCAGAAACTAAAAGGAGATCTTCTCCTTTACTAACATTTTTCCTGACAGCAGTATTCCTAGAATCTCTCGATTGGTATTGGGTAATCATTTAATTAAAAGAATTTTTGAGGACTAGGGCTGTGGCTCAGTGGTAGAGCACTTGCCTAGCATGTGTGAGGCACTGGGTTTGATTCTCAACACCACATATAAATAAATAAAATAAAGTCCATTGATGACAAAAAAAAAATTTTAAGAATTTTTGAATGGATGGGATGAATATAAGAGAAATTGTTCCAGCTGTTCTTTTTTTTCTTCTCAAAACATGAGCAAGAGTAAACTACATTCAATATCAATTGAATATGTGAATCTAATTATAATTCTTATAGAAAATTAAGTTCCATAAAGAATGATAGTCATTGCAAACTGTGTAATAGAGGAGCAGGAGGGTAAAGTCCATCTATATATCTTAGAGCAAGTTATAAAAGAGGAAATATACTAAGCTTCCAAATGATGTGCTACAGGGTTAGAAACAGTGCTGCTTCATACTTCGAGCAGATTGGGGAGCCCTGGATACATTCCTGAAATAATGAAAAGTTTATTCACTTCTGCTGCCTCTACTTAAATTGAATTCAGTTACTTTTATATGTGTAGGTGCATTCGGGAGCCTCAGGCAAAGTTTTGAAGAGGAAGGGATAAATGCTGAATCATAAATTTCTGCTATTTCTGTAAAGAATAAAAAAAAATAACCTATGCCCACTGGAGGCTGGCACCCCTTAATGAAAATATAGCAACCATAGTAATTTAAAAAAAAAAACAACAATTGGTTTGGATGAATTAGTTCTGAGGTGGAAGCAGTTTAGTATTCAGTTAGACATGTTTAACTAAGTGTGAACTGAATATCTATAATTGTAAACAAGATGTGACTTACTGCCTAACTTTCAGAGTTCATTCTTTAGCTCTCTATCCCAAGTCAGCAAACATTTGTGAAGCACTCTTTGTGCATGTGCTGGTTATGGGGAACTAGGGACAGTGTGTAAGTAAGATGGATGGTCTGGAACAGACCTCTACGTTTGATTCTTTCACATTGCAGAGTATTACTAAACAGAAGGAAATGACCTGGAGGCATGAATAGGGAGGACACTTACCTATGGTTTCAAGCTTACCTTCGCCAGTTGCTCGTGAATCTCAAGCAGGCTGGGTCGATTGACCTTGGGCCCACTGACGCTGCCAGTGTTACGGTAGTATTCTATCTTGGGAACAGCATCCATGGTGTTATGGCCAAAGGTTTGCAAGTAGTATGTGTTTGTGTGAGAATCATAGACATGAAAACTGGCATCTGTCTTAGCAGTTTCTCCATTTTGGAGGAAATTGTCATAACACTCCTGATTCCCAGGCCTAAAGCTGATTCTCAATCTGTTCTGGGCTTCATCCCCAAAAGAGGTTTCTTCATAATGTGGAGGGTCCCTGTTGTCATTCACAGTTGCACTGTTTTCATGGTTCTCATTTATGACATTGACTTGAAAGCGATTGGTATTACTGGGCACTGAATCCAGAAATACATTGGAAGAGTTGTTCAATGACATCTTCCAAAATGGATTTCTTGGACTAAGCTATCTACTATACAGTTGTTAAAAAAGAAAAGAAAAGAAAGAAACTATAAATTTCTGCCTCAAACAAACTCTAATGTGGTTACATTAGGTAGCTGTTGGCTTTTGTTCTAGATGAACTCAATAAATAGATTCTTGATATATTGTCTCCTATATAATCTTCAGAATGTTCTTCAAAGCTGTCATTGAAAAAGAAAATTAAACTTGTTTCAAAGAATACAAATATATTGGAGTAGGATTGGGGAATGAGGGAAGGGTTTTCTTTTTCAAGACATACAATCTTAAGTTCATTTCACTAAAAATCACTTATGTGGAAACCTTTGTCACCTGAGCAATTAAATCCTATAATAAATAACTGAGGACTTGCTTCAGCAAACAGCATTTCCAGTGGAGTCATTAAAATGTTACAGTGTTTGTAGTATTTGCTTGGATTTCATGCAGTCGGAGCCAGCATGATTTTTAGAAAAGAACTACCAATTGCATTTAGTAACGACAGATGAGAATATTCTCAGCCTGAAATATGGTTCATTGACAGTACTAAATTCTGAAACTGCAAAGTATTTAATGATTGTTGAGAATATATCATATAAGATAAATAAAATGAATATTGAAAAATTAAAAAGGCATTCTTGCTACTTCATTAAAAATGTGTTTGTTGTCAAGTAATAAATTTGTCTCAGAAATATTTTGTTTCCTGTGCAACAAGTGGAAAATCACATTTTAGAATGACAGTTAAAAAAATACAACCTTTCAAAATGATGTCTCTGTAAATTCTCGCCCCTTTTATTAGCCTTCAGAATGTTTCATTTGCTCATATATTTGTTTGTTTTTATAAATGCCATTATGGAACCTTTAAAAATATAGGTATTCGGGATAGGAGATAAATCATAGCTATTAATAAAGTCCTATGCTTTATTTAGATAAAATAATCATGCTCTTTGGACTCTCTTTTATGAAATATTCTCAATAATTAAGAGATTTATATTTGACTATGAAATGAACAGACTACAACAATAATTTTTACAAATTCTACAGTATGAACCCATCTTAAAATACTTTTTTTAGAATAATATTTCTTTGTCAATACCTTAAATCTTGTTTTTTCAAGGGAAGTTCTAGAAAGATGAGTTAAATACAAATAAAACTTGTCTGTGTCACACAGATATTAAAGCTATTTCTTTGACTAAAAAGAAGCCAGCTTAAACTTTCAAATAACCTTTCTTGGTGAATTTGTAAGTGATGCTGTTATCTTTATAGTTTTTACAGAACATCTCGCTTCTTCTCAAAGAAGAAAAAGTCTTCTCAAAGTCTTGACACCCCTTTACTCCACTCCTCAGAATCTACTTTATGACATACTATTAAGTACAATTTTTATCGTGCCCAGAAATGTTTAACTTACCACCAAGGAGCTGCCTTCTGAGGAAATGTAACCTGCTCCAGCATCACACAGACATATATGGGGCACTTAGCTTTCAGCCCAAAGCAAGAAGCTTCTTCTTATTGGTTAGAGCCTTTCTTGAAAGAGATGACTTTGCAATGATTGGTCTGGAATAATACTAGAAGCCCCACCCACTCATTAGCCCTGAGGAACCTTAAGTACCACATCAACTAGTAACTAGTAGTAAACCATTAATCCTTTTAGACAGGATATAAAATAAAGTTTCTTTAATTCATAAGGAGAATTAGATTGCTCAACAGCAATCCTTCAAAAAATATTGCTTCAATTGTTTGGCACCAGATTAATTGAGTCCCATGGTTTTTTAATGATGAGTCCTAGTGACCTCTTATTGTTAGCCCTCCAGAGGTAATTCCTATATTTTGTAACTAGAAAATGTTATTTGAAATTATTTTGTCTTACATATAGTAAATCTTACTTTGATTCTTATTTGCCAAAGTATTTCTATCTAGTGGAAAAAAATTTTAAGCAGAACTAGAGCTGTGGGTACATTCCCAATGGCACTACTAAATAGCCATTTTGTCTCCACCTGGGAAAACATTTTATCAAACTTGTTTTTTTAGTTTTGTTGAGGAGAAGGTTTTACTCAAGTCTGTGGGTTGGTGATTATTAAGACAACACAAATGGCTCTTCTTCAGATTCTGTTATTGGTCTTCAATCAAGTATGATTGAACGAGTCCTCCTTGTGTCTTATATGAAACTATCCAAGTTATTTCCAGTTGCCTGGGTAGTTTGGTTGTAGTGTAGTATCATGGTTAAGAGTCAACTCTGGAGTTAGAATGCTGTACTTATACTCTGGCCCTGCTACTTCCTATCTGTGTGAACTCAAGGAAGTGAATCTTTCTGCACCTTAATTTTTTTCATCTACAAATGTAGATGTGAATAATAATGGTACCTACCCTGAAGAGTCATTATGGGGATTAAATGAGTATATTTGTGTTAGGGTTTAAAACAGTACATAGTCCTTGTTTTGCTATTTTAGCAATATTTATACTTGGCTGTGGTTCACTTAGTCATATCTGAAATTCTGAGGTTAATCATTAGAAGTCAGGATAGGTATTATGCCTGTGAGAATAATGGGAAAGGTAAATTGGTAAAAAGATATAGAGAAACGGCCTGGAGATACCTAAGTAAAACCCCTTGGATGCTCTTAGTTAGGTAAATGCCATGTTAATCAGTCAGGCTAATGCAATGAGGCTATATCAGAAATAGAGACAGATTTACAAGAATGAACATATAACTCAATATTTTCTTAAAGGCCATAATACCAGTCATTTATCTATTCAACAAAGGGTTCTGAGTTCAATGAAGAAAGCTTTCAGGTGTAGAAATTAGTCATATTTCAGATTCATCTAGATGGGGTAGGTTGTTTAGATCAGGACTGGGTACTACTAGGACAGAGCTGGGTCCCAAAACAAATTCTATTTATTAGACCAGGACAGAAACTGACATCATCCAATTCCCATTCACTTTCATAAACCATCTATTTCTTTTTTCTTTTTCTTTTTTTGGTACCAGGGATTTAACCCAGGGCTGCTTAACCACTGAGCCACATCCCCATTCCATTTTATTTTTTATTTTGAGATAGGCCCTCACTAAGTTGCTTAGGATCTTGCTAAGTTGCCAAGGCTGGCTTTGAACTTGCGATCCTCTCACCTCAGCCTCCTGATCTGCTGGGATTACAGATGTGTGCCATGGCACTCCATGTGCCTATTTATTTTTAAACTTTTTTCCTCTATCAAAAGTGGTGTTTGTCTCCAATCCCAGTCAATTTCTTTTTTCTCCCTGTTGCCTGACTACAGTATAGTGTGAATTAGTTTTAGTCTTGGTATTACATCAACCAGACATTTTCATTTTAAGGTTTTTATCTCTAACAGTGAAATGAACGTCTTTGTTCTTTATTAAGGGGATTCAGATCTTCTAGAGCAGATGGGAGACAGTTTGGGGGATATGGATGAAATTATGCCATCCATAAAACCAACCTTGAAAGGTGAACCTGATTTAGACCTTTCTGACAGGAGAGTAGCAGAAGCCAGCCATCTGGAGATGTGTACTTCTATCTTCCCTCCTGTTCTGCCTGACAAAGATCCAGGGAAGAGGTAGTAGGCGCTGATCCAGGTCTGACACTGGACAGCTATTCCTTAAAGGATTAGCATTTTGTGAAATTTCCATGTTGTATCCATACCATAACCAGAATTTTATATTTATTGTATTATTCTTAGTATTGTCTCTGAAAATACAGATGATAACCCCTCTCATATTCCTGCTGATAAAATGAACACAATAGGCTATGAATAAAAGCTATGGGTAAAGACATTTTGGTTAATAAATGTTTTATTTAGTGGGTTGAAACTAATATTGTGGTGAAGTTGTTATCTGAGAAGTTTGTGGGAGTTGAACTTTCAGGAATAATGCACATGCTGCATGAAGTTTTCTTGCATTTTGGGGTGGGGGGAAGTCTTTTTTAAAACTGAATATCTGGCTTTGTTATACCTTAGTAGCCAAAATGTAGAGTTTCGTGAGTGTTTTCCCAAGGAGACAAACAGTTGCCTGGTACTTGGACACATATCTTAGGGAACACTTAAAAACCTTGGGTCAGAAAGAAGATGCTAATGTCTTGATACATACAGCTTTCAGCAAGTTCAGCCGAGCTTGACTTGGTGAGGTGTTCTTGGGTTAAATTACCACCCGGCTATCATGTGTTTTGTGTTTACAATCTTGTATCAACCAGGTACAAAGAGACTTCTTGAGGTGAGGGTTTGGTCCAGAAGAGCCATAGCCAACACAAATGTGTTCTAAATCTACCAGGGGATGGGGAGAATCAGGGAACCTCACTGAGACACCTGGTTTTGAGTGTCATAGACCTGAGAAATCCTCATGTATTCAAGATGCAAAAGACAGTATAAGGGAGAACTGTCAATGTTGGTTTACCCAAGTTCAATTCTAAACACATCCATCCCCCAGCTTGATTACCTTGGGACATTACTTGATGAACTTAGGGCATTACATTACATTGACTTTAGTTCCTCTTCTGTGAAACTGAAATAAAAATAAAATGAAAATAATAGTCCCAAAGGATTGAGAAGAGTATCAAATTAATGGAAAGCACCTAAATTAGTGCTAGTTTTTATTAAATTTTAGTCTTATTCCTTCTTGGTATGTTTGGCTGTTCTGTGGTCTCAGGAGACACAAATGTTTTGTTATTTATCTTCATTCAGTGATCACAGAGAGTCAAAATTTTGTAATTGGAAAGACTTAGAATGAGGTCATTCTATCTTTTCATTTTTCAAATGAAGAGAATGAATACTGGAGAGGTTGAATAAGTCATTTCTTCTTTGGGTTTGAGCACTTTTATTACTGCTACTACTCATGAAGATACTAAATAGTGATAGTAAGGTATGTTGAAAGAGTGTTTCATGGTTTTCAAAGTGCTTTCACAGTAAATATACTTCATTAGTCTTCCTAACATTCTTGCAGGATATCCAGGATGGGTTTCTTAATCTTGTTTTGCAGATGCAAAAAATAAGTTACCCTTAGGGAACTTTCTAGACCAAAAAGCTAGTTTTGGGGCCAACATTAGTATCCAAGTCTCTGACTTTAGGTTTCTAATCTAAAAAATTTTCATAACCCCTTAAATCCTCATTCTTAGACCTCTAGGTTTCATGTCATATTTGTAACATGTTTAGGGCATTAGGGACATTAACAATCCTCTGGATAGCTTCCCCACCAAGAACACAGAGATAAGATGACTTGGCTCAAGGTTGCATAGCTCTAATAGTGGCAGGGTTGAGAATGGACTTCTTATTCTGGCGGAATGCTCTGATCCTGCTGGAAACTCCTTCTTAAATGTGATTTATCTAAGGGGTAGTAGAGAGAATATCAGTATGTGCTGAGAGCCATAGCCAGACTGCGGCAAGTATGAAGCAGGATCATTTCGATCCCAAGCTATAGAACTTTATTGCAAGAGATTCTATAAGAAGACTAGAAGGGCCAGGGCTCTGTAAGTTTGGGGAGCTTTTAGGGCCTGTGGAAACTTTTAGGATATAGGTGTTAGTTTTTTTTTTAACCTGTGAACCTTTTTGACTGATGGTTATCGTTTTTAAAAAATCATATTCTGTTTATTCTTTTGACTGTCCCTTATGTTTAGGATCTGATTCTCTAAAGTTAAATTAGAGATCTGGATCTGGAATATGAAGAGGGTGTTTAGAGTTTGCAGAGAAGAGGAAGGAGGGTGCCTCCAGCTACTTCATGGGCATATGGAAGGGAACAGAGATTCAAGGCAAAGGTTCAAGGTAAAAATAAAAAATGGTTTATAAGTGGAGCCATGTTTTGTTCTATTCATTAGATACCTTGATGCAGGGACAGAGAAAAGTGAGTAATCCTAACAGTGGTTTATCATCTACATAGCACAGTGGATAAATCAATCATAGATCTTTATTGAATTCAATGAATGTAATGAGTTTCTCTCAGCATACCCAGGGTAATTACAAATGTAGCCATCACATGTCCCAATAGCTCAACCATGAAAAACATAAAGCTGGAAATCAGGCGAGTGCATATTCAAACGTCCCTTTATCAAACTCTTCAACTTCATCTTCCCATGTAGAAGAAGGCATGCTACTATATGGGTCTAAGAGAATTTTGAAGCATCTGATAATTAGAAGTCCCAAGAAGATACACAGAATCCCAACAAAAGCAAAGCCAGTTTTTTGCTCCAGAGTCAATGAGAAAGCTGAAACTTCGTTGACGCTCATCTTGGCTGAAGAATTGCCACAGTAGGTACTACTCATTATTCACTGGCACATCGTTGTGGCTCTTCAAAATTCCTACTGCAGTCAACTTTTGGCCTAGGTATAAAATTGGATTCAGTTTAGTTTTACTCTTGTATTGTATCAGACAGGAAATCTTCATATAAAATCTGTCATTTTTCAAACTCTCTTGACTTAACTTGCAAAAGATGTTTGACAACATTATCAGCTATGGATCAGAACCAAATTAGCATTGGAGATGGCTATTTCTACTAATTCTAGTAATTTCTAATAATTACAGAATTACTATTTAGGATGCATAAAACCATTTCTACATATTTAAATATAAAATCAAGCGTGAAGGTGGATATTCAAATTCAACCCTAAAAACTTTTGATTAATTTCTAGAAGGTTGTCATTGCTTCTTTGCTCTGAACTGTCATCTAAATTCACTTCATTTTTGCATGTGTAGATAATACCATTCATAAACACAGACATATGCTATTCATGCTGTTTCAAGTTCATACTTCAGGATTTATCTCTAGTGCCATTTTGCTGATACAAATCCCAATTCTTTTAAACAGATATAATCCTTCTTTTTCACCCCTTTAACTTTTCTGCTTATGTAATTGTATTTTCGTATTCACTAACACTCCATATAATGTGAATTTCTTAGAGAACTTGTGTTTATTAAATTATGTTAAATACCAGCAGTGCCCAACATAGCAGCTTGCACAAGGCAAGCAACAGTTGTATTGAGCCATTAGCTACCTCCCCCACCTTCTCCATTAACTTTAAGAACCTCCTAAATAAACATAAAATTTAAGTTAAACAAATTCAGCTTTAATACTCCCAAGTCCCAACTAGATTTCTACTTGTAAGCCCTTAGTATATTGAGATTCTAAAAGTATAGCTAAAGTATTCAGAAAGTATAAGCTGAATTAAAGAGAAATAGGATTTCTTTCACATTTTACATCTTTTTTAAAAAATACTCTTTAGTTGTCAATGGAACTTTATTTATTTATATTCAGTGCTGAGAATCGAACCCAGTGCCTCACACATGGTAGGCAAGAGCTCTACCACTAAGCTGCAACCCCAGCCCCCACATTTTACATCTTAATGTTAATCAAATTAATGAGCACAAATTAAAATAGTTAATTAAGTCAAATGATTACGAATGTACAGTAACTCCTCCTGCCTTCAAAAAGATTGTCACCAAATATCTTGGTCTTGCAATAACTGAAAATGATAGAATTAGTGTCCTCTTTTTTTGTTGTTGCTTCTTCTGACAACTTTTTAAATTATGTTTATTTTTAATGTCTGACCTTAAGATTTTTTTGGACTCAGTTTTCAGAAAATAATTGAGAGAGAACAAGCAATGGGAGATAAAGAATGGAGCGAGTAATAACAGCAAGACTTGTGCCTTCCAAAAGTATTTAGTAAATAATGCAATCAATTTATTTCAATCAGTATTGTATTTTATAATGATTTGGATTAAAAAAGAGCACTATCTTCAAACCTTAAATTTCGGAAATATTCAATATATTCTGGAGTATGCTAGTTATTTGATCCTTTGTTTAATAAAAGAAAAAAAATGTTTCAAACTCTTCTGTTGAATTTTTCTGCCAAATCATTTTTATGCCCTGATAAGAATATCATGAAATTACTATTGTTAGAGTCTGTAAACAAGTCAGGATGGCGCCTGGCATTTTGCCATAGAAATGTTAGGGTCTGTAAACAAGTCAAGATGGCGCCTGGAAAAATGCCAGAGGGAGTGGTTTGTGAAGTAACGCCAGCAAGCCATTAAGTGTGGAGATTCCTTATTGGTTGACTGCTGTATGGACTTTATGTTAATTAAGATAAGCTATGTGGAATGTATAAATACCTTTGTTGTCCTACAATAAACGGCTCCCACTCCTGCTGTATCAATGTACACAAGTTGTTCGTTGCCCCCCGGTAATTTTGCTGCAGCCGGACTGCAGCATACTATAATTTTTTTTTTTTAATTGAGTTCACTTAAATGGTTCAGAATAATCTTTCAGAAGACCAGTTCTTGGGGCTGGCATTGTGGCTCAGTGGTAGAGCACTCACCTAGAACGTGTGAGGCCCTAGGTTCGATCCTCAGCACCACATTAAAATAAAGGTATTGTGTCCAACTACAACTAAAATATAAATATTAAAACAAAAAGACGAAGTTCTTGAATTATCTGTTGTGTAAAAGGCACAGGAGAGTGTACTGAATATCTAATAACCCTGAGACTTAACAGAACAATTTTTTTGTGACAATTTTGCGCTCTCTCTCTCTCTCTCTCTCTCTCTCTCTCTCCCTCTCCCTCTCTCTTTGCTTTTGTCAATTAAAGGTCATTTGTTGAGACACATAAATAATCTGGTCTATTTGTTAATGGATGGAGAAATTGAAAAGGAGAATGTTTCTACATGGAGATGTAGACCAAGCTTTGTAATAACTGACTGAATGTTTTTTCATTAGAAAAAATTCTTGCTATTTGATATTTCAGGGTATATGTGGTAAGAAGAGACAATAAATATGGATTATTGGTGGACACTGTGGTGCACCCAATAGATTCTCTTCAATGAAGGATTCATTGCCCAGCAGCCAGAAATGTTGTTAGCAAACAGTCTTCAATGTCTTGCTCCTTTCATGGATTGTGTCAACCTCAGAGTCTACCTCACTTTAGGTCATGGCCATGTCCAGGGAAGGCCATCTTCAGTGACTGATTGTTATGATAGTATGAAGGCATGGCCATCTTGACTCAAAGGCAGGGTCAGTGCTGGAGATCCACATGGGATCAGCTGAGTCTGTCACTGGGTCCACATCACAATTCAGCTTCTGCCCACTCCTGCTTAATTCTCCATGCTTCTACAGGATAAACCTCTGGCACACTAACCTTTGTCTCAGGGTCTGGTTTCTGGGGAACCCAGCATACAATAATTTGTGCTATTGAACTACCTGGGTTTTTTAAAATATCAGTTCATTTTCTGCTAGTTCATTTCACTATCATGTAGAAATAGCTTAAACTGATTGTTTTTATACTAGTAGCTAACTTTATTTAAATGTTTTTAAAAGATCATAGTACAGACTCAAATTCAGGGTCACTGAAAGAGTTGAATCACTGGAAGAGTTAAGTCAGTTATCTGTTGGCCAGTAATTAATCAACTATACTCTAACATTCTAAGTAAAACTTACCAATTGACAAAACAAACAAGCCAACAAAAAGAAGCATTTTCTAGATGTAGCAAAAAACCACTCATCTCATTTACTTCTATTAAATTAAACATATACCAGATAATGCTCTATTCTTAGAGTCTTAGACAATACGTGAATTAATGATATATATAATATATATATATATATACATATATATATATATA
>NW_026000229.1:31186682-31208370 GCF_001458135.2 Marmota marmota marmota
ATATATATATATATATATATATATATATATATATATATGTATATATATATACTAGAGACTTAACCCAGGGGCATTCTACCACAGAGCCACATTCCCAGCCCTTTTTTTGAGACAGTTTCTTCCAAAGTTGCTTAATGCCTTGCTAAGTTGCATTTTTAATGGAAAAATAAGTACTTCACATGTAATGAAGTACAGTTCCTGATAAGTAAGTACTGACTACAGTTCCTGGCACATTGTAGATACTTAATAAATATTTGAACTGGATTCAAGTAAATACATTGAGGAACATAATGCTTGATGTATAAAATTATCCTTAAAAATCAATCTAGGCCAGGCATGATGACACTTATTTATAATCCCAGCAACTCAGAAGGCTGAAGCAAGAGGATCTCAAGTTCAAAGCCAGCCTCAGTAACTTAACAAGGCCCTAAAGCAACTAGAACCTGTTTCAAAATAAAGAAAAAAAGGGCTGGGGATGTGGCTCAGTGGTTAAGTGCCTCTGGGTTCAATCCCCAGTACCGCCCCCCAAAATCTAATTTTATAATATCCAAAAAACACACACGCACACAAAAACATTTAGTTTAAAATAAAACAAATGAAAGAATTTGCATTTAATTTCAAAAATCTATCTTGAAACCAGGCGTGATGGTGTACTCCTATAATTTCAATGACTTGGGGATCTGAGGCAGGAAGATGACAAGTTCAAGGGCAGCCTTAGTAATTTAGTGAGGTCTTAAGCAACTTAGCGAGATACTGTCTCTAAATAAAAAATAAAAAGAATTAATAAGAACTAGGTATGTAACACAGTAGTAAAGTACCCCTGAGTTCAATCCCTACTTTAAAAAAAAATAGTCTTGAAGATTCATATCAAAATTCAACAGCTTTTTCAGAGTTCAGTGTTTCTGCTCTTTTCTATCAAATTGATTAACATAGCGTTTACAGAATGTGATTTTTAGTTTTTAAAGGTAGAGAAAGTAAGTCTTTCCTAATAACTTTGTAAGTTTTCTTCTGTTTTTTTTTTTTTTTTAAGGAAAAGTATGTAGTCATTATATTATTTTGGTGTTAATCTGTACCAGGCATTCTATTGTAGCAACTTTGGTTAGCATAGATTTATGGCATAATTGTACCTCCCTTTGTTTGCCTTGTCCTTTATAATACTTGGCTCTTCCCTTAGGCAAGAGGATTATTTTTTTGTAAGATACTTCCAAAATTTCCAGAATCAATAAATGAGTATACAGAATCACGTAGTAAATAAATAAAGCCACTAGTTTTGTTGTTCCTTGGAGGAATAGATAAATGGCTATTTGATGACATTATGTATATTTATAAGCACTCAATCTCTATTATTGGTACAAATACAGAAAAAATGCAGTGTAACTAGGGTAAATACTGAAAAGTGACCAAAAATTTTAAATGTTTTAGGAATTCTAAAGAGTTGAATGAGCTTAAGGTAACAAATAATATGTTTTAAAACTTATTCATTGAACAGATAGATGTTGAGTTTCTGTTATGTGTCAATGCAGTCCTTGGTGCTAAATAGTTATGAACTTGATAACAATGTATACCTGCCATAATGACTGTTACATCCCAGTGGAAAAGATGAACACAATCTTAAAAAAATCTAACTCTATATATCTATATCTATATATTGTGCCAGGTGGTCATAGTTGTAAATGTGAAAGAAAGAAAAACAAGTTAAAAGGAAAAAGAATTGTGGTAGTGACCAAATGTCATTCTTTTAGTATCAAGGGTTACAAATGTCTCTCTAGGGAGATAATATTTGACCTCAAACTTGAATAATGTCAAGGAAGGAGACATGAAAATATAGGGGGTGAAGAGCATTGAAATTTCAGGAAACAGCCATTGCAAAAGAATTGAAGTAGGAGGGGCGATTTCAAATATGATATGTTCAGATCAAGAAATTAACTGATACAGGCTATGGCTCTCAGCATAGGCCCCACTTCCTAGAGGTTCCATCATATTCCAATAGGCCCACCATCTGGCAACCAAGCCTTTAACACATGGGCCTTTGGTTGACAAATGGGCTCTAAACTATAGCAAATGCCAAATTCATTTCCTCTGGGAAATTTTACTACTAGCATGGTGAGTCAGGGAAATAGCATGAACATGATTTAGAATTTTTGGCAATGCACTTAGCAGTCTCCCATGATCTTTGCAAGGAACATGGGAGATATTCCTGAATAATAGCATTTTTTATATAGATTCATACTTCAGTGTACTACCCTAATAAATATTTGGTTCTATAATCATGGAGATAGGTCTACAATGTAGTATCACAAAGGAATATCTACATCCTCTTCAGTGTTTTTGAATAGTAAGTAGGTTGAAGACCTAGAAGTGATGATTATTAAATTTGATACAATTCTTAGCTGAAACTATATGATAGCTCACAGAATCAAAACTTAAAAAACAATTCTGATGAAAAGAATTCTGAGTTGAAACCAGAAAATAGAATTTAACATTTCTAAAAATTCTGTGTTTATGTGGGAGGAACGAAGAGGTACCATTCTTAAATGGGGGAGACACAGCTTGGCCGTTTATGTGAAATAAGTCTGCAAGTTATCAAATATATTCGTATCAAATACTAGTATAAATTAAAGCTGTGAGGTGATTATTTAAAAAGCAGACGCTGGCCAGGAGCAGTGGCACACACCTGTAATCCTAGGAGTTTGAGAGGCTGAGACAGGAGGATTGCAAGTTTGAGGAACTTAGTGGGGCCCTAAGCAATTTAGCAAGACCCTATCTCAAAATTAGAAATTTTAAAAAAGGGCTAGGCAGGTAGCTCAGTGGTAAAGGGTCCTTGGGTTCAATATCTAGTACCACCACCACCATGGACAATAAATGCTGTTTTAAATTGAATGGAGATACAAATGATAGAAAGTAGCAATACTGTAATTATGCTTCAGTCAGGCAAGTATGAAATAATATATATGCACTATACTTTTACCCCCAAATATTTATTGCATTGCTACTATGTTGTACTAGGAAGGATACCTCTACTCAAAGACATTCCAACCAGGAAGGGAGAGGAGCCATGCTCAAACAAGAATAAAACAATGCAGGTTTCTACCAAGACAATAAAAAAAGGAAGAAAACTTGTATCCAACATGGACTGCGTATCAAATAGAGCTTTACGTCTATTATTTTATCCACACAACAACCATATGTGGTTGATATTATCTTCAACATCTTGATGGAAAAAAAGAGAGAGAGAGAGAGAGAGAGAGAGAGAGAGAGAGTGAGTTCAAGGGGATAAACAAAATATAGAGAGATCCGGGCACACTCCTGTAGTCTAGTGCTCAGGAGGCTAAGGCAAGAGGAACTCAAGTTCAAAGCCAGCCTCAGCAAATTAGTAAGGCCCTGAAGCAACCTAGAGACACCCTGTCTCTAAATAAAATATAAAAAAGGGCTGGGCTGTTGCTCAGTGGCTTAGCACCCTGGGTTCAATCCCTAGTACCAACAAAACAAAACAGTATTCTCTAATGTCGTGACACTAAGTTGAAGGGTATTTAGGCATGATGAGCAATGAAAGAATGGAGTCAGGTTGGTGGAGGAAACTTGACAAAGTAAGTTTTACTTGCACAAAAGTTAAAGGTGCAGAAGCTTTAATCATTAGATTTATCATTTTCAATAATAAAGACATGATCATGTATTCAGTTTTCAATAGAAAATCAAAGCCAGTCGTGGAGGTGCACATCTGTATTCCCAGCTACTTGGGAGACTGAGGCAGGAGGATAGCAAGTCCAAGGCCTGCCTATGCAATTTGGTGTGACTCTGTCTCAAAATAAAAAGCGCTAGGATGTAACTCAGTGGTAGAGCACTTGCTTAGTATACATGAGATTCCAGGTCTAATCCTAGGGGGGGAAAAAAAGTCTAGTACCTAAGGTTCAAAGGGCTATAAAATTTCCATTTTTAACATAAAATTGATTTGGGAAAGAGCAGATGTTTTATTAATACTTTAAAAACAAAAACTTAGATTTCTATTTCATCTTAAAATTATATTCCACACTAAAGATGAAAACAAAATACAGGTCAAGGAAAACAATTGAAAAGTAATATTTGAAGGTTGAAAAAAGGTCTGGCCATTGCTTCAGGCTGCTTCTACACAAACAAATAAAAGTAAAAAGTTAAACACTTGCTTAATAATAGAATCAGTAAATAGATGTTCTTGGTAGTTTAAGACAAGCATGTAGCAATTGAAATACTTGTATTTGAGGTCTAAATTTTTCAACTAATTGCCCAAACTTTTCATTTTATTTGACTTACGAAATGAACAACTTGTCTAATTTCAGCATGAAGTCTACAGTTTCTGAGAATATGTTACTAAACAGGGTCAGCTTTGTGCCTTTCTATTGATATGGAACATAATACAACATAAAAATACTGTTAGTAACATAAGTAAGTCTTTAATTACAACACTCATTCCTTAAAAATAAATAAGGAATCCAAAATATTTGACAATTATGGAAGTCAGATACATTTTTACTTTCTCTAGTTGCTGAAAGAGATCGGAAAGCAAAACATCATTAGGTTCTGCACAACAAAGATTGTAATGCCTACCTCAGGAGGAAACATCATCTTAACATCCTGTTTACTAGGAAATAGAAAAATGAAAGACATATGAGAGAAATTCAGATTATGAAGTAACAAAACCATAAATTTAAAAATATGAGAAAAATTAGTTGAGAAAATTTGATGAATAAAAAAGATCAAATGTAAAATTAAATAGTGGTAAAATTATTTTAAATATGCTAGACAACAAAAAATTGATAAAATTATCAACATTGCACAGCTTAAATATCAGGGTTTCTACATATATTGATTAAAATGTTTTAATACATTTTTATAATACTACTAGAAATAATAAACTACTGCTTTGAGCCATGTTCATTGAAATTAATGTTTAGGCATTTTTGAAAGAAGCAACTGGGTTGAAAGTACAACATTTCTTTCATGGCAAATGTCAGGAACTGACATTTGAAGTTCTGATGAGTCATAGGATTAGGCCAAGGGTATACCTGTAGATATCAAAAGGCCCACATTTCATGGAGGCTGCTTCATAATTGCAAATCACCAAATGAAAAAAAAAAAAAACTAAATCCTCTGATTAGTCATACAAATCATATCATTGTAAGTAGTCAAGCAATGTTAATATTTTTATAGATATTTAGTCTTTCGTATACATGAATGTTGAAGGTGATGTTTATGTCTTCTGTGAAATATATTTACTGATAAGCAGACAAAAATTCATTTTTCAGAAACATAGTTATTAATCTTGCATGCAATACATAATTGTGGAAGCCAATGGTAAAAACATGGATCAAAAAAAAAAAGAACCACCTCCAGTATTTTAATTTTAATCAACAGGTTCCCCCCCCCCCCTCTTGTTTATTTATTTAGTAATGGTATTCCAAACAGCAAATCTGAAATAGATATTATTAAAGTGAAGTATGATGTTCTGGATAATAATTTCTAATACCAATGATATGACATTCATAATTTCATGAAATGACATATAAGAAAACCCAAGCTTAAAAAAAATGAGCCCTCCCATGCATAGACACACACACCCTGCACCAAATATAAAAAGATTATTAAGTCCTGTTAAAAGTAAAGAGGAAAAAGACGCATTATTGAGGCCACTTTTGCATGGAGCTAGCTAATCATTAGTAATGGAATGTGTTGGAATTGAAAGAAAATCTTAAATTACAAACCCAGATGTCTTCATCATGGTGCATAGATTTCAGAGTTTCCCAGATAGCCATACCTTGGGATCTTCCAGAATTCACCCTTAAACCCTTCAGATTTCAATCTTAAGAGAATTTCTCTCTTAAGAGACCTTTTGGATGGCTCTTTTGACATTCCTTCCAAATTACTAGACAATCTGATCTGAAAATTCTCAAAATGTCTCACTAGAGAAGCCTAGACCATCATTATTATTCTACGTTGTTTGTCTCTAGTTCTCTTTCTAAATATTAAACTGAAGAAGCATGGAAACTTCCTACCAAATATTATGGGAAAAGCATCAACAATCCATACACACACACATTTTTTTTTTTTTTTTAAACAAGAGCATCAGCAGCTCCAGAAGCACTAGGGCCCTTTCCTCCTAAGAATTTGAACTCACCAGACCCGCAGGCTCCCCCCACCACCCTCCTCTGGCTCTCCTGTCTCAGAAAAGCAAGAGGATGAGGACAGGCTCCTCATCTGGACCTGTACTGGAACCCTGTCAGTTAATGCGGGGAGAAGGGAGAGAAAGTTACTTCGCAGGCAGCAATGTCTCACCTTCCATGCTTGTTGTCATGGAGATGAAATCCAGCGAGTAGACTTAAGTGTTGGCAGGTTTGTCTGTGTTCGCTGATCGGTTCAGTAAAAATGTAAAAGGCGTATTCTGGGAACCTGCGTGGAGTCACAGGACCGTGGTTAGCGCTTTCCTGGCCTACGAGTGTAAATGCCTGTGTCTGTCGGTGAGAGAGGACGTGGGCGCTCGCCGAAGTACGTGTGTGCGCGCGTACGGTTTGTAGGAAAATGTGTGTTGATTTCTTCGGTGTGTCACTGTAAATATTTGCGCGCGTGTGTGAATGTGACAGCGTCTGTGTATGTGTGTAAGACTGAAAGGAGGTGGCAACGAGAGGGGGAAGGGCATCAGCTACAGCAGCAACAGGCTCTATTCTTCAGGTCTGCTAAAAAGAAGAAGGAAATAAAAGGAAACAGGCGCTCATTTCCCCCCACATTACATCCTAAAGGTTAGCAATCAGGATTCATCATCATTTTTGCTTCCTAAGGCCGTGAGGATTTCATTAATTTATTGTGAAAATCCTTGATTTTCTCTCTTTGCTGCATCCCTAGCTATGCCGCGGGCATTTTGCTGCGCGTGATGACAGCAGTCTCCGTGGAACGGTAGTCTCTAGATTTTTACATTACATTTCATTTCATCGGATAAAGGAAAAACGGGAGTGAAGGGTGTATTGGTATAACTGGGGACTGAATGCGTCACTTGGAGTTTTTACCCTTATCCTTTCGGTTTTCTCTAGGAGAAACAAACCCAAACGCATCCCTCCCATTGCAGGAGTAGGCGCCTAGGCGCTGTCCGTAGTCCTGAAATACTGCGTAGTGAGACCTTCCTCCTAAATACTAGCTAGAAAGCACCAAAATAGTAGTCAGGAACTCTCCAATAAAATCTTTAGGTAGCCGAGAGTCACGTTTTCTAAACAGCGTTGAATATGTAGATTGCAAGCACTCTGCTTTGAAAGCAAAGCAAAACAAATTTAAACAACAGAAATCTCCCTTATCCCTGATTTAGGTCTCTATTTAATAGTTTCTCCAAACTCAGTTTTAACGTTTTCAATTTCTTTCCTGTTTTGCTCTATATCCAGAACCTACAATTTGCAAGCACCTGTAGGTTTCCTACAATTTATTAATCTTTTTTTTAAGATTAAGAGAGAGAGAATTTTTAATATTTATTTTTTAGTTTTCGGCGGACACAACATCTTTGTATGTGGTGTTGAGGATCGAACCGGGCCGCACGCAAGCCAGGCGAGTGCGCTACCGCTTGAGCCACATCCCCAGCCCCACAATTTATTAATCTTATGATCTAGTAAATTGTTGGCATTTGGGGGAAAATACAGATACAGAATTAGGACCTAAACTATGTTAATAATAATAATTCTTTAAAAAACTGAGAATATATAATGTGTAATGAGTTTTAATTAAAAAAAGAAGACGTTTTAATGGTTATTTAGGGTATTTAATAATTTAGGAAATGTAATAGTCTTAAAAAATTGGGCAAAGTATACCTGGGAGTTCATAAAAGGCCATACTGGAAAAAAACAAAAACAAAAACCAAAAAACAAAACAACAACAACATCAACCTGTTCTTTTTCATTTAAGACTATTAAAAATCCTGAAAAATAGGTGATGTCATTGCTTACTATGAAAGAGAGAAGAATATCTATCTTTTTCTAGTGACATTTTTCTTACTATGGTTTCATGAACTTGTTAAGGGCCACATACTTTATTAGCACTGTGGGCTAGGACAGTGCTTCTTGAAATTTAATGAGCAAATGAATCCCCTGGGGAATCTTGCTAAAAACAAGACTCTGATTTAGTAGGTGGGTGGTTTTGGAGTCTCAGATTCTTCATTTCTAACAACATTGTAAGTGATGTAAAAGGTTGCTAGTCTTGGGGCACTTCAACTAGCAAAGTGCTAGAAAATGTATTCTGGCAACAAAGTTACTCATACAGTGTGAGAAAGAAAGTAATTTTCTTCTATCTACTTTTCTACATTTCTAGACTGTATCAAAAATAAGCCATTCCAACCACTCCAGAAGTTAATCCTGGAATTATTTTTGCTGGCTACAACTGTTTATGAGTTTGATTCATTGGACTTTGATTTTGACACTGCCTAGACCCGTGCTACAGTTGACTACATTTTATAATTCCATATTATGATCTGCAATTATCTATTTGTTTTGGAATTCTAGCTCAAGGGAACAGAGCCAAATTACATGATTCTGCTGTTGATTTATGGGCCCCATTCCAAGAATTTGTTACTTTGGTTAGGGGTTTTGAATTATCATTTTATGACTTTAAATACAGCCCCATGATAAATGACCATAAGTTGATTTTTTAAAATCTAGAAACTGCAGACCTAATTCTCACTTGGTTTAGAAAGAGGAATAGGGCTAGTTTTTCATAAATAATTAGTGTGAACACTGATCTGTTAAGTCACTGACATCATATGCACATACATAGATTTTGAAGTTTGCTCAAATGGATAGTTTTGTGCTTTTTTAAAAAAAATTGTTTTAATTGTAGTTGAACACAATACCTTTATTTTATTTTTATGTGGTGCTGAGGAGCAAACCAGCACCCTGCATGTGCTAGGTGAGCACTCTAACCTTGAGCCATAACCCCAGCCCCAATTTTGTGTTTTTTAAAAAAATCTGTAACAATATCACTTTATGTTGTTCTTCCAGTTAATAATTTTGAATTGATGCCAAAGGAAAGCTTTAACTATAAATTAGGCTCCTTTGTGTTAGTACATGACCTTCACCTTTTTAAAGCTACATGAAAGGTGGCAATGTTCTCAAAAGTCAGGAAAGTATAATGGATTAAGAAATCCATTATGTTCTACTTCTTTAGCTAGGTGCTGGGATTCAAAGATAAATGAGATTTGTTCTTTGCCCTTGAGATACATTGTAGACCCACATGGCAAGTTTTACAAAGTTCATAGAAACACAGAAATTAATGTGTAATTTATATTTTATTCTCCATTGCTAAAGTAGTGATGAAGAATTGTATAAAGATAAAACACAGAACACTTGCTTGCATTTCAAATGCTTGCTCAATTTCTATAAAAAATTTCTAAAATGTATGGACTATATGAATGTTATTCTAAGGCACATGTGGTTTAATTTATACTTCCAGAGAGTCTATGATTTATTTTCAGAGCAATACAAATTATTAGAAAGGTAAATATGTGCATTGTTTTAACCTCCCAGACAGAATTGTCTTTCTTCTGTTTTGTCATTACATTCTTAGTTTATATACAAATATTCTACATAAAACAAGTCCCAGTTTATACAACCTTCTCTATGCCTATTACAACATTGTCACTAAATCTTGGTCAACATATCACTTACCATTATGATTTGAAGATGAGGTGTCCAAGCTCCTATTAATGCAGGAATATTTAGAAGTAAAATGATTATATTACAAGAGCTGCAACCTAATTAGTCCATCCAAGTTCGAATGGACTGACTGGTTAGTAAGTGTAGTCATTTGGGGTGTGGCTAGAAGAGGTGAGTCCCTGGGGGCAGCCCTGGACAATTGTTCTTCTTGTTCTCTCTCTCTCTCTCTCTCTCTCTCTCTCTCTCTCTCTCTCCTTCCTTGTTGTCATGAGAAGAGCAGCTTCCCTCCACCATACCCTTCCTCTATGATGTGTTGCTTCACCTTAGTCCCAGAGCAATGGAGTCAACTGTCTATGGATTGAGACCTCTGAAACTGTGAACCAAAATAAGTGTTTCACCCTCTAAGTTGTTCTCACTGGAAATTTTAATCACAGGGACACAGAAGCTGATTGAATCAATCTAGTGCTTATTTGACTTTAGATGACATTAAGCAATTAGCTAAGTTAAAAAGTTGACTGCTTATATTTTTAAATGCACTCCTATTTTGAGTGTCATTTTTAGCTACCCATGCCTTCTTCCCACCTCTGTTGTTTTAATCTTTTTTTTTGGGGGGGGGGATTAAAAGTGACTTTGAAATTTTAGTAAAAAGTATATGCCACCTCTCTAAAAATACATACATACAGAAGTTTTGCTCAAAACTCAGGCATTCATGGACACCCCCCATAAGAAGTTCATTTCTGTAATCCAACATAATCCCAAGAGAATACTTCAAAACTTCTTCTATAAATGAATGGACCATGATCTTATTCTCAGTTTTGCATTTAGATATAGAGTGGTTAAAGTCCTTTGTTTTGTTTTAAGAAAAAGAAGAAAAACATAAAAGTAATAGAGCAATTTAAAAAAACAAAACAAAACTCTGATATCTCAAGAGTAGCCAATGCTGAATGCTGAAATAGGATTAGAGAGGGTAGTAATAGCATGATTAGATATGATTAGAAAATGACTGTGCTGGATTTTGTCAACAGTGAAGAAATTATCTAAGTGAGTGGACTCATAAGTGAATTGAGCATGATGATACTTCAGTGCAGATAATGATCTAATGCCGGACTATTTGATGAATCCCATTGAAAATGAGATTTTATGTTTTGCTGGTAAACTTTTCTGCAAAGAAAAATACCCTAAGTGTTTCATTTCAGAGTGACCTATTTAAAATAAGTTTCATTTAATTGGTTTCAATTTTATGACACATAATCCTTAAATTGTTTCCTAAAAGTGTACTTCAAACCCTCTGCCACATTCACTATTGAATCTAATTCATATGATAGGGTATCTTGAGCTCAATGTCCACAAATGTGTGAGTTGTCACCACAGTATAATATATAGAAATTGGCTTAAATTATTTTGCTTGGTTAAAGAAACAGAAACAAAAGCCATTATTTTTTACTCTGTTGCAACATATTCTTTTGTAATATGAGTTAGTTAATGCATAATTGAAAAATAGAAATGTGAATAGAATGTGGAAATCAATTGTTTTATGCACAATTTTACCAGTGTAATAATGTTTTGATTATCAAGCAGCAGCAGCAGAAATCCAAGTCCACTAAGAGAGCTAATGCAGTAAGTTGTGGAAGAAAGCAGTCTTGTACCCATTGCCCATCCACTCCCCTTTTTATCTCTTGGCACATGCTCTATCTTGAAAGTGCAGGTTCTTCTTGATCTTTGTTTATTTGCCCTTGTTTTCATACTCAGTCTTTCTTTATATTTTCCTCTCATTTGTTCTTAACTAAAACAAATTTTCAGTTTTACATATATTGTAAATTATATTTGAACTTTTATTCTTAACTTTGCTAGCACTTTCAATAGGTTTGTAAATGTTTTTGTAGTGCTCTAGTTGTGATGTGGCATAGCTTTTTCATTGTTATGGTTTGGACGTGAGTTGTCCTCCAAAAGCTCACGTGTGAGATAATGCAAGAAGGAAGGTTCAGAGAAGAAATATTGGGTTATGAGAGCCTTACCCCAATCAGTGAATCAATCCCCTAATGGGATTAATTGAGTGGTAACTGAGGGCAGGTGGGGTATGGCTTTGAGGTATATATTTGTATCTGGCAAGTGGAGTCCCTTTCTCTGATTTCTGATTATCACGTGAGCTGCTTCCTTCCATCACACTCTGCGGCCATGATGGAGCCTGCTGTTCATGCACTGAGATCTCTGAAACCTTAAGCCCCCAAATAAACTCATCCTCCTCTACAATTATTCTGGTTGGGTCTTTTAGTGACAGTGAGAAACTGATGTGACTCCATTTTTGAAAACAGCTTCTACCTCAAGGATTGTCCAGAGGGAGGGGGTGTGATCCTTGTCCTTGGGAAAACCCAATGCTGAGTTGTTTGTCTGCAAATAATAGGAGAGATCTGTGGCACCATGTGTCTCTGACTCAGGCTAGGTGAGGACCCATAGCAACCCCCTAGCAACCACCAATCAGCATGAGACAGTGAAAATACTTGGGATGCCAGATGACCCCCCCAGTAGTTTATGGTGGTTGATAAGATTTAGAAAACCAGGTAGTTTAGCATTACACCCCTCCCGGATTAAACCAATCAGTTCAAACGAATCCCCCTCTTGTACTAACCATATGATAGGGTATCTACCCAACTTGTTTCTGCAAGTGAATGTGCTAATCAATGTTAAGAGTTGTTGTTTGATTTTCCCGTGGTGTGAAATGATTTTCTGTGTGATGTTGTGACACATAGAGTATCCCCCCCAAACTTATAAAATCTCACTGACCAAAGGACCAGGGCTCACTCCTTGGGACTGCTGAGTAGGAAATGGTTGTGAGTCCAGGCTTGAGCTTGCAATAAAGACTCTTGTGTGATTGCGTCGGATTTGGCTCTTGGAGGCCTATTGGGGTCCCACAAATCTGGCATTACAACAGCAGTGAAAAAACTGACTGAAACATTGCTTTTTCTCCATCATTATTTTCCCCCAAAAATCTTTTCAGTTATTTTATAAATTAAATAGACTTTAGTTTTTAGGTCAGTTTTAGGATTACAGAATAGTCAAGAAGAGAGTACAGTAAGTTCACATGTATCTCGCTTCCCCTTCCCTCATAGTTTTACCTATTATTAACATTTTGCAATAGGATAGTGTATTTGTTAACAGTTGATGAACCAATACTGATACATTATTATAAACTAAATTCTGTGGGTCATGTTAGAGTTTATTCTTTGTGTTGGTCAGTTCTATGGGTTTTGACAAATGCCTAATGTTATATATCCACCATAATATTGTCAAGCAGAGTAGTTTCACATCCCTAAATGTGCTGTATTCATTCCTTCCCCTCATGAACACTTGGAAACTATTGAACTATTTTTTTAAACTGTCTCCATAGTTTTGTCTTTTCTAGGATGTATTTCTAAAGTCATAGAGGTTTCGTTGCATTTTCAGATGGGTTTGGTCATTTAGCAATGTGCATTTAAGCTTCCTCTATAACTTTTCACAGTTTGAAAGCTCATTTCTTTGTATTGCTTAATACTCTTATATTGTATGGATATACTGCAGTTTATCCATTCACCTAATAAAGGATGTTTTGGTCGCTTTCAAATTTCAGCCATTATGAATAAAGATGCTATAAACATTTGTGTGCAGGCATCTGTTTGGACAGTTTTCAACCCACATTGGAAAATAACTAAAAGAGTGATTGCTGGATTATATGGTAAGATTATATTTTGCCTTGTAAGAAAATGTCATATGGTCATCCAAAGTGGCTGTATTAGTTTGCATTCCTGTCAGCAACAAATGAATGAGAGTTCCTGTCACTGCACAGCCTCATCAGCATTTGGAATTTTCAGTGTTTTGGATTTTAGCCATTGTAATAGGTACGTAGAGGGATCACACTGTTCTCTTAATTTTCAATTCCCTAGTGACATATGAGATTGATGATTTTTTTTCATATATTTTTCATCTATACCTTTTCTTTGGTGAGTCTGTTTGGATCTCTTCCTAATTTTTTAATCTGGTTATTTGTTTTCTTATTGTTGAGTTTTAAAAGTTCTTTGCATTTTTGGGCCAGGGCAGTGGTGCACCTGTAATCCCAGTGGCTCAGGAGGCTGAGGCATGTGGATCATACAGGAGGCTGAGGCAGGAGGACCATGAGTTCAAAGCTAGCCTCAGCAACAGAGAGACGTTAAGCAATTCAGCCAGTCCCTATCTCTGAATAAAATACAAAATAGGCCTGGGGAGGTGGCTCAGAGGTTGAGTGCCCCTGTGATCAATCCCTGGTAAACCCCGCCCCCCCCCGCCCCCCCAAGAAAGCAACAACAACAAAACATATATAAATTTTGTAAAGAATTTAATACCTGTCTATGGCTTGTCTTTTCATTTTGTTATTTTTGGTTATTTTTAGCGCATGATTTTCTAAAATATGAGGGTTTTTTCCCCCTTCTTCAGGAATGCACACATTGTTAAAGAAGAAACATTTGAGTACTTGATATCAGTTTTCTAAAACTAGTCATATAAAACTCTCATATTTTAAGCAATGTTAAGCTAAATTAATACTTATCTAGTAAGATACAAAATTAATTGAGGTAACTATAGAAGACAATTAAAAAGGCCTAAGAAGGGGAATCATTCAATACTATCTAAAAATCAGTATAAAATAAGTTGAAGTTATTGGCTACTGTTTAAAAGAGCATTTAAAAATATGACAATTTTGAGGAGAAATTATAAACCTAATGTTTTGAGGACCAATTAATTTTCATAACTGTCATAAAATATTCTATATTCACAGTAGTTCTTACATGACTGTCCCTGGGACTTCAGCAGATTCTCAAAGCAATAAAAACTTGGGTAGAAAAAGGTCTGAGATTTCAGAAATGTTGACACTAGTATTCAGACAAATTAATAGTGCACATGCAGAGGTCTGGTTTGAAGTATGTGGACAACTAGCACCTACCTTTTCTCTGTGACTCTGGGGCTGTTGGAGAATCTATCCTACTAGTGCTACCCTGCCAGCTCCTTAGTGACCTGAAGGATATTACAGGGAACTCACTAGAGATTTGTTAGTGCACTTAAGAGAATAGTGGGTCACAAGTGTTGTTACATGTTTTACCTTACTGGAAGGCGCAGGTATTCATTTCTAAATCTAAAAGACACAATGAATGAATGGGTGGCTATAGCAAAGTATAATGGAGATCAGGCTTGAGAATCCCTGGAGAAGACCCATTTGACTTCCTAAACAAAACATTACTTAGGTTGTTTCTTGTAAATGGCTCTGATAATCATAAATGAAACTTAAGTTGTCTTTCAACAATGTATAATAAAATCACTTTTAACAAATCTTCTGCCATCTGGTAATACCCAATCATTGAAAGAATGATTGAAAAAACTTTCTTGGGCTGGGGTTACAGTTAAGTGGGAAAGCACTTGTCTAGCAATGTGTGATATCCTGGGTCTGATTCCCAACACAGCAAAAAACAGAAATGACAAAAACTTTTTCTCATTTGTTTTATAAACCAGCCTGTGATGCTATGCCTCTGAGTTTCCTCTTACCATTTTCAGTTTGAGATCTCCCAGTTTGCAAACTGATTTCTGTTTGCATAATAAACTATTTTTTAAAATTTGATCTTGTTTTATTTGACAGGATAAATGAACAACAGAATAGATTAACTCCCTTTGTGTTTGAATACCTCAGAAAGTATGCTAAATGACTTAGGAACTATGCCATATGTTAACTCTTGATACTCAACATCATCCTTACACTTCCAAGCTTTCTCTCTTATGAGACCTTTCTCAAAATCTGTTATCAATTGTATTCCAACCTAAATTCTGCCAATGAGAGATACTGTTGCAAAATTTGGGAGGAAGAAGAGAAGGAGAAACCAATAATCTCAGCAGGAGCCACAGGTAACTTTGTGGGTATCAGCAAATGGCAGATGGGACCATTCTGCCAGCCTTTTCTGGATATCAGGAGTCCTGAGACCTACCTTGCTGCTGCTGGTCACATGAATTGATGTTGCTGGTTCCTTGTGAGTCCTGTATTTTGTAAATTTTTAAAAATCAAGCAATAACTCCTAGACTGTGGTTCACCCAGTCTAATTGTTATAAAAATCTTTAAAACATTGTGCATTGAATCCTTTCTCACATAAAATGCATAAATGTTTGATTGAATTTAAGGGCAACCCCCATCTCTGACTACTTAAAAAGTTAGAAGTAAAAAAAAAGAAAATATATGTTATCAAGTTTGTTTCTATATGTATTATATGTATAGCATATACTTTCAACACTTTTTAACAGTTTGTGAATTGAAGTATATTGACATGAATTTCTTCAGTCTGTACTTCTGCAATATATTATGACAAAATAAATAACATTTTTATACTATTGAAAAACCACTACTTCCAAAATCTAGGCTGATAAGCAGCCATCAGGAATGGTGCAGTCCTTGCTGAAAAGGGCTGCAATAGTGCAAAAGGTTCACTTTTCTTGGAATTGAAATAACAAAACCTTTTTCTCATTTGTTTTTATAAACCAGCCTGTAATGCTATGCCTCTGATTTCCTCTTACCATTTTCAGTTTGAGATATCCCAGTTTGCAAACTGATTTCTGTTTGCATAATAAACTATTTTTTTTTAATTGAAATAACAGAAATCCAACAGCACTGCCTAAAGGCAATGGAGGTCATTTTTCTTACCAAACATGAAGTTTGGTTATGGGCAGTCCAGGACTGATGCACTCTTTGATGTCATCAGTTTTTCAGTTTCTTACCTTCCTCTCTGTCATCCTTAGCTTGTTTGTCCTTATACTGGTTGACTCAAGGTTTCAAGATGTATTATCCATCTTTGGACCTCATAGGAAGCAGGCAGGCAGGCAAGGAACTTATACAGAGGGCTGGTGATGTGGCTCAAGTGGTAGCGTGCTCGCCTGGCATGCGTGGGGCGCTGGGTTCGATCCTCAGCACCACATAAAAATAAAATAAAGATGTTGTGTCCACCGAAAACAAAAAAATAAATATTAAAAAAATTTCTCTCTCTCTCTCCTATCTCTTAAAAAAAAAGAACTTATTCAGAAAGCAAACACCTTCCAGAATCCCTAGTATAATACTCCTTAAAACTCATTAGATTTGTGTCTTGTGGTCACTACTGGTATTTCAGCTAGGCACATTTCTACCCTAAACAAAATTGTGGTTCTGTTAGTAAGGAAAATAAGAAAAATGGATATCAGACAAAAAAAAAATATTGTAGTGTTCTACAGCATAAAGCAAAGGAGCAAACAAAAACAAATGTAAATGATGTCTTCAGGACATTTTTCTTTTCTTTTTTTCTTGGTAGTAGGGATTGGGCACTTTACTACTGAGCTACATCCCAGTCCTTTTTACTTTTTATTTTGAGACAGGGCCTCAATAAGTTGCTTAGGCTGGGTTCGAACTTGTGATCCTCTTGCCTTAACCTCCCCAGTTACTGAACTTACAGGCATGCATCACTACACCTGACTTTTAAAAAGTAGTATTTGTTTGACATAGTATAGAAGAGACTTTTAAGCAAGTCAATCATTTCGATTAAAAATGATGGTCATGAGCATTAAGTTCAGCTGTGTATAATAGAAAAACCCTGCATCCAGAGCGAAAACCAGTTGGGGATAAAAATGTCAGGGTTGTTACTGTGGCTTCATGGATTCTATTTTCCTCTACCATCAGTAGCATAGCTTTCCATTACAAGTTTACTTCGTGGTTCAACCTGGTTGCTGTTGCTTATAGACATCATTTCTCTACTCTAAGCTAACAGCAGGAGGAGGCAAAGGAGGAGAAGGAGTTGTTCTTAAAAGCTAAGTCAGTTTCTTTTAAGGAATCTCCTACATGGTCCTCACAACATTTCTGCTTATATCTTGTTGGCAAGAACAATTGTCACATGGGCAAGTGAAGGTAAGAAACATGGAGTTTAATAATATTCATCACCACTTATAAATTGGTTTCCAATCACCACATAAAATGGGGAAGATGGAGTGTGTCTGTTATTTTCTCTGTCATCATCATATAGGATTATTTTCAAATATGCAGAATGTATGTAGGTTAAACCCTATTAATTCATCACTTTAAGAAACCTATTTTTTCTCAAATATTATAATTGAAAATAGAGAATAATGTTGCTAAGATGTGTAATTATTTAGGTTAAAAACAATATTTGACATAAAGCAAAATCTTAATACTCTTTGAGTTGGGATACTAAACTGAAGATAGTTTAAAAATGCTGCTGCAATATCCATGACTTTGAACAGCAAATATTCAATTCAAGGATTACTAAGGAGGAGGGCAGTAGCTACATAGGAAGAAAAATAGAGCAGGGTTCTTAGAAATTTATTCTTCTAATCTGCCTGTTAATTGTGTTACTAGGGTGAGACTGAGAAAAAGGCAGGGTTTTTTAAGCTAGGAAATTAGAAAGTAGTTAAAAAATGGAGACTCAAATAAATATCTAGGAATTATGTAGTCCTTCATCTTCAAAGAAAAAAATATATACTATTATTGCTTACAAAAATCAAATGTGAATCTATTACTGGATAATGATGCGAGGATTATAAATCTGAAAACAAAATAATAACCTAAAGAATTCAAGCAGTAACCTTGGGATCATCTGAAGTACTTGAATAATTGAAGTGAAAGTGGCTTTAGCCCAGATCATTCAGATGATTGTCTTAATTCTAAAATCATTTGGCTGATAGAGACCTTTCTTTAGGATGCATTTTTGGAATACTGAATGTTGAAGAAAAAAACCTCCTAAATTAAGCAGTGTGGTGGTGGTGGGATGAGGAAAAGACAGAGAAAAGAGAGATTTGATTGTCAGAATAAGATAAGATTTTTCTATCTATTGTTATTATTTTTTCAATAGCTAACATCCACATTTTCATCATAGAATAAATAAACTTCTTAGAAAAAAAGGAAATCCAAATGGAGTTCAATATACCCCATAGTATTTTTAAAAATTGTAAAGTCTTTTTAAAGCTTTAGGAGCCTTGCCACAAAACTGTTTGCCAACCTCCCCTATAGCTGAATGTGTCATGTGACTACATTCCAGTCCATCACTGGAAGTGCTATGTTTGACTTCTAAATAAGATGCTTTCTTCTCTTTTTTGGACAATTTCTGACCTACAGTACAGACAAGGTGCCTGCATCTCCAGTAGCCATCTTGGATCATGGCACGAACTTAATAATGGGAGGTTTGCAAGAGAATGGTGGAAGAGGAAGAAAGTAGGAACCTGAGTCCATGATGACTATGGAGCTGTTATACCTTCCCTGGGGTGCTCCCTCTGCACTTCTTTTTTACTACAGAGAGTAATAAAGTGTATCTTGTTTAAGAAACTTTTGTTTCCAGTCACTGTTACTAGCAGGTGAACACATAAATCCTAAATGATGCATATATTAAGGTATGAACTGAAAAGATTTTGGAATTTTAGGGTTAAATTTCTTGATCAATGCCATGGTGTCTCTCTCTTTCCTTCCTTCCCTCCCTCTCTCATAAACACACATTCCAATTTGTAAGAAAGAAAACCAAATTGTTAGGTGACACTGTACCAGAATACATTTTGTGAAATTGTAAAGGAAAACAATTTTTAGTGGGAACTTCAGGAAGTGAAAAAAGTTAAGCATTATTTAAGAAGTTTTCAGTGTGCATACATACAGTAAAATAACAACAAAACATTGGGGAGGGGAGGAAAACGTAGAAATTGGATTCAGCAATAGATTATTAGTAACTATTTTTTTTAACTTTTGCAGATTTAGTTTAATAGCAAGGGAGAAAGGAAATCAATATATAGATTAATGTATAGAGCAATTTATCTTCTCATCAGAAGCTTCCCCAATTCTCTCTACCTTTCAGGAGCCAGCTCTTCTAGTAAGCCCTTGATGATTCCACAGTAGGAACTACCTCTGTTCTTCCTGCATTTATCAAGACCAGAACTAAGATACAGCAAGTAAAGCATTTGTCTTAGGCACAAAATTTAAAGGGAGTGCCCCAAAGCTCAATAATCAAGATAAATATTTTAATTGGCCCACTATAATATGTGGTCCAGTCTCTTGTTTTTCTAAATAAGTTTTTAATTATATTTTGCTCTTATGGTCTATTATAGCACTCAAATAGTGCTTTTTATAAAAGCCCTCTCCTGGGGTTGGGGTTGTAGCTCCATGGTGAAGTGCTTGCCTTGTAGGGGTGATGCACTGGGTTCAATCCTCAAGAATACATAAAAATAAATAAATAAATAAAATAAAGGTATTGTGTTCACCTACAACCAAAAATATTTTTTTAAAAAGTCCTCTCCCAGCAGAGCTCTACTTCTTTTGTGTTCCTTATGTATCTATTACTGTTTTAAGCATAAAGACTTCTTTAAAAATATTGAATTAAATTGATTAGAGGAGTTTTGCAAGAATCTACTGGACTGGGGACTGTGAGATCAAGTTTCACTGTTAAATTCAACCACAGCAAAAGAATAACAGAACGATGAATATTTTGAAAGTACTTAAATTTTAGTATCATAGGGTTCATTACATGGTTTCTTTTTGACTAAAACCCTTCTGGATCCTTAAGATATAAAAAATTGTAATATTACAGCACTTTGCTCTACATAAAGTACTTCTTTTAATTCTCATATTATCCTGCAAGGCAGGTATTGTTGCCCTTATTTATCCTGAAGAGAGATTGAGAAGGAGTTATAGGCAGAAGTGGCAGAAGTGGGGCTTGAACCTGCATTCACTCTGCCAAACTCCAGTGCCCTTTCTACTACTCCAAATACTTTGTCTCAGAGATGATTGAGAAGAAACAATTTTTGTAGCAAGTACAATAGCATTTGTTGTGTTTATGAAACAATGTAGGCTATACCCCAACTGCAGCATTTTACCAACCATTCTAATAGATTAAAATGTTGTGATTGTGTGCCTATGGTTTCATGAAGTAGTTCAAGTCTTCAGGAATAGGATCTGATGTTTAATGGTATTTTTTTGGGGGGTAGAGGGCAGGTACCTATCTATTGAGGAAATTAAGTGTTGCATATTAGTTTCTAGCTACAACTTCATTGATAATGTGTGTGTAATATTTTGCAAGGCACACAAACTGTATGTTTGTTCCTTTATGAAAGGAAACGTTTGGGAATGTCTTTGAACTTTTCAGTGGAAAAAGGTTATTTTAGTGTGAAATATAATTATAGTACTCAAGAGTTAGGAGTTAAGTTTAATGGGTTTTTCTCATACTTAGGGGGAAAAATCTATGACTATATTTTAAAATCTCACATGATAATTAGATTTGAGAGCCTATAAGTGCTTCACATATAATTTCCAACAGCATATAATAAACACATAACCCAAACCCCAAATGTCCATTATCAGCCAATGTAGTAGAAGATTTCTTACGAAAATTATGGATTCCTCCCATTGATCACCGCCCAGAGAATTAAAAAAAAAAAAAAAGAAAAAAAAAGCAAACACCAAACCAAAAAACTACTTCAATCTTATTCTAAACTGAAAACTGAGTTCCAAAGATTTTTTTTTTTTTCTCACAAGAACAACCAATCCTCAAAGAAATTGAAAGCCATTCAATTTGGTGAATTGCAATCAGTCACCAATAATTACATATTGAATATCCACAGGGGTGCCTGGGTATTGAAATGATAAGTGATTTATTTGCATCATTCAAAGGACTTCCAAAGGGGTCTGAAGATATGCAGATGTCTTTAGATATGGTAAGGTGTGTGCTTTTCTAATTAAACTTCCCCTACTCGAATGAATTGAATAATCTGGGTGTCAAGGTTCAGAGACTTCTAAATCGGTTTTGTAAGCGAAGACCCCATTGGGTGCCAGGTGACAAGGGGGATGGTGGTCAGAACTTACTTCCTTAGGGGCTTCGGGACTGGTCAATCCCTTCCTGCTAGTGCAGGGTCGAGGTAGCGAAGGCGTCCCAGACCCGGGTTCCAACCTCCTCTCTCATCCTCCCCTCCCCCACCGCACTCCCACCCCCCGCACCCAGCTCACACTATCTCCCAGTCGCCCAGCCTCGACCGGATCT
>NW_026000229.1:31208395-31211975 GCF_001458135.2 Marmota marmota marmota
GCCGAACCGGGCCTAGATGGGGAACACCCGCCCTTCGGCCCGGGTCCGCCCCTGGGCGGTCGGCGGCGCGAGGAGCAGGTGCAGCGGGCCGCTCCTAGGCCCTTCGCTGCCTGCCAGGCCCCGCGGTTCGCGGCCCGGGAGTCGGGTTGGGGGCCGCGGTTCGCTCCCCTGCCGGGTTTGTTTGCCTTAACTTCGCCTGGAAAACCGTTGAGCAAAGCTCGGTGACCGCCATGGGTTTGCAGGAAAATGGTCCCCCTATTAAAGGCCAGTAGTTAGTGTTCATCACTAGGGAGTATCTAGGGATGACATCATCGGACATTTCCTCTTAACCACATACGACAAATTTAAAAGGAATATCTCCTCTCTCCGGCCCCATCCCGAGTTTTTCAAGTGTACTGATTGTCGTTGTTTTCAGAAGTGTATATTCATTTCTGAAATGTTTTGTACCGAGAGTAAGTTTAATAATGTGTAGTTATTGACTCCATTGTGTTAACATGGAGTTGACTCGAGGTGCTGTAAAGGGGAAATGTGCTTCCCTGCCCACCTGGTGATGTTTGTCAGTTGGGCAGGCTATTTTAAAAAAACTCAGTGTTTGGTGGCCTTAATTTTGGTAAATAAACAATGGTAAAATAAGATTTTTTTTTTAATTGAAGAAAACCCACTACTATAAGGTTGAGTCTATCATTAGTATCTGTAAAGAATTGAGTTGACTCAACTCCACCACAGTTTCAGTTTATAAGAATGATACAGAGGCGTGTTATGCTCACCTCTTGTCATGTGGGGTGATATGAAGTCAAGCATTTATTTTCATATGCCTAGCTCTTTAAATCTGAAGTTGTAAGTACGTTAATAATTTAATGAAAACGCCTCTCAGTTCTGCCTTAGAGTAGAAAGCAGTAAACATAAGCTCATGCTAAAACAGGAAAGGTAAATTCTGACTTTTTTCTTTTGTATGAAAATGTTTGAAACAGTATGATCCTACCTGGACCAATCTGTGTTGGGGTTGATTGCAGATTAGATGGGATAGGTTTCTCCAGCTTCATTATTACAGCCTGGCTCTTAAGTGGGTTTGAATAGGCAGTATCTTCTAGACAGAATAGAGATGGCAGGTGTAAGAGATTGCAACTCTTGAATTTGTTTCTGCAAAGAAAGAGGGCAGGCACCTTGAGATATCAAGAAGTGAGTGAATCTCTTTCTCCATGTCTGCCTAAGTGTGGACTGTCAGGTGCTTGCATTAAAAATAGAATTGAAAAACAATAAACAGTAATCTTAACAAGTTGGCACCCAATATTTTTGGGTTCTGCCTTCATACATTTAACCAATGGTGAATTGAAAATGTTACTCTCCTCCACAGAAATGTTGTATCTGTATTGAACATATAACTTTTCTGGACATTATTCTTTGGACATTATTCCCTGAACAGTGTACATCCTATACAACTGTTTACATTATATTAGGTATTTTAAGTAATCTAGAGATGATTTAAAGTATATGGGAGGTTTGTATAACTTACATACAATATAGTGCCATTTTATATAAGAGACTTGAGCAGCTCTGGACTTTTTAATCTCTTGGGGTAGAGTCAGGTCCTAGATCCAGGCCCACTTGGATACTGATGAATGACAGCTTAACATGGGTGTGCCACCCTTTTCTTCTTTAAAAAAAAACAAAACAAAACCCTTGAATTACAGAGAGTAGCACTAAAAATAGAATTGAAAAAAATCTTACACTTGGGTAAGATTAGTGTAGTGTTGGTACCAGTGAAGCTGACTTCTAAATCTCCATTAGATAAAGAACTCTAATCCTTTTTAAAGTCTATTGAAGGGTAGGAAAAAAGAGGGGAGAGGTGGGAAAAAGAAGCTTTTTCTAATTTAGGAAGAGAAAAAAAATAAGATAAAGTACAGGAAGTACAGGCCAATTTGTTCTATTTCTTTATTTTGTGGTGTTGGGAATTGAACTCAGAGCTCTCAACATGTTAGACAAGTTCTCTTCTACCAAGCCACATCCCCAACACACTCTAAGGGATTTCTTGCAGTGTCTATTCCATAAGAAGGTATGATGGTCCAGCATGAATCATTCACACTTAACAACCAGAGATCTCAATCTCTGAACCAGTAGGATTTGTTAAAAACCCACTACCATGTTTTTAATGATAGAATTTCTTATGTTGTTGATAAAAATGACCAATATTGCCTTATAATATATTTGTTTAGAAATGAGAGTGCTATTTGTCATCAGGATTTAAATGACTTTTGCTTCAGTTAATTCATGGTCATTGAGGGTAGAGACTATGTATTATATACCTATGTACCTCAAAATCTTACATTTGGAAAGTTCCAGTGAATATTTGTTGAAGAAATGCAGAAATGAACCTTTACGATCATGGAACTCATAGAGAGGATTTAAATGGCATGTTTACATCTTTAAAGAAGAATTTGAAGTTATGTTTCCCTAGATTTATTCTTTTCCTTTATGCCAAATGATACAAGCTTTTCTTTTCTTAAAAGTGAATGCAAGGAAAACACTGATATTGTTAACATTGATTGTTATAACTCTTTATTATATATATATTATTAATAAAACCTGGAAGTATATGGAGATTTGAGAGTTACATTAAAGAACTTATAAAATATTAGGCATTAGGGCAAAGTGAAGTGTTTGCCAGTAGAATAACAATTTTTATCATATTAGGATTAAAGATTAGAACTGGGATTAGTTTTTTCTACCTTTATTTAAATATAATTGAAAAAATAAAAATTGTATTTAATGATGTTTTGATATACTATGAATACATTGTAAAATGGTTACCACAAATTAACATATCCATTACCTCATAGTTAGCATTGTGTGTGTGTGGGGGGGGAGGAGTAAGAACACTTATAATCTACTCAGCAAATTTCAAGTGTATAGCAAATATATTATTATTAGCTATTATCACTCTATACTAGGTCTCCAGAATTTATCTATTTATCTTATAACTGAAAGTTTGTATCCTTAGACCAACATGTCTTATTTTCACCCATCCCCTGATGTCTGGAAACCATCCCTTTACTCTCTATTTCTATGAGTTAAGATTTTTAGATTGCACATATAAGTGATGGTCATGCAGTATTTGTCTTTCTGTGTCTGGCTTAATATCATTTAGCATAATGTCCTCCAGGACATAATATTCATCTAGGTTGTTGCCAGTGACAAAATTTTCTTTTTAAAGCCTGAATAATTCATTTGTGTGTGTATGTGTGTGTGTTTACACACATATTCTTTAGCCATTCATTCATTAGAAACACAACACTTTGGGCTGGGGATGTGGCTCAAGTGGTAGCGCACTCGCCTGGCATGCGTGTGGCCCGGGTTCGATCCTCAGCACCGCATACAAACAAGGATGTTGTGTCCGCCGATAACTAAAAACTAGATATTGAAATTATCTCTCTCTTTGTCTCTCCCTCTCTTAAAAAAAAAAAAAAAAGAAAGAAACACAACACTTAGGTTGTTTCCAAATCTGGCTATTGTGAAATAGTGTAGTGAGCATGAAAGTGCAGATAACTCTTCAAGACAGTGTTTTTTTTTTTTTTTTTTTTTT
>NW_026000229.1:31212584-31326787 GCF_001458135.2 Marmota marmota marmota
AAAAAAAAAAAAAAAGAAAAAAAAAGCAAACACCAAACCAAAAAACTACTTCAATCTTATTCTAAACTGAAAACTGAGTTCCAAAGATTTTTTTTTTTTTCTGTGTATGGGGTTACTGGGTATTGAACTTAGGGGGACACAACCACTGTGCTACATCCCCAGCCCTATTTTGTATTTTATGTAGAGACAGGGTCTTACTGAGTTGCTTAGCACCTTGCTGTTGCTAAGACTGGCTTTGAACTCTTGTTTCAGCCTCCTGAGCCTCTGGGATTACAGGTGGGTGCCATCTAAGGCTAAGACAGTGAATTTTATTTTCTTTGGATAAATACTCTGACGTGTATGTAATTGCTAGGTCATCTGATAGTTTTATTGCTTACTTTCTGAGAAGCTTTCATACCGTTTTTTCCATAATGATTGTACCAGTACACATTCCCACCAGTAGTGTATAACTTTCTCTCTTCCCATCCTTGCCAGTATGCATCATCTTTTGACATCTTGATAATAGTCTTCCTAACAGGTTATGTGATGCCTCATTGTGGTTTTGAATTGTATTCCCCTGATCATTAGTGTTGTTGAGCACCTTTTCATATACCTTTTAGCCATTTGCATGTCATCTTTGGAAGATTAATCTGTTTAGGTTCTTTATCCACTTTTTAATTAGGTTGTTTTTTGATGTTTATTTTTTGCTATTGAGTTGTATGAGCTCCTTATATTTTTGATACTGCTCTTTAATAAATGGTTTGTGAATACCTTCTCCCATTCAGTAGATTGCCTTTTTGTTTTGTTGATTGTTTCCTTTGCTGGTCAGAAACTTTTTTGTTTGATGTAGTCCACTTGTTTATTTTTGCCTTTATTGCCTGGACTTTTGGTGTCATACCCAGAAAAGTCATTGTTAAGGCCAGTGTTATGGAGTGTTTTTCCCCTCTGTATTTTCTTGAGTTACATGGTTTCAGCTGTTATGTTTAAGTTTTCAATCTAGTTGGTTTGATGATTTTCATGTATGTTGTAAGATAAGGATTCAGTTCCATTTTATTGAATACGGATATCCTCTTTTCTCAGCACTATTTATCGAAGAGACTCTCTTTTCCTCAGTGTCAAGTATTAGTTGACTATATGTTTGCATGTATTTCTGAGCTTTCTATAATCTTCCATTGATTTGTATGTATGTTTTTATGTCAGTATCTTATTGTTGTGATTACTCTGGCTTCATAATATAATTTAAATTAGGAAGTGTGATGTCTCCAGCTTTGTTGTTGTTCAAGATTGCTTTAGCTACTTAGGATCTTTTGTAGTTCCATATACATTTGAGATTTTTTTTTCTGTTTCGGTGAAAAATAGCATTGGAATTTTAATAGGATTGCATTGAATTGATAGGTCATTTTGGATAATATGGACATTTATAACATCAGTTCTTCTGGTCCATGAACACAGAGTATCTAACCATTTATTGGTGTTGTCTTCAGTTTCTTTCATCATTGTTTTATAGTTTTCAGTGTGTTTCATTGCCTTGTTTAAATTTATTCCTAGGTGGTTTTTTGTTTTTGTTTTTCAGTGCTATTATAAATGGGATGTGCTGTTAATTTTTTGATAGTTTATTGTTGATGTATAGAGAGGCACATTCATTTTGGTATGTCGGTCTTGTACCCTATAATTTTACTGAATTACTTTTGGTGGACTCCTATTAATACATATTAATTGTACAAGTTAATTGGTTTCACTGTGACATTTCCATACATGAATGCATCATGCATTCATATGTCCACCCTCCCTTTTCCCCTGATTCCCTAACTGGTCCCTTTCCCATTGCCTAATAGTTTCTCTTCTACTTTTAGCATCTTTTTTCTTTTCTTTTTTCCAGGGCCACTGGGGATTGAACTCAGGGGCACACAACCACTGAGCCACATTCCCAGCCCTATTTTGTTATTTTATGTAGAGACAGGGTTTCACTGAGTTGCTTAGCACCTCGCTGTTGCTGAGGCTGGCTTTGAACTCGGAATCTTCCTGTCTCAGCCACCTGATCACTGGGATTACGGGTGTGCCCCACTATGCCTAGCTCTTTTTTCTTTCTTTTTGGTGGACTCTATAATGGTTTTCTGTATATAAGATCACATTATTAGCAAACAGATAATTTTGGTTTTTACTTTCCAATTTGGATGCCTTTTGTTTTTCTTGCCTAATTGCTCTGGCCAGGACTTTTAATAATAAAAAGTTGAATAGTAGTGGTGAGAGCAGGCATCTTTTTCCTATTCCTGGTTTTAGAGGAAAGTTTGAAATTTGTAAAGTTCTTTTCCCAGATCTATTGAGGTGATCATTTGTTTTTTTTTACCTTCACTTTGTTAATGTATTATACCATGCTTACTGATTTGCATATGTTTATCCAGCCTTACATCCTTCTAATGTGCTGTTGAATTCAGTTTGCTAGCATTTTGTTCAGGATTTTTGCACCTGTGTTCATCAGGGATATTGGCCTATAATTCTCTTTGTCTGACTTTGGTATCAGAGTAATGTTGGCCTTATAAAATGATTTGAAAGAGTTCTCTCATTCTGGTTTTTTGAAATAGTTTTTTTTAGTGTTTGGTAGAATTTTCCCATGAAGCTCTCAGGTCCTAGACTTTTCACTGATGGGAGATTTTGAGTACAGATTCAGTCTCCTAGTCTTCCTTCTTTTTATTGGTGGGTTGGGATGTCTGTTTCTTTAAGATTTGTTTTTGGTAAGTTGTCTGTTTCTAGGAATTTATTCATTCTAGATTTGCTCGTGTATAATTGGTCATAATAGGTTTGTATTGTCCTTTGTAGTTCTATGTGGTCAGTTGTAATTTCTCTTCTGTTTGATGTTGATTCTTCTCTTTTTTCCTTAGTGTCTGACTTAATATTTGTCAATTTGTCTTTTTTTAAAAAATAACTTTTAGTTTTGTTGATCTTCTATTTTTCTAGTATATTTATTTATGCTTTGATGTTTGTTATTTCCTTCCTTTTATTAACTCTGTGGTTAGTTAATTTTTAATTCCTTAAGGTGTGAAGTTAGATTGTTTTGAGATCTTTCATTTTTTCTGTGTATAGGCTTTTATCACTATGAATTTCCCTCTGGTGTTTGTCCTAGAACTGGGATTAATTCTGGATCTCATTATAGCATTATGCTTTTAAAATCACATATTAATACTATGTTTCTTCATTCAGTGTTAGATATTAATTTTTTTTCAGAAATTTGTTATTTGGGAAGGAATAATTTAGTCTTAAGAGCAGATAAATTTTTGTTTATTCTGGAGTCTTTTAATTATATTAAGAAGGAGGGGCTTGCAAAAGTGAATAGCTTGAGAATTAGAACATGGAATTCTGGAAATATTCTGGTAGCATCATTTCACTTTTTTTTTTTTAACTGTCTTTCTATAGTGTATTTATGGCATAAAATTCAGGACTGATATAATTATGACTTAATTTCTTAATCAAATTGTCCCTCTAGCCCCTAAACTAGTATGCCTTCCATAGATAATTTATGTGTTGCAGATGAACAGCTTAGTGGTATTTTAAAGATGCTACAAATTGGGGGAAAATTACCGAAATTGCTCTCTTTGGCCATCCTTTAAGTAAATATTTTAAAGAAGAGATATAATATTACTACTTTTAAAATGGAATTGTTAGATTATTGTAAGCAAATGTTTACCACATTCATTAACCTCCACCTAGAACAGAACATTATATATCAGAACTTCATGCATTTTCACAATTGATTTCCTTCAGGAAGAAAATAGGGGGAGGGATATTTATCTAGAGATTTTATGGATAGCTGCTCTCCTGAACAGAAATTTAATTATTTTAAAAACATACATTGAATTCAGCCTAAGCCTGTTGTGTGATTGGTCCTTTGGGGGATTAAAATGAAGGGGTTGTTGTTTCTTCTGTACCCAGGAACCAGAGAAAAGACTTTTAACCTCTCACTACCATTTTCAGAATGCCACTGTGTTCTGACAGGGAGGTACTTTTCTGAAGTTGAACAGTTAAGAAGACCTTCTAAGTATTGCCATTGCTTGCTCTTCCCCCAGCCCCATTTTTACTGGCGAATTATAGTTGTACATAATGGTGGGATTTATTCTTATAAATTTGTACACACATACAATTATATTATAATTCAGCCAATATTATTTCCCAGTTATTCCCTCCCCACCTTTCTTTTTCTTATTCTTCTCTATCTTCTACATATGAGAGAAAAGATATGTAGGTCATGCTATTTCTGATGAGGGAATATGTTTGACAGTGAAGATATCCCTATCAAGGTCTGAAAAGGTGTCAAAATATGTTTGGTACTAATGTGTCTTTTTGATTTTAGCAACTTTTCTGGTAGACCATTTGTGGTGGATTTTTTTTCCAGTACTGGGGGATTGAACCCAGAGGTGCTTTACTACTGAGGTACACTCCTGGCTCTTTTTTTTCCCCCCATTTTGAGACAGGGTCTCACTAATTGGTGAGGCTGGCCTCAAACTTGCCATCCTTCTTTCTCAGTCTCCTGAGTTGCTGGGATTACAGGTGTGCTCCCTCATACTGGTTCCTGGAAATTTTTATTAGTATGTTTATAAAAAGTGCTTTAAAATTGATGTTTTGTTAATTAAATAATTTTAAATTCATCAGAGTAATGCCTTAAAAGAAATTTATTATAACTTCTGTAAAAAAGATCCTTTTGAAAAGTAAATTGCATTTTAAAATATAAATCCAGATTTATATCTATAGGGTTTGTCTTAAGTATATACCATATCTTAAGTTTGATATGTAGCATCATAATAGTTGCATTGTGATTATAATCTCATAAATGAAATGCTTTTCCAGTTAGGCCTCATGAAAAAGATTTATCAGTCTCGCTCATTTTGCATTCAGTGACTGCCTCTTTCCTCTACCCTATGCCCTCATCGTAGGTAATCTTACTAATAAAAAAAAATAATTCTATGAAGTGCCTATTCTATTTTATTGTTTAAAACCCAGAAAAATTTTTAACATGAAGATATTAGGATACTTTATAAATTCTGCTTATCAGAGTTGGGAATAGAAAAATTTTGAATCTCAAGTGAATGTATAATATGTATATATGTAGATATATAGCATAGCTATACATTTAGAGGAAGGTGAAATGGGAAGAAATTGTTAACCTTTAAGAGGTAAACTTTTCCAGTATCAATTTTAGAGTTTTTAACGAAGCCAGAAAGTTAATTTTTTATTAAAAGTGGCAGTTTTATATACTGTAGAATCACCCCCCCCCCACAGTGTCCAATAACACTTTATTAAGTATAAGTACATGGAGGGGAAAATTGAGTGATTTGAATGATTGTAGCTATTTACTGTGGGGGGGGGGGGGAGTGATCATTGTTGCCCTCATGCCAAATCCTTGCTTTGAAAAGTCTTGGGTAATATCAAAGCTGTCAGGCTCACTTTCTAGTTGCTTTGCTAAAGTCTAGCTTAGTGGAAAGTTTTATGAATTGATAAATATGAATTATTTAATATAGACTTCCATTAGAAGCACAAATGAGGGTGTTTTTTGTTTTGTTTTGTTTTGTTTTTAAAATTCTTAGGGAGAATGATGAATCAGTGAAAGAAGAAAAATCTGACTTAAAAGAAAAATCTTCAGGAAATAAGAAGGCCAATAGATTTCATCCTTATTCAAAAGACAAGAATTTGGGCACTGGAGAAAAGAAGGGTCCAAATCGTAACAGAGTTTTCATTAGCAACATCCCGTATGACATGAAATGGCAAGCTATTAAAGATCTAATGAGAGAAAAAGGTAATTATCTCTGAAATAACCCACTGCTGGATGATCTTCATGTAGGAAGGGGAAGAAACTATGCAAAACTTTTTTATTCCTCTTAGCCACACAGACTCAAAAAAATTGATTTTTATTTCTTGATGTATGAATTAATCTTTTCCTCTTCTTTCACTTGACACAATTTCATTACACACTAGTATGGATAAAAGTATTTTTTTTTTTTTTTTGATATTTTAGTGGGATAGTAGTGAGCCAGCATTTGCATGCCACCAAGAATTTTGTTAAAGCGATTGCTTTGTCTAGTTGAAGTTTTTATAGATTTTTAAAGGATTATTGCATTAGTTAAGTAATACATTTAGAGTGTTAATGTATGAATAATAAGGTCTGATTATTTTTTTTCCAAAAGCTGTTTTGTTATTATCTTGATGGAGTCTGGAATCTGGCTGTGGAATTCATTTTGTTTGCATTGTCACGACTGCCATGATGCTGTCTTTGCAGTTCTATATTAAAATTGCGTTACTGCTGTTGCAGTTTTGTTTTCAGAATAATCTGAAAACCTTCATCTTATATACATGGTTGGTTTTGGGGAAAAATAACTTTAATACTTGATCTTGTAAAAGATAGTTCTGTTATCTCTTGAAAAATTGAGTTTCAACAGTCCTGCAAATTATGTACTTGGCTTTGAGGCTGATCTCTTCTAATAAATTAAAAAAAAATTGCATTGGTGTATTATCTGTTGTAAGGTGACAACTATTTGATTGGTTTTATTCATTGACTTTATTTAGAAAGTGTGTGGCTTGCTGTGAAGCATGACTTGTAAATTTAGTTTACTGATGGCAAACATGATTGAAGACATTCAGGTAGAAAGTCACCTTAAAACAGCTGTTGTGTGTAGGCTGATCAAAGTTATTTGAAAAGTGCCAATGTTGATGTTTTTTTTTTTAATATGATAGGCTAAGGGGCCATTTGTATGTATATGTGCATTTGTTCACCAACTATATCATGCTGGCCAAAATATGATCTGTAGTATGAATTAGGTTAATATGGTTGTTAGCTTTTTTTAGAGAATGTGGATGATGTACATTTCTGAAAATCAGTCAAATTTACATAGCCATTTGAGGAGGTATGTTGGTCTGGTTTTGATTGTTGGTGAATAATAGGTGCTTTTCTGTAGAGTTGTGCACAGGTGTGCAGTAAAGCAAGATATTGGTGTTTAAATGTATTGTTTCTTGGTATCTTCCTTTTGTATGTCTTATGTAGTTGGTGAGGTTACATACGTGGAGCTCTTTAAGGATGCGGAAGGAAAATCAAGGGTAAGTGCTGTGGGCAATATCTGCTTGAGGTGTAAAAGTTCCTCAGCAGTTTACTTTTTGTATAATACTTGTACCAGTTTTTGGAAACTTAAGTTTCATTTTGTTTTACTTTATTATGCAAGATTTGAGGCTTTATACTAGCAAGTTTGACACCTGTACCAACCAAACTAGCTGCCTGGAAGGGATGGGTTTTGTAAATGCTCATAAAGGGCATTCACTTTTCTAATGCTCTTAAGGTAATGCTTCTTCCTAGCCAGTAAGATTTTAATATAGGATTTTTTTTTTTTGTTGTATTTTGATGTCTTCAAGGATCTTTTAAAACTCACTGAATTGATAATATTCCTTAAGAGATTATGAGAGACCTATAGCTAAAAGGTGTTAATTCAGAATGTATTTTTGAAACTTATTGAAAAGCTTAACTTGGTAGCCTGCAGGACTACATAAGAGGCAGTGTTCTGCCAATCAGTATGAATGCTGTTGATGATTAAATTGATAGAGAAGGATTTGGTTGATAGTAGATTTTGATTTTTAGCAACAAGAGTGCAATGTATAGAAGAATACAGTGAAAAGCCCTTAACAATGTTTAACTATATTAGCATAAACCAGTTTGAATACATGAGAAATAAAAACTTTGTCATTGCAATCAAATGGAATTTTTTGAACAGTAATGACAAGGAATTGTTTTTAAAAAAATGATTCTCTTCAGCATAGGTGATTTTTAAAAAAATATTTATAACTGGTTACTATTGTGTACAGCCAGTTTTAATCTAATGGAGAACTTTACTAAAATTATTATTTATTTGCGATTTTGATGTGATTAGATTTGAAAAATATATTATGCCCAGTGTTTCTATTGAAAATATTTGTGACTATGTCAGGTCATATACATGGGAAACTGGAGTTCCTTGAATTACTGTTGATTAATTTGTACAGAGATACTAGTTTTAACTTTTAAGAAAAGTCCTCTGAAAGTAAAAATGTACTCCAAGTTTTTACATGTATTCTGTTGTTTCAATAGTTAGACTTAAAAATTTACAGAAAATTTATGATCACTTGCCTGGTGGTTAAAAAGATGAAAAGTGATTGTATTATTGATTATTTTTGGTAACTTAAATGTTAGAATCTGCCATTAACTTCATTTACTGATTGAAAACTTTTTTTCTTTTGCATATATTGACAAATCTACCTGGATATAGGGTTGTGGGTAAGAATTTTTTTTTTTTTTTTTTTTAAGTATCTTAAGTCAAATTAAACTTCTGATCGGAAGCAAATCTTAGTACATAAACATTTCTTATAATTTTTTTCTCCATTAAGTGTTGTTGAATTCAAAGATGAAGAATTTGTAAAGAAAGCACTAGAAACTATGAACAAATATGATCTTAGTGGAAGACCCCTTAATATTAAAGAGGTAAGATTTCTTATATTTGAAATTTAAACATTTGACTATAGGATCATGCTTTCTTTGAATTTTCATTTTTGATAATGTATTTGTAATGTAAGCATAAATGCTTATTAAAGCATTATCTGTTAATAGTAGTCTTAACTTGTATATGACTTCTTTTTGCCCTTAAGTAGGTACCTGTATTTGATTTATTCCAAGTTGTTACAGAGGTGCATAATTTTAGAAGAATTAAGGACTCAGAAATTTAAGCATGATAGACTTTAGGTGCTGACTTTAATTGATTTAGATATTTTCAGTTTTTAGATTCTGTTGTTTGAGAAATAGAATAGATATTTTTGTAGTTGACAGTGAAATCTTGCTTAATAATGCATACATTATGGATTTGAATAAAATTGTTATTCACTCTTTAGAATGTTTTTATTAGTGCATTATAGATGTACATAATAGTGAGAGTCATTTGACATAATCACATATATGTGCAGTGTAATTTGCTCCATTTTGGTTTCCAAACACTCCTTCCTCTACTCCACTGGCCTTCCCCACATCTATTTATTGTTTTTATAAATTAGTACTTTATAGATATATGTAAAGGTGAAATTCATTGTGTTACATTCACACATGTGCACAGCATAATTTGGTCAACCTTATTGTGCTGTTCTTTTTTTTTTGGTAACAGGGATTGAGCTCGGGGGTTAACGACCACTGAGCCATATCCCAAGCCCTATTTTGTATTTTATTTAGAGTCAGGGTTTCACTGAGTTGCTTAGGGCCTCACTAAGTTGCTGAGGTTGGCTTTGAACTCAAAATCCTTCTGCCTCAGCCTCCCTAGCCACTGGGATTACAGGTGCGCCATGGTTCCAGCATGGTATTCATTTTAATAAAGTTATTTAGAGATTAAAATTCAAGAGGAGTTATAATTCTATTATTGAAACCTGAACTAGAACCCTAAAGTGGAAGTGTTCTTTTTTATAGAATTTAGCAGTATAAGTTGAGGAAAGAGTAAGCAAAAGATACATTAAAAAACTACTTAGTTAGATGTAAGTGACCTTGAGAATAATTAGCTCCAACAATTAATATATGTAAACTATTTAATTAATATTAGCTATTTCTTATACTTGTGATACTATTATATAAAGCCCTTAATGCAGTGTTCAGAATACTTAACTGTCTCATATATATTAGCTGTAAAAATAATGATTGTTATTAGTCCCGTCCAGGACTCATTGTTCTCTCTCTCTCTCTCTCTTTTTTTTTTTCTGTTTTTGGTTTCCTGTTCTTGAGTTTGATCATAGAGTGAAATTAAAGGCCATGCTATCAACTATATGTGTATCTCATGTCCCTTTATTGGAATTAGCTTCAATATTCTGAAACTGTTTAAGCCTAAGGGTTATTATTTAAATTTTTTTTTTTTTTGACAGGGATGTGGACAATTGATAGAGAAGGTTTAGATTTTGTAGTTTGTGGCAGCCATTTATTTGGTGGCTCTTTTGCATAAGTCAGTCTCAGTGCTTCAGAATTGTTAGCATCCTAAATAATTTTCCTCAATTTGGTGTTTGATTTTTCACTATCTCCTCTGGAGACAAATAATGGAATCTCAGTGCCTTCTGCTTTTAATTGGGAAAAAAAAAAAAAAAAGAGTATTTTGCATGCTAAAGTGAGACCATATTATTGTGTTCTTATAAATTTTACCATATTGTAGATCCTCTATATTTCAGATCCCAAAATAGAATTATATGGTCCAAGTTGATGTAGAATGCCTTTATTTTTAACTATTTTTCAGAGGAAAAAATGGTCAAATTTGGCCTCACTAAGTGATGGGGGATTTATTTAATTAAATTTTTTTGGATTAAAATCACTAAAGGCAGTCCCTTTTTTGGGAATATCTAATTTACCATGGGTGGTTGGGGTAAGTGATTAGAATTACTACTGGAATGGAAGTCCAAGAAAAGTATATATCCATGCTCCTTAAAAAAATCTAAAAATTACTTTTTTCCATTTAATTAAATAGAGATTAGTTGCAGTTGTAAATGTATTTATAGACCCTCTATTAGGTAGACAATAGCAATTAGTGATCGGCAGGAGGACAACAAGAGGAAAAGAGGAATAAAAACCAAGTTATAAATAGTAGGTGATTTGTTTTATATATACACCTGTATATAAAAGACAAAATATAGCCATATGTTTTATTAATGTTAAGCCCAAGCAACCTAACTGTAATAGTTCAAGAAGCATCTTCCTTCCTGTTTTTTTTATCCCATATAGATAACCACTATTTTAAGTTTTGTTTTTGTGTATATTTTTGCATCTTCAAACCTGAAACATTTTCTAACTTAAATTTTATTAGCATTGTTTGATAACATGTCTTTACTTTTGTAATCTTTTTTTATTTTTTAGTAGTGAAGTAGTTTATTGTAAGCCAGAAAAATTTTATTCTTGCATTTACTTTCTGGCCATCTTAGGGAATTTGTTAAAGTCATCCAACTTTGTTTTTATTAATATTTTCAGAGTGAGGCCAGCAGAGTAGAATTGATGGTCGTTTAACATAATTATTTGTCATTGCAGATGGTTATCTATCAGTGTGTTCATGTGTTTTTTTTGTTTTTTGTTGTTGTTGTTTGTTTGGGGTATGTATTGTTTGCATCCTACCTAGAGGGATGAGTGAGAAGTATTTTTAAACTTCTTGTTTTGTTTTACAATGGGATATTACTCTTATAAAATTAATGAATTTAAAGAAAAGTTTTCTATCATTCTTCACTGGACACTAGCCTTCTTTTACCTCTCCCTTGCTCCAGTCTCAGATCATAATCGTTGTTGAGGAAGATAAGAGGTTAGAAGGTGGATACTTGTATTTTGTTCAGTAATGAAATTTGCCAGTTATAATACCCTCCCACCCTGAGTTTTGTTCTGTTACACTACTGAAAGTCTTGTTTTGTAAGTCTATTCCACTACTGAAAGTTTTGGATTGTCAATTTGACATTCCATTGGTCATCCAGTGGTGAGACTTCACCATGATTGCATTTTGGAAAGAAAAGAATCATAGTAAGTGTTTTGCTTCTCTTTGAGTTATGTGCATTTATGTGTATGATGTGTATATGTCATACTTGTACTTTAGAATGAGGACAAAATTAAACTAATTTCAAGTTCTTAAGTGACTTTAGTGCTTGGAAAGAGGTATTTAATTGCCATTCCTGGAGACTGAAATCTTTTGTCTGTCCACAGGTTTTTATGGGACTCAGTTCTCTGGATGAGAAAACAAAACAAAAATCTCACTTCTCAAGAGGGTCAATAATTTGAGGGTTAGCTAATGTCAAATTTGAAGTTGTTATTTTAATTCTGTAGATTTACTGATATATTTAGTGGCATTTAACATTCAATGTGTGTTATAGGATCCTGACGGAGAAAATGCTCGTAGGGCATTGCAACGAACAGGAGGATCATTTCCAGGAGGACATGTCCCTGATATGGGATCGGGGTTGATGAATTTACCACCTTCCATTCTCAATAATCCAAACATTCCTCCTGAGGTTATCAGTAATTTGCAGGCTGGTAGACTTGGTTCTACAATTTTTGTTGCTAATGTAAGTTTTAGTCTAAAATTTTATTGTTCAGATGCATAGTTCCATTTATGAGATTGTTTAATTAGATGAGTGGTTTATAGAACATTTTGCTTATTTTTAACTAAAGTAAATGAAGTTAATTATTTTAAGCTCAAATCCAATTTAAGTCTACATGTGTGTGATTAGTCTAAATACAATTTAGAATTTTTTACACAGAGAACTGTGGAATTTATAATCATTTGAGCATTTCTTGAAATTATGTACTTTAATTATATGCCTTTTTATTCATATTGGTAAATGGATTTCATTCTTGTGGACTTGATATTTGTGAATGTGCATGTCGCAGTTGGTTTATTTGTTCTAAGCTCTTGAAAGTCAGTGACATGGACAATAATTCCCAAATCTGAATTTCTCTTGGTAAAAGTAGATGTGCAAGTTTCATATGTAGAAAGCAGGATTGAGCAGTTGAGAGACAATTTTGGGAATTAAAATAATAAGAATATGGAATAATGTAGATGTGACTGAACTGATTTTTAAGCAACTCGTGTTTTATTTGAACATCATTGGTCTACTATTGAATGTGAATTATAGTTATTTATAGTTTGGGAGAGTTTAGAAAAGATTATTTTGTATATATAAATGGGGAAAGAGATTTATTAGGTGTGTAACTTTATACAATTTTATGTTAAGCTTGACTTCAAAGTTGGTTGGAAGAAGCTAAAGGAAGTGTTCAGCATAGCTGGAACTGTAAAGCGGGCAGATATTAAAGAAGACAAAGATGGAAAGAGCAGAGGAATGGGCACTGTCACTTTTGAGCAAGCAATTGAAGCAGTTCAAGCAATTTGTATCCTGATTTACACTTAGCATTGTTTAATGAAGTTGGAGAAGCTTGATACCATTTTGTGGGGGTTATGGAATTTAAGGTTGTTTAGCTTAGAAATTTGTTAGACTTTAGTCTCCAGCTCATAAAATATTTAGTATGTCCAACTACTAAAGTCACTCTTAAAACTTGAATTAGCCATATTGTACAGGACTGGTGTGAACTTTTTTCTGCTTTCCCTTCCTACCAACTAATTGTATGTATATACACATGCTTTTGACAGTTATGTACTACATTGTACATTAATGAAGTTGATTTAGATGAAGCCTTATTTTCTTTTTCAGTTAAAAGAATATATTATTTATAAAAATAAAAGAATTAGAGTTTTCTTTGTGTGGAAGAGACTAGTATGAATAAATATTAAAGACATTAAAACGTTAGAGCTAGTTGGAGACTCCTTTACTAATATAATTAGCTTGTGTTCAAGAATAATTTTACAGTCATCTGTCTTTCCTTGACTGAACCAACAGCTATGTTCAATGGGCAGTTTTTATTTGATAGACCTATGCATGTGAAAATGGTGAGTTCTTATATATCACTTTAAACCTTCAACATTTTAAAATCTTTTATCTGCTATCCTCAACATTACAGTCCTTATTTTGTAATATATTAATCATATAATAAACTTTTTTGCAATTAGGATGACAAGTCTGTCCCTCATGAAGACTACCGTTCACATGATAGTAAAACACCACAATTACCACGTAAGTAAAAGGAATTATTTAGAGACAACACACTCCATTGTTTTTCAGTTTTATTATGTACTAAGCAAAACTTGGTTTTGGGGCCTACATCCATATTGTTCCCTTGGGATTAGTTTAGAGTTTTAGAGATTAGTTTGGTGAAATTGATTAGGAGGACAGAATATAATGTTATGGTCCTTTTTTTTCTTATTTGGTTGTGTTTCCTGACTATATAAGCAGTGCATATTAAAATATTTGTTAAGTTTATACATGTGAAGGAAAAAAACTCTTCTGTAATATTACCATGTTAACTCAGCCACAAAAATATTACCTTTTTAAAATATTTTGTTCCACTCTTTCCTTCTTGTGTATATTTTTTTATATAGTCAAATTACTGTATAATTTTTTTTGTTGTTTAACAATAAGGTATAAGCATTTTTTTCATGAAAATTCTTCCCAAATGTTTTTATTGACTGTTAATCTGTTATATAGATTCTCTATAACTGCTTTACTGTTATATATTTTGTCTGCTTTGGCTTTTATTTCTCTTAATAACTAACAGAGTAACATGTGCCTTTTTGTATACAGATCTTTGATATGCTTTTGGTTACTTCCTTAAGATAGGTATCTTTTAAGTAGATTTATAGGTGTTTAGTTCAAGACATGCCCATCGATTACTGTTATCCAGTTGTTTTCCAAAGGATTATAAAACAATAGTGTAATGTACTTAACATCTTGTGTCTTAATGCCCTACTTGAACAATGGGGATATTAATGCTGTAGTACTTTCTTCAGGGGGTAGCATAAGTAGCATGTGAGTTAATATGTGTAAAGCACTTAGAATAGTTTTGACACAAGGCAAGTACTCAATAAATACTAACTATTGTTCTTATTTTTCACTACACCTTCTATGGTTATTTTTAAAGTTTTTAATATAAAATATTTACAATAAAATTATTCTTGTGACTGTTAGATGCTTTGTGTGTGTGTGTATTAGGGATTGTATCCAGGGCATCGCACATACTAAGCAAGTGCTCTACCACTGAATAACACCCATAGCCCTTGATTTTTTTTAAACTAAATAAAATTTTTTAAAGCTTAGAATCTCCCTCCTCCCTAGCTTCCTTCCAACATACATCTTGCCCAAAGGAAATAACTTAGGAATGCCATGATTATCATTTAGATTTTAATAATTTGTCTACACATTTATACATTCATAATGCATAGAATTGTTTTGTTGGATTTAAAATTTAGTGTGATTTTTGGTGCTATTGATACGGAAGACTTAAGATAAAATATATTGTTTCTTTTTGGTAGTTTTATCAGCTGTATATATTATTAAACCTGTTTTTTTTTTTTTTGTTTGAAATTGTTTTTGAGATTTTTTTTATTGATAGATATAGCTCTAGAGTCTTCACTTTAATTGCTAATACTGCATTTTATACATTTTTCTGCTTTTTAGATTATTCTAATTTTTAATGATTAGAAATAACAGAGTTGGGGAGTGCTTGCTTTTTTTTTCCTGGTAGATTTACCTGTTCTTAGTATTTGCTAGAAATTATGAGTAAAACTTTCTGGCCTTCATATATGTTTGGGGGAAGATTTTTTAACTACAGGTCATATTTTCTGTTTCTTCTTAAGTCAGTTTCGGTAATTTCTATTTTTCTTGGGATTTTTTTTTTCCATTTTAAAGTTTATTGATCTAAAATTGCCTCTTAAAAGTTTTGCTATATCCATAGTTCTGGGTCCTTTTGAATTCTGAAGATTTATAATTTCTCTTTTTCTGTGTCAGTTTTACTAGAAATTTGTCATTTTTAGTTAGTATTTTTAAAAAGCAAAGTTTTTAGTATGTTTAATTTTTCGTTTTAGCTTTATTGTTTCCTTTCTTATAATTTTTAGGGGTTTATTCTTTTATCCTAACTAATTAAGTTGAAGGCTTGATTCAGTAATTTCTAGCCTCTCTTTTCTAATATAAGTAGTTAGAATTATAAATTTAGTTATTGTACCAGTTCTGCTGTGGACTATTTTTATAATAGTTCAATTTTTAAAGTATTTTAAAATTAGCACTATGACTTTTGTGGGAGAGGGGTGCCAAAGATCGAACTCAGGGGCACTCAACCACTGAGCCACCTCCTCAGCCCTATTTTGTATTTTATTTAGAGACAGGATGTCACTGAGTTGCTTAGCACCTTGGTTTGCTGAGGCTAGCTTTGAACTCACGATTTTCCTGTCTCAGCCTCCAACTGCTGAGATTACAGGCGTTTGCCACCATGTCCAGTGCACTGTGACTTCTTGAGTCATTTGAAAATAAGATTTTTGAATTTCCAAATGCATGAGTTCTTTTTTTAAAAAATCTTATTAATTTATAACCTCAGTGTGGTGAGAGAGCATGGTCTATATGATTGTGATTCTTTGAAATTAATTTGGACTTACATTATGAATGGCCTATCATGTGGCACATTTTTATAAATATTCCAGGTGTGATTGGTAAGTACAGTGTTCTGTGTCCATTAAGTCAAGTTTGTTAATTTAATTGTTTCAAGTCCTTACGGGTAATATTGTCTGCTTGTGCTAGCAATTACTGAAAGATGTTTGTCATAAAATTCTCTCATTAGGATGACAGTTGTCTTTTTTTTTTTTTTTAATGTTTTGAAGCTAATTTAGTAGGTCCTTCCAAGATTAGAACTGATAATATTTTCTTAGTGAATTAATTTATCATTATAGCAATTTTTATCTTTAGTAATTACCTTTAAGTCCTCTAAGGTAAGTACAACAATTTTGTTTCGTATTTGTTATCTTTTTCTTGCTCTTTTATTATTTACTGTGTTAGATATACCCTTTATACGCAGTATTATATTTAGGATTTGATTTATAAAAATATTATTTTGAAAGTCTGTTCTATGAAATTGAATAGTTTAAATTATTCACATTTATTGGTTCATTTGGATTAATTTTCATTATCTTATTTTGTGTTCTGTTTTACAAATAAGTAATTTTTCTCCTATTTTTTAAAAGTAGTTATTCTAGATATTTTAATGTGTCTATATAAAGCTGAAATTAGTTTAACTATTCTCTAAGTTGTGGAATAACCTTAGAATACTTTGTACTTGTAATCACTTTTTATATGCTATTGTTGCTCAGTATTTTCATTATATTTCTTTTTTTTCCCCTTTAATCCAACAAATTAGACATTTTTCCCCCTATTTTCTTGTCTCATCATTGCTCTGTTTTCACAGACCCTGGTACTAACTTTTTCCCTTTGAAGTGTATATTTTACAAGTTCTTTCAGAGAGGATCAGTTGTTATTAAGTTCTCTCAATTTTGATTTGCCTGTAAATGTCTTCCAAGATAGTTTAAGATTGATAGTTATTTTCCCTTAGCACTTTAAAAAATTTTCCAGTCTTCTGGTTTCCATTGCTACTCTTAAGTTAGCTATCTGTTGAATTATCTTTTCTTTTTGGGTGATGTATGCTCTTCATGGAGATGATTTTTAAGATCTTGGTTTTCAGTTGGCAGTTTTACGACATTGTGGGTCTGGATTAGGATTTGTTGGGCTTTCCCAATCACAGCATCAAGTTTTTATAAAGTAAATTCTGGACAATTCTCAGCCACGTGTCTTTTGAGTATTACCCTTTCTTTATCCCTTTATACGGCAGTCCTTCCCCCAAGTTTACCTAGTCAGTCAGGTGTCATCTTTTAAGATCCTTGTTTTGTGTAAGGGCTTCCAATTCACTTCTCCATTTTTGGTATTCTTCTATTTGTTTAGATCAAAAATGTCCTATTGTGTTCATACTTTAATATTACATTTATTCTTTTAGGGACTTAAATTTTTATATACTGTTTTCTATTAATATAATGTGAACTCGGATATTGACAGAATCCCTTTCTTTTCATTAAGCTAATTATTATGGGGGGATATATTCCAGATTTGTTTTGTCTCTACCTTCCTCTCTTCTACTCTTTCTTTGTTCAAATTACTGTAACTTGGCATGTGGCATCCTCCTCATTCCCCGTGCCTCAGATAGTCTTACTTTTTTTAAAAATATTTTTTAGTTGTTGATGGACCTTATTTATTTATTTATTTTTAATTTGTGTATGGTACTGAGAATTGAACTCAGTGCCTCATGCATGCTTGGCAAGCGTGCTACCACTGAACCATAACCCCAGCCTCTGGTAGTCTTTACTTTTTGATAAAACAGTTTCCCAGATTCATTCTGATTTTTCTTATTCCAAAGAAATGGGACAGGGCTGTCTTTAAGAAGTCCTGGTTCCTTTTAGTGAAGAATGACAATAGAGATGAAAAGATGGTGTGTGGATAGGCATTGAATGAGGGTGAGATGTGCTGTTGATTTCAGGTAGACCATTTTTTAGGGATTGAATGAGAAAAGAATAATTTTCCTCATTTTGATCTTTACAATTTAATATGACATGCTTCTGTACTCTAATTTTAAAAAATTAAATAGAGCATATGGTTTTCTCAGACCCCAAGACTTAGTAATTGCTACTTTGACTTAGCAAGAATGTTTTAAAACCATATCAAGATTTAGTAGAATAAAACAATCCCCATCCAAATGTTGTTAGTATTGTTGTTTATAAGGTCATCAAATTATACTTCATAAAGTGAATTTTCAATTATTTTAAGAGATGTAGTAGAAAAAATCCTGGATTTAAAGAAAGAAGACTTTAATTCTAGTCTTAGCTTAATCATATTGCTAAATGAAAATGATAAGTAACTTAAAATTTTAAAAAATTGCTAGTCTGTGGATAATAGATGTGAAAACACTAAAATACCATGTACACGTAAATAAATATTTATGTTGAAGATAAAACCAGGTAATATTTGCTTTATTCAATATTTTGCTTTCATGGTATTTTAATTTTTTTAATGCTAAGATTTTAAGTACTTATACAAATTTGGACAAGATGCTCATTTTCAGTATGCCATTTATAAAGTGATATTATTAAAAAATTCTTATGGCATTTTGTTGTTATGTTCATAAAATATTTCTCATTAATAAATGATACATGGCTGGGGATATAGCTCAGTTGGTAGAGTGCTTGCCTCACATGAATCAAGGCCCTGGGTTCAATCCCTAGCACCACAGAAAATAAACAAATGAATGAATGAATAAATGATATAGTAGTCAAGGCTTCAGTATGCGGTTTTCTAAATGAAACAGAACCAGAGCTCTTATTTACAAATTTGCAAAATTTTAGAAATACTACTATAGGTGTATATCTGTTTTTGAATATTGTGTGTGTATGTGTGTGTATGTATGTACGTATGTGTGTATATATGTATACAGGCACACACACACATACACATGTATGTAATATTCTTTTCTTTTGGTGGGGGTAGGGTACCAGGGATTGAACTCAGGGGCACTTAACCACTGAGCCACATCCCCAGCCATATTTTGTATTTTATTTAGAGACAGGGTCTCACTGAGTTGCTTAATACCTTGCTTTTGCTGAGGCTAGCTTTGAACTACTGATCCTCCTGTGCTGCTGAGACTATAGGAGTGCACTAGTATACCTGGCTTACATGTAATATTCTTATTTGTGTTTTAGGTGGTCTTGGAGGCATTGGAATGGGACTTGGTCCAGGTGGACAGCCTATTAGTGCTAGCCAATTGAACATAGGTGGTGTAATGGGAAATTTAGGTCCAAGTGGTGAGTATTCTTTATTTCTTTTTAAATGATATGTTTGCTATATTATGGCTTACATTTACTGGTTTGTCATAATGTTTAAAGGACTCCTCTAGAGCTATTTAGGATGTCATTTCAGTGTGAAAAAGAAATGAGACCTTGAGAGCAGTTAACGTGCAAGAGGGTAGGCAAAGTTCAGGAGTGCTTCTCTGGGACCAGTCATGTTATAGCTAGCTTTTTAGCACTGTGGATATTGAAATATGTTTAAGGCAGAAGGAGAGTTCTCAACATAGTGCTGTGTGTATTCTGGGTATCTGGGTATCCTTTTTTTTTTTTGCAAGGGCTGAAATGCTGTTATAGGCAGTTTAAATTTGTTTATTTAGTTAGGAAGGTCGCCTTTTAGGTAGCTCTTTGATTGCTTTATTTGGGCTAACTTTTGTTTGTTTTTAAAGATTGGTTTTCAAATTTTTTGGTATCAGACCCTTTTATGCTTTTAAAATTTGTCAAAAACCCCCAGGTGATTTTGTTTATGTGGTTATGTTTCTCAATATTTACTATAAAACCTAGAAATTACAAAAATTTACATATTTGTTTAAAATAGCAATAATTAACCCTGACTGTAAACTTAACCTTAAAGATTACATTTACTATGTATAATACATACAAAAATATAATATAGCACATATTTAACAAACTATTTCCAGTACAAAAAAAAAAAAAAGCGAGAAAAGTGGTATTTTTGTTGTGCATGTTTAGCTTAGTATAAGACAGCCATGCTATTATATCTATTTCTGCATTGTTTGCTGATCTATATCATCTAGTCTCTAGATATTTACACCTTATGTTATGCACATGAGAGAATGAGAGTAAAATTAATCAAATGATGTCAGTATTTGATGACTGAAGTGGTTTTGACCTGTTGGACCCTTGGAGGTCCCCATATCATACTTACAGTATTACTTTTTTATTTGATGGACTTACAATTGCTGTTAAATTCCTACTTTTGGTGACATGATAAAATTACACTTTAAATTATAAGGGTAGGTATGATAATCATTCTGATCCAGATTTTCTCCTTTACCCTTAGACTTATCATACCCTCACCTTCTTAAATACACACTATTTGTATTCTTTAATTTTTTTACTCTATTAACTATCTTCTTTAGAGGAGTCCTTACTTCCTCACCTGATCTCTAAAGCTATGGTAATATTTCTGTGTTATGAAAAGTAAATGATTGCTCATTTATGAATAAACTGAATATTGTAGGTGTGATCACTGAATTTTGGTTTCTTGTCTATTGTTCAAAGAGGCCTTTTGGGAGACCTATGATTAGATAATCTACTCTGGCATAGCACTTTCCATCTCTTTGTATCAGGCTCCTTCCCTAGTGTTCCATTGTGACTAGTGATATCTGTTTTGCTATATAATACATTTTGTCACTCTTAGTCATAGAAATAAGATGCACTGAAAGTACATACTGTGTATTTTATTTGAGGTATGGGAATGGATGGTCCAGGTTTTGGAGGAATGAATAGAATTGGAGGAGGTATGTATAAGTATTTGTTTTTTGCATGTTTCCATCACCACTTTTTAGAAACTAGAAACTTTGTTGAGAATTCTAAGAAGAAAAGTCACAATTTATTTTTGGCTCATATCCTAAAGGATGCTAGAAGAAATTGAGTCAGGTGTATACTTAAGAGAAGGCAATCTGTTAAATGAAGTAGCTACACAAAGTAGGGTGGATAAAGAGCTTATAGGTGAGACTTGACATTTATAAACTGTACCTTTCAGCTATATAACTGACAGTCAAATCTTAGAATTAATCTTTATTTCATAGGAATTGGGTTTGGTGGTCTGGAAGCAATGAATAGCATGGGAGGATTTGGTGGAGTTGGCCGAATGGGAGGTAGGTAAATATATATAGAAGGATGTATATACTATTTTACTTTTACTTATTATTGAAATTCCCCCCCTCCCTTCTTCACTTAGGAATGGGTGCTATAGATGTCTTCAGAAGGCATATGGGCACTAGGGGATAAGGACAGGCATGGCAGGAATGGGGATTGTATGTGTGGTGTGTGAGGTAAGTTGGGTAAATCATAGACTATTTTGTATTTATGACTTTTGCTTTTTTCAGTTTAGTTTAGATATGTTCCTGAATGGTTTACCATGCATTGATGTACTTGAAAAAGAGTTAATTTGTTGCACAATCTTTTCAGAGCTATACCGTGGCGCGATGACTAGTAGCATGGAGCGAGATTTTGGACGTGGTGATATTGGAATAAATCGAGGCTTTGGAGATTCCTTTGGTAGACTTGGTAGGGCTGGCTGAATGCTTCCTTTTCCTTTTTTCAGGTTATATTTTAAGAAATGGGGGTTCTCTTCATTTTTGTGAAAAATCAGAAGTTTATAGTGTTCCATATAATTTATTACCTGAAGAAAACACTTTAGGGATTTTAATGTACTAGCTCTCTTTTCTCAGTATCTTATATATTTTAGAATCTATTTCTGAAATAATTTTTTATACTTTTCAGTTATTGTGTGTTTTCTGAGAGCTTAGTACCTTAGGAATTTTAAAATATGATTATTTAAATTAATTAGTATATTATCTTTCCATCCTTGTTTAGGCAGTGCAATGATTGGAGGGTTTGCAGGAAGAATAGGAGCTTCTAACATGGGTCCAGTAGGATCTGGAATAAGTAGGTTTAAATTTTACTTGAGTGCTTACAAAGACTTTGTAAGAGTTGTGATTATAGTATAGTAATACTTTGTTCTTATGTTTATGTGTCTTCTTGTAATTTGAGAAACGTTAATAATTAATGAGCTAATAATAAGCCTCTCTGATCACTGTTTGAAATTTGTAAATTAACTGTTTAAATTTTACTTCTTTGATGTCTCCAAATTAACACCAGATTATGTGTTAACTATAAGCCAGTCCAAGAATCATCTTTCCACCTAAGGAATATGAGTTTTTCTCTGATTGTGTATCAGGAGCAACTTTTGCTTTAGTGACAACCTTGTTTGCATTTTATTTTCTGTAGCAGCTATTAGTGACTACCTTATTTTATCTATAAACATCTTGTGTGTTTTGGTAGATGCAGACATAATACTTGAGGGATAAGGTTTAAGGAGTTATTATTTCTTCTTTTCTTAAACCTTTTCCCATGATAGAATCAAGAATTCTGACAATACTGGAGAATGCTGAATATCTCCCATCTGTTTAAACTACCATATTTTAGGCCTTATAGTAAGCCTTAACACATGGCACATGGCTTATTTTTTGTTTGTTTATTTATTTATTTTTGTATGGAATGCTTCACAAATTTTTATGTCATTTTTGCATAGGGACCGTACTAATTGTTTTGTTCCAATTTTAGTTTATGTGCTGTCAAAGCATGCACTTTTTTTTCTTTTTTTTTTTTTTTTAGGTGCTGGGGACCAACCCCAGGGCCTTGTGATTGCTAGGTAATTGATCTACCACAGACACACACCTCAACCTTTATTTTTTGAGATGGGGGTTTTACCTAGTTGCCCAGGCTAGCCTCCATATTGGGATCCTCCTACCTCAATGTCCTGAGTGCTGGAATTATAGGCATGTACCACTGCACCCAGCAAAGGCTTAGTTTTTTAACTGTGTTGCTGCCTGAACCTTCCCTACTTTATTGACTTTCTTTAATTGATTAAATTTCACAAGCAGAAAATACAATTTACTAGACCTATTCTGAGAGAATTCTAAAGACCTGTTAGCTAAATACATTTAATTCATTGTACTTTCTTCTCGTTTTATTCATTTTTTTCATCATTTTTGTAGCTTTGGCCCTTTTTCTGTTAATTGTAACATCTTTACCTTCTTCTTTTATCTCAGTCTTTTACTTCTGTTTCCCTGATTTTTATACTTGCTACTAACTGAAAAAAGTAGTCAATTTGAAGGTGATATTTTTACATTTTTCATGTGTTAGATACAAGAAAGAAAAGATAAGTTTTAAGAATGAATATGAGTAGAATATTCAGTGAATAAAATCAATGCTTAAAAATGAAGAAGGGATGAACCGGGAGCTAAATTCCCAAGCTTTGGTTAAAAGGAAACAATGCTAATTCTTGTTCTCACCACGTTTTGTATAATAGTGAAATTGAAAGTTTTTCTATACTGAAATTTGAATTGATATTAAAAGAATGATTATATGGGAAACAGAGGTGAAGATACTGAGATGAAAAAGTTAAAATTATGTAGGAGAGTATGATAAGACATATGCTGGAATTATAATAATTGAACTTATCTACTTAAATCTTTGTTCTAAGTTGTTATTAGTATGATTGGAAAGTAAAAATAAGGAGTAAGAATAATATCTAATAAAGCAATAGAATATTTACATAATATGATACTTTTATGATCAGAATATAATTTTATAGATATATGTAAATGTATTTATATGGTAGTTAGAATTAAGATTTCTCAACTAACCAGATATATATACCAAGTTAAATTCTATTCCTTTGAAAATTGTTATAGTGTCTGTCTGAAAATAATTTTGTTTGTATATTATCTAATTATGTAAATGAATTTTTCTCTTCCCTTTTTACTCATAAATGATTCTCTCCTTTTCCCTTCCTTTCTCCTCCTGCTTTTGTTTTTGAAACAAAAACACAAAACTCTTAAAATCCCCCCTGCCCTTCTTGAAAATCCAGGTGGTGGAATGGGTGGCATGAACAGTGTGACTGGAGGAATGGGGATGGGACTAGACCGCATGAGTTCCAGCTTTGATAGAATGGGACCAGGTATAGGAGCTATACTGGAAAGGAGCATCGATATGGATCGAGGATTTTTATCGGGGCCAATGGGAAGCGGAATGAGAGACAGAATAGGCTCCAAAGGCAACCAGATATTTGTCAGAAATGTAAGCAAGTAAATGGTAAAGGATACTTAAAATTCTTTTTTCCCCTGTATATGTGTTACTAATACCTCTTTTCATTCTAGCTGCCTTTTGACTTGACTTGGCAGAAACTCAAAGAGAAATTCAGTCAGTGTGGTAAGTATGCTAATGACGTAGATATGTTTAATTTATTGTGAAGGAAAAAATTGTTTTGAAATTTTTGAACATTGTATTAAGTCCTTTACTTGACCTAGTATCTATTCCTGAATAGTATGGATAGCTAGTATCTATTCCTGAATAGTATGGATAATGTTCCAGGTCTAACTTGATTTCAAATAAATGAATTGTTTTCCTATCTTCTGACTTAAACAAGTGAAAATTACTGGTAAATACTGAAGTTTAGAGAATAGCCTGTTATCCTGTCAGTAAATCTTTTTTTTCTTCTTCTTTTTTTTTTTTTTTTAGTTACCCAATTTTAAAAAGTTGAATATAGGGGTTGGGGCTTTAGCTCAGTGGAAGAGCGCTTGCCTCTCATGTGTTAGGTACTGGGTTTAATCCTCAGCACCACCTAAAAATAAATAAATAGAGTGTATCCATCTACAACTAAAAAAAAAAAAATTAAAAAAAGTTGAAAATGTATCATTGTTTACATTAAAAGTTTTTTCCTCATGAAGTATATTAATAAGCAGTGTATTAATTTCCTTCTTTAAGAGTAGAGTCAGAATGACCCACTCAGATGCTGATATCCAGTTGATATGTAGTTAATAAGTGAGAGCCATTCTGTACACACTATTTCTACAAGACACAAGACACTTAGCTGGTAGTATTGAATCCACTGCTAGTAATGCTGTAAACACCATATGTTCTGGTGGCTCTTTTGTAAATCATTATTGGCTATAATGACACTACCTATCCAACCTTAATGTATTCCTTAAGTCTGTAGAAGATTAGATGGATTATTACTTTTAAAAGAGAGCCTTTTATATACCATACTTATTTTTGCTATCAAATTTTATTTGATAAAATTATCATTTTTTTTGTAAATTATGATGAACGAATTAGTGCAATTGGCACAAAGAAATAGATTTCCTGATGTTACATGGAATCCCAGAATATATACTCCTAATAGTAAGATATGTAGGTAGCAAGTAATGATGAAAAGGGCTAAATATTTGGAATATATCTTTAATTTTTTTAAGGCCACAAAGGGACAAGTTTAGTGTTCTTCCATAAAAATAGCCTTTGTGAGCTACTTTCAGAGATAATAGTATCTACTGGATTCTTGATCTAACTTTTTACAGCTTTTATTGTTTGTTCACATTTTCTTCCATTGTAGATGGAGATCTTGAGGGCAAGAATTGTCTTTTTATCCTAGCACCTTTCATTGCCTCTGTACATATATTAAGAGTTTATGAAATGTTTTATAAGATAAGCATTCTGAGAAGATCTTTCATTTATTAATTATTTATTCATTCACTCTTTAAGCCTGAAAATATTATATTTTTGGCAGTCTGCTAGGCACTTTGAAGGTGAACAAAGTCAGATACCCCAGTCCTCAGAACATACAGTGTGAATTGTTTAGGATGTTCGGTTGGCTCCCTTTGTTAGTTGTCCTTTTATTTTGGACTAATTTAAAATTTATGGATGGGAAACTTAATATTTATTTTCATAAAAAAGTTGTTAAGAACAAATCAACTAGTAAATACAGCCAAGAGAAAGCAAAATAGTAAAGTTCTTTCAAGGTGTTCATAGTTTTTAGGAGTAAGTACATTTATCAGAATGAGTAAGTAGCATCTGGCCATGAATCCTATAGACCACAGTGACATGAACATATTAGGGCCTTAGTGTTATGAGGAACAATGGCAGCAGGTATAGGTAATCTCTGTTCTTGTATTTTCAGGAAAAGCAAAACCAAAAAAAACTCCAAATAAGACATCTTAAACAGTAGACATGAGTAATAAGATAAAGAGCAAAGCAAGGCAAAGAAATGACAGTGAAAATGTGAGCAGTATTGAGGTGACTGTTCTTTATCCTTTATAGACACATGTTCTTTTGTTTTAATTTTTTTAAATTTATTTTTATTTTTGCATTACAATTCTTAATACACCATTATACCATAATTTATCATATCTCTGATTATATATAAGGTAACACATGTTCTTTTGATGTCAGGTATAAGCAAGGCAAGGCTTCCAGAAAACTTTAGGGCTCTTGGTGGGCTTCTGGTTGGAGTGGCATTTTTTTTTTTTTTCTTCCTGTGACCAAAGGTCATAATATATGTTAAAAATGTTTACTTTTGCTCAAATACATTCAATTAAATATTTATGTATATACGATGTTTGTGTCAGAATAAATTTCTATAATGGTAAACCTTTTGGAAAACAATTGAAAGGGGTTGGCAAGGATTTGACCTATCACTTCCTAAGTTTGCCTGATTTGAACCTAAGGTTGCCTGATTTGGATTTAGAAAAAGCAAAATCATATTACTGTAGGTGGCACAGTACAGAGGAAGAAACAAGGATGGGAAAAATTGATCTACATAATCTTTTTTTTTTTTTTTTTTAAAGAGAGAGAAGAGAGAGAAATTTTTAATATTATTTTTCAGTTTTCAGTGGACACAACATCTTTATTTTATTTTTATGTGGTGCTGAGGATCGAACCCAGGGCCCCGTGCATGCCAGGCGAGCGCATTACCGCTTGAGCCACATCCCCAGCCTGGACATAATCCTTTTATCAAGAATGAGACCAATTTTCTGTGCAGTATTGCAAGTTGTTTCGTTATTCTATTATACCACATTAATAGATCAAGGGTATTAGTAACACCTTAATTATTATTTCAGAAAACTTATTAAGTCAATAATAGATAAAGCAGATTTAGTGATGGAGTGGCATTGTTTTGACATGAGGTCAGCAATTGAAAGACATTTCCTGAAAAGAAAAACTATCCAAATCTACATTAAAAAATTTTTGTACAATATTTTGTTTATATAGAATAGTGGTTATAAATTATTATTTTTTATTTCATTTTTTTAAACTCTGTTATTTTTGTTTGTTTTAATTGTAGATGGACAGCATGCCTTTTTTTTGTTTATTTATTTTTTATACAGTGGTAAGGTTCAAACCCAGGGCCTCACACATGCTTGACAAGCAACTCTGCCACTAAGCTATAGCCTCAGCCCTTAACTCTATTCTTACATCCCTTTTTTTGATTAGTCTGTATATAAGACTAATGATTTTTACATTTTCAATTCTTTTGTAAAAGCTTCTGACATTTCTATTTTATAGTAAGCTGATGCCATACTTATAAATTTCCTATCATCTTCTCTATTTTTAACCTTAAATTGTATTGATAGCAAAGAAAATAAGTTATGATTATATGGAAACAAATATACAGATACTGACAAATATAGATATTAAACCTGTCTTGTTTGAATTGAACCATCCTTTTTTTTTGTTCTTTCTCTTTTTCTTCTTGTAGTATGAGAAGTTTCTTTTAACTTGCCTCAAGCCAGTAATGGCCTTTTTTACATTAAAAGGCAGCTTTTTTGTTGTTGTTTTCTTGAGCTTTGGGTGAATAAGTTTATACTTTTGCTTGCTTCTGAAAAACAGGTTAGTGGTATTCTATGCATCTCTCCCAAAGAATATCTTCCAGTAAATGAACCTACTGGCAAGCCCCTCTGCTATTAAAATGTCTCTAGTAGTTAATTCTCTTTGATGGAGCAATTATAAAGGCTGAGGAAATATTATATTATGGGTTGTATTACCCTCAATATATAATTTTCTCAGCTTTTATAATTCAGGAAAAGTTTTCAGATCTTATATTTAACAAGAGGAGAAATAAATAAGTATAATGGCTGTTTCCCAGTTCTTCCTCCTAATTCCAGTAAGCCCCTAAAAGGTGATGTTTTTGAGCACAGGCCAGTAAGACACACATTATTTTGTAGTAAAATCTCTTTTTATCCTGCCTTATGTAACATGCATTTATAAAGAAATGCATAAGAAAGTTGAGTATCAATAAATTAACTAACCTATTTAGAGTTGGACCTCACATTAGTTTGGTTTGTGCACATTTTCAGTTCTTGTTCAGTTAATGAGGTCAAATAGGTAGTTTTCCAAACTTGCTCCTTTGTTGTTTATATGCTTCTTTGGCTCAGTATGATGCAGGACTCTTAAAATTTTAGACTTGCAATGCAGGGAAGGCTCATTCTCAATTTTTCCTTCTAGAAACCATGTAAACAAATATAACTTTGTTCTATAGATTTTCATTGTGTAACATTTCTACTATTAGTGTGCTGGTTAACTGCATAGAATGGTGACTTGTGGTAGGTTTTATTGACTACAACATTTACTTTTTTCAGAATGATTAGTGGATTTTGTAAAATAATAGTAATAACAATCCAATAATAGTAAAAATAATAATAAGTAAAGAAAATTCATTGGTGGAAGCACTTTTTTTTTGTTGTGAAGAAACACCCAATTTTTTTTTTTTTTTGGTCCCTTATATCGTAATTATGCTTTCTTACGGAAGAATGTCTGATTTTGTTTTTTTCTCCTGTGGTTATGTTATAGCTTTATTTATTCAGATTTTGTTGAACTATTTGCTCATTTATAGCTGCTTTAATTTGATCTATATTTAGATATGCTCTTATCAGCAATTCTGAAAGTATACTGACGTTAATAGATTGGGTTAAATAAAGTAGAAGTTTCTTTTAATGTAAGATAAATAATGTCTAGAACTATTGTATATAACAGCAATGAGTTTAATCGTGTTATTGATTTCTCTAGGCATACTATTTTGTCCTACACTCTTATTAAAAGTATCAGTTTTATTTTTGTTGAGTCCTTAGAGCATTTAAAAAGTTAGGTCTGATTTCAATTGATTATTTGAAATTAACTTTTTCTTTTGAATTAATTAACTTTGGAAAATACCTCAATTAGCATTTTTATAACAGTAGAAAGAAACTTGGAAAACTTAACAAACATTTCTGCTTCTATCCTACTGGGATTTTGGGGGGATACACTAAACTGTGACACAAGTATCTGTGGGTCATGCTATATAGCTTTAATATCCAAACTGTAAAAAATTTCAGGTATCTTAGCTGAGGGTTCTTGTCATCTAGAAAGGCTGAAGATCATTATGAGGTCATTGTGTGGTTCCTAAACTTGAGGGACATAGTTTAAGAGAATTGTTTAAAAGAGTCTTGTCCTGGAGATGGAGAGACAGATTATGCAAAAAATAGGACACATTTTCCTTTGAAGTTTTTAAGATTTCTTCCTTGATTGAACCCTACTGTTGCTTAAAAATCTGTGTGAAGTACTTAGAAAAACCCTTAATTTTTAGATAAAATTAGAATAAAGAAGAACCTTTAATCTTAAAGCCCTTGAATTCTCTACAATCCATTTCAAAATCACTATAAAATACTGCCATTTACCAAGGTGTGCTTCTGTAATTAGACTTGCTTTTTTTCAGTTACCAGCTTTCAAGGTGTCATAAGGACTGTGGAAATAGTACTACATCTTAAAGAGATCTTCATATATATGTAGATATATGTTTATTTCAATTTATGTGTGTGTGTATATATATGTAGATGTATACATATGTATACATATATCTATTACATTTATCTATCTCCCAGTTTAATTTTGTGTTTACTAAAAAGTGTGGTTACTATTTTTTAATTAATTTTTTTTTTCATGTTATCAGTTGTGCACTAAATATTATTTGGATCTACTTTAACCATTAAAACATGATTTCTCTAGATAGTAGTTTTGTTTTATCAAAACTTTGAGGGCACATTAAGAATTATCTGACCTGTGTTATGGTTTTAGCTTCGTGTAACAATTATCATTTGTTACATATTTATCATCATAGACCATTTAATTAGTGCCAAGAAGATGAGCAACTGACAACTAGTGGTTTTAAAAGGAAATGCAATAATATGGGGTAGAAAAAAAAAAAACACAACAAAAGTAAAAAAGTAATTCAGGGTGCTACAGATAGGAGATAATTCAGATCAAGATTTCAACAAGAAAATAGTCTTAACCATGTATTAAGATTAAAAATTGATTCTCTCATCTGAAAAGGGATCATGCAAGTGTTTGACAGGCCTTTTTTTAAAAACAAAAAACCTTTACTCTTCTTCAATTTTTGCCCCTTTTTAGAGCTAAATATGTCTGGCTGTATGTTTTTTTGCCAGATTAAAATTAACTCATACTGACCTACCAGCTATAATATTTGAAGTCCTCTAGTTTGATTTGTTTTGACATATACATCTTGAGAGGAGGGAAATACTATTGTAGTCACATCCTAAATTTAAGACCTGTTTGGATTGGGTCATCATGACTCCCAAGTTTGCCTCAATATAGTCTTACTTTACATTTTTTATTTATGTATAATTATTAATAATTCCCCCTTTTACTTGCTAGTATTCTGGTTTCAATTACAGATTTCATGTTTGCTTTGTATTTGGATAAAGGATATGAATTTATTTCAAATGCCACTTAAAAAAATATTTTTAGTTGTAGATGGACACAGCACCGTTATTTTTTTGTTTTTATATGGTACTGATGATCACCCAGTGCCCCACGGGTGCTAGGGAAGCACTCTAATGCTGAGCTACAACTCTAATATTGTACTCAAATGTCACTTTTTAGAATTAGCAGTCATATTAACTGTGTAAGGAACAATTGTGAAATGTCTGATTTTTCTTATATTTTGAGAAACTGCTCTGAGGTTCTTTCTCCTTTGTGTTATTAACATCATTGTTTTTACCTTTGTTAATTTTAATCAGTGTTCTCTTTCATAACTGCTTCCATAACACATATGATGCCATTCTTAAGATTTTTGAGTCCAAACTGTGTTAGTGAATAAATGGCTTTGGTATTGCTATAAAAGAACAGATGTGGTGGGGCTTTTTGTGGCCTGATAGAAATTAGATTTTCAGCATTCACTCTTATTTCCATGAGATGAAGAAGCAAAGTGAAGATAAAGAGAAGGATGATTAGGGATACTGGGCAGTGAGAAACTCTGTTCTAAAGATAATTTTGATTAAATATATGTTTGGGGTCATGATGAGTTAATATTTTAAGCTAACTAGTCTTTATTACTATAAAGTTAATACTAGAAGCTAGGAATTTAACACAAATAAAACATATTAAGTCCTAAGGAAATTTATCTCAATTCCAACTTTATATATATTAATATATATGTACATTAGTATACATATGTTCATTACTCTATATGAATTGTATTCATAATATAAAATATGATAATTTCTTTATGAATTGTGTTATATTCATAATACAAAATGATCTCATGTTTTATTGTTTTTATAACATTAAGGTTTTAAGCCACGCTACTCATTACTTCATTGGCTATGAGGAATTTCAAATATGTATAGTAAAATGGAACCCATTTAAACTGACTAGTAATTCTGTAACTTTTCTTTTACAGGTCATGTAATGTTTGCAGAAATAAAAATGGAGAATGGAAAGTCAAAAGGTTGTGGAACAGTCAGATTTGACTCCCCAGAATCAGCTGAAAAAGCCTGCAGAATAATGAATGGCATAAAAATCAGTGGTAGAGAAATTGATGTTCGCTTGGATCGTAATGCATAATTTCAAACCACGGTTGGAACATTCCTTCATCTGTTTTGCTGAATCTACTAGTAAAAGTCATTTTTTTAGTAATACTGTATGCTTACAAAAGCTGTAAAAATGAACTTTTAAAATTCCCACCAGCTTTTAACAGTATAATGTTAAAAATATACTGTGATTTTTGTTAATCTCAAGTTTGGGTTTCCTAAAGACAGCAAGTCTGGTCATTCAGTTTAAATGAATGGTTATACTGTTTTTAATGAAATAAGCCATTTTCTTGTTGTTTTCAGTATGACATAGTAGTGTTTGTTCTAGTTTCCCCAGCCTTTATCAACTTATTGTATGGTAAATGATAAATGGTTTTTTCATAACTTGTGTTTTATAATATGTAATTGTTCATGAAAAGAAAGGGCTCAGACAAATTAGGATGTGATTTTGGTTGGTTTTAAATTGCTTTTCTGTGGTGATAAAGAATTACTATTAAGTAAGTTTTAGATTCTGAAATTTAGGATGTTTTTATTTGACTTAAATGAAGAAATGGGTTTTTCCTTCTCTACCACCCCCACCATTCACATTTTCCACATTAACACTATTAAGAATAATCAATCTCCACAGCCCCTTATTTTATTATTTCCAATAATTCCAAGTTCATATAGAACTGATAATGAAGCAAGCCCAATGTATAATAATAGGCAGACAGCTCCCAACCTTCTGTCTAATTTCCAACCATTAAAGTGAACTGCTAAAAAAAGAAAAATAATGGAAATGTTAAGAGAAATGGTTATATAAGTGAGTCCTTTGCTGTTTACTTCTACAGGAGCTGATTCATTTATAAAAGCAGTTTTAATAAGCCAGGGAACACCTAGGCATAGCATATCAAACACATTGGATCCTACAATGTTAGACATAGCCATGTCTCCTTTACCTGCAAAAGAAAAGCATGTTGTTAAAATGTGCATATAATACTGTTTTATTAATAATCTTCATAAGAAAAAAACACTGGATACTTTTTTGTTGTTGGTAGTTTTGGAAAATTGTTAGAGCAAGTCTTATTGAATTTGTATTTTTAAATTTTTCTTGGGTTAGTATTTAAGTTTAACATTTATTTAATAATGATTATCTTTATTTATTAAACCATTTTCAATAAGATATGTAGCTTACTCGTTGCTTTTCATTTTAATTTAGTTAATTACCATTTAATGCACAATTCAGTTAAATCATTTGGGGAATTAGATTGAATGAAATTAATTTGCTATGATATAATAAACTTGTCCCTTGAGTCAATTTTTTTTTTTCTTCAAAAGTATGTTACTGAAGAAATAAATATTTTCCACATTACCTTGACTCAAGTGTATTTAGCTAAGCTTAAAGAAAGGGCACTGCAGCTTCCAGGTCTTACCTTTTCTTGCAACCAGCACACTTGCAACTGTATCTGGTATGCTTGTTCCTGCTGCTAATAGAGTAAGGCCCATTACTGTGTCTGGAATTTCTAGTGTTTCCCCTGTAAGACACCATAGATATTATAAGTTATAAATCTTACAGGTGAGCTAACCACTCTCTTAGATATTTCAGATATTTCCTCTTTGTTCAAAACCAAAATAGGCATGTTTAGATTTCTGAATCAATGTGTATTTACTTAGTTTTTAGCTAGCAAAATATTTGAATTGGGTTGGTAATTTGGGTAACCCAGGTAGTACAGATTTTTAATGACATTTGTAAAGATATTTAGCAGCCGCAATTTTACCAATGAGAAATGTTCGTTCTCCATTTGGTATTTTTATAGAAGTTGTAGATGTTCACTGTTATTGGGGTTGTTGTTTACTTAATATATGCTAATGAGACTGATAATTTTCTTTTTTTTAAAAATATTTTCTTAACATAGTGAGTTAAGCCAACTCTCAATTTGAGCTACAAATGAGTAAACATGTATGTATTTTAAAAGTCCTACTTTAAACATATACCTTAGTTTGGTGTTTTCTTTGGGAAAGTCCAACAATCTTAGAAGAAAACAAAAACTTTTTGTTTTTGAGTCTAACATATAGTCCCAACTCATTAATAATTTCATTATATTTGATGTTAGTTTAACATTTTTTCAGGAATGTGCTCATTCTGGGTAACAGAACCAAAGGGCAGTTAATATGAAAAAAAGAAAGGGACATGTAACTAACTGAAAACACAGTTTAGAATATTTTTTCTGTATTTCCTCCCCCCCCCAATAATGCTAGTTAAAATAACAATTATAAAGTAGCCTATTTCTTGCATGTTCATTTTCTTGGTATTGGAATTGGTTGTTAATTTTTGTTACTAGTGTTGCTTGAGTTCATATGTACATAAATAACACTATTATTTATAATCTTAGGGGCTGTTCTGTGATCTCTTACTTGGTTTTGCTTTTTTCCTGTTTTTCTATTATCAAATATGTTCTGACTGAGAAAATTTGGATAGACTTAATATGTAAGATATTTGGACTTTTTCATTTTCTTCATTAAAAAAAGAAAAAGAAATATTCTGCTTTTTCCTAACATACTATTTTAAGACGTCTATTAATTTGGAAAAGTCAGGGTCAGCAAATTTTGGGGGTGGAAGAGCCAGATAGTAATAATTATTGAAATTATCAGGCTATATGTTTTCTGTTGCAATTATTCATTTCCACCAGTGTAGTGTAAAAGCAGTTATAGATGACATGTAAAGAATGGGCCTGAATGCCTTCAGTAAAATTTTACTAATAAAAATAGGCTGGGTGATTTTGGCAAATAGGCAATAGTTTGTTTACCTTTCCTATCAGCCAATTCAGGTTAACTTTTCTTTTTTTTCTTTTAAGAGAAATTTCTAATATTTTGTCTATGTTTATATTCAGTTCTTTATTTGGGAACTAGAGCAGATTATTTCCGAGCAGTAATAATTAAATCTTAATCATAGAAATAGTAGAAACCTAAAATGAAACTTTATTTTATACTCTTTTCCGTCACTTTATTTTTAAAAGCAAAATGAAATATAATCTAGTTAAATAGCACTCATCATTTTCTCAAAACAGTGGCTCTTTATTCTATTTTTCATTATGGAATAGAATTCAATATATTTTATTGTGAATTCCTTGTAATGTGATTTAATTATTAGCATAATAGATATCTTGTGAATTTGGTTTCATTTATAAGATAATTTCTTGGACTATACCCCAAGCTATATAGTAGTAAGAATATAGTGGATACGTAAGCTGGAACTCACAAAACCTGAATGATCTTGTTGTTGTATTAATATTTAATCTCTCTGTAAATAGCACTAATATTAGTCTTGCCGAAAAAGAAGTGTGCTTCCTAGACTACTTGAAGTGAACCTATGTAATTTGTTTTTACATGAAATTATTTTCTTGTGCTGTTATACTTAAGATACATACCAGTTATTGTGACCATCCATACCAGGATATATGTAAATGCAGATATCCATAGTGCAGACATGAAAAAGGTTATGACAAAGTAGTTTTTCCAAAACTTTCTTCTGCAGTCTGGTGTTGTTAGAAAAAGTAATGTAATAATAGGAAGGGATAATACCCAAAAAATTCTTTTTAAGTCTGCTTCAGGCATGTTGAAAACACTTGGTGGATCTGTTGTGGAAAAATTAAACAATTTTGAGTTTTCTCAAATGGCCAATTACATTGGAAATGCCCATTTAGAAAGCAATATTGAAATAAATTAGCTGTATCAGTTTCTAAAAGGCTATTTAAAACATTTGAATACCTCATTACTGATATTGCTGGCAAAAAGAAACTAATTGAAAGTTGAGGGCAGACAGTGTAAGATGTGATACTCAGCATTTCTTGATTTAAGGCCTTAAATCCATCAAAATTTCCTGGACCATTTGCTAAATATGTCAGAAACAATGTTTATGAAGGGGGAATTGGACATCTCTTGATTGCCTATATTAAGGATTGTCCTCAGGGACATTTTTGGGGGGATTAACCTGGCTTCTATCCCTGCTATTTCATTTGCCTCTCTTTCTAATATTGATCTTGCTTCTGGCCTGCCTTATGATAATGCTTACTTAGGGAGTATAAAATAATTATAGCATAATCCTATTGAGTTGTATATTCTAATTCTTATTTTAAATTGGTTTTTGGGTCCATTTTGTAACTTATTTTATTAAATTTGAGCTTGACCACAAGTCCTAGGAAGAAAGGGCAGAGAGAGAGAGAGAGAGAGAGAGAGAGAGAGAGAGAGAGAAGGAGCTAGTAAATAATCTACAGTGTAACTTTTAACATTTGACTATGTTCTTTTTGTCAGTTTGTTTTAAGTTAGTGGAGGGTAAGGATAACAATATATTGGATAAAAATGAGAATTTTATTTTGGAATTGTTTAAAATTTGTATGGCATTTACAAAATAATGTACTCATTGGGACAGACTGCATTAAAACTAATGCTAGTAAAACAACTTCAAAATGTTTACCAAGCTTCAACCAATATAGCATTAGGTATTATTAGATATAATTTCAATGTAATAAAAGAATCTGGACTTGTTCTTTTGAGTTTCTTGTTATAAAACTTAAGTTAGAGGTGTATATTTCTTGTACCTTGCAGACTAGAAACTAATTTTTGTAAAAAGGGGAAGAAGTCACATTGTATTTTTTTAAATGTTAGAATAGGCCCTTTAATCACTTAATTAAAATTACAATCTGTTTTGTACAACCCCTTTTTAAACAGTATCTTGAATTTGTGGCCATAGCTGATTTTGACTAAGCAAAATGTGTGTGTGTGTGTGTGTGTGTGTATGTGTATTTTTCCCCCCAACCTTAATGTTTTGCTAACTGCTTCACATGACACATTTAAACCTCAGTGGTTTTTCCCCTCTTCCAAACCAGCCCTTTTATCTGAATTACCCTCTTTTTTTTTTGAAAGAGTGATCTCAGTCAAGATAAAAATCTTGGAATTGTCTTTGTTCCTTTTTTTTGGCCCTTGCCAAATCTTAAAATTCCTTTACATTGTCTCACATTTATTACCTTTCATCCTCACTGTCCTCTATGTAGGTATCTATTAAGCATGTCAGGATGTTATAATAACCTCTCCTCTCAAAGATCTCCCTGTCTCATATCTCAGATACCAGTTTTTCTGTGAATATTATTTCAGGATAATATTACTAAAGTACATTTCTAATAATTTCCCACCTCACAAACCTTCCAAGGTACAATGCTTACACTAGCATGTAAAACTCTTCCTACCCCATTCTTCATCCTACCCCATACCTTTCTACCCACCTTTCCTCTGCTTCCTTACTGTGCATTTACTGACTCGGCTCCATTTATGTTAGTACTCAATCAGGCCTTTTACTAATGTTGTTTCCTTGGCCTCAGTTCATAGAATATACATTACTTATCTCTACATCACTTATGTAATAAAGGTTTTAGTAGTTATTAATTCTGGTTATAACATCAAGTCATTGAGTTAAAAAATCTTACTTGTCCCACAAGCAATTTAAATGCTTTTATACTTTGTGTTAATTTCCTATCTAGCTTCACTGAATTTTATACAGTCTGTCCAATTTATGAACCGTGGTTATTTTTATCTCTTTGTGGTATTTATTCCTTCATGTTTTAGCTTTTTTGGTGGAGAGATTGTTTGTTATTTAATAATGGAACCTCCCTAAGGCTGGGACTTTCTTTTCATATTCTCTGAATCTCCAATGTCTTTTATATAACAAGTACATAATACTTGCTAAATTAAAATGAAATTCTTAGAGTGGAAAGATTTACTAGTGAGCAGAATGTAGTTATTACCTTCAGAAACCTGACTAAGTCCATGTAAACTTATAGAAAGCTGGGAATAACCAGAATCTTCAGGAAATATTCCACTATCAGTTCTTGATTGCCGATGAATGAACAGTTGGCCCTCATCTTCCCATTCCATCAGTGTCTGTTGTTCACTTCTCTCTTCTAGAGCGTTGGCAAGACAAGTACAGCGACTGCATTTCTTTATAATATATTGGTTAATTTTAATGTCGAAACACAGGACCAAAACATATAATCCATATATCAAAAGTAGTAAAGTTCCTTCATACCTATAAATTAAAGAGGAGAAATTTGTACTTTTAAATTAAAAGAAGTCATTTTAGAGCTAATAACTTTTGGTCAGTATCTTTTGATAATTTTCTAACAAAAGCAGCCTAAGAACAATCACAGATACTAGATATATTTTTGTAGATTTTTCCAAACTTGGTTAGAGTGTTATAAATTCATGGATAAAATTCTTGATACTTTTCTGTATTTAAAAAGGAGTATAAATCCATTTTCTACATTTATAGATTCCTTCCAAATGTTAGGCCTAAAAAGTGCCTTGAAAATTATCACTGGAGAGTTTCAGAATAAAACTAACGAATACTGAGCATTTTCCACCTCAGTTCATTGACAGTATGTTTCCCTCAAATATATAGTAATTATAAAAGAATATAACATTTGTTAATTTATTTGAAATGTCCCAAATTAAATTTTCTGGCATAGGAACTTTGACTGGGGCTTTTCAATTTGTTATGCAGAATTTTTGGGGGGGGCAGGGGGGTGAATTTGGCTTATACTCACAAGAAAATATAGTCTCTAAAAATAAGTACTGTTTCCTGCTTAAATGTAATTACTAATGCCATCACACTTGAACCTTGCATTTACTTTTTATTATTTTGTAGACAGTGAATCTCTTTGCTACAACTGAAGGAACAGAGTTCCTGGTATCCTTAAAGGAGGGAATACTCCTTAGCTTGGATAGTTTCACAGTCCCTGTCCCTTGAAGAAAACTGCTGAATTCCAGAGGATGTTATTATACTAGCTGTCTTTGGGAGAGCGACAAATATCAGGATGATTAACTTGGAAATTCTCTTCCCTATTAGATTTTTAAGTTTCTTGATAGCAGATATCATGTACTGCTGCTAAATTGAGTACTCCAGAGGAGTACCATTAACCTTGTTTTGTATTTTTTCTTGTGCTTTCTGGGAGTTACACAGTGTACATGTGTGGCCATGTGTTTTACATTTCTTTTATGATGCCTAGCATAATAATAAATACCTAGTAGATGCCTGGTGCTTATTTGAAAAAGTTTTTAGCTGTCCAGTAAGTCACTTTTTCCCCCCATTTTCTTGTACCAGCTAGGCATAGAGAGATTATAGGGAAACAAATAATTTTTAATATTGACACCTAAACATGGTTGGTTCTTGAAGGAAGAAGGCTAAATGAACATTGGAGAGAAATTTGAAGGAATACAGAAATTTTTTTCTATCATCTTTCTCCAATCTGTTGTGACCATGACCAATTCTTACTAAAGCAATAACCTAGTAGAAGAAAAAGCCAAAAGTTGGGGCTTTTTTTCAGACAACAAAACTTGAGGTGATTAATGAACATCAGCCAATGGGAAGAACAAAGAGTGGTGGTCTTCAGTGACTAGTGAGTGAAACAGGGAGGTTATGATGTGACCAAAAAGAAGTTGCAAAATAGTGAGGAGAACCCATCAGCAGTTGTGATGAGGAAATTAGCCCAGAGACTCATTGGAAAATAGTGTAGAAGTAGCAGATAAATGAGAAGTGACTGACATGACATTTCTAAAAAAAAATTACTGAAGCATCAGATTTCATGAAGTTCTCTTTGTAATTATGTTTTACTTAAGAGTAACAATTATTTCAAGCTTACCAGTAAACTTGGTTGTCAAATATTATGCCAAAAACTGCTGCTACACTAATTGCATATGCTGCACAGTCTCTGAAAAGGGGCCAACATGATAGCGTTGAAACCTGTAAAATGATAGTTTGATTTACTGTTTCCATTATGGTGTAAGTAATTCAATTATAATGCTTAGTATAAAACTAAAGCTGTTTGTTTATTTGTAGTAAAATATTGTTACCTTTTGCATATTGCTTAGAGAGAAAGGAATTTTAAAGGAAAATTGTTTCTAAACCTACACTGACTTTCATAAATTTGAGCAAGAGCTATTTGTGGGTTAACTAAATTGAATAAATGTTTTTCTACTGATTAATACATTTGATTGAATGCATTACTATTGCCTTGTTGTTCATCCTAGACAATAAACTTGTTTTTAGAACTTGTCAAGACAATTTTATTGAATAAAGTTTTCTTACATACCACATTAGATAGCAAGCCACAGGCTGCACAGATGCCAAGGAGATTATAAATTGCAGATCCAAGAATAGTACTAATGCCAATATCACCCTTTGTGATAAATACACCTACGAACAAGATTGTGTACGTTAGTGTTAACTTAAAAGGAATAAAATCACGCTGAGCTAGCAAAAAGTCTTAGGAGCAATATTTACCTAGGAAAGCAGTAACTAATTCAGGAGCTGAGCTACCCGCTGCCATGAAAGTTGCGCCTGCAACATCCTGAGACAATCCAAGGGCTGAAGATAAATGAAATTATTATTATGCCTGGTAAAGTGACAAATGAAAGAGACTTAAACTATAGCTTCACATAAGACTAATATTGATTTAAGCTGCAGGTTATAAAATATATATATATATATATATATATATATATATATATATGTTATAAAATAGAAGGATCCAGTGTTATGCATTTTTTTATGAATACATTAATTCTGTAGGAGAAGAAAGAAGATTGGGAGATTATTAGGAGGAAATGTATTGTTACTTAGGTTTGGGCTCATTTCCAATCCAGAAAAGACTCCTTTCTAGCTAAAAGCCTGTAGGTGAGTAGCAGCAACAAGACTTTGGGTGGTACCAGGAATTGAACCAAGGGTACACTATAGCCAAACACCTCTAACCTTTTTTAGTTTTTTGTTTTTAAACATGGTCCTGCTAAATTGCTCATGCTGGCTTAAAACTTGGGATCCTCCTGCCTCAGCTTCCCAAGTTGCTAGGATTATAAATGTGTGCCATGCCTGACCATAAGATTTTTTTTTTTTTAAATCAGCTTGGAAAGACCAAACTTGAAAAAAGATCAAAGACAGTAGTTGTTAAGATCTGTAAATGAAGCTTAGTTGAGCTTATTCGCAAATTTGCAATATCAACATTGTCTAATTATAAATGAGAGGATATTAGTTAACTAAAAGCCCAACAAATAAGATTTAATACAGTTTAAGTATAGTGTATTGATTTGAAAAATACTTGTTAAAACTTTTAGCAATATAGGAAAGTACTTGTACTATCATTTGGAAATTTTATGTGTATCTTCCAAACCTGAAAGCATGTAAGTATATTAACAATTCACAGAAGGAGAGTTAAAGCCATTTTTGGTCTTACTGTGGTAAGGAAAAGAGAAAGCCATAATGAAGAAACATGCCTCCTTTGCTTTGGGAATGCTAGGATAATGCTTTATAGATAAAACTAAAAACTAGTCAGTGCTAGCTGTAAGTTATCTTCCTAGGTTACAAAGTTGGTGTCAAAACTAGAATTCAGATTTTTTTACTCTTGTAAATTCTTGTTGGTGATTCTTGATGATGTTAACTTTTGTTTACTAAACCTGTAGCTATTGACAGTTAAGTTTTCCTGGAGCTCAGATTCTTGTGTGCTTAGTTCAGTCCCTATCAGTATCTCCTTATCTGTGGAGGCCATCACCTGTTGCCTGCTCACAGGTCCACCTCATTTCCTTACTTCTTTGCTAGACATTGACTTTTAACTGTATAGATTCATTTTTGTTTGTTTGTTTCTTGGTGTGATAGATTGAAATGTACAAAAAAAAAAAAAACAACTATAAATTTCCACTCCACATGCTTTTCTAGAAACTTCACTATTAAAAAAAAAAAAGCAAAAAAGTTAAAGTATGTCCTGTTGAACCTGAATGTGCCTTTATGACTGCTTTGACTAATACGGAATAGCCATGGCAGAGCCATAATATTTGAGGCTTGGATATTAAATGTGATAAAATTTCCTCAGTGTCCTCTCGAGATTTACTTTATAGCCCTAAGCCTCCACATAAATCCTTGAATTCACACACTGGAGTGACCTCATGAAGAGTCCATATAAAAATAGAGGTTTCATCCCCAATTTGTAATCTTCCCAGCCTAAGCACCAGATGTGAGCTTTCCAGATGATTCCAGACCCATCTGGAATTGCATGAGAGACCCTGAGAAGAACCACCTAGCTGAGCCCAGTAAACTCCCAGAACTGAGGGGCAGTAAAAATGATTTAAGCCATTAGTATTAGGGTGATTTCTTAAGCAGCAATAGGTAATCACCTGGCTGTTAATTTGTTACATTTGCCAGGTACCTATTGTGCCAGATGCTTTTTTATGTGGTAGGAATATGGCATTGAACAAAACAAATGTCCCTACTCTCATGAAGTTTTAATACTAGGGGAGAGAAACAAGACAAGCTACGTATGTATTCTTTTAGGGATAAGTAGCAAGGAGTGAAGACAGGATAAGCTGAAAACTAGCCAGTGTCATTGAGGAAGGATTGAAAATTAAATTGGTTAACTCCAAGAAAGACTGAACCAAGAAGTTAAAGATTTTGAAGTGAGGAAGCTAGCCACTTACATGCCATGATAAAGAGTATGCTAGGCAGAATAAGTAGCTTCAAAGGTTCTAAGGTTGAATCTATCCATGTGTTCAAAACAGATCAGTGTCTGGAAGGAAGAGTGTGAAGAGAGAACAAGTGGTGAGAGTGAAGGTAACTGGTAGAACATGTAAGGCCTTGTGGATCTGAGTGTAGACTTTTATTGTGAAATCTGTGGAAAGTACATGGAAAGTCATGCATATACTACCTGCTGATGATACCAGCTCCATTCTTTAATTTTATCTCTTGGGATTATTTGGTTTCAGAGGTTCACACAGTTTTAGTCTGAGCTGTTTCATAATCTGATAAACTTACATTGTGAAAGGCTCTTTCAGGATAGTTGGAATTATCTAATCTAGACCTTCGCTATTTTTGCCTTTGACTGTGTTACTTGGTAAACATTTAACTGTAGTTACTAATGAAGGGAGGGAAGTAATTATTTATGTAGTATATTTTACATTTCATAGCATTTATTTTACTAGTAGGGTGATTATATACTTATCAGCCATATATAATGCCTATATACAGTTGACCCTTCATTTCTATAGGTTTATATCCTCACATTCAACCAACCATCTGTGGAACAGACACATTCAAAAAACTGCGTCTGTGGCGGGATTTTTTGGTCAATATTCCCTAAATAATAAATATACTGTAACAACTATTTTGTATTAGGTATTATAAGTGATTTCTAAAGTACTCAGAAAAATGTATGTACGTTATATGTAAATACTGTACCATTTTATTTTATATAAGGGGCTTGAGTATCCTCAGATTTTGTTATCGGAGGGATCCTAAAACCAATTGTCCGTGGATACTGAGGGGATGACCGTGTTTATCTTATATGTATATAATCTCTCTAATCAGTATGTGTATATCACACATACAAATGCATACATTGTTATTACAATTCTTTGATGTGTAGTATGACCAACTGGCCATAAGATTTTAAAACAGGATAAAAAGACAGAGATTGCTTTGTGATTAATTTCTTTTTCTTTTTTGGAAGTAAAATCTTATGTATGGTATATGATTCATTCTCATACATATTGTCAACTATCTTTAGATGTGAGTGGTGGAATTTTCATTTTACAAACAAACATGTCCAGGGTAGATCAATTGCCTAGAAGGCATGAGGCCCTGGGTCTACTTCCTAGCACTGCAAAAGATTGTGTGTGGGAATGAGGGAGAGAGACAAGAAAAGAGAAATGGAGAATGAGCAAGCCTGGATGACTGAGTTTCAAAGGAGGTTACAGCATTCTAGATGGTCTGTTGGGTATTATATTTGTGTGTTAGCTTTTTGTTATGACCAAAATACCTGACAAGAACAACTTATAGGGGGAAAATTTATTTCAGGCTCCTGGTTTCAGAAGATCAGCCCGTGGTCAGCTGATTCCATTCTTCTGAGCCTGAGGTGAGACGGAACATGGTGGAAAGGCATGGCAGAGAAAAGCTGCTCAGCTTATGGCAGCCAGGAAAAATGGGGAGAGAAGGCAGGGAGGGCTTGGGGGAGAGAAGAAGGAGGAGGAGGAGGAGGAGAGAGAGAAGGAGGGGAGAGGGGAGTAGGAGAGAGGAGAAGAGCCAGGAACAAGGCCATGCCCACAGTGACCTACTTCCTGTAGCCACACCTTACCTACCTAGTTACCACCACACAGTAGCCCATTCAGATTTATAATCAAATGAATTAATTCACTGATGAGGTTACAGCTCTTGTAATTCATCTTTTTTTTTTTTTTTTAAATGTAGAGACAGGGTCTCACTGGGTTGCTTAGCACCTTGCTTTTGCTGAGGCTGGCTTTGAACTCTATCCTCCTGCCTCAGCCTCCCAAGCTGCTAGGATTACAGGCATGCACCACTACGCCTGGCTATAATTTAATCTTTTCACGTCTGAACATTGCTGCATTGCCTAACACACGAGTTCTTCAGTGTACATTTTTAGAACCAAACCATAACAGATTGCTCAATGACAGTTTGGTGGTTGTGTGCATCTTACAGTTTCTACTGAAAATCTGAGATCAGTTTTTACTAAACATATGAAAATGTATGAATTAAAGGAAAGAAGTTATGTCTCAGCTTCAAATACAAAAATAGGTATGGATATGTGTGTTTTAAAGAGTGAAAAAATAAATTATAAGAAATGCTTGGAGCTGAGGACCCTTGATTTCAAAAGGGTCCTGGAAGGAAAGTAAATCAGTCAGGGACAGTTGGGCGGGGTGGTGCAGTCTTGTAATCCCAACTATTTGGGAGGTTGAGGCAAGAGTACTGCAAGTTTGAGGCTTGCATGGGTAATTTAGCAAGACACTGTCTCAAATTTTTTAAAGCACTGGGGATGAGGACTGGGGTTGTGGCCCTGTGGTAGACCCCTTGCCTAGCATATGTGAGACACTGGGTTTGATTCTCAGCACCACGTATAAATAAATAAAAAATAAAGGTCCATCAACAACTAAAAAATATATTTTTTTAAAAAAGCACTGGAGATGTAGCTCAGTGGCAGGGTGCTTGCCTAGCAAGTGGGAAGCCCTGGTTTCAATTTTTGGTACCATTAAAAATAAGCAAAAAGTCACATGGATAGTAAGGATCTTAAATGTAGGGAGATAGGGCGTAAACCCTGAGCCTATTGATTCTAAGTCGTATGCTATTTTTATTTCGCCACAGAAATCCAATATAAGAATTGTGCTTAGGCAGGCCAGTTATAACCTAGTGGGTGATTGAACTATTATTTTTTCCCTATTTTGTACCTTGGGTTCCATAATTGCCTCTATTCATTCTTTTCTAGGGGAAAAACAGGAGTCAGGAATACTTTGGAAGTTTTCTAGCATATTCCAGAGAATTTATAAATTTAGTGTTACTGGTTATTATCATGAATTGTCTTCCCAAATCAATTCAAGGCTAGATAATTTGTGGATGAAATTGAGAAATATGACATTTTATTTTGAAGTAATAGTCCAAAGTTGGTGCAGTTAAAGACTGGCTAATCTTTGTTTAATGCTAACTGAAAAGTGCTTCATTAGAAAAATTCGATTTCAAGAGAGAGAAAAGGTGATCTATTGGGCCATTGCAAGACAGGAAAATAGGTGACCCTTTAGAACATTTTCAGGCTCAAAAGGCAGTAAGAATAAAGATTGTTTCTCTTCACTGGGCTCTAATTGAATTATGAAAGGAAAGGTTCTGTATAGATGGATGAATAAAACTTCAAAGATATTTTAACAAATTATATCTTAAGGTTCTAAGAATATTTTGTAAAATGGTTTATACCTTTGAACTTTAGAATAGATTGGCTTTGTCTTCCTCGACCTTTGGGTAGCATTTTTCTCTGCTATAGTTTATTATTAAGTATAAATTGTTCTGTGTTTTTTCCCTCCATGACTATTATTCTCTTTTCTTCCCCTTCTTTTAATGTAAAAAGAATAATCACATTTCCTTTAAGATATAGTATATATAGTTTTCTGCATAGATTTAGTTACACGATGTTTATATAAGGTACAACTTCATGGTAATGGGCTGATTCTTAAAATTCATCAGACATTCTCTTAGGTGTGTTCTGTTCTGTAATGCTGTATTGGAAAGTTTATAACAGTTTTTGAAAATATCTTTCTATATGATATAGTAGAAAAAATATTAAGCTAAAATGAAGATGTAAATTCTGGCCCTACCAGTGATTTGATATGAGATTTTAGTTAAGTCATTTAGACAAGCCTCATATTTTGCCATCTGTAAAACTAGAAGGTTGTATTACACAATCTTTAGGTGATTGTCTAATTTTTTCAATCTTTGCTCAAAATGTAGAATATGAATTCTATGCCTTAAAACTATGCCTACTGTTGTTTCTTGCTAATTAAATTCCATTTATGATTAAAAAATCTAATCTTACGTTATTGACAATTTGAAAAATGAACAGTAAAAATGGAGGAAGGGTCATTTATACTATTAACCATTGTATTTTAACTACTGCTATCATGTATTTCTAGTCCTTTTTATATTACACATTTTGATATAATCATAGGCTACACACAATTTGTTGTCCTCTGGCACAATTTTAAAAAGTCTGCAAATGTTCATGCTCTTTAAATGAATTAGAATATTGAAAACAAAAGTCATTCAACTCCAGTGACCCTGATGTATAGTTATGCTGAGTAATTCTATTTAGGGTCTGAATAAAGTGTGACAACGAAACAGATTTTTTTTAATGATTGGCAGAACTGGTTTTGAAATTAATTTCAAGTATATTTCTATGGATCTTTTTTTTGTAAGATCAGCATCATTGGTACAAATACTTGGCTTCTCAATAATATATAACTATGTGTGTACACATACAAATATATGCACACCCTATATCTCTGGCATTTTTAACAATAAATAAAATAATTTGATTAACATATTTACCACCTCATATTTTATGTGAGCTATGCAGGAAGGAAGTCTGAAACACCATATAATACTTTTAAAGATATGAGTCCACTGAAAAAGAAGGCCCTCCTACCCACAATCCAACAGCTATAACATTACAGTGGATTCACACCTATCCCACTTCTGCTTTTGCTCAATCATATAAAGCACCCAGAATACACTTTGTCTCCAGTTGTCACTGCAAACTTGATCTTTTTGACACCAAAATGCTTTTATTTTTATTTTTTTGGCAACATGATTAATATATAGCACAATGATTAATATATAACTATTATCATTATTATTACTAGCTCTGAATATTTTGGTAATATACCTGACTACTTAGCTCTTAGATCCATATTCCTTGTATAGATTCAGATGCAATGCAAAGGGACTACTATATAGATCAGAGAAAAAAGAACAACAAAGAGAATGAAATGCTCTTAGGATGCTGAGTGCCCATGTAGCATTGAAGAAGCACTATTCTTAGAATCTTTGTTCTTTGGGAAAGCTTTTGCCTCTGTAAATATCAGGAGGATTAAGAATCAAACAATCCCCTGAAACTGTAGGCTATCCAAATGCCATACCCATTGAATTATTTGACTCTCAACTTTATCAATTTAGAATCAATTCTACCTGGAATTAAAACTTATATTTCTTTCTTATTGCCTGTTTTTGAAATAAAGTAAAACACAAAGGCACACATTAGTCAAAGCACAGGGAGTGAAAATATTCTTAATAAAAAAGTAAATATTTAAGTATGTTTTCCTCAAATCTTATTAAAATAATTTTCACTTAAAACATGTTATAATTAAAAGTTATCAGCATGGTACAAAGATTAGAATTTCCAATTGAATAGCATTTTATGAAACATTTAAAAAGAAAACTTTTATAACTCACTTATTTTGGGCTGTGTCAAGTGACTAATCTTAAAGGATTTTCAGAGTTTTCTGTAGAGATGTCTTGAAAAAAAAAAATTAAAAAGCAGCCCCAAACCCTTGTTCAGTACCTTTGGGCTACCCATTACCTATCAAAAGGATGTTGTTCTTTGTACTGAACTTAAGTGTTTCTAAAAATGAACATCTTATAGAGAATGATACATAGCAGTTCTATTTGGGCTTTAAGTTAATGCAGTTTATATTTTAAATATATATTAGTTTCTACTTAAATATAATTTAAAGTATCACTTTTTGAACAATTAAAGTTTCCTAAAGATGGAACAAAATGATATGGATACTAATGCAAGAGAAATGAAAGTAACTTTAAACAGAATATTCCAGAGATATTTAAGATGTAGTGCGAAGTGACCACATGAATTATTAGATAGAATAAAGGCCTTTATAAGCTTACTTCTTACTTTGTGAAATAGTACTTGCTTTCATGTATTTTAAACTGGGTTTTCAAACTGTAGCAGATTCACAATGGATTTGGTATTTGTTCCAAGCATATTCATATTGACCTTCCTCATTCACCTTCTCTATTTTCATCTCTCCTGGAGAAAGGTTTTTAGCCTTTGTAGTCTGTTCTTACATGATGGCGAACATTCAGTGATGTTTTCTTCTGCGCTGGTAACATGTGTAAGCAGTTTACTTGTATTTCCTCATGTACTTGGCACAAAGCTCTAGGAACTAAGAACCATAATTACCTTTTTCACAACTGGCATAACTGAGGCAGCGAGAAGTTAGGCACTTACCCAAGATCACAGAGCTAGGATTTGAACCCTGACTGTTAGGCACTTTCAGGCATTTCATAGAGTAATAGACTACTAGAGCATATGACGGTGTGTCCCCTCCAGCTCTCCAAGGATTCTCCACATTATCACCGATGATTCAGCAAACACATCATTGCAAAGATTTAGAAAGCATGAAAAATGCCAAGCCATCAGTACAACATATGACTGACTACAAGACAATATGACCACCTTCACAAACCAAGTATGAGAATCTTAGACAAAGTTTTCAGAAGTCAGGCTCATGTGAATAACCTTTTCATCCTTGTTATTTGGAATCCTTAGCGTACTCTCTGGCTATTTGGTTCCTTACAGTATTCACTGACTAAGGGCCTAGAGGAGCACAATTGGTAGGAATGAGGGCGATCCCCTTAGGGTTTTTCCTTACTCCATTGCCTACCTCTGTCTCCCTTGGCTCTAACTTGGTCTTCTATAAAGTTCCTCTCTGATTGTATCTTTTACCTCCTTTCACCAAATCTTATTTCTAACCACAGAAGCTATTAGTCTTTTCTCCAAAGTTAAAATGCTGTGAACAACTCTAGTGTGATATATTTTTCCCTATATAATATGGATTAATTTCACTTTTGCCCTCTGCGTTCAAAGAATCACCATTAGCTTTCTTTTGTACAGAACCTAAATGAAAAAAAAAAAAAAGCAGCAACAGAAAACAGAATTGGAAGAAAAGGGTATTGTAGACAATAGCATTTTGTTATAATGGTTTCACACAATTAAGATGATGGAAAACATAGTCTGCCTAGCGGAGATGTGTGCCTGCTATACCAGGGTTGGAGTGTGAAGGAGAGGTGGTGTGACTTTTTTGATTATTAATAGAATAAGGAGAAGGAAAAAATTCTTGCTGGAAGCCCCTGTGGCAGCAGTGCAAAGAGATATTGACAGACAACTATTTAGCAGTGAAGAAGGATAGAGCACTTGTGTGGCTAAGCTGGGGCCCTGCTAGGGTGTCAGTAAGAACTTCTGCCCTCTACTGTTTTCAGCTCATGGAAATTCCAGTGCTGATCCTCTTCTAGTCTGGCCTTGCTGAAAGATCCTAATTAACTGCTGACAAAATGAGCCATTGTGGTGGTTGAGGAGAGAGTAATGAGGTGGTGATAAGGCTGAGTGGGATGGGGTCCTGTTAATTCTTCCATTTTATTATTGATTGAAACTGAGAATATGTACTCCCACAGGAAATTATCGCATCATATATAATGATTAGGTTACACAGTACTGTACTATACTAAGATCTCATGTGCATTTTGGGCAAAATATTTAGGCCTAGGAACCTAATTTACAACCCTGTTCAAGTTGCCAAAAGTCTAAACTGATTCCTGTAAATAATTCAGTGTATTCTCTTTATTTTGTAATGTACTTCCTCTGTAGTTACAATGTTTATTTGATATATGTTTTTGTCAAAACTATCAGTGCCCTTGGGAAGAAAACCCCTTGAAAGGTTGTTCAAATAGAACAGGACTTCTGAAACAACTATTTTACAGAGGCTAATCTCAAACAAGGATGTGTAAAATTATATCACATAGCAGTTGAGCTCGTGCTTGAGTTTTTTTTTTTTTTTTAAATATTTATTTTTTAGTTCTCCGCGGACACAACATCTTTGTTTGTATGTGGTGCTGAGGATCGAACCCGGGCCACACGCATGCCAGGCGAGCGCGCTACCGCTTGAGCCACATCTCCAGCCCCTCATGCTTGAGTTTTGACACTAGAGAGATGAGGGCTCTGCTGCATATTGGCTGTGTGTCTTGAGAAATTACCCATCCTCTTAGCCTTGCTTATCTCATTAGTAAAATCAATATACTAGTTCTTATTTTGTAAGATTTTTGTGAAGGCTGAAGGAAACCATAATCTGTTCACATATATATGTGTACACAACATGTTAGGTCTTCTGTAATTGTATCATAATAAATAAAAGACTAATAACACTCCAGTAAATTGGGGAACTCTTCAGTAAACTGTATTGAAGATTAATAATTATTAGGTGACAAAATGGATGAAACTATTATGACTCAATGCTCGTCAAGGAACTATGGGGAAATGCGACACATTTGTAGACTTCTGAAGTGAGTTTCTATGGATGTAAACAAATTGTAGAAGTAATGTTTGTTATTGCTGATGTCATAATTTTAATGAGGCCATGCTAGACCTTGAAAAGAGAAATGACAGAATTAATGTATAGGCATTTAAAAATTAATTGAGCTAGCACTATTTCTATTTCATTTTATTGCTAGAATTTTAGGTATTCAAAAGCCAGGGTCAATTCTTATTGGCTAAAGAAGATTTGGAAGTGGCATGGGTATCCATCAGTCACACATTCATAATAGCTACTATATTTTATGCAGTGATTTGCTTGAGAAATGCGTATTTGCTATTTGTGCTTCATAGTAATTCACATGTGGTATGGTGAAAATCATTTATAGACAAATAATTTAATGAAGATTATTTGAAGACATAACTATGTTTCAGTGTAGTAGTTTCTTCTGCAGGATTAGAAAAGTTTTTTTTTTCAATTTTACTATTCCTATAACAATTTTTATAAATAAAATTCTTAATGGATTTGTTCATTCAGTTCTGTCATTGTTGAGTGTAGTCATTGTTTAGAATTCATATAATACATTGAAATTTAAATTCCTGAGTTGTGTATGATTAACATTTTAAATTTTTACTTTAAAAAATATATCTAATGTGTTGTACTGATACAAGAATAAACAAATAAGTTATTAGAAATGAGTTGGGATTATAGAAAAAGTATATGCATACTCAGCACACACATACATACACTCACACTTATATTCTATAGCAAGAGAAGTTTTTAGTGGAAGAAATAAATGTAGGAAAAAACTATAAGAAAAAGAAAATATGACAATTTTTGGAAACTAGGATTAAAATGATCTAAGTATAAAACCAAAAAAGAATCATAAAAGATATACAAATTTAAAATATTTATAAAACACACAAAATATAAAAGGAAACAACAAACCATGAAAAAATCATCTGATGTAAAATTGTATTAGAAAAAATTTATATATGTGTATAATATATATATATATTTTCTTGAAATATCAATAAGAAAAAAACAAATACTCTTCTCTAATAGAACATGGGCAAAACCCCCACAAAAGCAAGATCATGAATGTCAGTAAATATATAAAATATTCACCTCACAAATAAATATAAATTTTATAAGGTAAAATTTTAGCTTAATTGACAAAGATATTAAAAATGATATTCATTGTTTTCTGGAATGTTATGCATTATGAAGGCTTAAATAGGCACACCCTTTTGTGGAATACATTTTGACAATATAGATCAGAAATCTTAAAATATGTAGAGCTCTGCCTCCTAATCAGAAAATGATTAGAGAATTCAGAGAATTTATACAAGTATAGGCATAACATTGTTTAAAATAAAAGGAAATTTATGACAAATCAAAGTCTCCAAAGAGATTAATAGTTTTACAATGATAAATTTCTACTGGGTGTCTACAATAAGTAAAAACCACGTTTGGTGCTCACATCATTCATAGAAATCATGGACTGTAATGCTACCATTGAAAATCATGTTTTTGAAATATCATGTGAAGAAAAGACCCCAAACTCTATGTGTGTGTGTGTGTGTGTGTGTGTGTGTGTGTGTGTGTGTGTATAGAAAGATTGAAAAGATTGGAAGGAAATACTTTACACCAAACAGTAATTGTGAAGATTTTGGGGTAATGGAATATAGGTGATTTTACCTTTTATTTCTATTTCTCTTGCATTTATCTAAGTAAAAACAAATAGAGATGTCAGTGTAAACTGTAGTACCATTTTACACTCTTTCCCTGTATAAAGAAATGGTATGTAGCAGGATGAGCAGATGCACATGCGTCCGTGTGTGTGTGTGTGTGTGTGTGTTTGTGTTTGTGTTTGATGATGTGTTTGTGATGATGATGTTATTTTTGTGCACTCCTGTGAATTTGGAATAGGAAACTCATCCCTTTTCTATGACGTAAACATGCCCAACATATTAAACTAACAAAACAGTAGACATAGATGGGAAATGCTGGTAATTTTATATATGGTATGAAACATCACTGATATCCTGATTTTAGATACTAGTACCTAATGAATATCTATACTCAGAATTCTGGACAATGTACATTGCTGGAGGAATTGAATTCAGGAGCTTGGACTAGCTGATCTTATTTTCAGAAGCCAATAATGAAATCTAATTTTTTTAAAAAATTATTTTTTAGTTGTACACAGTACCTTTATTTTGTTTATTTTTATGTGGTGCTGAGGATCGAACCAGGGCCTCGCATGTGTTAAGCGAGCGCTCTACCACTAAGCCACAACCCCAGCCCCATGAAATCTACTTTCTAATAACTGAATTCACATTATTTGATGCCTGAGGTCAGGTAACATAGGAGGCAGGATTTGTTTATTGGTTCTTAAATAACAGTTCATTTTATTAATGGCAGAATGCTGGGAAAGGAAGAGGGGGAAGGGTAGTCCGTAATTACTTCTTTTTGGTACCAGGAAATGAACTCAGGGGCACTCGAGCACTGAACCACATCCCCAGTCCTATTTTGTATTTATTAGAAACAGGGTGTCACTGAGTTGCTTAGCACCTCGCTCAATTGCTGAGGCTGGCTTTGAACTCGTGATCCACCTCTCAAGCTGCTGGGATTACAGGTGTGTGCCACCACACCCGGCTTACTTTGTTTATCTTTTAAGAAGTTATAATGGCCTTAGAGTAAAAATGAAAAAAGTTTTCTTAAGTATAAAATAGTAAATATTAGGAGGTCCATTTATTTGTAGTACACACTAAGTTCATAGATGTGAAAGCCTGGAACAGGCTTTGTTATAACAGCCAGCCAGGCAGTGTATTAGATAAACAGGAAGTTTTTGTAGATAGGCTGTGTAATAATAACTGCTGGGTATTAACTCTGCTTCTCTGCTGCATGTAACTACTGATAGAAACCACATTTGGCTAGTTCCTTAGAAAGCAGAACCCTGTGACACAGAAGTCAGTGCTCTGCAACCATTTGAGACTGACAGAACCATAGCCATGTCTGTGAGACGCAACTTTTCTGGAAGGTCATAAGGGAGTTTTCTGGCCACTTACATTCACTGATGATTTCCAGGGAGGGCAGAAAGTACTCATCACAGACGATGGACACGGCCATGAACATGTAAAGGATAATCAGGAAGTAGATTATGATACCTCCATCTGCACGTTCCTGTTTGGTGAAAAACCCTTCGGGAAACTCGGACGATGGAGAAACAACACATTGAGTGCTATTTCCTGAGAAGGATAAGGAGGTGAAAATTTGAAGAATGTTGGAGTCACACATCTCAAGTCTACCAAGAGCATTTCCTTAAGAAAACTGGAATATCTGGGTGGAATTTTTAAGAATCCAGTGAAAAATGCATAAAACATCTCTGAATATGTTGTAGCTGTGCATCCTTAGAAAATCAGTCTTTGGATTGGAAAGAAATTCTTTGAAGAAATAAACTGATGATGGTGGAAGAATTAAAAAGTGGAAATTATTAAATCACTCCTCCATGTCTCTTTCTAAAAGGGAAAACTGAACCTCTCTCCCTCCTCAAGTAGAAACCATGCTTCTGATGAATAAATATTTCTAATAAGTGTACAATTTCATTTTCTTATTTCAGAGCCCCCATTGTCCCCAGGCCTCCAAAGACTCCTCCACTGTTGCCGAGAGTGTTTTGGGGATGAAAGCTTTATGTTTTTGTGTTTTTCACGATGAAGTCTCCAACAATAAAAACTAGAGGCTTGCTCACTTTTTGATCTCTGTGAATTACTTCGGGGCTATCTTTGAGAACTTATTGGAGGGATCAGAATATTTGATATCCCTCTAAATACTAAAAATCAGAGCAAATATAGCAGGAAGCATAAGCGAAAGTGAATCAAGAAAGCATTTTCCTCCCTATCCCTTCATGTAGTGTGGTAGCAGAAGCAGCAGGGGTAGCTGACCCCAGTGTCCACCTACCTGTGGCTCTTGGGAGACGCTGGGGCAGGGAGGCCCCTGGGAGAGGCTGGTGTGCAGTGGCCCAGATGATGCCGAGCAGCAGGGCCCTTCTTGCCCATGTCGAGCCCCCTTTTGTCTGCATTTCTGCAGCGCGCTTTCTGCAGTATGCAGCTTTAGGAAGGGAGAAAGGGAGGATTATGCTGAATCATGTGAGGAATCTCCTTCCTGCCCAATGCCTGCCCAGGGCACATCTCAGCAAGGCCAGCACAGGAGAGAGGGTGATGGGAGCCAGCCAAGCTTCTCTTACCAGGGGACCCAAGCCCCAGGGAGGCTGGAGTAGGTAGAAGGAAGAGCAGACAAGCATTGTCTATAGCTGCTCCTGTGGCTCACAGTCTCTTGAGGGCAGATCCAGGCAGCCTGTACTTTATGAAAGTACACGTTTTTATTTAATATTTTCATATTGGTGCTGCTTTTGTCTTTCTGTACGTTTTTAAAGGCCTGGTTTGCAATTGCTTAACTCTCTCTCTCCTGCCGCTACTCCTAGAAGTTGTTGGGATTGCTATATATACATTCTATGTCTAGTTTGGCACCTTTTTTGTCTTTGTTTTGGCCTCTCATCCTCACTTTTGATTAGGGCTAGAGGCAGGAAAGTCAGGAGGTGTCTGTAAGAATCTCACCAAGAAATGATGGTAGCTTGAATGACAACAGTGGCCGTGGGGATGGAGAGAAGCTCATAGCTTTAAGAACTATTAAGGAGATAGAGTAGATGCTACTTGATCATTGACTGATTGTGTTTCTGCCAAAGGGAGCTATCTAAAACACAATTTGGACAAGCCGGGTAGACTACTAGATTGTTGTCCTCTCTACTCTGGCATTTCTAAGGCTTGCCTAGATGTTAAGAACTTGGGTAGTGTAGTAACCTGAGGCTAATAACACAGGCTCTGGATTCAGATGGCATGGCTTGAATCCTAGCAGTGTTATTTGCTAGCTATGTGACATTAGGCAAATTATTTGACTTCTCTGCTTCTCTGCTCCAGTGTCTGCAAAACAGGGACCACTTTGTTTGGAGTGTGGTGAATGCACACAAATGAATACATTTAATGTGCTTAAAACAGTTTCTGCCACCAGTATCTGTTTATCAATCAATTACTCAATCATTATAACTCTTGATTGGAATAAAAGCTTTTTTGGTCATAAAGGAATTTTGTAATTTTGCAACTTTTGCAGATAAAGTTAAAAAACTGATGTGCTTGCTAAGTTTTAGATTTAGAAAATGGGTATATTAGGTGAAAAGGAGGAAGCTACTTCCTGATGTTTGTGGTCTCCAGTGGGTCAAAGGGTGTTCTCAAACACACTTTCGTTTTGCTAGGAATTTCTTACCCCTTTCAACCTCTCTGAAACTCATTTCCAGGAACTAGTTATCTAGATGTGTGGTATGGTGGTGAAGCTAGGACAATGAGTCATAAAAGTGCAGTCCCATAATAGTGACTCCCTGAGCTCCCCAAAACAAGCTGAGTCCCATTGCCACCGTTCACAGAAGCAGCACCTGGACTGCTGGACTGTGGCCTCTGTGCCAACTGTGGCTAAAATAAGGCAAGAGGCCACTTAATTTTGTGCTGGGTGGCTGTGTCTTTTGGGCCTCTCCTCTTCCCACACACAGTACTTCAGTAAATTCATACAATTAAATATCACACAAATAAAATGTCAACTACAGCAAAATTCCACCCCACAGTGAAAACTTCTGCTGTACCTTGTCAACTATGAAAGGGAGAAGGTATCAGAAAGTATGAGCCAATAACAGAAGTGCATTTGCACACAATAGGTGCTCAATCAACATTTGTAGATTGCTGATGTTGTAATGGTTTATGAAAACACAATCCTAGAACATAGTCTAAACAAACTATCCGATTAAATATGGATTTACCAAGAAAAGAGAATGCATGAGGCTAAATTGAGTTGCTTTACATGTTCTTCATTTTGCAAAAGGATCTTAAGAACCTGTAAAATAAAACACAGACTTAAAGAAGTCACAAAAATGTACAGTTTTTATATTATTATTATTTTATAAGATGAATGTCCTATAAAAGCTCCACTTTAAGAAACAGGACTTTCACAGCTACTCTAGATGCCCCTTCATGTGCCTCAGTCTTAGCTCCTCCATTTCTCAAAAGTAACCTCTCTCAAGTGTGTGTGTGTGTGCGTGTGTGTGTGTGTGTGTGAGAGAGAGAGAGAGAGAGAGAGAGAGAGAGAGTCTAACAGCGCACCTTTCATTGGGTGCCTCCTTAGAATGCTATAGCTAGTCTTGCCTTAATAAATATCTTTTAAGTTTCTTTTAGACTATAGGTCTCCTCTCTTCCCTCTTTTTATAACTTAGCTGTTGGAAACCCCAGGGCATTTGATCTGTGCATTTCCCCACAGTCCTGATTTTAACAATCATGTCCTTGTGGCATAATTCAATATGCTCCCGTGTTTACCATACTTTTGTAAAGCGGCAACTAGCTGTGGAGATTTTATCAGACTCAGTTCCATCCCTTCAGCAGACTGTAGGTGGTGTGTTCTTTCACAGAAAAGCACACTATGCCTGCTTTGTGTGATGTGAGCAAATGTTCATGCTCATTACCTATCTGGAGTAATTCCTGGGGGCTGCAAAATGGTGGCTTTCTAATACTATAATTTCTTCTTTGTTTATTAGTTAGAATATTTTGCAAAGAGATGATTTCTTTTTTGTAGCACTAGGGATTGATCCCAGGGGTGCTTTACCACTGAGCTACATTACCAATCTTTTCTATTTTTATTTTTGAAACAGGAACTCAGTTGCTCAGGTTGGCCTCAAACTTGTGATCCTCCTGACTCAGCCTCCCAAATTGCTGGGATTATAGGTGTGTTCCGCTGCACTGGCTTCAAAGAGAGGATTTCTATCATTTACTCTTTGGATACCTAGAAGCACCCAATTTCTATAAGATAGATAAGAACCATGCTTGATTCTTTTCAGTTATTTATCAAATCTTAAGACAATTAATTGGTTCTCTCTTTTCCTCCAAAAATAACCAATTGGATTAGAAAGTTATTATGAATTAATATATTTGATGAGTTCCAATAAATTGCAATTATTATCCTGTTTTTGAAGCTCAGACAGTCTCATCTTCAGCCTTTGGGAGCCTCTTCAAAGTGATTTTTGTGCATCTCAACATGATCTTTATTGTCTTTGTTAGCTTCCTCATCACTTGGTATAAAAAGATATTCCAGACTTATTCGTGAAATCTGTTTCTCCAAAATGCTTCTTTAATTATTCAAGTGGAAAGCATTTCAAGACCACAGTCTAAGTATCTGAGTTGCTAGAGATGCTCATTGTTACTGGGTTGGTCACTTTCTGTCTGTCCATGTCTCTCTCTCTCTCTCTCTCTCTCTCTCTCTCTCTCACACACACACACACACACACACACCTCTTAATAAAATAACTCAAGGGTTCATATGATATTTCTCATTCAAATTCAGAGCTATAGTTTTTATTTTAAATTGAAGTTTTTCTATATTAACTCTTTATCCCATTTCTTTTATACCAAGGGTTCTGGATCTCAAGAACACACACACACACAAAATAGAATTAAAGTGTCTGATATTTCATAATTGCTCATTTACGTGTCTCATATTACCTGTATAATAACCTAAACATAACAATACAGATATCGTCACCACCAAATTACTGAGAAGAGTTAAACATTTTTGCATATGCTCTTCCCTTTTCTCTCTATTCTTATTAAAATCTATAGTCTACCTGCATTGTCTAAGCATATAGTCATTAATGTACTGTTTTTCTCTTTTAGCCTTCCTTTTGGTCTTGGTTCTATAGGTCTACATGTATGTTTAATGCTCACCACTAGTCCTTGGATAGATGTTTCTTAAGATATTTTGATGTATGAACCTTATTTTCTAGTGGAACAAAAATCCCTGAGTTCTTTCATGTTGATAACAACTTGTCCATGGTCTTTATACTTGAAGGGCAACTTTGCTGTATATGAAACCATTGGCTCCCCCTTTTCCCTTTGAATATCTTAAATATGTTACTCCATTTTCTTCTACTATAAACTATTATTGTTGACAAGTTGATAATTATCTTTCTTCCCCTTACCTGAGCATATCTAGATACCTCTTCTTTAAAGTTAGTTAATTGTACTAGATATATCATTGTGTTGATCATTCTGGATGAGTATTCTTTTTTTAATATTTATTTTTTAGTTGTAGTTGGACACAATACCTTTATTTTATTTATTTTTATGTGGTGCTGAGGATCGAACCCAGGACCTCAAATATGCTAAATGAGCACTCCACCGCGGAGCCACAACCCCAGCCCTGGATGAATATTCTTAAGTATGTCATTTACTCTTTCAATGTGTCATCTCAAGTCTCTAAATTCAGGACTGTTGTCGTGAATTATTATTTTTAGTATTGATTCTGTTCCCTTTCTTTAATTTTTTTCTTTAAGAGATTTCCACAATTGCTATGTTAAATTTCCTTTGGGTATCTACAAAATTGTAAGTTGGTCACAAATCCTTTTATCTTTCTTCATTTCTTTTTTAATTAAAAATAAAAAAGTTTTCTCTTCCTATGTCTCTTAAAATGTCATCTGTTTTGTTTATTGCTTTTGTCTCCTTCTAGTTTAATATTCAGTTTTGAGATTTATTTCCCCTTTGGTATCTAATTTTTTCCTGAATGCAACTACTTCATTTCTGAGTTTCTTCCCTAATTCTGATTGATGTTCTTTACATCTGCATGATTTCCACAACGTCTTTTAGATTTTACAAGGTTACAGTTTTGATCTGATCCATGAGTATGTCTTCCCAGCATGCTCTTTTGAAGGTATGTTGTTCTGACCCTTATTTCTCATTTATTGTGACAATAACTTTGTGTAGGATTTGACCTCTGCACATTTCTTTTCTTGTTATTGCATGAAATTAATTTTTCCTGAACTTTTAGGAGGAGGTCTTGTTCACTCCAGCTCTTTTTCAATTTGCAGAGCTCCCCCTTCTATTGTTTTTCTTGTCATGTTAAAAAATAACATGCTTGTTTTCTAAGATTTCCTGGCTCTGTTCTACACCTGTAGGCACTCTTTTTACTCCTTCTGTGTCTATTTTCCTTATCATGCTCAGATTTTATTCCATCAGTTGCTTCACTATGTCATTTCAGATTCTATTTCTTGAGCCTTGTGCTGGAAGAACCAGGCTGATTAGTTTTGAGAGTTCATGTGACTCAGAGCTTACTGTGACCCTTGTATTCTCCCACTGTTGGCATGAGCCAACTTTTAAAAAAGTTTTAACTACTGTTCTCAAATTGTTCTATTATATTTAAGCAAATACCTCTCATCCCTTTTGGAGTCTCTAGTTCTCATGTCAGTCAGATTCCCTGTGCATTTCTTGTACTTTCTCCCACACAGGAGCTGACACCATGCATGTTTTATTATGAGTGTGATTTGTCCCTCCTTATTTGCATTTGAGTTCCATAGAGATAACTTGATACATTGCATTTTTTAAAAAATTTTTTTAAAGAGAGAGAGAATTTTTTTAATATTTATTTTTTAGTTTTTGGCGGACACAACATCTTTGTATGTGGTGCTGAGGATTGAACCTGGGCCGCATGCATGCCAGGTGAGCGCGCTACCACTTGAGCCACATCCCCAGGCCTACATTGCATTTTAAATGTTGTCGATGTGTCTGGTTTTGCTACATTTTGTTTGCTCCTATGCTAGGATTTGTTGAGATTGAAAAACTGGGCCACTGCTGTCTCCATCTTCAAAAGCTTTTTCTTTTAACCAAAGGGATTCATACTTGTATCCTTTATCTAGGAAATTCTTTTAGAAAATTGAACATATGGTTTGCTTTACAAAAACTATTTACATACAACCAGTAGGAAACCCATCTATTATGTAAAGTTGTACACAGACAAATTGTTATATAGGTTCATGCTGAGACCAAACAAAACAAAACTGTGAACATATTGGATATTTGAGCTTGGGAAAACCACTTGTTAGGACGTCCATTTTCTCATTTGGAAAATGAAAGGCCTTGGCTGAACAAATTCTTTATTCTTTTCCTTATTAGCACTTGATAGTATTAAACTCCATAAAGCTCTGAATGGTTTGTACTAAAAATGGAAAGACAAAAAGAAAAAGAAGCACCAGAATAAGATATTTTTAAAAATAGCCAAGTGAGCTTACCATTAAAATCAGTGAAGGTGATTATTACATTGTGATCAAGTTATAGCTGTTTATTCTTTTAAGAAACAAAATCTTCAGAATTATCTTCAGCGCTCTCTTGCTCACTGACCATTTTCAGATTAACAGTCTTATCCCAGATACCTGGTCCTCTGTGATTACACAGCACTTGTTACAACCTGGAAATCAAAGCTAAGTATTGAAGGTTTACTAAGCACGAGTTGTTCATATGCATTATTCAAGGCAGTTCTCCCACCAACTCAAAGGAATAGAGGAGTAGTTCTCACTGGTTTCTTAACAGAAGTACCTGATGGCTTTTAAAATTACTGATGATCTGGTGCTTATGCAAACTAATTCAGTTGAAATCTATGGGGGTGCCTGGGCATAGGTAATGTTAGGAGGGCGGAGACTTCCTATTTTTGCTTTTACATGATGGATTGAATCAATTGCCTAAGATTTAAGGTTACATAGTTCCTATGTAACAGAGTCAAGATGTGACTTGTCAAAGGCCTCTCTAATGCCAAAGTACATGAGCATGCTTAACCACCCAGTTGAGCAAACTCTTTGGCATGTGTTTAATGAGGGTAAAACCATGTCAACTAATTTTCTGTTTGCACTTCCAGTATTCACTGCAGTGCCAGGCACATGCGGGCATCCAACAGATATTGTTGAATGAATGAATGAACAGAAGAATGAAATAGACAATGTATTTCACATTGAATTTTCCTTAAAAACATCCACAGGACCTGTGAGAATACATCAGGTCTGACTTTTTGTCTCATCCAAAATGCTATCTGTCCAGTGCTCCAGGCACTTTTTGAGTTGTCCCCCAACCCAGTGGCACAGTTAGCTCTCCAGCTCCACCTGCTGATGCATCAAGTAGATACCGGACTTCCCCAGCTTTCTGTTGGAGGGAATATAGGAAAATACACCAATAGGAGCCCTGTAAAATCTGTCATTTTAAAAGACATTTTGAATCTTACATGCAATGCTGATTACTCCTGCTGTTTATTATATATAGCCAATCCCCCAGGACTCTGAGGACAGAGGAAGGTAAAGAAAGCAAAAAAACTATGGCTGCTCCCATGCTCCAGCTTGTTAATATTACCTATTTATTTAAATTCTTATTGGAATACATAATAAATATATGGAAACATATATTTTTCCATTGCTTTTTGCAACTTAAACATGCAGATCCAGTTCCCATGGGCAACCTGAAATAAGGTGAGTGATTTTCACCATGTCATAAACAACTTGAGAAAACTGAAGTAGAGTGAGCATTGAATGTAAATGCATTGTTATATGGAGACTTTGGTGACTATTGCTGATTCCCTTCAGTGGATTGCCCTCAGACTCTTGAGTCTGAGAGCAGTTTGGGCATCAGGGTGACTAGAAGCTTTAGCTCAGTCTTCTCATCTTCTTCATTTTTTTTTTTTTTTTTTTTTGCAACCATCACATGAGTTGCTACTCCAGCCTTAGCCATGGCTTTGAGTTGAGAGACGTACTCAATGTTTTATTTGTTCCCAGACCCTCATCGTTCATGGACATTACCGCTAAAGTCGAGCCTGAAACCAGGGTTGAGAACGGATACAAAGCCTGTGTGGACATCCCCAGTTTTCAACCCAGTTTCAATTGGTCTCACTGCACTTCTGTGTGGCTCTGAGTAATTAACAATTATTTAAAACATTTCCAATTCCTACAAAGCCTTCAGAATCTTCTCAAGGTTTGTGCTTTTTTTTTTTTTCTCTTATTGGAGGACATAGTCCAGTCTTCTGAATATATATGAGAGTTCAAGTTATTGGCTAGTGTTCAAGTTTTGTAGATCAAATATTATTTAAAACAACACTGTAGAGTGAAAATAAATGTAGAATTAGCCAAACCTGGGTTAACTTTTCCTTCCTCTATTTTTTTCTGAAATAGTAAATGGAGATATCACCACATACTTTTTGATTATGATTAAAGACCTAGAACTTTAAGTTCTAGATATTAGTCCTTTTTCCTCAGCACTTTAACTCCAGGAGAGCTCCGTTTATGTTACTAGAACTTGGCAGAGCATTTAGCTCTCAGTGAAATTGAACACACTGGGCAGATCATCAGCTGGGGATTTTCATTAGCTATGTTCACACAAAATGGAATTTGTCATTTTTGATACTTGTTTCTTCCACTTCTTTGGAGCTAGCCTTCCTCGGCCTTAGTTCTCAGAGTTTAAATGAAAGCCTTCCATGAGCGCTTCAGTATGCAGTAGTTCAATGAGGGATCTGGAAAAGGCCTGCCTCCAGCTTGGCTTTACAGTCTTCTCCTCCTGCTCTATTTTCACTGGGGTGTCCAGAGAGGGGGGCAAATGAGAACAAGAAGCGGAGGGGCCCTGACACGATAGAGCATGGAGATTTATTTTCTTCACTTTCATATAATAAACCCCCTCAGGGTCTGAGTTAGCATCATCATTTTTCCTTAGTCTGTGGTGTGAAGGCTGCCATCCCTGTGTGGGGAGATTGATGCCTCCTTTACTCTAAATAATCGGGATGAAGGAATTCATCAGAGATTCCTCAGATTTTGCTGGGCTTAGAATTTCTGCCCTAGGCTTGGAAATCAAGAGTCATAGAGCTCATTAGGACTGAACAGAAGAGAATCTGGTCCTGAGGAGAGAAGGCCCGAAAAAGCTTTGTAATTCTCTTCACGCTGGGATAGGCTGTCCAAATTACTTCAGTTACCGTGAAATTCTTCCTTAGCAATCAGAGATGAAAGTTGTCATATCTCCATGCTTGTGGGGGATACGGAAATGCAGAAGTAGGGGAGCTGGCCAGAAAGATGTCCATTTGGCCACTGTAATCTGAGCAACTTAGTACAGACAGCATGTCACACAGTCCAGGACTATTTCTGGGAGTAGGGACTACAGTCACTCTTAGTAAGTCCATCTCTTGAAGGCATGGCCTGCAGAAGTCTTTGCAAAAAGAGCCCTTGTGTTCCAGACAGTTGGGATGCTCAGTCAGCTTTATTTTGGGTTAGACTCCCAAAGAACTAAAGCTATTTTACTTCTTTCTTTAACTTGAGGATACACAGGTTCCCCCTTTGCCCTTCACGTCTTCATTTTCCAATTCTTCCTCAAACTGGAAGGACACTTTGGAATAAAAGCCCTCCAGATACCCTGGAGAATGGAATATTTCCCCAGCAGTCACAGTGATGGTAACCCACAGCCTCCAGTTCCTAGTCCTTTCATGGACTGCCTGGGCTGCAGAATGTTACGCCCTGGGGTCGTGTCCACAGAGCTGCCAGGACAAGGGAAGGTAGGGACAAAAAGCCCCCCTGACACAGAGCTCCCTGCTGAGGCTTCCTTAGACTTCCCTCAAAGGTTGGTTTCTCCTACTTCCCAATCCTGCTTCCTCCCGCTTCCTCTCACAGGTGCCAAACCCTAGTATACATCTCGAAGCTCCCATTCTGGCTCCGTGATGGCTTTGGAAGAAACTAACTTGGATGACTCAGTCTCAGTGAGGGGTTCTAGCCCGGGACCTGGGCAGAGTTCTGTGCTCAGATCTCTGGACTTTACTCTTGATAATGTCAACAGTAAGTCTGAGACTTAGAAAATACTTTTTTCTTTCAACAAATCTTGGCTTTCAAAACTGTTGTCCTCTAGGGATAGAAGAAAAAAATGAATTTGAAACTTGAAGTGAGGAGTTTTGTTTTGTTCTAGGTCAACATGAGGGGAGCTGCCATGAAGACAGAGTCTGCCAGCTGACTGTGCTTCTTGCCAATGACCCACAGAAATGAAATGAACTGGGTTTAAAACAGCTGGCTGCAACATTGAGCTAAGAAAGTGGCCCAAAACCATGTGACACAGAGGTAAATTTTTCAGATTAAGGGAGGGACAGCTCTGCAACCTTAAGGACCAGCTTCCACGCTGGAAAGAGAGTGTGAGCCCACGTTTATAGCCAAGATATCAGAGGGGCATAAAATTTCAAGGGTGGAGTCTTGCTTCATGATGTCTTGTGGTCAGCAGATTGATTGACCTCTTTACGAGTCATACCCATCTCAGGTGCTGCGTGGGATCTTAGGCAGAGCTAGAGGCGGAGGTGCACCTGCATCATGGGTTCAATCCTTGAAAGGGAGTTGGCAGAGCCAGGCCTATCACCCTCAAGAGGCTACTATGTCCAACACAATCCACACACAGCCCACAGACAGCTCGTGACACCAAGTCTGCCCTTAACTTGGAGTAATAAATGCCATTGATTCAATGAGCGAGTAGCCACAAGGCAAAAGGAAATGAAAAAAAAAAAAAAAAGTTGGAAAGCATTTTGAAAATACAGATATTTATATCTGTATTAAGAAGTTTTGCAATCTCTGGGCACCAGGCAAAGACTGGTTGGTTTTGATGGATGAGCACTGTCCTTCAGCCATGTTGCACTGAACCTCTGGACTGGCCTCAGCAGACTTCACTGTTCTTGGTGGTTTGGGAGGCTGGGATGTGTAATGGGAAGAATCGGCAGCTGTGATGGTAATCTAGCTGCAGTCTTTTTATTTCAGTGCCTCTCTATCATGTACCATATTTTCTGAACTTCTTTCAACTTACAGGCTTGTTTTTGAGGCTCTGGAGGATCCTTAATCCTGCAGCCTGCAGATTTTCCTTCTGGATACAAAGGGAACAAGAAGTTCAGTTTCAGAGGTCAGCCTCTCTTTTAGTGCCTTCTGTGCTTGCCTTCTGTTGGATGGCACACCATTCATCTGCCTGCACAAGGACCTGTTATCATGTCGCCAGAGGAAGTGGCTACCAAGGAACCTTCTTGGATTCCTTCCTGAAAGAATGTGGCTTAACTGCACCATCGAGCATTCCCGGGCTCCTACCCCTTAGCACACTCAGCTTCCTCTGAGGTTGGTTTCGCCAACAGAAACATGAGGGGAGCTGCCATGAAGACAGAGTCTGCCAGCTGACTGTGCTTCATGAGTCCAGATCTTTGTGTGCCCAGTTGACTGAAGCAGAGCTAAGCAGTTCTAGTTTTCAGTAGATTTACTCCCTGAAGACTCTCTGTTTTCTTTTTTAAAATGTTGTACAAGTCATTTGGTCCTTTCCCACGATCAAGCAGAAGTTCCTAAAACAAATATTATTAACATAAGTATATTTTTTAGCATCTACTATGAGCCATGCCCTGTTCTAAGCCTTTACAAGTATTACTGTGTTTAATTCTCACAAGAACTCTTACGAGAAGTTGGCTGTGGATATGTACCAGGAGAGAGGCACAGAGAGGAGTCAAGTGAGAGGCGTCCATTCTGGTTCAGCAGAACTCTTCATAAAGTGCTAATGACATTTTTTTTTTCAGTTGCTGAGAAGCTGTTCACAGAGTACCTCTTATGTTATGGTTTAGATGTGGTGTCCCCCAAAAGCTCATGTGTGAGACACTGTGAGGGGGTTCAGAGGGGAAATGATTAGGTTGTGAGAACCTTAAATAAATCAATGAATTAATCCCTGATGGGATTAACTGAGTGGTGGCTGAGGCAGGTGGGTGTGGCTGGAGGAAGGGGTTCATTGAGGGTGTGGCTATGGGGGTACATATTTTGTATCTGGACAGTGGAGTCTCTCTTTCTCTGCTTCCTCATCACCATGTGAGCTGCTTCCCTCTGTCACACTTTCCCACTGTGATGTCCTGACTCACCTCGAGTCCCAAGGAATGGAGCCAGCTGTCTATGAATTGAGACCTCTCAAACTGTGAGCCCCTAAATAAACTTTTCCTCCTCTACAACTGTGATGGTAGTGTCTCTTAATCACAGCGGTAAAAAAGCTGACTAAAACATGTAGTATGCTAGGTATGGTACCAGTGATGGGGGACAGAGTGCTGAACAGATATGTCCCTGCACTGCTGGAAGTCAAGGAAGGTCATAACATGTGTTGTTGATGGGCAATATCTCCTATTTTGGGGTGTCCTCCACCTCTAAAAATTTAAAACTCAAATTCTACTTAAAGGCTCACTTGGGAAAAAAACAGTTTTCTGGAAAATTTCTAAAGGACATATTCTATGCATCCCATCATCTTTCCAAGTTCACAGTCTCAGTGAATGACACCACCTTGGTTGTCATCCTTGACTCCAATCCTCCTCTCCCATCTCTTATCACATCTGTCAATAACCAAGTCCAGTTAGCTCCACTTTTTACATGCCTTGAGTCAATTCACTCCTCTCCATGCCCATTGCCACCATCAGCTGCCTTCCAGAGTTCTGTAACAAACCTGGGCTTTGCCCTGTCACCTCCCTAGCCATGATACCTTTTTGAGCCCCATAAATAAAGATGTTTTCCTATTTGTTCATTTGTTCATTCAGCTTTAGCACATATACATAAAAGGTGTGGTATCTGTTACTTAGGAATGATATACCTTTTGCTTTATCTGCTTCGCTTTTCCTGGTTTGTCATCTTGATGATTTCTTCTTGTGGCTTCTTTTTCTAGAATCTTTTAGAAAATACAATGCTAAAGTGTGTTTCTCTAAAGTTCAGTTGGGCGAGATGTGTGGGATCCATCCTACAGCCCACTGTCCTTTCACACCTGTGTGTCAAGTGGGCAGTTGAATGCAGGAATACATAGCTCAGAGATATGGCACATAAATTTCAGAGAGGATCACGGAGGTGGGTAGGAGGACACCCGAGGAAGGTGGTATTGCCAGAACAGAAGGGTGAAGTCAAACGTTAAGGTGAAATACAAATCAACCCATTACATCTGGCAACACAGAGATCAGGGGCATTCTTAACAGAGCAGTTTCAATGGAGTCCTGTGGGTAGAAGTAAAATTGAAATAAACTCTTAGGAAGAAGTGGAGATTTTTGAAAGCTGTATATGAAAGAGAAATTGAATAGCAAGCAGCTGGGGGGAATATTGACTGAGGGAGGTGATTTTTTGTTTGTTTGTGTCTTTTTTTTTTTTACCATGGAAAATTCTAAAGCATGTTTACACATTGGTGAGAATGATCCAGTAATGAAAAATTAATAAAACATGTGGCAAAGAGACAGGAATCCTGGAAGTGTTGGGAACCAGAGTTCTAGAGGAGATGGGCCTGTCTTGGAGGAGCTGAAATGGGGGAGGGAGGGAGAAAGGTCAAGATGAAGGTAACTTAGATTTGGTGTGGAGAAAGATGCATGCATTCTTGCCTGATGGCATCTATTTTTAAAAAATCATAATGAACATTTAAAAATATTTTTAAATTCATACTGAAGGGGATTTGAGGAAGGAGAATATAGAAGGTATAAAATAATCATTTTGAGTTTGGAAAAGATAATGTATTAGAAAAACATAAAAGGAAAGTCTATAATTTGTTTGGGTTTTTATCATGAATTCAAAGTGAAATCGGTCAGCAGGATCGTGTGTATGTTTTTTCCCCCAGTAATATTCAGCTTTTCAAATTCAATGTGGACAATCTGGGTTTAGGCAGGCTGGGTTTTAGTCTGGGCAAGAGTGAGAGAAGGAAGGGGAAAGGAGGAGAAATCTTTGAGAAGTAATTATAAGGATAAAACAAACCACCTACATGAATAAGAAAGACAATTTAAAACGAAGCGCTGCTTGGTGGCTAATGAGAAAGAGGTGAGTGGTTTGCAGATTTCAGGTTGTGTCAATGAGCTGGAGCTAGAAGAGGAGGTGGGGTCAGAGATTAGGTTTTCTAAAGCAGATTTCTGGAGGTGGTACTGATTTCTGTAAGAGAAAGGTAATATGTGCCAGTAAAACAAGATAAGCTACCATGAGGTGAAGGGACAAGCAACTGGACCAGAGAAAGCCATGGAGCTGAAGACCCAGGGTATACACACGTCCTGCCGCTATGCACGCATCTCAATGTTTTGTACTTGTTGATCTATCTTTATCAGATGTCTGTTCTCTGCTGGAAGGGACTACATTTGTCTTGTTGCTGCTTTCTCCCCAGTGCCCAGGATAATACCTGACCCATAAAAATACTCAATAACTATTTACTGAGTGAACAAATAAGTCCATTCTTTAAAAAATTCTACAAGTTATTCCTGAATGAAGAGCTGCGTACTGGGACTCCATCGTCTCGACTCCACACGGACCACTTCTGTGAAAGGCCTTTGGGTAATGACATTTACTGCTGCTGTGGATGCAGTTAGAAGCACTCCCGTTGAACTCATTTTGATATTTAGCATAGGAGGTTGCTGGGGAAGTAGCTCACTCCCTTGCACAATAGTCCCTTCATTAACACCCACAAGGGAAATTTTTCTAGGTTTCATTGCTAGAAGTCCTGTGATTCTACAAGTAAGATGATTCTGTGAGTCTCATGAGTACATATGTTTTCTTCTTTGCTTTGCTCATCAGATCTAGCTTTGTGGTCCAGGATTAAGTACAGCCAATTTCCAGAAAAATTTGATATCCTTTTTTTAAATAATTGAACTTTGTTTTATCTGATTATCTTTTCCTGACTTCCTCACATTGGTGCTTTCTCCTTGTGCTTCCTTTTTTTTTTGTTCTAGAATCTGATTTTCTCAAAGGTAAATGCTGAAGTATTTTTCTAAGATTTGGATGGGTGGCATGTTCTTTTGATGTTCTCTTGACCCCCACTTTCTCTGGCACAAGTTTCTATTATAAACTATGATAGTGATGATACAGGTTATGACCATTTTTAAGTAAAACATGTTTCTAAAGAGTTATTTAGCTAATCTTTTTGGAGTTTAACTTAGAATTTCTACAATGCATATTGTTAAACATGCCACATATTTTAGGCTTAGTTCTCACAGGAAGTGAAAGCACATCTGGTCATTCATGAATTAAATCAAAGACCACTATCTGAGCCTCTATTCATTCAATCAAGAAACTTTATAATTTTTTTAAAGCAGATATTTGCTTAGTCAAATAATTTAAGATGTTTAAAAAGAACAAGCAATCTGGAGACGCTCTAAGAAACACAAATGCAATAACGAAGCCAGAGATCAAGATGACAAATACTGACAGCGGCTACTGCAGACAGAGAAGAATTGAGTGGGAACAAGAAGACAAGTGAAACTCTATAGAACTAATCACAAAATCTAGATGGTCTAAAAGTAACGAAAGGGAAAACAGAGGAAATATATTACAGCCATGAGGTCAACAACGCACGATACTAGAGAGTCATTAAACACATTGAATAAGTACATTAAAGACTGTCATTCTGGGAAGGTTTGTACCAGAACACTAGTTGAGACACCTACAATATTTTACAAGGGTTGTTCTCAGCAGATACAAGTGCAAAGTCTGCAAGGACAGAGAGTGATACATGAGCATGGCTCAGCAGGAGCGCCTGCTCCAGAATGGAGTCAAGACCAAATCATCACCTGTGCTTTCGTGAGGGATGACTGTGTGCTTCTTTCTCCAAAGTTTGGTCACTAAATTTACTAAGTGTCGCCTATGGAAAGAATAAAATTGTTAATTGTGTTTCCCATGAAATGTATGAGTAAGCAAATAAAATGCATAAAAATTCTATTAACTGTAAAAATCTTCTGGAACAGCATAAGTTATGTTGGTACAGGTACAATTTACATTTTTTTAAGAGAGAGAGAGAGAGAATCTTTTTTTGTAGATGGACACAACACAATGCCTTTATTTTTATGTGGTGCTGAGAATTGAACCCCAGGTCGTGCCCGTGCTAGGCGAGCACTCTACCACTGAGCCACAATCCCAGCCCCATTTTACATATTTTTATAAGTTACCTCAAATATTTTCTTGGGAGAAGCTGGGTTATTTGTTAAAAAACATAAAAGATGACCACATAAAGTCATATTTTCACTACTGGATTTAAAAAACAACTGGTAATGCAATGCGTATCATTAGCATATTAGAACTATTATCTATCATATGTTGTGTGCTTCTAATATTTTAAGCAATATGCCAGACATTTTTGTGCATTATTTATTTAATCCTATAGCAATCTGATGGTAGATGAAATTACCATCTCCATTCATTCATTCATTCATTCAACAACTGACAGAGTTCCAAATATGTTCTGGCCACTCTTGAGTGAATGAGACAAAAACCTTGTTCTCTTAGTGCTTTGCTACAAGCAGAGGACAAAAAACAAATAATCTTACAGAATATTGGTAGTCATAAGTGCCAGGAGGAAGGTAAAGCTGCACAAGGAGATGATGGAGAGTGACAGTAAGTGCCACTTTAGACAGAGTAGTCTGGGACTGCTTCTCTGAGGAGATGACATATGAGAAAAGATGTGTGGATGGTAGGAGAGTGAGGCAGTTTATACAAGAGGTAACAAAACTCAAGAAAGGTAACTTGCCAAGGGTTACACAAATAGAAAATGGCAAAAACTGAAATTAAAACTCAGGGGCTTCAGACATCCTGGACTAATTCCACTCTGGCCTAGAGGGCAGTTTTGAATGTAGAATCCCAATTCCTGGAATCCTACCTTATCCAAATCAGAACTTGCTTCCTGCTGATGCCCAGTGGTCTTGCTATGGCAGCCACAGTGTGACTAGGCTGCAATTTCATCATAAATAAGATAAACATGTCTTTGAGGAGGACAGATTTGAAAACCAGCTGAGACTAGGTTTTGCTGTGTGAAAATAATAAGAGGGGAGCGTCTTTGGGAATGGTGTTGAGCAGTGTAATGCACTTCTAAAGTCTTACTCAATGATGAGCCCAAAGAATATTCATGTTGCTTAAGAATCATTCACGTGTGTCCTTAGCCTGAGTTCTACACAACAGAGTTAACTCCAGTGGAAACATGTTTCCCTTTAATCTCCTCTCATTTATTTCCCCTCTTGTGCTGTAGTCACTGCTGGAAGGGAATGTGAAGACCCTGCCCACTTTACATTCACCAGCCCATCTTTGATCAAAGGAACCATGACCCAGTGCCGAAGGGCTGATCCCATTGCACTGTGTGTCTGGACAGGATTTAATCACCTCCTTCCTTAGTCCAGGGATGAAAAATGGTAGAAAGTGCTGGTTCATAAGGAGGAGGAGTAGGCTATTGAGAGAAGCCTAGATTTGAGATAAGCCCCAGTTGAAACCTGGGTCTTAGAAGTGCAAAATGAATCTTCAAGTGGATTTGATCAAATCTGTGAGGTTTTTGGAGATGCCACAGATGTGCTTGGAGAAACTGTCACCTGTTCTTTCACTTGCTCAGTGCACATTTATCAAGTACTTATTAAGCATCTTTAATATGAACAGTACATGTAACCCAGGAGATACAGTGAGCTTATGGTCTTGTTGGAGAGACAGACATGAACAAGATCGTTGTATGCAGTGTCATACATGTAAAAGAGGCATAAACATGGTGATGTGGGAAAAATAGAGTGAGCATTGGGGAATCCAAATATGTTTCACAGAAGTGGTGCCATTGGGGGTGGATCTTCAAGAATGAGGAGAAATCTGTCAGATCATATGCTGAGATAGAGGGAACAGCAGTTCAAAGACTCAGAAAATTCAGAACTGACCCTGCTTTCTCAGGAAAGAGCACCGAGGCATGAAGATGCCCTAAAGGGAAATAGAGGATGGATGGATGGAAAGGAGGCTGGGCCAGAGGAAGGACCAAGAATTTTTTCTCTTCCTCTGTGGTGTGGAACCATAGATTTTGGAACAGAGGGACCTTAGAGAACATCTAGTTAATAAAGAATGTGATGCACAGAGGGTGGGTTTGTCATATTTCTGTTACTGTAACAAAATGCTTGAGAAAATCAAAGGAAGAAAGATTTATTTTGGATCATGGTTTCAAGGATCTCAAGAAATCCCTCAGAGGGGCCAAGTAGTAAAGAGAGAGGGAGGAAGGTGCCAGGGTTTTACATCCCCTTTAAAGTCACTCCCCTGATGACTTAACTTGCTTCCAGCAGGCCATGCCCCTTCAAGCTTCCACCATTTCCCAATATCACCACAAACTGGTGATTAAACTTTTAACATATGGGCCTTTAGGGGACATTTAAGATGCAAATCATAGCAGATGGTGACTTGATAAATAATATTTTTAAAAATAAAATATGATTTAGGAGTTATTGCCAAATGAGCATTTCCTGAGGACTTTTGTCTTGATTAAACATGTATACATATTGTTTATCAACACAAACACTTTGTTCATGGGTGTGCTTCTGTGCAGAATGATAGACAATGTGTTTTAAGAGCCGACTATTTTTATAGTTATAAGAAGCTGGGTCTGTCAGTGAGTTGACTACATAGCATTAAGATTAATGTTTTGGACATTCACCCACACAACACAGGTGGGAGTATAAATTGGAATGGCTTTTCTGTATATTGGAAGAGCAATTTGGCAATGTACCTCTAAATAACCTATGAAATCTGAACAGTTTTGACCTCAAATTTCTTTCAAAAGAATTTGTCCTAAAGGAATGGCCAGAAATATATCTAGAGTATATTCATTTATTATAGTATTGTTAATAATGTCAAAAAACTGGAGATAACCTTGTATTTTCTAATAAAATAATTATGGTACAATGGAGTGCTCTGTAGATGTTAAAATGATTAAATAGAAGTTTATTTGTTTTTGTGCAAATATATTTCTAAATTTAAAATAGGCTAGAAAATTATACATACAATGACCATGTTCTTCTAAAATTTAGATATATTTTCTATTTATGTGTGTGCATGAAAAAATTCTAGGCAAATATATACAAAGATATGAATAGTAGTTATTACCAGGTGATAGGATAATAGGTAATTCTTCATTTTTACTGTTGGCTTATCTACATAATTTCTAAGATTTTTGTTTAACAATAACCACATATTAGTGAATTACTTGTGCAATATAAAGTTATGTTACATTATTTCCCCACACATGTACAGATTGGCTGCTTGCCTGTTCACCAAACCTATTTAAGGATCTTCTGTTGTTCCATTCAGGACCATTTGGCTAACAACCAGAGGGAAAAGAAAGATAAAGTTTGGGGACCATATGTTAGGGTTGGAAAACTTTTGCCTTGTGTAGGCTGTATTTGTGATGGGAAAGATAAGCTAGGTTTATCTCCACTCCTTTTTGGAAAGCACTAATCTTTAGATTAAACATGGCTGGCCAACTTCCAGAATTTCCATTTCTTAAGTAACTGAGTGGTATAATAAATTGGATAATAGCATCTGTTACTTTTCAATCATCTTTGCTGCGTGAAACTTTCACTCAGACTCCTGGATTATCTTTCAAAGGCGATTTGATTTTCATATTTTGCTCATACAGATAGAAAAAATCTGGGTGGAAGCCATTCCTCTCAGAAGGAGTTGCTTATCTGGATTTGCCTATTATTTTGACTCTCTGTTCAAGTGGATGTCACTCAAACCTAGTGTCTATTTTGAACACTTTCAGTAAGGGTTGTAACTTGGGTTTTTATGAAAATGGTAAATTGAATGTTGAGAAAGAATCGAATCACCATTCACTGTTCTTGTGTACGCACTTTAGGCAGGGAAGGACAGGGGCAGCGATCCTGCCCTCTTTTTTTTCCTTCCTCTCTAGGAAACTTTGAGATCCATCTTTTGCTGGACTAGCTTTAGTCCAAATTGGTTTCTTTTCTGTATGTCTCATGATGCTCTTATCTGAAAAGGTCTGATCTGCCCTGGGATATCTGCATGCTGGTTATGTCTTTATTACAGAGACTTTGCAGCAAAATAAAATATCAAGATATTATTAATTGGTGTGCATATTTCACTGTTTTTTCTTCTTCCCTGTTTCATGGGAGGAAAGGTTATTTGTATTTTCTGGAAATACAAAATTTTTCCTGGAAATTTTTGCAGGGCAAAGAGGAGAAGCTGCCAGAGAGTTAATGTCCCCAGTGAACTCATCAAAGAGACGGTGTTGGATGAAGAAGAGTGTGGGGGACAAGGAGGGAGCAGGAGAGCCTCAATATTAAAAAGGGCATTGGTGCTGGCCAGTCCACAGAACCACTGGGGTCCACCAGCATCCTAGGGAGGCACTTACAAGGGCAAAGGCTGCTAGAGCCTCTGGGCAAGATGGGCTTGGGTGCTGTGCTTTGGGATAATCAGACTTTGAGGGATCATGCTAAGCCTTGAAGATGTCAGAAGAAGTCACCAGAGAACTGGGGAACTGCCCTATTTTCAGGGTTCCTTGTGAATCTTCTAGAGGGGGGAAGAAGTTGGCATAAAGTCAGAGGTCATGTACCCCTAACCCTGAATGATACCAGCTTTGAGGTTGATTTGAGTTGATGAAAAGGAAACAAAGAAAGCAATATTTCTGGCTCTGATGTCACTAGCTCTGAGTCTATCAAACACATTTTTTTTTTTAGACTTTGTTTCCCATCAATATTCCTCCACATGCTGCCTATGGTCATATAGATTTCCGACTTTTGTGGCTCTAAAAAGAGATTGATTGGACAGCTGCATTCCTTCTGTGAGGATTAGTAATTTTGAGACCAGAAGCTGAAATTTTAAGGGTTGTGGTTTTAAGGGCCATGGTTATTGATGGGGTATGTAACCTCTATGTGTGGGAAAAGTCACTTCCAGGTTGGAGCTAAGAATAGAGAATGCATTTTTGTAGCACCATGAATTTTCCCACATCACTTTATTAAACATCACCACTCCCCTTCAGAAGCTCTAGCTATAATGGTTTCCAGGCTTGGGAACAAACAATCCATTTTTAGTCACACTCCTCAAAACTATGCCATTGATTATTCTTTGGGTTACGTCCTGGTTTTAAAGTTGTGGTAATGTAATCTCACCATGTCTAAGTCATTTTAAGTTTGGGTCTCATAGTTGCTGAGAGTCATAATGATAACACGACATGAAAATGGACATGGGTTACAAACTGTGGGTGAGAAATATAGGCAAGAGCCCTGACCTCAGGTCCTTGACAGTCCAGAGGAAGAGTCAGAACACAGTCAAAACAACCATAGCACACAGATAACCTTACCACAAGGCAGGAACTAAAAATGTCTCCCATCAAGATATGAAGCATTTTGAGTGTTTAAAGAAGAGATAATCTATTTCTAGATGGAACATGTATAATAAAGTAGTTTTGAATAGTGAGTAGGATTTGGATAGGTAGAAGTATGGATAGGAAATCTCAATGTCTGTTTTTGATGAAGTATTGAAATTAAAGCTTGTGGAGTTAATTTTTTTTTTGAGAGAGAATTTTTTTAATATTTACTTTTTAGTTTTCGGTGGACATAACATCTTTATTTTATTTTTATGTGGTGCTGAGGATCGAACCCAGTGCCCTGCGCATGCCAGGCGAGCGCACTACTGCTTGAGCCACATCCCCAGCCCTGGAGTTGATTCTTAAGACATCCCATGGGCAATCCCCTCCACCATATATTTCCATCATACCTTAAGTCTGAGTTTGAGGTAGTCTAGAACAAGGTGAAGTTGTGCTCCATTTCTTTTTAGGAGAGTCTGAATTTCATTTATTTTTCCTTTTAATTCTTTTCACTGAAGATGTAACCAAGACAATGTTCTAAGTCCAGGCATTCCCTAAGGATCCAGGATGATGGAATGTGGAGGCTGGAGACCTCCTTATCCCTTGGAATGAAACTGCACTCATCCTCTTAGTTTGCCTGTGCTGAAGAGCAGTGTCAGTGGAGTAGAGCAGAGAGAGGAGGGGACAGAAGACAGTCTATGTCTCCAGTGGATTCTTGCTGTGGTTTGAAGGTCTGTGTCCCTCTGAGAGTCATGGAACCTAAAACCCAATGTGATAGCACCAAGAGGTGTAAGAGGAGATTAAGTCATGAGGACCATCATGACTGGGATTAGTACCCTTAAAAAAGGGTTTGAATGGAGCTTTGCCCTTCCATTTTCTGCCACATCAGGACAGGGTGTTCGTCCCTTCTGCAATGTGAGGTAGCAGCAACCAGGTTGCATATTGGAAGCAGCCTCACAAGATAATGAGTCTGCCAATCCCTTGTTCTTGAACTTCCCAGTCTTCATAACTTAAGGAATACATTTTGGTTCTTAAAAATTACCCAATCTCAGGTATTTTGTTATAGGAGCATAAATAGGTTAAGGCAATACCAAACATGAAACCACAAGGTAGAATGAGGCAGGGAAGTGTGGGGAATGGAGTGATCAATAGAAAATTTCTCTCCATGCATAGACCGTTAATGAACATCACAAAATAGAGAAGGTACCTGAATAGACAAGGTCTCAGATAAACTAGCAATGAGTCAGTCTGCCGTATTATAATGTAAATATAATAACTAATATATTTGAGTGCTCATTTGCTGCCAAGTTCTTTAAAATACATTATCTTATTTACTCTACATAACTATCCCAAGAGAGAGTTACAACTGTTATCCCTAGATTAGAAATGAGAAACATAGGCAGAAAAGTTAAGAAAATTGGCCAAGGTTATTGGTTAGTATCTAGTATAGCATTAAAGTCTCATCCCAGTATTTCTAAGTTTAATTCTTATGCCAGACTCACTGATTTCAACAGAAAGGATCAGGGGTGCACATAGAGTATTTAAACAGAAAGAATCAGGGGTGCACATAGTGTTCCCAGAGTTCTCATGGGTAAAGGAAATGTTGCTTACTTTACTTGCATCAGAAGATAATTTAATGACTGGCATTAGGACAAAGCAGTGGCAGTACTCACAGAAATCATGTCTTGCATTTCCCCAGACAATTTCTCTTTTATCTTCTGCCATCAAGAGGGTGGTGACTAGACAGTGGCATCTTAACAAAAGCATCAATAATGAATTAAAATAGCTTTCTGATGGAAAAACTATTGATGGCCTATAAAAAGAGTAACATTCTTATCACCTGCTTGGAGTTGACTAAAGAGACCAAATGAAACAAATTTGGAGCATGCTCTTTTGCAGGTTTAGCTTCTGAAAAATAAATAAGCTAATAAACCACTATTGTGAGGTTGTTGGTTGTGTGTCTTGAGTTACAGGACTGTATTATGTATTCAGCAATTAGGAAACATGAGCTTGAATATCTAAATATGTCTTTGCTTCTCAGACACATATTTTGATAATTCTTCAGCCTTCTAAAGGAGGAATAATTTTGAATCTATATCCCGTGTTCAATTGCTATTTACAAAGTTCATAGCCAATTCTGGATTCCACCTCCAATATAACAAATAGAAAACACTTCTAAGAGAGCCATCTAATTTGATGTTGATAAAGCTATGACCCCTAAACATTGGAATTAATGAGAATTTTAGCTTTATACCCTCCTGGGCTTGATGTGTATTACTCTCTGGGACCCCCAAATGCACAGCATATGCTAAGGACATACAGTAAAGAAAACCTGTTTATATTTTGATGAAAAGGTAATTCACGCACACAATACAAAATGCAAAGAGTATTTGTCATATATACTGAAAAATGAGGGTCTCCCTCTCCATCCCAAAGCCACTGTGACCATTGTTTCCTTTCCTGTGTCACATGGCACATGGCATCTTGATTCCAGTGATTTGATGTCAAAATACTTTTGACTTGACTGAGAAACAAACCATTAAATGTTCACCCTTTAGAGTCACCCAGTAATGCCTATGCTCAGTGCACGGTGATACTCCCTTACAATCTGTTCTTTCTGTGCCACAGCTCTGATCTTCACCTCACTACAGAGAAGGTGGTGGAAGTTAGAGATATTGTGAGGCTCCGTGAAGCGCAAGATGAATGAGGAATCCAAGACAGGCAGGGGTGAGAAAGGAGTAAGAATCAGGATTATGTATTGGGCCATTTAATTTTTAAGATCCAATTTTTAAAACTCAAATTGGCTGTTTCATAATGTCCTGTTTTATTTATGCAAAGCTTTAGTGACAGCCCTCAGATGAGCTTGGAATCTGATTAGAATTGGTTGCCTAAGGTAACCTAACAGGAGCTCATGACTAAGCCCTGATGGTGAGAAATTCCGGAGGGCCCTTGGCAGCAGTGGGCTTGAGCTGCTGCCCCATGCTAAAGCAGAAGAACAAGGGGAACGCAGGAGGCTGCTGAAGGATGAGCTCACAGACTCCACTGAAGGTCTTCACTGCCCACAGGCCAAGAGTATCTCTGAAACACCTTGCTCACTGCATGTTCTCCCACACCCCAAATCTAGCTCTGATTAATTGCAATGTGATGTAGTGAAAATAAAAGTATATAATATATGATCACATCTTCCAGAGGGACAAGAAAAGATGACCGTGCCAGTAGGGGAACAGGATGAGTGCAGACGTAGAGGAGGGATAGACTCCTGTGTGTTTGTGTAATGGACAGTCGGGGTGTGGGTGAGAAATTTGGAGCAGCCCATCTCTCTGGAAGAAATTTGGGCTTCATATGCACTGGGGAGAGGAGACTTGGTCCATTTGAATCAGCACAGGAATGTGTCAGAGTTTAGAATGACCTCTTTGGTCACAGAGTGGAAGCTTTGGAGAGAGAAGTCAGGTTGTCTGCTTCCACCATACCTATTGACCAAGAGCCCCAAATGTCACGCTAACAAGAATCCAGGAATATAATTAAAATACTCCTTCATCATCTCTCACCAGAGACATAAAGGATTTTTAATGCTAACTAGCATTATATGATATTGTCTTATATGATATTGGACTTAAGAAACCCATTTGACCTGGAACATGACTATCGGGAGGTCAGAACCAGGCATTTTGGGACTTTATGTTATGTCTATATTTTTATCTTTTTAGATCTTTGTGGCAAGAAGTTAGTTAATTTCTGTGATTGGACAGGTCAAAATTGCCGTGTACCGGTAGATTTTCCATACCTTAAATAGGACAAAAACATGCCTATGCAGTAGTGTGGGCATGGTAGCAATGTCAAGATCTGGGAGGAGGTGGTCAATACTGGACCCTGCAGTGCCACTAACTCGCCCCTTCTAGCCCGTGCTGGTGGAACTCAGCTCCCCCAGCCAGGCATGTGAGGATGGTGACAGTGACAAGGTGTTTAGCTCCTTTATGGTGGGTGATAGAGCATGCTGAGAAGAAGTGACTTTCTTACACTTGAATTCTAAGAATTTCAAGTTGTACAATGCGAATAAGGAAAGAGGATTGAGAAGCAGTAAAACAGACCTCAAGTTGGCTTGCAGTGATCAGAGCTGTGTGGGTCATTCAATGGACTGCAAACATTTGCTGATCACCTACTGCATGCCTAATACACAAGATAGAGATGGGGGGCGGGGCGGAATAAAACACACATTCTGCCCTCCAACAACTTTCCACCTTAGGGGAAACAGACAGGAAGCCAAATAATGGTAAGATAGGATCGAAGAACGTAAGCGGTAAACAAGTATAAATAAGATGAATAATTCAGGATAATAAAAAATTAAGATTTAGGTAGGAAATGGAAGTACTTTAGAATGATGATAATAATTGAGCTAAGACTTGAAAAAAGAAAAAAAAATGAAAAACTTGAGGGTAAAGAAAAAACTCTAGACAAAGGAAAGAGAATGAATAGAACCCTGGCCCCTAAACATGTGTGCTGTGATTTGGAAGTGAGACTTCCTCCTTGCAGCCGGTGTTGAGGGAGAGGAGATTGGACAGGCTGCCTGCGGGAAGATACACAAGAGCCTTTATTGCCAAACTAAGCAGCTGGACCTCATTCTAAAGGCAACAAGGGACCATTGCAGGATTTTGAGGAGAGGGATGTGAGAGAAAGCAAGGGTTGTACAAACCAGGAGCCCAAGGGAGTGGGGGAAAGAGAACGACTAGGTCTCATTTATTTTCTTGATAATAGCTAAAATGGCTAACATATATTGCATTTAATGTCAGGCACTGGTCTAAGATCATTTTATTATTTAATGTTCACTACAAGCAAAGGATCACATAGCTAAAAAGGATAGAACCAGAGTATATACCTGGATCTTCTAGTCCCAGAAACTATGTGTTTTAGTGAGCCTTTTTCATTGCTGTGACTAAAAGATCTGACCAGAACAGTTTTAAAGGAGGAAAAGTTTATTTGAGGGTTCACCATTTCAAAGGTCTCAGTCCACATACAGCCAGCTCCATCACTGCGGAAGAGTGTGGCAGAGGGAAGCAGCTCAAATGATGATCAGAAGCAGAGAGAAAGCCCTCCACTTGCCAGATACAAATATATATCCCAAAGGCATGCCCCAATTCCCACCTCCTGAGCCACATCCTACCACCTCAGTTACCACTCAGTTAATCCCTATCAGAATTAATCACTGATGGGGGTAAGACTCTCACAACCCAATCACTTTTCTGGGCTTGCATTGTCTCACATGTGAGCCTTTGGGGGCTACCTCACATCCAAACCATAACACTATGTTTTTTTTTTTTTAATTTTTTAAGTTGTTGATTGACCTTTATTTACTTACTTATATGGTGCTGGGAATTGAACCCAGTGCCTCACACATGCTAGGCAAGTGTTCTATCACTGAGCCACAGCCACAGCCCTAACACTATGTTTTTATCCTCAGGAATTCAGTGCTCTGCCCGGTAAATGTTTGTTGAATTAATATGCATTTGAATAAATGGAACCATCTTGGATTTAGACAGTATAGTCAGGAACACCCCAACATCAAATATAACAAATACATCTGAGATTTACTTATTCACCCTGAAGTAACTGAAAAAAGAGAATCAGGCTGGTGCCAGAACTCTGAGTGGGGTTCAGCCTCTGCTCTTTAATGAGTAAGAGAAGGCAGACAACTGGATTCAAATCTAAAATCTGTAGGGTGGGAAAACAAGCTGTAGACCCAGGGAAGAGAAGGGCTAATGTTGCAGGTCAAGTTGGAAGACCATCTGCTATAGAAGTCTCTCTTGTTTGGGGAGGTCAGTCTTTTATTCTATTCAAATCTTCCACTGATTTGATGTGACCCATCCAAAACATCCAGAATAATGTCTGACCAAATATCTAGGACACATGGTCTAGCCAAATTGATATACAAAATTAACTCTCATGGAGACCCAGGCACAGAGCCCTGCGGGTGCTGTGAGGACAGAGGCAGGGATGGGAGTGATGTGTCTGGGGCTGAGCAGTGCTAAGGATGGCTGAGACCACTGCAGGCTGGGAGACAGGTGGGGTTGCCTTCTCCCTGAGACACACTGGAACCAATGCACCATTAACGTCTTCATTTTGGACTCCTTGCTTGAACAAAGTATATTTCTGTTAACAAGTATATTTCTGCTCTTTTAAACTATCAGTTTATGGCAATTTGCTACAGCAAACCTAGGAGAATAATACATAACTAAGCACTGCAGAGACAAAGCAGTAGGAACCGGGGCCTGATGTGCTTCTAAGAGCAGTTGGAGTATTCACAATGCCAGGTGCTGAAGAGCTTTGTGTGAGCACTGTGGAGAATCAGGGAGGGAAAAGATAGACCTAGATGTTCAGTTTCCTGGGCCCACCACACACAAAATCCAAGGGTAAGCCACACACTGAAAATGCAACAGGTATGACAGAAAAACAGGGGTTCAGATCCTTAAATATGAAGAGCTGTTACAAAAAGTCCATAAGAAAAAAAATATGAAATGTCTATTGGAAAAGTGAGTAAAGTTGAGAAGTAATCAATATACAGAAAGAATGACAAATGACCACTGAATAGCCACCTGGTTGATCTGAGCTCATAGTTCATGTTGCCCTTTTAAACTTGTACTCAGGATTTGCTTTTTCAAGTGTATGCCAGGCACATCTATTTAGAAGCCCATCATGGGGGACCAGAAAGAAGGCCTCTATTGGGCGAGATGCAGTAAAGGCTGGTTCTATGCAACTTGGTCCATCAGTGGAGACATGCTTCTGTACAACATGGTGTCCCCAAATCTAGAACATGGAGCAAAGGAAATGTGAAAGCAAAATCATTTGACTAATCAAGACATAAGTGTCTGTGGAAGACCTACTTTGTCTTTAGCACTGTAAGGAGCACAAAAATCCCATGGAGAAATAATAGGACAACAATTCAAGGGGGAATGAACTATCTGGCCTAAATTATGTCAGTGGTTTCCAGTTCTGGCAGCACATTACAATCCCTGGAGAGCATTTTTAAAATAGAGATGCCTACTAGAATGTGCACTATTTGTAAGAGCTGCAAACTGGAAACTATCCAAATGGACATCCATGGTAGTATGGATAAATAATTATGGATTATTCACATAATGGAGTACCATTCAGCAATGAGAACAGAAGATCGACAATTACACACAGCAATGTAGATAAATCAAGTGTTTAGTGAAAGAAATCAGATGGAAAAAGAGTCACCCTTAAACATGCCATAGTTGGGTAAGATTTTAATGATAGGGGGACTGGGCACAGAGTATACAGTTACTGTCTGCATTTTTTTTCTGAAAAACTATTCTAACATTTAAAATTTTCAATAAGTGTTAACAAGTCCAAGTGGCTGGGGCTGTGGTGCATGCTTGCAGTCTCAGTGACTCATGAGGCTCAGGCATGAGAACCCCAAGTTTGAGGCCAGCCTCAGCAATTTAACAAGACCCTCAGGACTGGGGATGTGGGGATATAACGTAGTGGTAAAGTGCCCCTGAGTTCAACTCCTAGTACCCCAAAAAACAAAACACAACAAAAAGTCATACTATATGATTGCTACAAAAATAAACAGAATTGATCTATTTTGTTAAAAATCAGGATAGTTACCTTGGGAAGAATGGGGACTGGTTGGGCAATTCAGGGACTTTTGGGGTATGGGTAATGTTCTGTGCTTCAACCTGTATGCTCGTCCCATGGGTGCGTCCCATTGTGAAAATGTACTGGGCTGAGCACTGATGTGCCCCTTTCTGCACTTGTATTTTATTTTAATAAAAAATTAAAAGGTATTCTGATGTCCAGTCCTACCTAGACTAAGCAAATTAGATTTTAGGGGGAGGTCCTGGCATTAGTATTTTTTAACACCCTAGATTATTCCAATGCACACCTGGGATATTGTACCTCTGCTTTTTTGGCCTGTAGGCCGTGAGAGGAACGAGGAACCAGTCCAGGCTGTGAGTCTACGCTTCCTTTCTGCAGGAGGCAGAACCTGTGTGGATCCTCAAAGGCTGCAAGGGATTGACGAGGCCAGCAGGACTCCATAATTAATGAGCATCTTCAGCTCAGAAAACACTCAATTTCTAATTCTCATTTTCTGTTTTTCTGGTGGTGGCTACATTTCTTTGCTTGGCAACTTAATTCCCTATATTAAATGCTATTGTCGTATGTTGGTCCCTTAGGGTCAAAATTTTTGAACATTGTGTCACCAGTTTTTATGTAAATTGAAAGAATTAAAAAGCAATTAGTCCCGGGCACCCTAAGCATTATATTTTATCTAATTTCTTGTATTTCTATGCCAGACTCGGTAAGCCTTCAATAAAGCCTGGATAAAATAAATGAGTAGAAAAACAAATGCCAACATTTAGGTTGATGGCAGAAGCACTCAGTAAGTAGCCTTAGAGATCAACTCCTCATATAAGACACATGGGCATGAGGGAAGACAGGCTTCTTAGGGGCAAGGATTAATGGATTCCAGGCCTGTGGCTGGGCCATGTCCTCTGCGTGAGTATGTGCTGCCCTGTACAATTCTTTATTGGTCCAGGCAGTAGACTCAATGGTAAGTTTCTTAGAATGGAGAGGGGAGCTGTAGTATAGCTGTAGAATATCTGTTGGGAACACTTAGGAATTTGTACCTGACATTTTCATTCTGACAACACTTACTTCCTTGGACTTATTCTGGGTTACAATAATACAATGAAAATCATAATGACTGACGTTTATTGAGAGGGCACATAATGCCAGGCACTTTCTATGAATTTTCATTTTTAATTCCCAGTTCAATCTTATGAACTCCCACTTGACAGATGAGAAACTTGATGCCCAGGATTAATAACTTGTCAAGGTTGCACTACTTGTCAGAAGCAGGGTCAGTTATGTCAAAGCAGTTGAGTCCTTAGACTACTCTTTTACTGTGATGGTGAACTGGTTAATAATGGGATGATATGACCTTATAATTGGTCCTTATAACCCTCCACTCCTGTCCTTCCCACACTAGATTCATTCCCACTAGGTATGGCAATTTGTCACCTTGCCCCTTCTACCTCTGTCTTTCTTTTTGCACCTTCTGACATTCACATTTAATCTGAGGGGTTGTTTCTCCTTCTCTCTCCGCTTCTCATCTCTGGAAGAGTGGATGACAAATTAAGTCATGCTAAGATGTTTGAAATCTGCTGTGTAATTTCTCTCAGGTGATTGGGCTTGAAGAGAAACTCCACAGGTGGACAATACTCATCACCAAAGGTGCTCATCAAAGTGGCTGAAGCTAAGCCGGGGGTCGGTACACTCCGGCCTGCAGGCCAAATCCTGTTTGGGTAAAATAAAGCTGGCAACCACACAGTCTCACCTATGATTGCTTGGGCACCAGCAGGGCAGGGTGGAGGCCCTTGAAGGCCTTCCCTGCCTGGGCTCCACAGGAAGGCACTGCCTGCCCTGAGTTCACTGCAGGAGAACCTCTTGGGCACAACTTGGTGCACAGGCACTCCATAAGTTCCAATCTTCTGTGCGTCGCAGCCCCTTTTGTGGGTGAATTCTGGGCAGGAGGATCACTCTGAAATCACATCACATGGGTCATCACTGCTCATGGTGAATGGCGGTGGCAACAATCCTCACTGAATATTCACTGGCACTTTGTCCAGTAGAAGAGTGACAAGCTTCCTCCCAGAAACAAATGATGTGTTATTCATTTTGCAGTAAGTGTTTCCTGGTTTGAAAGCAGCAGGGCCCTAGCTGGGGTGGGGGGTGTCATTTCTGTGCCAGGAAAGGTGAGCAGGCAGGTGGGGATGGTGCCTCCACGCCACAGACACAGGACAGTTATACGACCCGAGTGTTGTTTCCTTTGCCAGACACAGATTCTCTTTATTAATATGTTCAAAATATCCAAACTGGAAATTAGTCTTGAAACACCTGAAGTCAACTGCAGCATCTGCTTCTTTATTTGTTTTGCTTAGGACCATCATCTATCAAGTAGCCTTGTTTCCACTGGTCAGGGGCTCGGATGGTGTAGGATCGTTGTAGACAATATCAAATGGTGTAGCTGCAGAGGGACTGCCTCTAGCTCCATTCCAGGAAATCAGTGCAGGCAAATCCTCAGCCCCTCCACGAGTTCTGTTTTCTCTGGTTTGGGGGAAACAGGGGTCTTGCATTTGTGGGCCATTCTCCCTAGAGGTTCTATCTCCCTCCCTAGAGGGAATCCTTAAGTACTATGATTTCACCTTTTCTCCTAGATGATTTTGGAGGTCTTACCGTCTCAGGTGCCCACAAGACTTGGTATCTCACTCTGTGCCTCTTGCCATTCTCAGTCAGTCTAGGTTCTGTGAAATTCATAGTGTGTGGAGATTCGGAATTAATAAGAAATTGGCCCTGATGCCTGGGCTCCCTAGAAGGCAGAGCTTGTGGACAAATCTTATTGTATATCTTTATTCTCAGGAGCAGGAGCGAGAGCTGTGGGTGAGACAGGAAGGAGGAGAGGTTATAGATGTCGTAGAGCTAGCCTCCTCCACATGAGCTGGATTGCTCCATCTCATGAGACCATTTTCCAGGACATATAGACTGGGTCTCAGGATAGTCCACCTTGAGGAGACAAAGAGAGAAAAATGTATCTACAAGCACCCGTTATTCCCAGCAGCTCCTGAAAGGTTAATGCCACAGATTCTTAATTACTTGTGAGTTCTGGATGCACGCACAGCCTCTGAATGAAGTCTTTTAGAGTCCCAGGCCTCAGAGGTATAGGGACAGCAGCTCTGTGCTCTGTCTCTGCCCTTAGTGCTCTCTGTTTCCACACATATCTTGGCTCTCTAGGGCAGCACCTGTACCTCTCTGCTTAAGGCTTTTGAAGCACGGAAGACCTGCATGCCAGAGAGTTGGCATCTCTTGAGAGCTGAGAGGGACACATTCTTTGTCCCTTGGTTGAACGAACTATGAAGCACATGCTGTAGTCTCCCAGAGGCTTTTTGTTTAATGGTGTCTACTCAGCTGTATCCACCACAATGACCTGTTCATTAACACAACCTTTATTGGTTTTATTCTCATCACTGTCTCACTTTCTTTCTCCCTTATCCATGTTCCTAAGACACCACCAAATTATAATCTCAGCATCTGCATCTGGGAGAATGTACCCAAAGTCAACAGAGAGGCCCCTGTGGAGGTGAGAGGGGTACAGAACAGGCATGCTGTGCGTACTGCATACTGCACGTGTGTGAAGGTGCTCAGAGGCATGAAGAGATGGTTGAAGGCTTCTGGGGCAGCAGGCAGCTGAGACCCAGGGGATCCAAGGTGTTGGGGGGAGTGTCTGATCCACTTGGAAAAAGTTATAGTTCATTGATTTTAAGATGATCTTAATGCCTGGATTAAGTGTTTACCATGTGCAATGATTACGCTAAACACAACAAGTGGATCACTGCCTTTAAACCTCACCACTTGTGAAATGGGTACTATTATCCACATTTTACAAATGAGAAAACTAAAGCCCAGAAAGATGAGGTAAGGCCTAAAGGAATATAGCAGGAAAGGGTGGAACCAGAATGTGAGTCCCAAGCAGCTGGCATTTTTTAGTTGTTTGTTCAGGATGATGTGTCCTTGCCACTACTATTTATTATTGTTATTATTATTACTTGTGGTGCTGGGGATTGAACCCAGGGTTTTCCATATGCTAGGCAAGTATTCTACCACTGAGATGTATCCCCATCCCTTGCAAACTAAGTTGCTGTGTCTGGCCTCAACTAGTCCATCCTCAGCCTCCCGAGTGGCTGGGACTACTGGCATGTACCACTGAGCCTGGCAGCCATTACCACTTACATGGCTGTCAGGGCCAATTGGGATTCCTGTTTATTAACCTCTTCCAGACTCAGCCCCTTAGTTGAGTGTGTGAGTGTGAGTGCCTGTCTTGTGAACTGGTGGAGGGGAAAGATTAAAACAGAGACCACTTTCTTCAAAGTGGTACCCAAAGAAATAACCCCCCCACTGTTTACAATCAAAGCAGAAACTGGGCCTGAGTGTTGGGTCTTGGTTTGGGTCTTTTTCCAGGTCCAAAGGCTGTTTTAAATTAAACTCTAACTTACTGGCCATCAAAAAATCACAGAGCAAAACAACTTTTTGGTGAGTTAAGTGTAAATGAGTCAGAGGCAGAGAGATTAAATTTTCCCTCAAATACACATGGGTTAAAAAAAAATTATAGTCTCCAGAGAGGTTGGCTCCTTGAGGACAGAGTTTTTGCCAAGTCAGCACATTGGAGAAAGAGTTTGTGAGTCTCTGCCAAACCCCAAGCACCACTGGCCTCCTGGCCTCAGCTTCTTGCTGAACCCAGGAGGAATCCATCTTCCTAAATCCTTGCTGTCTGTCAGAACTGAGGGCCCATTTCTGTGCAAATGATTCACTGTTATAATTTGTGCCACCTCCTCAGAGTCTCAGGGACTTTTTATATTTTACATCAATTCCTATGTAGTATTTCAACAAGTCTCTTTTCCTCCCCAGTCTGTTTCCCTGCTGCCCTTCCACCATCTCTTTGCCAACAGATTCAAAACAGGAGTCTGTGACAGGCTTTCTTTGAGTCTAGCCCTGAATCTCACTCTGCCTCTGGCAATATATTTCTGACAGGTGCAGAGCAGGTAGGAGAAATGACAGCATCATGCAGAATGCAAGCAAATATACTACTCCGAACCATCATTTCTGCTGCCTGCATCCCTTTGGGTTACAGTGAAATCACCTTTGGGGACAGTTTTTGTTCTTTTATTTGAACAAAGAATTCACTGTGGATATCATTCATTCTCCACTTCCTTTGGTAAGAATGCAACAATTAAAAATGGATTAGTATGATTTTGAGCGCCTTGATGCTTCTCATTCCGAGTGTTTATGGTAAAAATTCATTCCCATTGCAGTGCAGCTATAAGTGAGAGTGCAGTAGGACCATTACAGCGTCCCTGCATAGGGGCTGTAGAGGGCAGAGGGACAGCATTTGCACACACAGGCTGCTTGATGTATGAAAACAGAGTGTCAATTGGACCACTTAGCTTCAATTTGTTCAATTGCAGGCAATTCTAGTTTTCAGGATGGATGAAATGAATAACCCAAAGCCAGGCACATAGACCTTTCCTCTTTGTGTTTTAATGCCAATCGATACAGTTTCCAAAACAGAGTCCCCTGGTACTTGGAGGTTCCTTTGCTTTTGGCTTGAGGTTTTAGGAAGGTCCAGAGTATTGTTATCTCTCACAAGCACTTTGCTGAACATACAGATAATGCCTCAAGAAAGTTCCACTTGTGGTACCTATGGCATTCTACCTGGGACATTCCAGAGGGCTTGTCCATTGAGGCAAGTTTTTCTGTGGGTCCTAGAAGGTGGTTGGATCTGAGAGCAGAACAGATTTCGGAGAAGATGCACATCAACCTGTCAAACGTTCTGCTGGTTGGTGGCATATGCTGGCTTAGAATAGTGCCCATGGAACAGCCTGCATACAGCTCATGAAAGGACTCTGAAGTACAGCTGCCCTGACACTGAGCTGTGTGCGTGGAAGCCATGGTAAAGTTGAACAGCAGATGGAAAACTCCTCCGAACCTTTTATTGGCCATATGTCACTTTTGAGTGTTGGCCAACAAAGTACATTTGCAGCTTAATATATAATGATTTAAACAGCAAAAAAAGAGCAGCTGCACTTTGATTTCTGATGCCATTCCTTCAGGCTCCCCTAGCTTGAACCTGGAGCTACTTTCTTTAACCCTGTGCTGTCTCCCTGCATCTTCACCAGGTGGCACCATCTTCAGAGCTACAATGCTGGCTCCCTGCAGTTAAGTCAGTACATTTCCCTCTTGCTTCTTTGTTGTGGGCTGAAGTTTCTAGATTTTTTTTTTTTTTTTGTCATTATGCTTTCAATTTGATAGGACATGCTACAAAGCACAAGACTTCAGTATTTCTGTACTTCTTCCTGCTTGATGTTTCTCTTCCTTTTTTTCTCCCAAATCCCTTGTGACTACAGAGCCTTGCCTTTGTTTTGGGGCGCCTGGATTGGCCATCTGCTCAGCCCACAATTATCCTTGGAGTGGACTGTGGGAGGGCTGCTCATTCTGATTTATGAGGACATGACTTGGGAGGGAGCTCCCCTAGAAAAACTTCACTCTCTTGTTGTCAGAATCATCTAGAAGGAAATGATTGATGTGGGGAATAAGGAAAACAGGCCACCTTCTGGTTCTTTATTTTTTTTTGGCTCTTCTATTCCGCAGTTGAAGTGCCAAGTCTCTCCATCCAGCTGCCATGGGCATGCTCTGGCTGAGTGCTTGAGGCCTCCTGGAAGGAGAGGTACCTTGTGTTAAAGTGAATGGTATGTGTTTGTTTCTGGGGTCAGTCAGCCAGGAAAGGAGCAAGAATCATGTGACTTTAAACCTGCATGCCTGCCAACCACTAACTTGAGAATTTAGTTTATGAATATTTGATTGTCAACGTTGTATGATCATAAAATCACTTTACGGTTGTCATTCTAACCAAATCCAACTCGGGTTTCCTATGTATTAATTCCTGAAAAATTCAGCCACCTCCCCAATGTTATTCAAAAGACTTTGAACAGCATTGTGAATAAAAATTATAACAGTACATCAAACTCAATGATTTCTAGAACATCTGGAGCAAAGCATATTAAATGGGGAGTAAAAGGCACATTCATCATGGAGTTTGGTTTTGTTTGCTGATTGTGTGAAGAGAGGAAGTAAAGAGACATCTTTCCTGGAGGGCTTTTAGTTATCTGTTCCTGGCTAGACTGGACCCCTCACAGAAGAATTATAGCTCTGGGTTTTGTATTTGTAGGAGAGGGTTCTCTTTTTAGGTCTAAGATTTTGTCCTATGGCAACTTCACTTTGGGGAATTTATTCTACAGCCAAATCCGTTGTGTGAAACAACAGGTGTATGTGGTTAACTGCTCCAGTATCATCTATAAACAGGAGACTGGAAACAACCCAAATGCTCATCAGTGGAGAACAAAGTTATAATATTTCCATACACCAGAATGCAGCTGTTTAGAGGAACAAGATGGTCTCTGCACACCAAGAGGGAAAGAGCTCCAAGACATCTGTTAGTGAAAATCGGGTGTAGAACAGAGTGTGCAGTGCACTCCCTTTCAGCTTGTGTAATATTTATTTATATTCACAAAAAGAAACCTTGGAAGGACACATAAGAGAATAGTCTGAGGGGACAGCAAGAACAGGTCAGAGGAGGAAATAATCTACTTCTTTGCCTCTTAGAATCTGGCCTTTAAAGCCACCATTCTGAGAAAAACTTTCCCCACTGGCTTACCTCTAATGTCAAGTGCCAAAGCCCCAATATCATTGATGTCTCTGCCTACTGCCCATGCACTCCTTCAGAGTGAGGCACCTCCAGAGTGGTACAATTAGAACAGCCACTCAGCAGCCTGAGTGCTGGGGAGGGAGCTAGGATTTCTGAGTGTCTGCCGTCTTTGCAGAGGTATCTCTCTTAATCATTACAGTGGCCTGTGAGAGAGGTACTATTATCATCTCTATTTTCCAGGTGAGGAAACTGAGACTCAAAGAATTTAATTAGCTTGCTTCAAGTAATTTAAATCCTAGGTGATGGAATCATGATTTGAGCTCCAATACTAGTCTCTAATGCAAAGTCAGCAGAGCATTTGTCCATGAGAAATAGAGCAATGCTCTCACTCACCCCTTCTGTCTTCTCTTCTCCTGGATTCTGCATTGGCCTGTTTCTTTCACACTCTCATTCTCATGTGCAAACCCCTTTTGTGGTTCCTCCTTCTTCTTATCAAATGAGGGTGTCTTCAAAGTTCTGCCTTTGCCTTCCTACTTCCCACCTTTTGCAGGGAGTTTAGAATCTCACCTAATGGATTCACCTCCTAAGCGTATATTCACATATTCGGACATTCATTTTTACCTAGACACCTTCCTGATATCTCAGGGTCAACATTTCTCAAACCAAATGCATCATATTTCCACTTACAGTTTGGTTCATCTCTTTGTATTCCTTTTCTGATAATTCCACTTGCCCTAAACTTCCTATCTCTTAAACTCATATCCTAACTCCTTTACTGGTTCTTCTATTTTTCCTCAGACAAGGTACAGCCTTTGTTTGAAGAGAAGAAAGAAGTTCAAAACTTTAGAGTAGATTTTTGTAGTCTTTTTTGGTCCTTTTCTCCCCATGTCCAGTAACTGAAAATTCTGCTTCTTCTGGCTTCTACTGCTTCCATAGAGCTCATTCCATCTTGCTGGGAAGTGCTTTCTCTACTACCATGCTATCTCCAGGTGGGTCCTCTCTTACCTAATGAATAATGCTCACCTTGTATGGCACCCATGAGATCCATGTGAGAAAAACTTTCAAATGCTGATGAGGAACACAAAAAGATCTTCATGAGTGGAAAATCCAAAAGCACAAGTTATTTTAAAGCTGCTAATCTTATTAAATTAATCTATGAATTTAATGGGGTCTTGATTAAAAAAATAACAACAGGGCTTTTTAAGTATATTTTTATAACCAGACAACCTGATATGAGAGTTCTAATGGAAAAATAAGTATACTAGAATATCCAGGAAAAATTCTGAGGAGGAGTAATACAAAGAGAGAATCAACCCTAACATATTAATATTATTATAAAGTGATGGTCATTGTATAGGTTATATTTGTGCATGAATAAATGAACAGAAAATAGGATAAAATCAGAAATTGATCTCCATATTATGATGATTTAGCACTTGATGAAGGTTGAATATCTTTATCAGAGTAGAATAATTTTAAAATATAATAAATAAGTTTGGGACAATTGGGTTGCCATCTGGAAAATAATTAAGTTGTATTTCTCATATCTAATTCTACAAAAGTAAGTGCCAGATGGACTATCAACATGAAAGCTAAACTATCAAGTTTCTAGGGAAAAATTTTTTAACGGTCTCAGAGTAGAGAAGGCCTTTTGTAAGCATGATAAAATTCAGGAGCTATAAAAGAAAAGATTAATAAGTGTGGCTCTAAAAATCAAACATTTCTGCCTGGTAGGAAATACTATAAAATAAGGTCAAAACACAAATAAGAAATAGAGAAAAATATTTGTAACAAATACATCAGATGAAAGGCTAAATTTGTTATAATATAAAGAACTTCTAGAAATCAATAGCAAAAAGATCAGCACTCAAAGAAAAATTGGCAAAGGACATGAACCAATAGCTTACAAAAGGAAATGTGAATGGTATTTAGATACTTGAGAGGATTCCTAATTTCCACACAATAAATATAAATTTATTTTTTTACTTCTTTCCACGTTTTTTACTAGTACATTATGTTTGTACATAATGATGGTATTTGCCATAACATATGCATTCATGCACAAAATACAACAATGTAATTTGGCCCATTTCACTTCCCAGAACTTCTTTCCTCCCTCCTATCCTTGCACACCCTGGTCCCTTTCTTGTAGAGATCTCCCTTTAATTTCCAAGAGCTCCTGCCTTCCCTTTTCCTTTTTTCTCTCTAGCTTCTATATATAAGAGAAAACATGAGACCCTTGACCTTCTGGGTTTGACTTATTTTGCTTAACATAATAGTCTCAAGTTCCATCTATTTTCCTGCAAATGACATATTTAATTTTTCTTTAAGTCTAAATAAAACTACATTGTGTATATATGCCACATCTTATTTATCCATTCATCCACTGATGGACACCTAGGCTGATTCCATAGTTTGGTTTTTGTGAATTGTGCTGCTAGAAACATGGATATACATGTGTCACTGAAGTATGATGACTTTAATTTTTCAGGAATTAAATACTGAGGAATTAATACCAAGGAGTGGTATAGCTGGGACATATGGTGGTTCTTGCCTAGTCTTTTGAGGAGCCTCTATACTGATTTCCATAGTGGCTGTACTACTTACAATCCCATCAACAGTGTAAAAGTATTCCTTTCCTCCCCACCCCATATCCTTGCCAGCATTTATTATTGTCTGTATTCTCAATGACTGCCATTCTGACTGGCGTGACATAAAATCTCAGTGTATTTTTAATTTGCATTTCCCTAATTGCTAATGATGTTGAACATTTTTTTTCATATATTTCATGGCTATTTGTATTTCTTCTTTTGAGAAGTGTCTGTTTAATTTATTTGCCCATTTATTAACTGGGTTATTTGTTTATTTTGGTGTTAAGTTTTTTGAGTTCTTTATGTATTCTAGATATGAATCCTGTCAGAAGAGTAGCTAGCAAAGATTTTCTCCCATTTTATAGGTTCTCTCTTCACATTCTTAATGTTTTTCATTGCTATACAGAAGCTTTTTAACTTTGTGCCATCCCATTTTTTAAAAAATAATTTTTAGTTGTAGATGGACACAATTCCTTTATTTAATTTATTTATTTTTATGTGGTGTGAAGGATCGAACCCAATGCCACACATATGCTAGGCAAGTGCTCTACCACTGAGCCACAACCTCAGCCCAAGTGCCATCCCATTTTTTAACTCTTGGCATTACTCCCTGAGTTTTAGGTGTCCTATTGAGAAAGTTGTTGTCTATGCCTATATGCAGGAGTGTCAACCCTACGTTTTCTTCTAGTTGCATAGTTTTTGGTCTAATTCCTAGGTCTTTGATCCATTTTGAGTAGATTTTTGTAGATGCATGTAAATTGAATCTTCATTTTTTAGTTAACAGTTAAAGATTTAAAAAATTTATTTTTGGCTATCTACTTTTGACAGATGTGTGGTGAAATAGACATTCATATATATTTTAGGGATGTAAATTATAACTTCCAAAGAGGGCAATTTCAGAATATCTTTTGAATTTTAAAATATCTGTGCCCTTTCACATATCAGTTGCATGTCTGGGAATTTTCCTTACAATTATGTCAAACTTGTGCCTGAAGAAATATATAAGGATATTCACTGTAGCACTGAGTCCAATAACATGTTTTATTATCTCACCAAAAAAAGAAAAGAAGAAAAGAAAAAGAAAGAAAGAATTAATAAAGCATGGAGCCCGCCAGAGCCTGCCATGCTTGCCCTGTCCTAGAAATGTCCTAATTTCTTCTCATCAATTTTAAAATGTTTGTAATCTGGCACAACATACCTTTGCTCTCCTGTATCTTGTTTTTCTCTAATACTCCTAGCACTCTGGCCAAAAAAACTGCATTGTTTGTTCTGTATGTTCCCATCTCCATTTCTTTGTACTGATCCTGATACCTGACCTGCCGTCTTCCCAATCTTTTTCCTTGACTTCATCTGGATGAATCCTAACCTGCTCATGTGCTGCCTCCTTCTGAAGACATCTTTGAACCCTCTACAACTCTTCATCTCCGGGTAAAATTCTCTACCTGCTCTCACCTTGACATGACACTTCTGCCACAGTAATTTGGGGGTAGTCTCTGGAACAATAGTGATATTTTGATTCTCTTCCTTTGATGCAAATTGCTTTAATACAACCTACATAGATAACATTAACTTACATTTTCTCTCAAAAATGAAAATATGTTCATTGGTTCTTCCCTTATTGGATAAGTAATATGAATGTACTCTAAAAGTGGAAAACCTCGGAGCTCATTCCCATGTACGTACTTAGTGTGATATGTGCATGCATGTTTACAATAGAATAAGTGAAAAATAAATTTCCTGAAGTATATTTCTCAAAGACACACACACACACACACACACACACACACACACACACACACACACCATGTTCTCTATTATATATATCAACTCCCAAATGGGCCAAATCCTCTCCTTTGTGCTAATAGTATTGTGTATCTTTCTTAGAATCATGCCAGACTCCATACAGGCAGGGACATGTCTGGCATTGCTCTCCATTGTGACCTAAGTGCCTAGCACATAACTCTTTACACATCCTATGTTCTCAATTATATCTATATTTAGATATGGATCTATAGATATAGATATCTATAATATATCAGTTATATATTATATTGATATGTATCTATAGATATATAAAATCATATCAATTATATCAATATATATATAAATTATATAATATATAACAATTGATATACTATAATATATTGATATAATATATTATAACATTATATTATATGTTATAATATTATTTTATCAATTATATATATATATATATATATATATATATATATATATATATATAGTCAATTATATAAGATGTGGCAAGAACTATGTACTAGGCACTTAGGACAGTATGGAGAGCAATGCCAGACATGTCCCTGCCTGTGTGGTGGAGTCTGGCATGATACACAGTATTATGAAAGAGACACAGTACTGTTCACAAAGGAGAGGATTTGGCCCATTGGGAGTTCAAGGGTGACTTCTTAAAGGAAGTATCGTCTCAGGTAAGGCCTGAAGGTTAAGTGTGAACAGACTAGACTACATCTACAGCCATATAAATGTCATTGGGCAGGGGTGGAAGAAAGCTTGCCTGGTTGGGGTGGAAATGAGGGAGAGATTGTGTGGTGAGGCTGAAGTTGGGTAGGCAGCATACCACAGTGGATTTGGAGGTCTTTTTAAGGATATTATTATTTGTCTTACCAGTAAGCAGGGGTTGGGGATCATATTTGTGTTTAGAAAGGAGAACATTGGCTGAGTAGAGAGAACTGATGAGCAGAGGCAAGAATAAAGACAGATTGACAAGTTAGAAGGCTGTTGCAGTAATCCAAGTGACAAATGACAATGCTTAAACTACTCTGAATTACAATGTGAACCAGGATAGTCAAGGCAGAAGTATGGGAGAACAGATGATTTTATGATTTCACAAATTCATATAGTTACAGAAGTGGATATCATTACCAATGATTGCCCTTTGCCAATCCAAGAGGGGGTGTGTTTGCATTTGTACAGTACATATCTTATACATAATATATAGTAAAAATATATGATTTATAGTATTATATAATAATTAATACAAGATTTATAATATTATATATGTATTTTCCTTTCTTTGATAATAATTGTGATTGATTATCTTCTTTTATGTCATCAACTATTTCATTTTAATTTTTTTTCTTTTGAAACATCTGTACATATCCTTTGTCTATTTTCTCATTGAATTGTATGCTTTTTTTCTTTCCAGAATGCAGGCAGGGATCCTATACTGTATTTCATTATCATGCCTTTGTGTCTTCACTGATTGATGACAGTTTCTCAGGAGTATATCTTTTAATTAAATATTCAAATAAACTATTATTATATTGTTGCAAGGCAGAACTTAGTGAGAATCCAATTGCAAAATCAAGGCAAACTTAAACCAATTTTAAAAAAAACCAAACAATTGGCAATCTGTGATATATACTGCAAATATTTTCCCTCTCTTTTGCTTATTTGTTAATTTTGTCTAAATTTGTGTACGTGTGTGTGTGTGTGTGTGTGTGTGTGAGAGAGAGAGAGAGAGACAGAGAGAGAGAGAGAGATAGCATAGTCAAATTAATATTATTTCTGGCTTTGGTATGATGCTTATTGTAACTCAAGGTTACAGTGAGTTATCCTCTATCATTTTTACAACCACATATTTTCAGGTTATATCAAAGAAGATGCGAAAACAGACATCTTTATCCTATTCATTCTCTCCACCCCCACCTTTACCAGATGGGGCCATAAAAAGCAGTGCTGAGATGGTGCTTCTGATATAAAATCAGCATGCTAAAACTGGCCATGTCAGAATGTCTTGGATTACTTCTAACTGCTTTAACTTTGCACTCACCCAGCGAACTGATCAAGGTTTTCCTACCAATTGCTGTCAGATCCTAAGTTTCTTGAAGGTGGGAACCATATCAATTTCATTTTGTGCAATACAAACGTAGGTGGGCCACCTTGACAGCCTCTGCCAACATAAGATTTCAGTTTGTTATTCCCACCCCCCAACACAAACTCTCAACACAGTGATAACACAGATTTTTTCCCCCTCAGTTTTATGAGGTAGTTATTGGAAGTGAGGATCCATCATAAAACATACAGTAAGACAATCAGATTTCTACATTGGGTAGTATTTCTACTCACTCTCTTTTCTCTTCTCTTCACCTTCTCTCTAGGAGAGTAAAAAGCCTATTTAACAAAATATAAGCCACCCCACTCCTCCAACCAAGAAAGCCTGATAATGACTGCATATTTTTTCTCAATCTTCCCTTAAGGGTTTCATTTCAACACAGCTGTATCCTCTGACATTTTAATCAGGAAACTTTGGGTATGGCAGTGAGTTGGTAAGTGCTGTGGGAATCAATCAATTGGGTGGCAACCCTGTACTTCTACTTGACTTATGCAGTGATTTAGTTGGAACCTAGGATGTAAAAATAATACTTCCTTTTCCATTTCCTCTTTGTTTCGTTTTAGGGAGAGAATTTGGAAACCCACCACCATCTTACAGGCCACCTGGTCAAGTTAATTATAAAAAGGATCCATCTTAAATTCTCACTAAAGGGCTTAGGTACTGAAACAGCATTTTCTAAAGTGGTCCCTTTAGCACAGAGGACAATATTGGTGCATGTAAGCAGATGCTAGGCATGAGCTGAAAATGAGGATTTCACCTTTCTGAGCTGAGTGGCCAGACAGATCCAGATCCATTCAGGGTAAAGTCATCAGTCCCCACTTGAGAAGTCCAATTCATCTTGGAAGAGTGAAAAGAAAAAAAGAGTTGAGATGCTTGGGCAACACTGGACAAAATCAACATGAAAGATTTATGTATAAGAATAAAGCTATTTTCACACAGTGAACAAACAAGAGTAAGTTAGTTTCTTGGCTTCAGATGACCTGATGAACTGGGTTAAAAGAGTAGCCATGGGACATCTGAATGTCCCCTGAGCACCAGTGAACAAGATGGGAGTCAAGAGCTAGTGATTAGGGGACTGATGTTTTGGTTTAGATGTGAGGTGTCCCCCAAAAGCTCCTGTTTGAGACAATACAAGAAGTTTCAGAGGAGAAGTGATTGAGTTGTGTGAATCAATCCCCTGATGGGATTAGCTGAGTGGTAACTGAAGGCAGGTGGGGTTTGGCTTGAGGAGGTGGGGCATTGGGGGCATGGCTTTGTGTATATATTTGTATCTAGCCAGTGGAGATCTCTCTCTGCTTCCTGATCATCATGTGAGCCTTTTCCCTCTGCCACACTCTTCTTCCATGATGGTCAGCATCACCTTGAGCCCTGAGGAGTGCAGTCTGCTGTCTATGGATTAAGATATCTGAAACCATGAGCCCCCAAGTAAACTTTTCCTCTTCTACAGTTGTTCTGGTTGTGTCCTGTTTGTCACAGCAGCAAAAACGCTAACAGATGTCCTAGCACCTAAATCTAGCCTAATTGTCAGTGGAGTCATTTCCCCTATTTTCCTCTCCTCTTTCATTTCCTAATAGCCCACCCTACTTCCTGAGGCTTTTCTCAGCTTTAATTCACCTATCACAAGCTTATTGAGATGAAACTATCTCTTATTGGCAATGTGATCTCAGGCAGTCACTGTTTGTCTCTTAGCCTCAGTTTCTTCAACTGAAAAAAAAAGAAAGAAAAGAATGAGAGAGAACATGGATAGAGCAACCAACAGACCACCAGAAAATCAGTAGATGTATCTGTGATTCATATTGAGAGACCATGATTTTCCAGCTATCTATGTAGGTAAGGCTTCCTCTTTCTCCTGGCCTGTTGAAGAGGAGATGTTTTGAGCATTAGAGAAATAAGGAGCATGTTTTCCCTGACTCTTTGCCACAGTAGAGTTCTTGGAACAGAGATTTCTTGCCGTTTTGGAAGCCTGGCTGATGACTCCCTGGTATCTCTTCAAATGCTGCAGCCGGTGAGTTATGGCTTCCGCTGACCTCTCTGCAGGGTGGGACAACGGGCAGGCAACAGCTGTGCAACTACAGTAAAGAGCCAGCAGAATCAAAGCTGCAGCTGGGTTAATGATGCTGTGGTGTTGGGGTGGCTGTCTTGAGGACGATAAAAAGAAAAAGAAGGTAAAATAAGAAAAAAAAAATCCCAAATCCCAAAACAAAGACAGATGTTTTGACTTGGGAAGAGCATGAAGAGATACCAGTTTAGAAATTTGTTTTCTGATCGGCAAATAAATACTTAATTGGGTTAAAATAATTTAAAAGATATATTTATATCAAAATTAACACAGAGAGGCAATAAAAGCTTAGTCCTCTCTATTCTTCTATTTCTCCTTTTTTATTTTCCTCTTTCCTCCTCTAATACAAAATTTTTCCCTCCTCATAATTATTCCTCGGGCTTAGCTGAGCTGGCCCAGTGATACGGTAAATGTGTTTTGTACATGGGAATCTTGGAAATTCCACCCCTCAACTTATGCTGCTACATGTACTTAAATCTGGCAGCTGCAGAGACCCCAGTCAATTTAAATGTGAGTTGAGTGCGCTAATGTCGTAAGGGGAGAACAATTATCACCTGCATTTGTGGAATACTGCAAAGAGCTTTAGACTGGGATTCAAAAGATGTGGGCTTCCGTTCTGAATTGGCCCTTCACTGAGGTATATCTTTGGGAAAATAACTCAACTTCTTTTTTTTTTTTTTTTAATATTTATTCACAATGCCTTTATTTCACTCATTTATTTTTTAACGTGGTGCTGAGGATCGAACCCAGGGTCGCTCTACCGCTGAGCCACAACCCCAGCCCCATAACTCAACTTCTTGAACTCCGCTTTCTGCTGTTTCTTCCTCTTCCAAACCTGAGCCTTGGGCAGGGCTGCTGTGTATGTTCGATGCCCATTCAGGGGCAAGTAAGAGTGGAAATCCAGCCTTTGATTCCTTTGCCAAGACTCTGCCTGCCCAGATGGGGTGGCTTTTTGAAATAGGCTCATGGCCTATGTGCCAGCCGTGGTCCCTGAATGTGAGCCTGTGCAAAGGACCACCCTGAAGTGAGTAGAGATCAACAGAGAAAGCATTTCAGAGAGCCTGGGAGGTAAATGATGCTGAAAGGCAGATGGTGCAGCTACGGTTGCAGGACCATCAAGACTGACTGAAAGATATGAAAGTCTGCAGGAATCAACATGGAAGAGTTTAGGAGAGGGCAGAGGAGGCTGAGCATCCAGTGGGAGGGAATCCAGGAAGTCTGCAGAAGACAGGGAGTATTTTTTCTCCAAATGTCAAGGTGACTTGGAGTATAGCCCAGCCTCAATTCAATGATAAAACTTAAGAGAAACCAGATGGGGAGGGCAATGCATCCCCCCTGACCTGGGGAGTTATGAGATGCTGTTTTGGCTTGAGTGGATGGGGAGGGGATGGGTTATAAGGAGCTGCAGTGGGGACCAGGCTGGGAGAAGGAGGAAATGTGGCTAGAACAAGAGAATGAAAGAGGCTCAGAGCCTATGCTTTTAGATGATGAATAGTGGCTATGTATCTATTTCTACATAGCCAACTAGTTTGTTTCTTAGAGTGTCTACTCCCTATAGCAAAGTGGTTTGCCTTGTCCCTGACCAAATCTGGTTGGCTGGCCTTGCTTGGTTATGAGGGTTTCCTGAAGTGGAGAGATGCTGGAGAAGTGATAGGGAAAATGGAAAGCTCACGAAGGTGTTACAAGTAAGAAAAGCCTCTGTACTCTGAATCCCTTCAGTCTTGTTTGTTTTAAAGCGTGAGATGAATTCAGATCTGGAAGAGAAGTGCAGGGAATGTGACTGTTTTTTTTTTTTTTTTAAATAACAATGATTGTAAAGAATGATGCTGGGAAGAGAGGGGCAAATTCTAGACTTACTAGAAGTCTTTAGCAGAGGCAAGAGATATCTGAAGAGAAGGTTGGAAGCAAATGAAAAAAAAAAAAAAAAGAAACCTCTTTCCAAATACATTTAGACCATTTAGCTCTGGGAGAGATTCCATTTGAAGAATCCACAGGAATGAATCAGTGAAAGCTTGGATGGAAGCACTGTGGGTTTGGGGGAAGCACCTGGACCTGGGATGGGAAGGACTGTGGGTTGCCTGTGGAGCTCAGTCAGACAGGCCTGTTAGGATAGATGGGAGCTAAGAAACAGTCAGCATAAGTAGGGTCACAATGCAGACTGACTCCATCCATGCTGGGCCAAGCCTGATGTGTGAAAACCCCTATTATGGCTGTTAGTATACATGGCACCCTGGACTTTTCCAAAATGTGCCAAATAGGTTTTTGTGGGGAACTTAAAGTATGAGAGGGGGGGGAGGGAGAGGGAGGGAGGGAGAGAGAGAGAGAGGGAGAGAGAGAGAGAGAGGAGGGAGGGAGGGAGGGAGGGAGGAGGAGAGAGAGGAGGAGGGAGGGAGGGAGGGAGAGAGAGAGAGAGAGAGAGTGAGAGCGCTGGGCAGCAATCCTGCTTTATCACCTGGTTTGGAGACTAAGTAAGACAAAGGAGGCATGAGGAGTTTTGCCAAGCAGTGAAAATGGTTCTAGATTAAGATGATTGGGTCTGGTCCTTCTTTGGCAGCTGACTTTACTTACCCAAGGGGTTCCTTGGTCTTTAAAGTTCTTTTTGGTTCTCTGAGACTGAGATAAACCTTATGCTGCTCTACTTGATACCTGCAGCTCAGTCCTCATGAAATGTCAAAGGCTTGAACATATTGGTGTAATCACAGCTGGGTGCCCTAATCACCCAATGTCAGGGTTTGATGTACCATCCCTGCAGCCCCTGCCCCTTGGCCATGCACACCACACCATTCTTGGTTGTGAAAGCCATTGCTAGTGCAACACCCAATACTTACATACCCAGGAAGCCTTACACATCCCTGTTAGGCAGAAATCATTGTCTTATTTAGTAAATGAGAAATTTAGAGTTTGGCAAAGGTAAATGGCCTGCCTGAGTCACAGCCCCTAGGAACCAAACTGGACTGCGTTTTTCCTACTATACGTTAATCTCCCTGTTTAAGTCCATCTCCATATTCAGTCTTGGAATTTCCCTCATTATTTCTTCAAACTCCCAAATTATTTCACAAAACAGAATTCTGTTCCTTGTGGTGAACTCTCAGAACTTCTTGGAAATACTGGTCACTGGAATAGTTTCACTCACAGAAACTCACCTATTGTCAGACACTGTCAAATAAAGATTGGTAAACCAGAAAAAAAAAATCAACTAAAATTGTATTATTTTCTGTCTTTAAATCTATCACAAAACCAAAAAACTCCAATGAACCAGAAAAATCTCTCTACAAAAATCATTAAGTTAAAAATAAACTTTAAAAATTGACAGGCAATCAACAAGAATAATAGAAAATTTAAGACCTTCAGACTAGAGCAGTAATTGTATTATTGATCTGAAGGATTAAGGCAAAGAGAAGACACTTGGGAATAGAATATGACTAAGATTGCTGCCCTTTGATTAGGAACTCTGGAGTATGATGGGTGAAGATTTTGGACCTCAGGAAAAGGCCACCTTCTGGCTACCCCTGAAATGAAGAAATTTTTTCAACAGACTATTCCCCAAAGCAGTTCTGCTAGCAATTTATAATATGAGCATATGATAAAAGTGCTGTGAAGAGCTTTACAAAAGCAAGTGATGGCTTTGTCCTTGAGGCCAGAATTTAGGTCCCGACCTTGTTTGTGTCCTTAGAGTACCAGGACTCAGCAAGCATTTGTTGAATGAATGAGGTAAATATTGCACAAAAAACATCCTCTGATATTCTTAAATGAAAGGATATGGGGTGAGGGAGGAGCAGTTGTTTACCACCTTTTCACAGCCTTAAAACAACCCTGGGGAACTATTCTGCTGTGAATAATCATATAGAGAAGGAGTCTTTTATTGAGAGGCAGCAGGAAAGAGATGCCATTGACAGTCCTGGCTAGTATGCAGGTTCTAGAGTTGTGGACTCACAACTCCTCTGGGGATATCTGGCATGCCCCTTACCTTACATACTGCCACCAGCCTCTGGTGGCCTGGCTGGGCTGTCTCAGATTCTTCATTTCAGAGCCTAGAAATTCAGGCATCATTTGATTTCTCTCATAGTCCTTTGGGTTTTCCCTCCCAAATCATAAACTACTCTGTGTAAAGTACACTGAAGTAGGCTTTTAGTTTTCTCTTGAGAGTAGACTGTATTCACTCATTTGTTCAACAGACAGTTCTGATAATTGACCAGGAGCCAGACACTCTGCACTGAAGATCTAGCCCTGAACAGTACGGACACTCTCTCCTGTATAGAATTTGTACGCCAGGCCCTGGCAGAAGGACTCTGGTGGGATGAGATCTACTGTGACTGGGCAGGCTTCATAATAGGAGAGGACACAAGAGCCGGTTTGGAAAGTCCAGGTGACATTGTGAAGAACCTCACCTTCAACAACTTTAAGCTTATCCATATTATGTTTATATGGCTTTGGAGACCTTTATATTCTGATTAGCCAGTGTCCTGGGCCACTGGTGCAGATGGTCACATTGGGGGTGGGGGAGAAATCACTTGAGCCTATTCCTGTGTGGCCCTTGTGCCTTTGCCATGCTTCTCTGCAGAGCTGAACTGAATTGACTTCTGATACCCTCTGAAAATATTTGGGTTAAGACTTAGGGATAACGTTCTACTAACTTGATTTCAAATTGTGCCCTGATGTGAGCCTGTGCCTGGATACCTTCTGTCTACGGAGCTGTATAGTATGGTTAGCTGTGAAGCACCACAGTTTATATGTTCCTGGGGCTCCTAGGGCCTCTTTTAGGGACAGAGGTAAAGTGAGGCTGTTCTCTGTCTGTGAGCACTGTGAGGAAGCTCTTGTGAACTCAGAGCCTAGAAATTCAGGCATCATTTGATTTGTGAAGCAGAGAGCTTTTGACCCCTTTGTCTAGGCTTTCTGCTTTTGGGGGAAGGTATGGCCCCACTAAGGCTCACTGCCTTCTTTGTTTTATTTGTTATTTTTAGATATACATGACAATAGAGTGTATTATACATACATGGAGTATAACATTCTAATTAGGATCCCATTCTTGTTGTTGTACATGATGTGGAGTTACACTGGTTGTGTGTTCATATACGAATATAGGAAAGTTATGTCCCATTCATTCTACTGCCTTTCGGATTCCCATCCCCCTTTCTTGAACGTGCAGGAATGAGCTTAGAGAGTACCACCCAACCCTCCCAAGATGTCTAGTGAGAAGAACTGACAAATATGTGCCTCAGAGGTTCTGTATGATTGCACCTGAATTCTGGGATAACTCTAGCCAAATCGCCAGTTTTACTTTTAGAACCCCTTGGTCTGACCTGGATCATTAGAACTAGTTTGAAAAGACGGCTTTATAGCTTAACCAGCTCCCAAGGGGCTTGGGTCATTTGGCCAAAGATTTGGGAATTGCAAGAGATTGTTTTATCAACTACCAAAATAATCAAACTAATTCTTTGAAGCTACTTAACATCCATTATGAAGCAAGGTAAGATTTTAAATATACAAAAGAATCAAAATAAAGAACTAGTTGTTGGTGGTAGGGGACCATAGGGAGAGTGAAAATTTCCCACAAGATTTGCTTTTGCCATAACAATAATTTATTTTGGAGATCTTTGTCTATTTCATCCTGTCTTCTTGCCCAATTATATATGCACTACCTTCCCCATACCTAGAACCCTGCTTTCTTTTTCCCCTTTTCTCACCCCTCCCTTGAAGTGGGGAGGCAAACAACCAAGACACAAAGGAACAAAGCCAAATTCTACAAAACATAAATGGAATATTCATTCCAAATGAGATTTTTAAAGAGGCACTTTAAATGCAGCAAAGAACTAAGCACTCACATCAATGTTCCTGTAAGCAGAAAATAAAATCTACAAATAAAGTTTTAGTGGAAGGTGTATCATTTTATTTCATTAATATTCATAATCTGAACCCATATGTGCAATTTCAGAGACTTTCATGAGACAATTTTGCTTGTAGGAAACAAGCAACAGCCCTAGACCAGTCTAATAAACATTCAAAACATCACCCACACTGGGCACAGGTGTTTCCCGATTGCCGCCTGTGCTGATATTTTTGTGGGCTAGAGTTCCAACCATCATCATAATTTGTGCTCTGATTTTGCCTCCTAGTTGCCACCGGAATAAAATGGGGCAATTTTTCTTGTCTCTGTGTTGGAGGGAATGTGTGGAGCTCATCGTAGCAACATACCTGTCCTCCGATTTTCCATATTTGTGGTTGGAACAACACTCATCCCAGCCTTCCTTCACTGTTCAAGGATATGTTAATTCTGAAGAAAGGTGATTGACCATCTCCTCTTTTCTACTCCACTCTCTGGTCCAGTCTCTGATTCACAGCCCAAGCACTCATGAGACCCTCCAACTTGAGTTTCAGTGACTTCCTCTGAGCAGGTGCAAGGTGGTTAGACAAAGGACATATTCTTTCCAGAACCAGTGGGTGTTTTATTTTTCAACTAACTGGCCTGGCTTTCTAGATGAAATGATAGCTTATATTTGCACTGTGCATATAAGTCATCATTTTATTTAACCTTCACAACGGTATTCCTTTTCACCTCTGAGGCATTGAGAAGCAACTTTTTTACTTTATAGGCTCCCAACACCGAGCTTTTGTTCCCAAGGTCAGGGTTGCTCCCTCATTCCACAGCTGCTCTAAAGATAAACTGAGAATCATTATGAATTCCCAAGGGAATTACTTCCACATTTAAAATTACTTATGGTCAAGTGGGGGTGAGACAGCAGAAGAGAATATCCAAGTTAGAGAGAAGGGGAAGGAACCCAAGGGAAAGGCAAAGACTTCAGCAGAACAAATTTGAAAGGGATAAAATCCTAAAGAAATCCTGGGGGCAGAGACCACAAAAGTTGTAGCTGAGAAACTGGAGAAGTGTCCGACCCAGATAAGTAGGGTTTGGATTAATCTCTAGATTCTGGCTGGCTGCTTAATTCTTAGACTGTTTGATATCAGGTCTGCACAATCAATTGGCCTAAGGAGATAAGGGACCTGTTTAGATTAACATCAAAAAGGAAAAAAAAAAATAGCACATCCTCTGGTGGAAGCACTAGTTTTTCTCAGCAAATAGGGAAGGTAGATTGAAGGGGAGGATGCTGGACAACTCTGTCACCTTCCACCTTTGTCCCTGGACAACCCACTGGATTCCTTGGGCCAAAGCTTCCTCCTGTCATACTGCTTTGCAGGGTGGATTGAGAGGGTGAAGTGAGCTGATGTAGAAAGCACTGTGCCTCCCTCCAGAGGGCCCCACAGAGTGCAGGGGATAAGCCTGGCCTTGTCATTCACCAGAGGACTCCAATCTCAAGGAGCAGAGCAGTGCAAAGCATAGGCTTTGGAGACAGCATCAGGTATGACACATACTTCCCGTCCTCGCCAAAACAATCCGTCTACCTTAAGCAAGGACCTTAACTTCTCTATGCCTCAGTTTTTCCTTCTGTAAAATGAGAATAATTGGGCTGATATGGATCAAATGAGAAATACTATGGCATTTACAAAGTGCCTGGCACATAGTCTGTATTCAGCAGATGGCAGGAAAGTATTGGGATTCCCACTGCTGCTAGATTTTCTGCTAGTCTTCTAACCAGGCTTCTTGAGCCAATTTTGCTGTGGGGGACTGGACACAATTTAGCATGAAGACTCCTCAACTACTCCGTTCTCTGGCCACATCTTCTTCTATGACCATCAAGTCCCCTGCTTTCTCATCTTTGTGTGAGGAACTGCTGTCACCTCTGGGCACTTGGTAGACATCCTGGGTTCTGGCTGTACTCAGCTCTCCCTACTACTTCCAAAGCTCTGTCTTCCCCTTTCATGACCAGGCCTTCCCAATCAATGTCAGACATTTCTTCTTCTTTAGTCTTCTCCTCCCCTTCCCCTTTATCCAGTAGAATTTCTCATGCAGCAGAGTTAGCCATGGTTGTCTTCTCTTTAGGCTTCTCAGCTCACTGGCAATCTCATCTGAGCTAGAAGTCAGATTCTAATGGTGAGAAACTAGAGATCTAGTACACGTGAGTGACCACCTGGGGTTTCCTCATCTGTGATGACTGGGGATAGGTGACAAAATGGTCTTATTCCTTTACCAGTCACATATTGCACACACATTCATCCTCTCTGGATGTGTGATACATCTTGGACCCACACCCCTTGGCAAACTCTTCTCCTCTCCACACCTTGTTCCAGCCTTGTCTTTGTGTTTCATTTAGTTTTCCCTGAACTGGTCTGTTGCTACTCTGAATTCTCTACATCTCTGCCCACACAGGATGTGGGTCCCCTCTCCACTGCCTTTGCCCAGGGTAGAAAATAGCCTGATTGTGACCAATGTCTGTGGTCTGGTTGCCCAACCAAAATGGTGGGGGTCATAAGGCATTGTGGCCCTTGCTGCTCATGGGAGAGAATTCTGTCTGCACTCTGACACACTGCAGTGACAAAGAAGTCAGAGATGAGGCTTGGAGTCATAGCCTAACCCCAAATGGAAGATCTCCCTGGAGACACAGGAACTGGCTGAATGGCAGCCAAGTGACAAACAGTCTTGAATTTCTGCTGCTGTCTTTGCCATCCTTTGGGGTTCCTGCACATTTAAGTCTGTTGTTTGACCTACCTTTTAGCAGATCCTGTCTCCCTCTCAGCCCCTCCTGTGCCCTGTCCCTGTTGCAATGAGGATCCGGTTGGGGAGGCTGGCAGTGGTGGAGTAGGGATGTATTGTGGCTTTTGGAGTGTGCTGTTTATCACCCTGTTGTGGCACAGGAAGCCCCAGGCTTGGAGCTATGGCTGGGGAAGGTCTTCTTCCTTCCCATGTTGTCTGTTTCCCAAGGGTAAAGGGAGGGAGAAGGCACCAGTGATGGTGTTATCCCTGAGACTATTCATTAACTCTTATTATAGATTCTATTCTTTCTCTAATCATCAAAGCTGAATTTTTTTGTAAGAACAGATATATGATTTATGCTTTAATGTATTCTTTTACCCAGTGGATATTCACTGTGGATATCCTCTGCCTGGGGCCTTGGGGCAGAGGTGCTGGGAATGAGGATGGGTGGAGTAGCTGGGACAAGCCCATGGCCTACACTGTGTCAGGGGTGGTGCAGGCCTCTGAGAATGGCTCTTCAATAGATTAGGCAACTCTCTCATAAGGAAACTGAAGGCCATGGAGGTGCTACTAGAAACTATGAAGGGCTCAGAAAATCTTCCTTGGCTATCGTACCTAGGGGAGGTATCATGGTAGAGGTAGATCTAGAGTTGGCCTTGGAGGACAGGTGGGCCCTGGTAATCATACTGAAGAGGTGGACACACTAAGTGGAGTCAGCGTAAGCAGATGTGGGAGATGGAATGTACTGGCATGCTGGGGAAGTACACAGAGCTTGCTTTGGCTAAAGCCTGGGGCTTTGAATGGGAATAATGGGTGAAAAGCCTGAGTTTGGCCAAGACAAGTCTGCAGAGGCTTGGCCTCGGAGACACAGGCAGGGGTTTCTACTTGATTTGGTCCCATACAGAACCACTGGAGGCTCTTTTTTCATAGATGGCTGAGTGAGCATGACAATAAACCATGCTTTGAGAGGCTGAACCTTGCCTTCTAGGCCAGGTAGACCATCAACATGACAACTTGGGAGGAAAAGGTGGTGGGAGTGGGAACAGAAATGAGAATGTGAGATACCAAGAGTGATATGGAGGGAGACCCTGAAGGATCTGGCAACTTGGCTGGGATTTTTTTTTTTGAGGGAAGTAGAGAAAGTTATGAAAGATAGGTGAAATATTAGAAAGTCATTTAGTGCTTCTGTCAACTGATTCCTGTTGACTAGAAACCTCCTTAGTTCAACATCCACAGACATTTATTATGCATACTGTGTATCTTGTGTAAGAATAAACAATACAGGAAGAGTAAATTGAACAAAACATAGACCTTGCTCCAAATGATAAAAGAGATTTAGAGGACATCTTAGCTTGGACATCTCACACTATTCCCTTTGGAAAGAAAATCAGAGATGGTTGAATGTTTTATTTAATATCCTCTCTGAAGTACAGATGAGAGAAGGGTTCCAGGTCTACTGATATATCTGTTGGGCTTTGACTTTTGGCAAAAATATATCCTTGGGAAGGTGACTTTAATTACTCACTGTCCATAGATAATTTAAAAATTTTATTTAACTTTGTTTCACTCATTAGCTATTTCTTTTTACCCTAACATGAGGCATATCTCAAAGAGTCACCGTGTAAAGAAGGGACTGTCCCTGAGCCCCCAAGACATCTCAGCTCTTAAGGATGATCTGAGGAGCACAAAAAGAACTGCAGGGGTCTAGTAAGGAAGAGAAGCAAGGATGTGGGTCTGGGAGGAAGGTCTTATGCTTCACAGGGTTTTGGAAAACACTTGAGAAGGGTCTTTGTAAGAAAGAGGACATTTAAGCTAGAATTTGGACAGCATAGGATTTCAAAAGATAGAAAGGGGAGTGAGGGAAGGGATTCTAGTGAGAGCAGCAGGCAGAGTGGAGGTAGAGGGGACAGAACTAGGAGGCAAGTCTGTTGATGTTTCGTCATCGCGTTCTGACGACGATGGCCTTGTTTATAGCCAGTGTTTGTTTTGTTTTGTTAATGAAGTAAGAAATAATAGTTGGAAATCTAATTAGGTGGTTTAGAAGTTGTGGTTTAGTTGTTTTTATTTATACAATGTTCTGAGCTTCTTCTTAGGGTTAGAAGACATCCTGGCCATTCTGGCTTATTAGCCTACAGTCCCCAGAGGCCTTTGATTAGTGATTTCTCCATCCCAACCCGGAAATATGTCTTTTGGGATTTTGAGTTTTGGCAATAATATATCCTTGGGAAGGTGACTTTAATTACTCTCTGTCCAAGAGGTGGAAAACACATTGCTTCCTTTATGGTGTCGTTATGGACATTGCGGTGTGTAGGCGACAGGACATATAGAGAACCATTGACATCACCAAGTTCTGTGAAGGTTTTCATGGGAATGCAAATGCTGAAAGGCAGGGTCAGGCCAAAATGAGTCTTTTGTATTCTTTTGCTTCATAATTCTGGGTCTTCCTTCTCTTTCAGAGTTGTTGATTCCTCAGAGTGCAACTAGAATATTATGACAGTAGTGTCTTGTTCACTCTGAATAAGAGGACAAGAAAGACCACCCAAGATTAAGAGGGACAGTTAACCAACGTAACTGTCAGTAGTAAATTGCCAGTAATTCTTAACTATGTTTTCCTGGTAGTGTTATGTGCTAGTATGATTAAAATAAATACAAGAATAGATTTTTTTTTTGGTTGTTGTTATTTTCTTTTTTGGCAGGGCATGGTAGGGTGATGGTGGTTGGAGTTGGGAAGTTGCTTGTCAAAACAAGAAGGATTTGAGAATCAGATCCTAGACATTTCTCCAGGCAAAGAGTCAGCTTGGTGCCTGCCTGCATTAGTTTCCTGGGGCTGATGTAACAAATTACCACAAGTAGTGGTTTAAAAATAATAGAAATTTGTTTTCTCTAAAGTTTTGGAGAACAAAGTTCAAAATCAAGGTGTTTCTAGGGCTGCATTCCCCCTCAAGAGGATGAACTTTCTCTGTCTTTTCCAGCTCTTGCCAACTCCAGCATTGAGCATCTTTAGGATGCCTAACTCTAATCTCTGCATCTGTATGACTTGTCCCTCTTCCCTGCATGTCTCTGTGTCGGAAATCTCCTTCTGTCTTTCTCTAGAAGGACATCTGTCTCTGTGCATAGTACCCACCCACACTAAATCCAGGATAATCTCTGAGATCTTTAGTTTAATTCCATCTCCAGAAATACTTTCCAATGAAGATGTAGGATCCAGGGATTAGCACATACACATATTTTCTCAACCCATGGCACTAAAGATCCATTCTCTCCTGGCATGAGGATATTCAATATCCTGTATTTTCAATAAATCTTTGTCAATGGACTTGTTATCCTATAGACAGTGGAGCAAGGCTGGACCAGATTCAGTGCCAGGAGACAGGAGGTTGTCATGAGTCTTACCAAGTGAGTGGCACTTGGAGTAAAAGGAGTTATGTATTTACTGGAGAGATTATAGATTCATTTTACTAAGCACAGTATGTTCTGAAACTTTATTAATAGCTTTCCTGATAGACTCTGAGGATGTGAATGAGAGATCCTCAAAGAAAGGCAGCCATATGATATATTTTGTCATTTAAATTAGACTTTGATATTTCTTTTTATTTATATTTTTCTTAAATTTAAAAAAAATGGATCTAGTCAGACACTTGAAACTCTCAAAACTCCAAAATAATGATATTACAGAATTTTAAAAGTACCTTTTAAATCACGTCTTTCTAAAATAAATGGCAGGTAGTCCAGTAAATAACACACGTTTAAGTAGAATCACCCCATGAAGGTCAGAGTCCCCTTTTTATTTTAATGGGGTTATTGAGTCATAGAATAGCCAGGGCCATAAACATGAAGTCAGCTCCCAAAACAATAACTGCATAGCCCCTGTTCTCTCTCACTGGCTGGGAAACAGCCGCCCACATGTTCCTGCCACTCTTCTCCAGTGTTTGAGATGGTGATGGGGAAATTGCCGGGTGAGAACTGACTCACCGGAAATGTTCTCCTTTCTAGAGTAAACAGCAAGAATGAAATCATGTCAGCACCATTTACCAATTTTATTTTTAATTGGCTAATATGCCTTTGATCACTGAAGGGGAAATAAGTGAATGAGGGCTGGCTCGAGCTTAAGGACCTGCATTATTACCTTGCATATTCGTTTAGATCATTTTCCACCATCCACCTGAGATGCGGTTATTTATTAGCATAATATGGTTACGGATCTATCTGCAGGGCTTAAAGATGGAAATTGAAACTCTGTGATGATTTAGTTGAAAGTTACTGGAGCATTCATAAAGCTGTCAGAATTACAAGAGAAACCACATTACGAAAACGCCAGCACTAGTTGCTATTAAATGGATATTCAAACATCGTCAGCACTGTTATCCACAGAAAGCTGGTCTAATTTATAAGCTCTTGTACAAGGGGATAATGGTAGCTGCAGGTTCAAAGGAAAGTGGATCATAAGAATGACATTAGGAAGAGTGATCACATGTTTGGGAACATAAATCAGGAATTACGACAAAGGATTCTTCCCTGATTTGTTAATTTACTCTCATCTTTAAAAAGTATCTTCACTTAATAAATCATGTTTCTGGTAAACAAAAGATCTGAAAAAGCGCAAACTCAACTTGCATTCATTCAACAGTTAGTTGTTGTGTGACATTTTGGTGCCAAGCATAGTTTTAGAGGTGGATATAGTATAGACTAGACCAAATTATTTTGTCAATAAATGTCTATGAAGAGGTTGCTGCACAGTAGGCTCGTGCTATGGTTGATATTCAGTTAATTCACAATCATATACATTTGTGTTCATATATACATGGAAAATGAGGGATTTTTTGAGCTGAGCTCTGACCTGAGTATTCCTGGGAGTGCCAAGGTGTCTCCCTTGAGTGTGTTGATCTCTCTTGGCCATTGTCTGTTGCTGTGCTATCCAAGTGACAGCTTCTCGACTTGTGTCCCAATGTGTAGAGCAAGTGTTCAGAGGTGAAATTTGGCTCCCATTTTCCTTGTGCCTTCGTGTCTGCAGCCTCCATGCTGATGGTTCTGAAAATCCTTCTTGGCGTGATGTTGGTGACCCTGGAATGGTGCCCTGTAGGTGGCAACTGGCTTCATTGCTGTGGAAGTTCTTGCTGGCATGCTGAGGGCAAGGTGGTGGAGCCCTAGTGTTAGCTCTTCTCTTCTTTCAGTTCTCTTTCTGGAGCGTGGCTTCATTGTCTCTCTGAATCATGCCTTCACCTGTCATGTCTGAATCTGATCTTCTCAGCACTACATAAACCTAAGGACATCAACTTGTCTAAGGGGCAAGGAGAAACTTGCTTCCACTCACTGTGGGCCCCTGAGATCTAGACCCATCAGACTAAAATACTCTGCTATATACACATGTATCCTTAAAAACAAGATTTTCTGAGAAAATATAGGGCTGGTAGCCTTAGAAATACAGCCACTAGGCCAAGACAATGACAGAGTTCAAGGCAGAGCAGCTAGTAATCAATAGAAATAAACAGGAAAATGAACCAGGAGCCCATTACAAAAGCAAGAAATAAATTTTGGTATAACTCCTATGTTAGAAATGGGTTGAAGTTAGGGTAAAATAATTAGAAGCATGGTTGTTTGTGTCAAAGATAAAATTAATCTGACAGAGAACTAAATGACAAGGGAGAATCATAACTTGCATTTGTTCTACCATTCAAGATGTGAACATTGTTGCCCTGCTCTGACACAGACTCTGCATTCAGCATGGGAGATGCAGGGATGAATAAAATCCTTTTCTGCCTTTAAACAGCTTAGAGTCTCAGACAGGGTCATATGGGACACATCTCCTGTTTTTAAATAGTTTGCAAGCTAAGAATAACTTTTATATTTATAAATTGTTGAGGGAAAAAAACCCTTAAGATAATAATGTTTCTTGATGTGAAAATTACATGAAATTCAAATTTTAATGTTTATAAAGAAATTTTTATGGGTACACAGCCAAGTTCCTTCCGTCATGTGCTATTGCCCATGGTTGTTTTGGGTTATAGCAGTAGGGCTGAGTTTGGGACAGAGACTGTATGAATCATTAAGTCTAAAATATTTACTGGCAGGGATCCAACATGGCGGTGAGGGGGGAGGCAGCGCTTTCAGTACCTCCTCAACAACGGGGTCAGAGAGACGCATGGATACGCTTAGATTCGACCTGCTGAGAAACTCCTAGCAAAATTCCACTAAAGAGAGACCGGCCGGGAATTGGAAGGATTTTTGGAGGTGACAGTTTGCCCTAGACGAGTGAATCTCCACCACGCAGCGCAGAGGTCCAGACCCGCCAGCCGCTGCCCGCGCAACTCGGCGACTGTCGGCTGCCTGCACGCGGCCCCCGCGTCAGGGCGGATAGCCTCCGAGGCGCAGCGCAGCAGGAGCGGTGCAGGGACTCTAGGAAGAGGTCTCTCGCCAAGCCTTCATGAAATAGCGAACCGGGAGCTGAAACCAACCAGAGACAGACCAGTCCCACCCCTCCCTTCGGACACTCC
>NW_026000229.1:31331351-31359233 GCF_001458135.2 Marmota marmota marmota
GAAGAATCATAACACACACCTCTGTTCAAGTCTTCCTCTGAATTCTGGCTTCTTTTATTGCTATTGCCTTTTTGTCCAACCTCTGTCTTTTTAATCTTCACTCTAACAATCTAACATATGTGCCCAGGCACTAACTTTGATTGTCAGTGTGAGGGACAGCCTAGTGGTGATGGAATGCTCTGTAGCAACACCCTGATGTCCCAGTTTCTGTCTTAGAGCATCTGTCAATTCCTCTGCAGCAGAAAAAATGGTGACTACTAAATATTTGTTGGATTGAATTGAATCCTTTTCCTGCTCTGACAGGGATGAAGATCCCATTTTCAAAAATGTATTGCTTCCTTAAATTAGCTTAGAGCTTGAGAACTGGACAGGTGTCCATTTATTTACATCTAACTACTTGGTACCTTCCATTTTGACTGTATTGCTCTGAAAAAAACAGCTTTGAATCTCTGGCACCTGATTTATACAAGGTATGTGTTATGATTCTTCAGGGAGATTGATCCTTGTCACCATTCCCTGGGAGACTTGCTTTAAGTGTATCCTTACTGGCCTCTTTATCTGTTCCCAGCTAATTTGTTATTGACTCAGCTTCCTCCTCTTCCTTGTATTTAGCTGCTCCCTTTAGTTTCAGAGGTATTTGCAAAAAGGCTGATCTTGGATTCTAACAGAAGGTGAGTGTTTTAGTTATTTATTTCTGTGCAACAGATGACCCTAAAGTTAGGTGCTTGAAATAACAAACAGTTGTTATCCCACAGTTTCAATGGGCCAGGAAACTGGATGTGAGTTAGTTAGGTAGGTTATTAGGGCTCAATATCTATCGCAATGCACAATTCAGGGGTTGACAAGAAATGAGTCATCTGAGAGGTTGGAGGTCCACTTGCAAGATCATAAGTTTTGCTGTTGACTGGAAGCTTCAGTTCCTTGCCATGTTGGCCCTCCACAGACTGTTTACCAGGAACAATTAGCTTTCTTGAAGTCAGCAGGAGAGTGGCCATGATGGAAGTTACAGCTTTTATAATTCTGTATTAGGGCATATACATACTATCATTTCTGTAGAGTATTGGTCATATAGATCAACACTGCTACAATGTGAAGAGGGGACTCTACAAGAGTCTGAGTTGCAGAATGTGGGTCCCTTGGGAGCTCTCTTGGAGTTGGACCACCACATTCTGCCCTCTGGCCTCTAACAAATCACATTTCCACATACAATGCACATTTATTCCTTCTCGAGGATCCGCAGAGTTTCATCCACTTGAAATTCAGAATATTATTACCTAAATCAGGATCAGAAGAAGGTGAGGCTCCTTGGCTGTTGTTCCTTAAATACAGCCCTTCAGTCACAGCCCCTCTTCAGCTATGAAATGGAAGAAACAAATTCCCACCTGCAACCCATACCACACAATGGTGACAGAGGCATTCTGTTCATGAAGGGAAAAAATGGGAGACATTAAAGAAGTCACTAAAATTTCTGCTAACTGGGCAGTTTCAAATATTCCTTGACTAAGTATTAAAGCCTGGGGATAGTTAGTTCTTCATCAGTCTTAGCCATAAGTTTTTGGAGCCTTTCTTTGAGTCTTCTTTCTTTCTTTTTTTTTTGAATATGCTTTTTATATTAGAATAATTCCAGGTTTGTAGAAATCTGGGCAAGTCGTTTCTCTTCTCCAAGCCTTGGTTTCCTCATCTTGATTTCTTGGTTGGGAACAACCTCCAGTATGTTTCACCCACTTGCTTTTTCCAAACTAGAAAACTCCTGAGTTTTTCCAGTCATCTTGTTCAGGGTGCATTCACTGTCAACCCCTGCTCAGTGTGGAGTTAGGGTCACCTGCCATGTATTCCTCCATCATCTTGTCATACAAACACACACAGTGTATTGGGATGATTTATTTTCTTATCTCTTGCACTTTGAGGGCTGGGCTCCAAATCTGTGTGTGTAAGAAGGTATGCTATGGTTCGGATATGGATTGTATGTGTTCCTCAAGAGTTCATGTGTTGAAATTTAATCCCTAAATTTATCAAGAAGGTGGAAACTTAGTCTGGAGTTTAGAAATGGGTCTCTGAGAGGTGATCAGGATGAGATAAATTCATTAGGGTGGAGTCTACAAGATTGAACCCTGGTGACTTTGTAAAAGAAGGAGAGAAACCAGAAGACAAATATACACATACACATATACATGCTACCCATTTCTTATTATGTGATGGCCTGTACCTCCTTGGGATTCTGCCAGCAAATAGATCATCACCAGATATGGCCCTTTAGCATTGGTCCTCCAGAACCATGAACCAAAGTAAACCTCTTCTCTTTAGAAAGTAGACTGCTTCAGGTATTTTATTATAGACAAGGATTAAGGTAAGAAAATTCCTAATAAATTGAATATATTCAAAATTAGTTTTTAAGTTTGTAATGATCAGACAGTAACTCTAGAGATCCATGTAACTACCATCACAATTGGTATACACAACAGTTTCTTCATTCCATAGAACTATTGCTTCATTTATGCTTTCTATTCCTCCACTTCTAAAATCTGACAATCACCAATCTCTTTTCCATTCCTACAGTTTTCCTTTCCCTGGATGTCATATAAATGGAGCAATACAGAAGACTTTGATTAATCTGTTGTTTTGTGTTTCACTAGTCATGTCTTTTTATTGCTGAGTAACATCCAACAGTATGGATACACCAAGTTTGTTCATCCATTCACCCATGGGAAGGCATTTGGGTTTAGTCCATGAACATAGCTGTTACTGATATTCACGTAACAGACTTTTGTGTAAACATAAATTTTCATTTCTTTAGTTTGAATACATTGGAGTGGTACATCCAGGCCATGTACTAAATAGTTCAACTTTTTAAGACTGCAAGTTGTTTTCCAGGTATATAATTTTATATCCCCACAAGTAATACATCAGAGTACCTCTTTCCATGACTGTTCCAGGGCTTGGCATTGTCCGTATTTGTAAAAAACCTTTTAGTAGATGTGTAATAGAATTTCATATGGTTTTAATTTACATTTCCTTAATGATGGTGAACATATTTTCATGTGCTTATTTGTTATCCATATATTCCTCTTGTTGAAGCATCTGTTCAGCTTTTCTGCCCATTTAAAATTTTTGTTTATATCTTACTGTTGAGTTTTGAGTGTTCTTTATATATTCTGAATACACCACTTTTTTGGTGATATATTTAAAATATTTTCCCTGGTCTGTAGCTTGTCTTTTCATTGTTTTGATGAAGTAAAATTTCTTTCTTTCTTTCTTTTTAAAAATGGATTGTCTGTTTATAGAGTTATATCCATGAACTTTTTGCCTACAGGTTTTTCCTATATTTTCTCCTAAATCCTGTATAATTTTACATTTATATGTGCTATTTTGAATTATTTTTGTTTAAGATGTGAGTTTTTTTTGTTTTTTATTTTGCTTAAGGTTTTTTTTTTTTTTCCACATGGTTCATTTTTTTTTTCTTTCTGGGTGTAGATGTCCAATTGTTCTAACACCAATCACTGCAAAGACCAACCTTTCATTATTGAATTACCTTTGTGTCTTTCCAAAAAATAAGCTAGCTACATTTCTGGATGCTCTATTCTGTTTATTTTATCTGGTGTCCATCTTACCACAATTATTACTTGATCCTGGTAACTATAGATTTATGGCGAAGCTTATAGCTTCGTAGTATGTGTGTCCGAATTTATTCTTTTTTTCCTTCAAAATTATTTTGGTTGTTTTATTTCCTTTGCCTATTATGTAAATTTTAGAATCAGCTCATTTATAACAAAAATACTTTTGGGATTTCGTTGTAATTGTATTAAATCTATACAGCAATTTGAATTTTCTAATCTACATGCTGTGTCTTTTTATTCCTTAGTTTCTTTTATCAGCATTTTGTAGTTTTCAGCTTATGCATTTTATTATATTTGAACCCAAGAATTTCATTTTTAAAAGGAATTATTGCAAATGGTATTTTAAAAATTTCAGTTCTCCTTTCTTTTTTTAACTTTTATTATTAGTTGTTCAAAACATTACATAGTTCTTGACATATCATATTTCATACATTTGATTCAAGTGGGTTATGAACTCCCATTTTTACCCCGTATACAGATTGCAGAATCACATCGGTTACACATCCACTTTTTTACATACTGCCATAATAGTGTCAACTGTTTATCACCTATATAGAGAAATATAATTGATTTCTTTTTTGTGATCTTGTATACTGAGGATTTGCTCTATTTATTTCCTAGTTTTTTTTCCTACCAACTATATAGCAATTTGATCATCCATGAATAGAGTATATGTCTTCCTTTTCCATTTGCATGACTTTTTTTCTTGTCTTATTGTATTGGCTGGAATATCCATCAGAATGTTGGATGGGGGTAGTAAAATTAGCCATCTTTGCTTTGTTCCCAATCTTTAGAGGTGTGGTGGTTAATTTTGTGTGTCACTTTCACTGGAACATGGGATGCCCAGATAGCTGATTAAAAATATTTCTGAATGTGTCTGTGAGAGTATTTCTGGAACACTCTCACATTAACATTTGAATTGGTGGACTAAGAATGATAGGCTTCTCTCTACAGTGTGGGTGGGCATTAGGCAATATATTGAGGACCTGAATAGATTACAAAAGCTAAGGAAAGATGAATATGTTCTCCCTCTGCCTGATTGCTTGAGCTGGGACAACAAATTTCCACCCTTATTGCTCTCAGTTCTCAGGTCTTCATACTTGGACTGGAATGTACATGATTGATTTTTTGACTCTTAGGTCTTTGAACTATACCAATGGCTTTCCTAAGTCTCTAGAATGGAGACATATCGGAGATACATTAAAGTCTCCTATTGGTCTGTTCTTTGGAAGAACTCTAACACAAGGGGGAAAGCATTTAGTTTTTCTCAATTCAATGTGATGCTAGCTGTAGTTTTATAATATGTCATTCTATTCCTAGTTTACTGAGAATTTTTATCATTAATGTATATAGAATTTTGTGCAAACCTGTTCTGTATCAATCAATGCAATACTGTGGTTTTATTTCTTTGTTAATATGGTGAATTATACTGACTGATTTTAGGATGTGGAACTAACCTTTATTATTCCCATAATAAACCCAACTTGATCATGGTGTGTTATAATTACCATTGTGATAATATTACTGGATTTGATTTGATAAAATTTTGTTAGAATTTTTGTATCTGTATATATGAGAGAGATGGGGCTATAGTTTTCTTGTACCATTTTTAGAATTTGGTATCTTTGATTTTTGTTTTGGCTGGCCTGATAAGATGAATTGGGAAGTATTTCCCTTTGTTTTTGTTAAAGATTCTGTAGAATCTGCATGATTTCTCTTTTAAGTGTTTGGTAGAACACTAATGAAACCATCTGGATCTTTTTCTAAAGATTTTTAACATTAATTGAGTAGTTGTAGAATGTTTTGGGTTATCGTTTTCATTATAGGTGAGTTTGGGTAGTTGGTAACGTTGAAAGAATTGGTTTGTTTAATCTAAATTGCTGAATTATGTACATACAGTTGTTTGTAGTATGTCCTTATTATCCTTTTAATGAATAAGGAGATATGATTAGATATTCCCTCTTTGTTCTTGATATTACTCATTATTATATCCTTTTTGTCTGTCCAAGGACTTATCAATTCCATTTATTTGGTTGGTTTCATTGATTTTTCTCTTTTTAGATTTATTAATTTTTCTTCTTTATTATTTCCTTCTTTCTACTTGTCTTGAATTTATATTGTTCTTCTTATGCTTTACTTTTTTAAGGGACAATCTTAGATGTTTGATTTGAAACCCTTCTCCTTTTCTAATATAAACAATGTTATAAATCTCTCTCTAAACACTGCATTAGTTATATCCCACACATTTTGATATGTTGTATTTTTATTTTTGTTCAATTCAAAATATTTTCTAATTTTCCCTGAGACTTTCTCTTTGACACATGGATTAATTAGAAGTGTACGGTTTAATATCCAAGCATTTGGAGGCTTCCTAATTTTCTTTTTGTTACCTATTTATATTTTAATTCTGTTAGTAGAAGAGAGCTTACTCTGTATGATTTCCATTCTTTTAAATTTGTAGAGGCTTGTTTTCTGACCCAAGATATGATCTATCTTTTTAAAAAAATATTTATTTATTTATGTATCTTTAGTTTTAGGTGGATACATTAGTTTGTTTTTATGTGGTACCGAGGATTGAACCCAGTGCTTCCCATATGCTAGGCGAGCACTCTACCACTGAGCCACAACCCCAGCCTGATATGATTTAATTTGGTGAGTGTTTCATGTGCATTTAAAAACAGTAAGAATTCTGCTGTTGTTGGGTGGGGCATTTATAAATATCCGCTATGTCAGATTGGTTGATGGTGTTGTTCAGCTCTATATTCTTGCTGTTCTTTGCATACTTGTTCTATAAATTACTGAGAGGACTATGAAATTTCCAAGTACAATTGTAGATTTGCCCCTTTTTTCCTTTTCCTTCTTTATCTTTTGGTTTCACAGTTTCAAGCTCTGGTGTTAGACAAATATCAGTGAGGATAGTATTGTCAGATTTAGCAAAAACAATAACAGCAGCAGCAGCAACAACAACAACACAAGTCCAAGATATCCATTAGAAGAGAATTTTATACAAAGAATAAATTTTAGTGTAATTATACCTCATTTTATATTTTGTATAATGAGTAAATTTTAGTGTGATTATGTCTGGCAATTTACGACTAATATGTCTTCATAGTGAGTTGACCCTTATATCAACACACAATATCTCTATTCCTGGTATTTTCTTTGACCTGATGTTGACTTTATTTGATGATAATAGTCACTCTGGTTTTCTTTTCCAGTCTCCAGCTTTCTTTCAATTGGTGTTTTCAAGGTTCAGGAAGACCAATTAAAAGACAGACATTGTCAGATTTTAAAACAACAGCAACAACAAATAGGTACTATCTACTAGAAACTCATTTTAAATATAATGATATTGATTATATTATTTGCCAAACACTACCCAATTTAAGCAAACAGTCACTGTGGTTATCATCGGTTCTGCCAGGTAGTACAGGAGGAAATTGGGTTTTGGTAATGATATAACTATTATTTAATGTTACGTGATGGGTAAATAATGAAATCAGCCTGTAAAACTTAATCTAGCTCCAAACACTAGGTTACGCCAGGAGTGGGCAAACTTCTTTTGGTAAACAGCCAGATAGTAACTAATTTAGGCTTTGCAGTTCATACAGTTTCTTTCACAACTATCCTACTCTGCCTATAACACAGGCTCAGCTATAGATTATACATAAATGAATGAGTATAGCTGTGTTCTGATAAAACTTTATGGGTTGGATTGGTCCTTTTGCCCAATGCTATTTGCTAAATCCTGCTTTGAGTTGTAGGTGGATCCTAACAGTTTCTGTTTCCTGCAGGTTGTGTTTATTTCACTCTTGTTTTGGGGGTTCATTCTAGAATGTCATAGCTAGTGATGAAGCTTAATTCACATCTTAAGTAGTTACAGATACCTTGGATCAATCCTACTCCCCTGCTTAAGATTTGTTTCTTTGAGAAGATCTTTTTAGCATTTTTTTCTTTTTTTGTTGGCTTAGCAGTGATGCAGATAAAAGCGTGATACAAAACCAAAAGAACAGAAAGGGTGATTTGCAAGGATCCAGTGGAATAGGGAGAAAGTGTGGAACACAGACCCAGCTTTCATTAAGCAGCCTGTTTGCTGAAGCTTGAACCTTGAAGATCATCTAATACACATCTGCATGTGATTCCAGCCTATCTCAGCCTTGAAAGCATTATTCAGCTCCTCTTCTGTGCTTCCAGGGCCAGGAGACTCCTAATCCTTAAAGATAGTACTTTCATCTTGCTTGGAGATGAAATAAATGGACCACCCTTGTTCTTGAAATGTGCACTTAGTGAACTAAAACATGATATTGTATAATCTTTTCTCTTGCCCAGCTCTAGCCCTTGAAGCTGCACAAAGTAAATGTAATTTCTTCTACAAGAGAGTCAAGGATTCTAAATTCATTTTTCACCATAAGGAATAAAAATAACAGATCTCAACTAATAATGTCAATGGCCGATGCAAAATATCCAGGAGCAAACCTAAAAGAGAAATTTCAGGGTCTATGTGAAAAAACTTCAAATTATTTTTAAGAATATAAGAAAAAATGGAGACAAATAGAAAGACCTATAATAAGACAATATTGCAAACAAATGTTATTCTTGACAAATTGTTAGATGTAATGTAATTCTCATTCATATGCCAACAATTTTGCTTTTTAGAGGGGAATGTTGCACGTTGGACTTTCTGAGACACTGTCAGAGCCTGGAGGGACCTTGCAGGGTGTTTATTTGGTAATGCTTGCGAGCTGAGGGTGAGGAGAGCAGGGTTGGAAAGAGGGGGAAGGGGGAATCTGCAAAGCAGTCCCAAAGAGGATTTTTCCTGTTCCTGTGGGAGCACTGGCACTAGCTCCAACCTTGAAATGGCATTGGGACTGAGGACTGGCCTTAATAGTTTTCCTCCAGTCACCAGATGCAGGCAGCCTCTGGAAGGAGGCATGATCAAGGTGAGGTGATTTTCTTCAGTTCAGAGTTCACTGCTGAGGGCCATCTTCCCTTGGTTCTCCCAGCACCTGGGGAGATAAATCTTCATTCCTGAAGGAGGATCTGGGTGGCATGCCCACAACATCCACCATATGGAGGAAATGGGACCAAATTTCTATCTGTGGAGTTTACCTGAGATAATAAATATGGTAGAATACTTCATACAATTCTGATAAAGAAGAGTGATGTGAAATATTTTCCTCATAAGATATTGTGGTATATTATGAAGCTAACTATACTCATTTAAAGACTAAATTGTTGGCATAGGGCCAGACAGACTCATCAGCGGAATAGAAATGCAAGACCAGAACCAGACCTTGCATGTGAAGAGCTTAACTGATAATACAGGTGTCTCAATCTAGTAGAGAGTGAATGTTTATTCAATAAATGGTATTGGGACAAAAATGAAGTTAGATTCCCTAACTCATAAGTTACACTAAAGTTAATTTCAAAAGCATTGAAAATTTAAATGTAAAATACAACAACAATAATAGTGTTAGAAAAAAAATATAATAATGGGGGTAAAAAAAATATAATAATGGTGGGCTTTCTAAGAACGACCCAAAGACAGAATCAAAAAAAGAAAAAAGAAAAAACTTCAGATGAGGTTAACATTTCACAATGGCAACAAACTTTTAATAATCATAAATCTAGCATTGACTGGAAGCTCATTATCTCTGAGACACTATTATGAGGGCTTGACTTGAGTTGATATCTAGTCCCCAGATCAAGATACTATTATGATGTCTATTTTATAGATGAGGAAACTGAGTTCTAGAAAGGGAAAGTAATGTACCTATGTGCACAGAACAAGAACATAGACAAACCAAGATTTGAGCCCATTCTGTTCAGATTTGTTCTGCTTTGAACATATGTGAAAATCAGTAATGACTCAGGAAAAGCCCTCACACTACCAATGGTAAAAGGTTACTAGTCCTACTTCTAAAAGTTCCATCATAACTCAGTGTTGAATATATAACTACCACATAGAAAATTCAGAACCAAATGTAAAGAATAACAATATTGACTGAAAAGTATGTGAGAAAAACTTCACTTTCACCATCTCACTAGTGAAGGGAAATAAAAAGAATTCAAATAATGAGAAAACTTTTTTTTTTTGGGGGGGCCCTTAAGTAAAGATTGAGAAATAAAAGTGTACTGGAATGGCAGGAATGTGGAGAAACAGCCCCTCACACAGCTAGGGAGAATGTCGAGTAGCACGCGTTTTCCAAGGAGTTATTTGGCAATATTTATCAAAAGCTTTGACCCAGTAACACTACTGATAAAGATCTAACTTAAGAAAATGTACACCCATACATGAGCTCCTGCATTTCCTCTGGAGCTATGACAAAATTTTGTTTTTTAAAAAGAATGTATTTTAACTACTATACTGTCATTATTGATGATACCATGTCTAAATTAATATAGAAAGTTGTTCAGATTTTTTTATTGAGGGAAGAAAGATATGTACAGTATCACTTTTCTCTCTCTCTCTCTCTCTCTCTCTCTCTCTCTCTCTTTTTTGCAAATAGAGCTATAGATATAATAATTTGGAGGGATGAATTTTAAAATGTCAGCAGTAGTTACCTTCAGATGGTGCATTTATGGGAGATTGTTCTCTTTTTTATTAACCCTTATATTCTTATTTTTCTACCATACTATGTCTGACTCCTGTAATAAAATGCTAATTTTGATACTTGATGCCAGTTTTGAAAACATTTTCTTAATCTTGGAGAATTCTTGGAAATAGGCATCAGCAGTCACATTCTAGCCCTAGCATTTTAAATTTCACTAAACTGTTTCGACTTGGTTCATTTTTTTGTGTGTGTGTGTTTCGACCTAGTTCCTTTTCTGCTTGGCCTCTTGTATGCTTGCTCCCAGTACCTAGAAAACTTGCTGTGTTATTTGGTAGGAAAGTAGTCAGAAAACAAAACCACCAATGTAATTTGAGTAGGTATGGGTCAGAATGAATTAGACTGCAGGAAGTAGCTTGGGACTGTTTTTCAAGATCTTTACTTTTTTTCAGACTTTTGTATTCAGGAAAGATTGAGAGCCCAAGTGGGAGAGGAAACCTTTCAGGTTCCCAGGGTTTTAAAATGCGGGTCTCGAAGGCCTTAGACTGAGTTTCCTCTGCATGACAAGAACAGAATTTGGTGCAAAATGCAAGCAAATTGCCTTGGCCCAGATATTACCCTTGTGGTCCCTTCCGCCTTCCCAAGTGTCCAGTTCTCCCTTGCCCTCCTCCTTTGTGGAAGGTCTCTCTGCGTTTTCTCTCTCTCTCTTTTTCTTCCTCCTCCATATTCTCTAAACTGCCAATGCCCTCAATTTGAACATCTTCCCAGAGAAAAGTAGAATCGGCTAAGGAAGTAAGGACAGAAAATGAGAGTTTACTTTCTATTTTCAGGGCACTGAGTTAGTGAGGTAAATAGCTCAAAAGCTGAGTTAAGTTTTCGTTTATGTGTTGCTTTGTTTTGCTTATTTTTATATATCTGCTGTCTGCTCCCTAACACTATCTCCACACTTCTCCTACCTGCAGGATATTCCTAACTGGGTAACAAGACAAGGAAAGAATGAGGCCTGTGGTAGTGTTGTTGTGGATACTGTGAGTATAAAAATGGAAAGACGGTATCAAGTATATCCTAAGTAGGTGCCTTAGGATATCAACGAACTTACAGATATCCCTGTCCTTTTCCAGTCCATGTGGTCATTTGCTCATTCATTTGCTTATCTATTCCTTCACCAAGCATTAATTTTATTTCTATATGTGCCAGACACCATACCAGGCCAGAAGGATAAGTGGATAAACCTATTTTTAGCTCTTTAGTAACTCATAGCTAAAACCCAGAATTCTCAAACATGGATGTTCATCAAAATTGTTTAGAGACTTATAAGAGTATAGATTTCCGGGCCCCACGTCAAAGCTACTGTGTCCAAATTACCTAGGGGAGGGTTTAGAAACCTGTATTTGAGTCAGATTTCCTAGATAATTCTGTGCTGTCTGTTCTGGGCTTGTAAGGGCTTTGTAATGCATGAAAGAAAATAATGATAACTAGGAACCCATTTGCAGTGGCCAGCCAGCTCTTCTTCTCTCCCTTCCTTCCTACCATTTCTTCTTCAGTGAACACCCCAGTCAAGGATGGTGTTCAGTTTTCTTTTGCTTTGTAACCAGCCACTCAAAAACCTAGTACTTCACACAACAGGAATTTGTTATTTTTCAAAATTCTTTGGGGTGACTGGGATCAGCTGGGTGATTCTTCTACTCTGTATAGTGAGGCCAAGGTCAATCAGGAGGCTGCATTCAGCAGAGAGGTCCACGAGGTCCCTCATCCTAGAGAGGCACTCCCCAATAGTCTCTCATCATTCTGTAATTCAGCCCAAATCTCTTCATCACTTGGCAGTTGACCTTCAAGACAGAAAGAAAGAAGGAGTGAAGCTAAAGCTGACAGTTCTTTGAAGGCTTGGACTTGATACCATTTCTGAGCATTCTATGTATTCCATCAACCAAAACAAGGCACGGGGCCAACTCTGATTTGGAAGGAGGAAAAACAGACTCAACTCTTATTGAAGGAAAAAGGTTGTGACCACCTTTAATTCACCAAAAGTTTTTTAAAAATCCATGTGAATTTTTGTGCTGATTTATAAGGTCTCCATACTCATTGAATTCACAGATGCCTTCAGGCTAGGGATCTCAGAGATGGTTCTAGAAATCAGTCTGCTTACACCAAGACCTTGGCTAGCTATATAAGTGGTCATAAATGAACAATAAAATTTAATAGATATAGGCTGCAAATGTAAGATGGGTCACTCCATCATGACTACATAAAAAAGAGCTAATGATAAATAATGGACAAACAAGGCACGAGAATGGAATCTAGCCTTTGTGCCAAAGGCTGCATGCTAGTGGGTGTGTCTAGAAACTCTAGGGCACAGCAAAATCATGGATGGAATACTTGCAGCTTTGGCTTTTATAAATAAGAGTCAGGGTTGTTTGAGCTAGAAACAGAAATTCTTTCTTTCTCTTATAAGTCCTGTGCTCTGGGAAATGAGGTGTGTGGATGAGTGGAGCTAGGGGCAGAGGAATGACAGTCACCCTTGGTCCCATAGAGCCATGGCTTTGACTGAAAGTCAGGCCATATTTCTTCTTGGTTTGAAATGCTCCCTTGGATGTTCAGCTTGCCCATAGTAAAGCCAAAGTCACTGTGAGGCCCACAAGGCCTGATCTATTATTCTAGGTTCCCAATTTGACATACTACTTGTTTCCCTGTTTGTATGTTTGTTTTTTCTTTCCCTCCAGCTAGCACGTTAGCTTCATGAAAGCAGAGGCACTACTTGGTTTCCTGTTGTATCTCCAAGGCTTGTAGCAGTGCTTGGCACCTTGTGGATACTCAGTGAGGGCTTCTTAAGCAAACAAGTCTAACTTGTGACACTTGGGAACTGAATGCAAAACCTGGATTATAGTGGGCTTTCCATGAATGCTTATTGAATTGACTTCTTGGCTGGTGGGTTGCAGAGCAACTGGGTTGGGAGACATCAATGTTAAGTCTCTTTCCTGTCTCTAACTTCCTTGTGAGTTAGGCAAGTATTTAGTTTTCCCATGTCTCATTAGGTACTTCCTCTGTAACTCAAAATTAAAAATAATCATAGATAAGAAAGTGTTTTAGGAAAAACAATACCAATAACTTCCACATTTTTCTTTTAGAGTCTTCCCTGATGCTCAACATGAGAGTATTAGAGTTCACTCCTAGTTCATTTCTTTGGGTCCTGCTGGTGGGGAAGTACACTGCCATCTCAGCTCAATAGTCACACTTGAGGAAGTAAGGTAATGCTGGAACTCACAGAGGTAAAGAGGGGACAAAGCAGAGAGAGATGACAAAGTCTCTGACACTAGGAGGTATAGGTTTTTATCACTGTCCAAGTGGATTAGAACACTTCAGGAATACCTAGGCAGAGATTGATTTAGTGGGGATTTGAATCCCTCTTCTGGTTGAAATTGTGGTTATTTTCTAAAATGATAATAAATATAACAAGAATGTGTATTTAGTTGCCAAATTACCCACGTTGGAATTCCATTTCACTATGTGTTAGATGTGAGGCCACAGGCCAATTACTTAGTATTTCTAAATTTCAGTTTTACCTTCTATAGAATGGGGATTTGAAAAACTACCTATCTTGCTAGGCTGTTATGAAGATTTGATGAAATAGTTCATGCAGAGTGGCTGGAACATATCCATGGTTATTATTATCATTATGATGACTAGCATCCAGAGGAGAAGTAGAGTAGTAACAGTAGTCCCAGGTCTACCATTTAGTAATTTAAATCTCCTGAGTCTCGTTTTCCATTTGACAAAATGGGACAGTAATCTACATTAAAAAGCTGTCATCCCAAGCTTGCTTTGTAAGTCACATGATGATATAGGTCAAAGAAGATGGTAAATGGCTAAACATTATCCAGATGTTATCCTTTCGCCCTGGCTTGGGCCCTCATTGTCTTCAGTCCCTCAGTTGGAGAATCAGATCTTCCTGCAGACCTGAGGGACCAGGACCTTTGTCCCAGATGTAGGAGAAACACAACCCATTCTCTTGTCAGTTTTTCATGGAGGACCTGGAGGCCACAATGGAGGGACATACTTTAAGAGCTACCACTACAGACCCAACTAAAGGTCGTCAAAACCGTCAACAAAGAAGGTTGTCAAATTTTTCTCCCTGAGGTCTTTAAAAATGAGTCTTTCCTGAAAATGGAGTCTGAATTACATGACCTCTCAAGATCCATCTCATTAAGATTCCAGGTCACTCCCTGAGTTTGTCTGGCCTCGCTTTTGGAAAGTAAGTCCTTTCAGTAATTAAATATCTGAAGGCTGTAGGCATTTATTATCTTAAGCATTAATTCTGAAGGCAGATCAGGGGATTGTGCAATTTCAAATCATTTTGGTAAGTGGTCACTTGGTTATTATCCAGCTGATGGAATTAGAAAAATCTTTGAACTCCATCTTTGTTCATATCCCTGTTCTTAGGGTTTCTGTGCTTAAAGATCTTTGATTAACTTGCTGTGCAATGCTCTGGTGAATTTCCTCTGTAGGCATGTCTGTCTTTTCTGTGATACAGGGAACTCCTTAGGGGCTAGATGACTATCTTGTCCTTGTGTGTCTCTCACTGTCTGTCACTATTCAAGGCATTAAGAGTACACAGTCAGTTATGTTGTTGTTGTTTTTAAACAAATAAATGCATTTTCAGAGGAATGAGTCAATTGACCATGGCTAAATTTATGATCATTACTAAAAAATTTTCAGTATACATATGGAATTTTCTTTGTGATTGTCTGTCATACGTTAACAAAATAAATGATAAACATTTTCAAGTAGACTTTTCTGGTGGTTCTGAACTGTATTTTAATGAAATTAAGTCCATTTCTGGTATTTGCAAAAGTAATTTCATCAAGAGGTTTATCCACAAAAGGTTGACTAGGGTTATTTTTTTCAGATCACTCAATAGATACAACAAAGAAGTTTCCCGTTCCTGTTGATAGTAATGAAAGTGGGGCTAAAATTCATGTTCTGTGCTTGTGTCTTCGACTTGGTCCGTGAAAAAACAATGTAAACATCCAGCAAAAATTGACTTGCCGAGTATGAAATATTTTTCTCAGCCTGGAATTTCTTGAGAAAGGGTGGCACACTGAAGCTACAAGGTCTGAATCCTGATTCTGACTTGGTTTAGCACTGTGGACCCCAGATCTTTATGGACACACTGGGAAATGTCATGGAGGGGGAAGCTCTAATGATCTTTGGCTCAATGATCTTTGACTTTGGCTCTAATGATTTTTGGCTAGGTCTCAGGTAACACACAGCAAGAGAGTGGACAGAGGAAGGACCTGTGGCACAACTTCCTGGAGAGCTGTTGCTCACATTGCCAAATGCAGAGAAGTACCAGGGATCTGTATGTTGCTGGGTAGGTTCATGGCTAGGAGTTACTGTGATTTAGTACACCAATTCAGATGAAAAACTGAACAGGATTCTTTCCTTGAACTCTCTGCTCATTAGTTTCACCCCCTTATGTAGGTTAACATTTCTCAGTCTCATTGTAAAATGATAATATTTACATTTCACTGAGAAATGGAAATAAAAATGTGCTTACAGCAAAATAAACCTATAGGGTTATAGAAAGAACGAAAGTGATGTGATATGTAAGAAGCATCTGATATATATAGAAAAGGCTTAAAAGTATTAGTTGCTAATGTGGTGGGAAAGGATGGCGATGATGATAATCATGATGAGTCACTTCAAGAGACAAGGATGTCAGTTTCCTTATCTGCCTCAGGTTGCTGAGAGGATTAAATGAGTGCATTTTTGTAAAGAGTTTAGCAGAGTACCTGTCACATAGTCAGTGCGACTGAGGTGTTAATTTTAAAAATAATATGTAAATAAGTTTCCCACTTCCGTTGCATAAAATCAATTGAGAAGAAAGGTGTTTGTTGCCACTTAGATTTTTTTTTTTTGAGCAATGTCATTTGGTTTCATGATCAGAAAGGGGCAATTCATTACCTCCTGAATGTGCTACGGTCCCCGAAGACGACAGGTTTCCTCACAGAGTACTGACCACCAAGTAATTCTTCCTTTTCTTTGGTCCTCATGCTCCGCCCCTTTTGGGCTCTTTTGTGTGTGTTCCTTTTCTGGGTTGCTTTGCATGGTATTCAAGCCACTTTCCCTCTGCTGTGATCTTCCCCCTCACATCTGCTCTTATCCCCCGCTTTGCTGCTACCCCACATGAGTCATGAGGCCGCTCTGACAGAGGTGCAACTGTTCTTTGGCAATCAAAGGGCTTCTCATGCCCTGCTCGAAGTCATATGGTAATGCTGCAAATGCCAGCTCAGATGCCAGCAAAGAGCAGAACCCCCTTTCATCTCTGCCTTTTGAAGACATCCTTTGTAGGGGTCCCCTCATGAATCCTGTCTTGACATGGAGTGCATTTTTACCCATTTGTCTTGCTTTCCATTCCCATTTTCCACCTAGGAGGGGAATGGAAAGTTGAATCTGTGAGAAAACTCCTTTCTGCTCAGTGGAGAGAGCCTCCCAGGAATTCCTACCACTAACTTGGGCATAGAAATGAGATTTCCGGTGGGCTTGTCACTTCCACTGGATGGTGCAGGAGGCTGCATCAGTTTTCATTTGTGTCTTACAGGTACTCTTGGAATTACCCCCAAAAGATCATGGGCTTGTCTCTAAAATCAGTGGGTTTTCTCTTTAGAAGTTTATGAATCTGAGTTAGGGGCATCATGTCAGATCTCGATGTTTCAAATGTTTTAATCTGTAGATATCCTTAGCTTGGAATTTGTTTGGATAGTATCTCGATTTCTGGGGTAACCTGTCCTTCTGGCAGGGATTTGTAAAGAGCTTTCCTCTCATATAAGTAAATACCCCAGAACAAGATCAAGTTTCCCTCTAACTCCTGGTGTTTAACCCATCATTTTTAGTTGTTTACATCCAGCCTAGAAGACCTAAAATTGATGTGGTAATGTGGGAGAAATGAACTGTCTTAATTCCAGAACTGAGCTTTCTAGGATGGGTCCTTGTGAGAAGTGCCTGGGTAATTAGGTGGAGTCTGAAATAGGGACTTCAGCCTTTTGTCTTATTCTAGTTCTCACAAGTTTTGTTCCTTGTCTAGGTATGTCACTGAGAAATTCAGTAACTATCAGAGGAGCAATAGCTCATTTCTACTTTTCCAGGTCTAACCCCAAATGTAGGTCTAGAATTTCTTTTGAGTACCTACTCTGTGCAAACACATTATCTCTAAGCTTTATAAGAACTCTGTAGAGTTTATTGTCCTAGTTCTTCAGGTAAAGAAACTGAGGCTCAAAGCCTCAAGTTACTTAGCCAAGCACAACATATGTTAGTTTCAAAATATGGCCACAGTAGTATCTCCCGCCACATAGGCTCATCCAGAATCTTGCCAAACTCCCATCCAGAGGTGAAGTCCGTTTTTTCCTCCCTTGATACTTGGTAGGTATTTAGGGTTTTTCCAAGAAGGAGAATGTTGTGGAAACAATGTTGCATGACTTAGATTATATCAATAAAAGGTGACATTTTCCATTTAATTCTTTCTCTTTTTAGGAATTTTCCCACTGAAATGGTCACTGTGTTGTAAGGAAGCTCATGGCACAGGGAAAGACCACATGGAGATGTTTTGGGCCAGAGTCACAGGTAAGGTCCCAGCTAACAACAAGCACGAACTGTCAAACCTTAGGATGATATAGCCCTGTCTTGAGCCTTGCAGAGACAAGATAGGCTGACCCTGCCAGGTCCTGCCCAAATGATAGATATGCAAGCAAATGTACTGAAATACCAAGCTTGATATATGTGTTTTATAGCAAGAAAACCAAAACATCCAGCTTCTGTAGCTGATCAATGGGTGATCCAGTTTCAAACTTGGATCTGTGACTTTTGCCACAGTAGTCTGGTTCAGCTGCCCTAAATCCTTATTCTCCCGAGCCTTGTTCCTGTCCTTCAGCCTAGGACCCAGGGACAGTCTGCCTCTCCTTACTGTATACTCTGGTTTGAATGTGATCCCTCACTTGGCATATCAGTAAACATAACTTCTTTATTAGTTATTTCACAATGCCTCATTTTTTTACTTGGGTCATTGGACAGGAAAAATGCTTATTTATTTTGTTGGCTGTTTTCCTCTGTGGCTTTGTGTAAAGGCACTTCTGTTTCTTGTGGAAGGTGGGGCCAATTCTTCTGGACATGCATGCCCGGGTGGGGAGGACCCCCTTCCAACCTGGCCAGAAATTTGGGCATTTCCAAAGTTCAGCTGACCCTTACTTTGGCTATATCAGCTGTTCTGCTAAGTAAGAGCTTTTGGTTTCACTGTTCATGGTTTGGAGTGTGTGTGAACCAAAATTCATTTTGTAAGACACTTGAGAAAATTTGATATCTTTCCATAAGGACTCAGGGGAGCCAATGGACAAACAGCATAAAAGATTGGGGAAATCTCACTGCCTCAATAAAGACAATAGAGGAGCATAAAGCACTGGAAAATTCAGGATGGTGGCTCATCATGCCAGTTAACACACAGGATTGAACCCCAGAAGAACTTTAGTCAAAACTTACTAACAGGTGATGGCCCAGGAGTAGAGCAACTACCCAGAGGTGGAACCACCTAGAGGGATGTATGAGCATGTGGCTCAATCATCTTGTGTCCCTGATCACCTAGGCCATTTGATTTTGGGGGCCCATCAATTAATTTAGATTATTCTAACAGAATGGCTTGGATTTTCCATCTTTGCAATTAACTTTCTATTCAATTTTTTTTTCCCTTGAAGAAAAGCTGAGGTAGACAGGTAGCTGTGACAAAGCAATGTATATTTAGAAGTGCCATTGCTGGAACTAGCTGAGTGTCAGAAACTGTAGGAAACATACAATTATTCAGTCTGTCTCAAGTCTGAGGAGCCCTATTGGTGTGATGGCTAAATTAGTTTTATGATATTATTTCTGGCTTCAGTTCAGGTGAATCTGGGAACTCCAGAAGGCGCATAAACCCTCTGCCATCTCTCTATTTCAGGATCTATCCTTGCTATGCAGGAACAAATGTGGTATCAACAGGAAATATAAATTGAAAAGCTCCCCTTGGCCCTTTGTGTACTTCCTGGCCTTTTATATCAGTTACTTGATTTCTATCACTTGTCTGTCATGCTCTTGAAGGCTTTGCTGTTTCAATGTGCTGTTTAGATGCTTTAATGCCTCCTCTGTTGGAGCCCATTCCCTCAGAGCTGGTGTTAATGAGGTCCCATGAAGTGCTGCTACATTTCGCAGCACAATTCCAGTTGCCCAGAGAGATGGATGGCATGAGATAGGCAACAAGCTGCCTTCAAATAGGTTTGGAGAACAGGATCACCAGGTCTGCTGAATGGAATCCAATCAGAGGGCGCTCTGGGGTAGTGGGGTGGGACGAATGACACCTTTGACAAAAAAAAAAAAAAGGAGAGAAAAATCAGAAAAGAAACACCAGTTTTTCAAATGGGGACTGGGAGTAGAGGGGCATTGCATTTGATCAAATCAAGGCACCACACTGCCTTGGTTTTCTAATATTCTAGGGGGCAGTTTCTATCTGACATTGTGCAGGATCTTGATTGCGGTGTCTCCTGAGCAAAGAAACTTTCCTTTGCACGTTTTGGTTTCCAGGATTAATCTCAGGTCTGATAATGGTCTGATGATGGCTGGTTAAAAAGAAAAATGTATAGAAGTTGTTGATCATGCCTCTGTCCCTCTGCTGTCAGCTTGCATCTCATGGCAGCTCTTTGCTGATAAAAAGTTGGCGGTAGGATTTCACTTTGTACACACATACACACACACACCCACTCCTGACCACTGGAAGACGTGTTAGATGAAGGTATCCTTGTTATTTTCTTAAAAGTAAAAATTGCACTAAAAGGTACATAGCACATCAGAGGGTTCTTTGAAACACTTTGCCTCTCTGCCTCAATGTTCTGTGCATTTCTAAGCAGGGAGAGCTCAGACAACTTCAGGAAAAAAGAAAATATATCCAATGCCTTTAGATTTTAGCCAGTGAGGTTCTTCTCCTTCTTGGACAATTCTCAAGTCAGTGATTTCCCATTTGATGGAAGTGTGGACTAATGACTGGAAGAGTCAGACAACATGGGTATAAATCTGGACTGCTCCATTTACTTAGCATGGGACCTTAGGCATTTTAATTAACATTGTGGAGATTTAGTTACCTCAACTATAAAATGGGGTATTTAACATTGTGATGGTGTTGCTAAGGAATGGTAAGATAATGCATATAACTGTGTCACCCAGTGCGTGTCAACTCACAAGAGCTCAATAATCATTACCAATTTATAACAACAACAATAGCTGCCTGCTGTATTGGCCATAGTGGCACATATGAGGAAGCAGTTTTGGAGGTGAAGCCTGAGATCATGCACTATTAGCAAGAAAAAGACATTGAAGTATCAACTTCACCAAAAACAACCTGATTTAGAATATGAGGCTTAGTAATTATGGAGTACCTCATAGACAGTGTACATTAAAACACTTGAGATAGATATAAGATATGACCAAATGAATTAGGTAATTTATGTTTTCAAAATGCCTGTAATGGGAGAATGGGCAGCAGAGGAGTGGGGTAGGCATTTATTTATTTATTTATTTATTTATTTATTTATTGGCACTGGGGATTGAACTTGGGGGTGCTTAAACCGCTGAGCCACATTCCCAACCCTTTTAATTTTTTTTTTTTTTTATTTCAAGACAGGTTCTCATTAAGTTGCCAAGGGCCTTGCTAAGGTGCTGAGGCTGGCCTTGAATTTGCAATCCTCCTACCTCAGCCTCCTGAGCTGCTAGGATTACAAGTGAGTGCCACTATGCATGGCTTATTATTTTTATAATAGAAATGAATAACCAAGAGAGAGAAGGTACAACCTGCACATCACTCTAGGGCCTGCGGTAGATGTGTTTGCTCTGCAGTGGCTGTGACCACCTGCTTTCACTGCAGGGTGGTGCCGAGCTTTTGGAGTAGCAAGAGATTGGGCTCTGAGATCATGGTCCCTGGCACTGGGAGTCCATTGATTGTTGCAAATTGGGTTGCTCTTGCTATATGGACACTATACAGTGTAGATGCAGAGTGTATTGAATAAAGGGGCCGCCCTTTGGCAGTGTATCCACTCATCACTCATTTGTTCAACTCATGAGCACCTGCTTATGCTAAGGACTTACATTTCCCAATTCACATGGTCTGCACTCTCCCCTGCCTCACCTCCACTCGTGGTGAGCAATGCAGCCATTTGGTAACCACCAGAACCAGACACCTAGGTACGTCCTCTGCTCTTGGCTTTCCCTTGCTTCCCCATTCCCAGAGAAAACTTCTCATTGACTTTCCCTTTCTTAATCCACTCCTCTCCTCCAGCACTTGCTGCCTTTTCCATGTTTGGCTCTCTAAGGTGACGTCCTATGTGACCTCCTTTAGAGACTCCCCTGCCTAGAGCCTCTTACCTCCTTCCACCAGAACAGTCATCCAGAAATGCACTGTTTTCACCTCCCACTTAAATCCTTCAAAGGCCTCTCCCAGAGTGAGGGCAAGTCCTGGCCTGGAAGGCCATTCCTCCACGACCTCAGCCTCATCCCCCCTCCCTCCCTCTGTCCTTCTTTAGGACAGCTGGCACTGCATGCACCATCCTGCTTCTGCATCTTAACTGGATCTTCTTTCCCCTGCCCTGTCTACCTGGAAAATGCCTGCATTTCCTTCTAGATTTCTCTCAGACACCCCTCCTCTGGAAAGCCTTTCTTCTCTTCATTGCTTCTATGCAATTCTTATTACACTCTCCATAATCACCCTTCTCTAAATATTCCTCCAGCATTGAACTAAGCACATTGGACTGTGATGACTGGTGTTCGACCCTATCTTCCACATTAGGAAGACAAGGTCAGCCACCATGTGTCTGGTATTGCAATAAGAATTTAGGAAATTCATTAGGGAAATCATTTGGAGAAAAGTACACTGCAGGTATTCTCTTTGAAAATTACTTTTCCTCCAGAATGCCCTCTGATGATTGGTGTGCATATAAAGAATGTTTCCTGGCTCTAAGTAGTGAAGGTGATGGCTTCCTTGTTGTCCTACCCTAAGTTGTGAGATGCTTCTTAGAGTCAGAGAAAGGACTAAGATTCTTTATGATAGAGTAGTCAGATCCTAGAGGGCAGCCAATTAGAAAGGTTGTGGGGATCTGTAGTGCACATCCATTCCCTCATCAGCAAGGAAGTACAAGTCAGGGATGAAACCAGGAGGGTACCTGTAGGAGCAGAAGGTAAGAGTAGAAAAGAAAAAGGAGGGACAATGACATGGAAACACAGGGCCAAACAAGATGTAGACAAGGCTGCCAGGAGTGATGGCACATGCCTGTACTCCCATCTATTCCAGAGGCTGAGGCAGGAGGACTGCATGTTTGGATCCAGCTCAGCAACTTAAAAGGAACCTGTCTATAAACAAACAAACAAACAAATAAATAAATAAATAAATAAATAAATAAATAAACGAGCTGGGGAGGTAGATAAGTGATAAAGTATCCCTGGGCTCAATCCCCAGTACAAAAAAAAAAAAAAGACTGTAGCACAATAGACGCTTCATCACAGCTTTGAGACAGCAGCGAGTTTTTACATCTGACTGGTACATCTCATACTCCCTTTCCTTTCCATCTCCCAGGGGAAGGGACTTCATCATATTGTCATTTCATCTTATTTTTTTTTCCTTTTGAATTATTTCTTAGAGCAGTTTTCAGTTCACAGTCAAATTGAGTGGAAAATATAGAGATGCTAAAGTTTAGATAAATGTCCCCCCAAAGCCCGTGTGTTAAAGCCTGGATTGCCAGCCTGGTGCTATTGGGAAGTGGTGGAACCTATAAAAGAGATGCCCTAGAGGAAGGAAGTGTGGATGGGAGTATGCTAGTCCCTTCCTGTCTCTGCTTCCTGGCCACCATGAAGTGTGCAGCTTTCTTCACCACGCATAACCACATGCTCCCCATGGTGATGTGTTATCTTACCACAGGCCCAAAGGTAATGGGGCCAAGTGAGGATAGACTGAAACATCAAAATGTGAGCCAAAATAAACCTTTCCTCTTTAAAAGTTTATTTACCTCAGGTAATTAGTCACAGTGATGGAAACCTCACCAACACAAGTGATTTCTCAGATATCCCTTGTTCCCACACATAGCCTCCCCTCTGTCAACATCCCATACCACGGTAGTTCATTCATGACATGCAGTGACACTACAGTAACCCAAAGTCCGTAGTTTACATTAGAGTTCACTATTGGTGTGGAATGTGCTATAGATGTGAATAAATGTATAACAACAGGTATAGGACATCTTGGTTGATTTCAAGTTCTAGCAATATGAGTAAAGCCAATCCTGTGTGGGGTTTTGTGTGGACCTAAGTTTTCAACTCATTGGAGTAAACGCCAAGGATATTAGTGGAAGGATCACAGAGTAAAAGTATGTTTAGCTTTGCAAAGAACTGACAACTGTCTCCCAAACAGGCTACCCCACTTTGCATCCTCTCAGCAACCAGTGAGTCTCCTTTGCTCCACATCTTCACCAGCATTCAGTGCTGTCAGTGTTCTGGATTTTGGCCATGCTAATAGGTATAAAGGGCTATTTTATTGTTCAATTTGCTTTTTCCTAATGACAAAGAATAACGCATCTTTGAGTGTTCTTATTGGCCATCTTTCATCTTCTTTGGGAAGGTGTCCAGGTGGTTTGCCCATTTTCAAAATCAGACCATTCATTTTCTTATTGTTGAGATTTAAGGGTACTTTGTATATTTTAGCTAACTGTCCTTTATCAGATGTGTCTTTTGCAAATATTTTCTCCCAGTCTGTAGCTTACCTTTTCGTTCTCTTGGCAGTGATTTTTGCAGAGCGGAATTTAAAATTTTCATGAAGTCTAGCTTATCAGTCATTTCTTTTGTGGATCATGCTTTCAGTGTTCTTTCCGGAGAGCCATCACCAAACCCCAAGGTCATTTGGTTTTTGTACTGTTATCTTCTAAGAGTTTTTGAGTTTTGCATTTCACATTTAGGTCTGTGATCCATTTTAGTTAATTTTTGTGAAAGGTAAAAAGTCCGAATATAGATTCATTCCTTTTTTTTTTTTTTTCACATGTGGATGTTTACATTGTACTTTTGGTGTGAATATTTTATCATTTGAAAAAATAAATGTGGAGATTTATAAAGACTCTTTAGTGTTTTAATTTGCCATGTTTCGTGCTACTGCTTAACAACATCAACCAATACCCACACTTTTCTTGAACAAGGCATGTTGTAACAATCTGAGTAGGTTTAGTATATTTCTGCTTTTTCCCCACCTACCACTTTTGACACATTATATTAAATTTCAGCCCTGGGCCAATCTGTCAAAGAAACAGGAAATGTCTCTTGTGGTGACATATTTGCCAGCAGCTGAGGTTTGAGACCAGGTGGGTATTAGTTTTTACAGAGAAGCAATTTCTCTCCATCAGAAAGGCCGGATCACTGGATCAGCTCAGCCAAAACCTTTGCTTTGTGTGGATGAGTCTTTGATATGAAGAAAATCTTTTGATAAATATGTTTAACTATTTTGCAGAATTCCTAAGAAAAACTTAAGGAAATAAAGAAGACAATATTTTGCAGGGGGATGCTGGGGAAGCAAAACAGAATCTAATGATATAATACTTTTGTCAATATTGAAATTGTAGGCAAATTATTTTAACATGGTTATCAACTCCCTAAAATAGTCTGTAGGTGACTGGAGACAGAGTGATAAGAGGGGAAAGCATATTTCTCAGAGCCCCATAAAGCACTAGCATTCTGACAGATATCGTGAACTACAGGAGAGTCACCAGCTCAATTTCTCATCTCCTGTGAAAGATAAGGGGTTGCTCAGAGTTGCTCTGATTGTCACTCTGAGCCAGCATGGGGGAAGGGAAGCCACCTCTCTCTCTCCTTCATGCTCTCATGCCTTTGCTATTCCACTGAAGGAAAAATCAATATCTAATGCCAAGAACAAATCTAGCAGCACCAGAGAAGCACCGTTACCCTGGTGCCTGCCTAAAGAAGATATCTTTTGCAGGCCTTGGAGAGGAACTGTAATGGCTGGAGCTGGCCTGTGGATTTTCTATGCAGAGGGAATCGTTTATTGCTGTGGGTGCTGTGCTAGGCACCTCCCCTTTTCACCTCTCCTCACTGTCAAGTGCCTCCTTTTTTGAGCCCAAAATCTCCTCCTGTGGATCACCTGGGAACTCATTCCAAATCAGCATAGAGACATCCAGGTTGAAGCCCAGAGCAGAAGAAGGTGTCCCTCATTCTTAGAGCCACTGTTTCTTTCTCTCCATAGAGTCCCTTGTGGATCAATGGTGATTTTGCAATACAGATACCTGGATGGCTGCTCAAGGTGTGGCAGCAGGGTGTACATTTGGCCTTCAGAATTTAAGGCACTTTCTTGATTCTAAGAGAAGCTAGAAAGCTGCCTGAGTGGGAAAGCAGTGTGGGACTGAGGCAGGAACTAAGCCAGAATAGCTTCCGAGCGAGCTGCCGGCTTCCCAAGGCAGCCACTGTTCTCTTTGCTATGTTGATCAATGAGTCCCTTTCCATTTCCCAAATATTAAAAAAGTTCCTTGTGTTTTACATATTGATTGATATGTAATCCCACGTATATACATACATTTCAAACTTAACTAGAAAGGAAGCTTTATGGCTTCTCCCAGCAATCAGCGTAATGGTCACCTTAAAGGATTGGCCAATGAATCTCTCAGCACCTTTCCTCTTAGGACTAATCATCATAATCATCCTAGTTATTGCAACAATAACAGCCACCACCCCATGTGGAATACATTCTATGTCCAGGCACAGTGTCGGTGTTTTGTATGTTCTTTCCTATTTCTTTCTTTTCACAGTTCTTACCAGGAGATCATATTCCCTGCATCTGTCAGAAAATAATAACAACAACAAAAAGAAAACAAAACAAAAAGGCTATATATTTGTAATCTACTTTTATTTTTGGCTTTTTTTGTCTTATACTTTTTAAAAACATGCTCTTCAATACTTTTGGGTCATGGTGTAGGTGTGTATGTAAAATGCATCTGAAAGCTGGCTGCCTATTTTAAAAGGGCACCTGTAGGTTTTCTTGTAAAGGTCAGTATTAACAACAACAGTAATAATGACAAAATATGTCTAAAACTCCCCAGCACTATTTTAAATCAACAGTTCATGCCAGTTTGTTCTAGCCCTTTGAAATGGGTATTAATTTATCCAAGTATCGATAAGGAAATTTTTGAGGTTCAGAAAGGGTAGGTAACTTATCTGCTCTCAGCTGGCATATGGCAGCACCAAATTCAGAAGAAGGCTGGCCTGACCCAAAGTGCTATGTTGCTTGGCCTCTCTGCAGATCAGTGTGGGGCAGGGCACAAGCTTGTTCAGAAATGGATAGCGTGGGAAGAGCTATTACATCTGAAGAAGGACAGGAAGGGAGGATGCCTCTTGGGAGCAACACTGACTGACCTCTTTGGAGCTGAAGTCTTTCCCTCTTGGATAAAGCCTCCTTTGGCCTTAGGTGGCAATTACCTCCACGAGACTGAGTTTATAATGCGGGGAAGTCTTTACCTGCAGGGAGAAAGCCTTGAAGGACATAAGCTTGGTCGGAGGCCAACACTTGAGGTCCAGCTCTACACACATATGGGGCTGTTTGTTTACTGTCTGCTTTTTCTGGGAACTATCTCTCTGCTCCAGTAACTGCCGCAGCAAGCAAGATATATGACATGGTCCAGATCCACTGACCACAGCTGATTATCCAGGGCTGGGTCCCCAAGCCAAGCTGGGCCAGTCAGTGTTCCTCCTCTGGGAATGTGAACTTGGAACTCAGGAGTTCCGGCCTTAGAGAGGACGCTGAGAAGCTGAGAATATTGACGAGCACCAAGAACAGGTGATGCAGCTTTGGAAAAGTGCAGAGCTGAGGAATTCAGAATCCTGAAGGTGTTCTAGGTATAGGCTCTGGTCCTAGGTTTTCCCTGGGGCCCAGTGAGACCACACATAAAAATTAAATATAATTTCAGTAAAGTTTGATTTTTGCTTAAATTAATTAGGTGGGCTTTTGATATTGGTAAACAAAAGGTCCTAATCTAGAGCATTAAAGGTACAGGCCCAGGTTGGAGAAAAAGAAGAGGTGGGATGGGAGTGTGATAACGATGTGGGTTGTGTTACAGAGGTCAGAGGAAATGACTGTGTTCCTATGGTTTCAGTAAATTCCTGAAACACTAAGGTTATTTATAGTCTGAGGATGTGATTTCTAACAGATGGGGAAAGGAGGCTCACTCCTGCCTCCTTCCCCAGGGGCTGCTGGAACAGACTGGAAGGGGTGCCTATAGGCAGGAGGACAGAGGGGCAGGGAGCTGCAGCTGATCCAGGGAGGCCACGATGGGGGTGGGGGGAGAAAGTAGGGTCATTGCTTCCTTTTCAGGTCCTTGTGAAGTCTGGGGTGTCTGTGATCTACAGGAGGCCTGTGGGGATGTTTTATGTTGTTATTGTTGTTAGGATGCCACAGACTCCCCCTGGACTGATGAACCTTGCGTTGAGAAGGACAGAGAATGAATCTGGGCTCGAATGGAGGGTAACAAGCAGAGCAGATTTACCTGACTCAGATCTGGCAAAGGCTGTATTTGAATGTAAAAATTTGTCTTTCTGCTAACAGCTTCTCTTTACCTCAGCCAGAGTCAGGAGACCAAAGGCTAACAGACACCAGAAACAGACCACCCCCCCCCCCC
>NW_026000229.1:31359841-31362917 GCF_001458135.2 Marmota marmota marmota
CCCGCCACCATCCTTTCTAAATGTCCCTCTACTCTCCAATCTAGGACACTTTGGCTCAGCCCAACGGTCACATGCTTCCCCAGCAGCAGACATATACCTCCTGGTTTGCCTTATTGAGGATTCTCTCTGTGCCTCAATTTTTCTGGCAGATAATAGGGATCATTGGATCCTGGTCTCGCTCTTCCCTGCTTCATGCATGCTTCTTAATGCTTCAAAACCAACAGTGATCCTGAGTGACTGACTCCCCCCAAAAAGATAAAGCCCCCCAGTAAAAGTATGAAATCTAACTCAAATAAGGGAAAATCCAGGTACTGAATCGGATAGGATTCTTGTAAGATTTTAATCCATTGGCTTTTCTTTCTTTAAAAAAGAAATGTATCTTCTTTGTAAGACTTGCTGAGAAATGCTTTGCTAGATTGAAAAAAAAAAAAAGAAAAAAAATCTAGATATCAGGTATAAGGTATTTTTCTAGACAAGAATGTTTAAATTCTTCTTCCTTTTCCCTTGAAAACTCCTTTGTCTTTCTTAGAAAAAAAAAAAAAAACCTGTGATCTATGAGCAGAATATTACTCACCTCAAAGGTTCTGGGTCATCTTGGTGATATGCATTTGTTTGTGTTTATGAGAAATTTGTCATTTATAAGTCATTGCACATGTTTTATAACTGAATAAAACAGAAATATGCACAGATGTCATTGTGCTTGATTGAATCCTTATGCATGATGATCTGAGAGTGCTTATGCAAGGTATTACCAACAATTAATGATTTACTCATCTCTGAGTTCTAGCGATGGGGAGAATATTACCTGGGGCTGAAGAAAGGCATCGTATAAGTGCAAAACATTATTAGTTTTTAGGGAAGAGATGATAAGATTTCAAGCCTAACCTAGCCCTGGTGAAATACTCATTCTTGGGTAAGCTGCTTGCAGTTGGAATTGCAGCAGCAAAGAGGCTTTTGGTCCCCACTCACATTAATCTTTTAAGCAGAAATGAAGCCTAGGAACTTGTAGATCTCCAAATGGAGGGGGCACCTGGGACACATACTGTAGGCATCTTAAGAATCACAGTGGGGGTCAAATAGGGAGCTGCACCTGTGGACTCTCAGGGTGACCTTCCAGCCGGGGGCTGAGTGGGGTGGTGGAAGATGGGGTGATCTGGGCAGAAGGCTCTGTTTGTCTCCAGGAGGCATCTCATCAGGAGAGGACAAGACATGCATCTCTGACTGATGGGCTGTTAGAGTTTTAAAATGTTTGCCTTGAGTGACCTTAGGGAAAAACACCATCCTCTCTGGCTTAATGTGAATTAAATTTTTCGATTACTCCAGAGGAAGGAAAGGCAGCAGCTCCAAGCATGCTTATTTGTGGAAAGTAAAATGAAATTAAACACTCCAGCAGAAGGAATCTTAGCAGCTCACTGATCCCAGGGCATTGCCCCCTTGCCACTTAACGGCAGTGAAAATTTGATTTGAGGGTAACAGATATTTTAAATGGAGTGTCCTGAATCCATCTCAACATGTTTTTATTCTGAGAGAATAGCTATACTAATTTGTATATTCTGGGACAGAAATGAAGCATTTTAATGTTTTTCCTCCTTGCAAGGGAAGTGCAGCTATAGATGTCTTGAGGAACAGAAAGAGAATTCAGTACAGGAAGGTGTGGTCCTCCTGTGGGATCATCTTGTGGTTTTCCATAAGTATATTTCATCCCCCTCAGTCATGGGATGCCTGGATTAAAACAAAAGAAAACAAAACAAAACAGAAATCCCAGGAATGGGAGAAAGTCATTATTTTTAGAAAAGTTAAAATCTAGGTGCTCCTTTCCTGCTGTTTGAAAGAAGCCAAAAAGTAAAATTGTGTGTATGTGTGTGTTTTTTCAGAGCATGGACAAGCAATGTTGATTATATGTCAGAAAGAACAGGGTGCAATATGTGTATTTAAAGTCTGAAGCTGAGAGTTGTGAATCATAATATCATTACCCTTGGAGGTATCTAAGAATATGCCAAACCCCCATGAGTTTGGGGGTGATCTGGACTTATTCTTAGGATAGGGGAACATCGAGTGTGTGCAGAGAAGACATGACCTTGGTACTTCTGAATATTTCTCATAGCCTTTATTTGGAGACTTCTTTTCTCTTTTTCTTCCTTTCTTTTCTCTTCCTCTTTTTTAATTTCTTTCTTCTTTTTTTGTGTGTTGTAAGGATTGAACCCAGGGCCTCAAGCATGCTAAGCACATATTCTACCATTGAGCTACACCCACAGTCCTGTTTGGGGATTCAATGAAGAAAGAAACTAAGAAAAGATGAAGGAAGTCAGACACAACAAAAAGACATCTTATGGTATCTTGACTTTTAAAAACCGTGCTGTGATCTGATAATAAAGCAGTAGTTTCTATTCTGGCTAAGACTTGAGCAGGCAGAGGCTCAGGTATGTAACCTCAAATATTTAGTCACCAAGCAAGATGTTCCAGAAGTGGAGAAGGGTACAAAACTACACAGTAGCCTACATACCATTGAAAACATGTGGTCATCTCTAACTTCAGGACTGCCTCTGAGGTGGCCCAAGGACCAGCTGGTGTGAAGCTATTGCCTCCACATAGGTGAGAAGAGAAGGGAATCTCTCCATAATCAGGAAGTTTTGGGTAACAGTCCTTTATGTCATTTGTTTGTTGAATAATTTTGTGAAATCCCTTATCTTAAAGTGATGTTTTTTGAACCAGGAATCCAAACAAAGAAAGTTCTTTTCTTTGGATTAAACTGGGAAATGACTGTTTTAGGTTGGAGGACAAATAATAATGATATTTACCATTTCCTGACTACTACTTCCTTTGTGCCCAAGACTAGGCCAAGAACTTTATATCTCACAATAATCTCGTGAGATAGATTTCTAAGTATTTCTGTTTTACAGGTGAAAAATACATTGTTTATTTTCAGAGTTATATACAAGACTTACATCATGATTAATCACTGGTTCTTTATTACTGCTATTAATGTCTTAATCTATTTTCTGCAGGTATAATAACATATCTGAGATTGGCTGATATATATATATATATATATATATATATATATATATATATATAT
>NW_026000229.1:31364754-31375083 GCF_001458135.2 Marmota marmota marmota
ATATATATATATATATATATATATATATATATATATATATATATATATATATATATATAAAATAAATGTATTTAGCTTGCAGTTTTGGAGCTGAAAGTCCAATATAGGGAAGCCCCATCAATATGACCTGTGGTCAGGGACTCATGGTGGATGGCATCACAATAGGGAAGTGTATGTAGAAGAGATCACACGGTGAGGCAGAAGTTATAAAGCAGAGAGAGGTCAGTCTTGCTTTTTTATAACAACTCACTTTCATGGGAACTGACTGGGATTCCATGAAACTACTTTAATCCCTCCTGAAAGTGGAGCCTCCAATGACCTTATCACCTCCTGCTGGACTCCATCTCCCAAAGTTCCATCATTTCCCAGCATCACTACTCTGAGGACCAAGCTTCTATTGCATGGACCCTTGTGGGGAAAACCACATTCAAACCTTAGCAATAAAGGATATAGTTGTTACCAAAAATTAAAACGTAGAATATAATCATGATACTACTGGTATGTTTTTAAGATGAGAACTAAGTAATAAGGAAGAAGAAAAGATGAAGGAAATAAAAGGAGGAAGAGGAAGAGGAAAAGGAGAGGAGAGATCAAACAGGAAGAGGAGAAGGTGAAAATGACAATGATGTCATATTTGGGATATGCAGTAAAAAAAAATACTGTTCATTGTTTATCTGAGGTTAAAGTTTAACTGGGTGGCCTGATTTTATCTGGCAATCCCAAGTATGTTCTAGGCAAATGCTAAGCATTTTTCACATACAATCTAATTGATTTGAATAAAACTATCAAGCAAGGACAGCTGTCCCTTAAATGAAGAAGCTAAGATTCAAAGAGTTGGATTGACTTATCCAAGGCCATGCGGCATGTGGGTGATAGAGTTAGGTAAGAACCTAGATAGAGCCTGCACTCTGCAACCCTAAAAATAGAAAAAAAAAACAAAGTTAGGAAAGTAAAGATAATTTTAAATGACTGACAGAAGCTTTAGTGCAAAGACAGAGAAGGCAATTAGCAAGACCTGTGGTCCCCAAAGATTGCCAGCAACTGCTTCACTGTTGCTATGTAACTTCCTTTGGGGGAAGGAAATTGAAATTCCATTTCTTTGACAAAGGAGACGCCCTCTCTATCCCTTGTTGATAGAGTAAGTAAAAAATCTTCATATATTCTGAGTAGAAAAATGAAACCTTTGTGGCACATCTCATAAAAATGTGCCCTGAAGATGAAAAATTGCATTCAGACCTCAGCCATCTCCATGAATTATGAGAAAGGACAATGTGAATAGGGAAAGAGAATGAGTTGTGAAATATTTCTCAGTGCTGAGTGTTAAGGGAGACACCAATAAACAAGAACCCATCTGGATCGTGTGCTCAGGTTGCTGGTGGTTGGAAGACGGTGCACTTAGCATGGGCTAAAAGGCTCTTCAATTCATGGGAGAAGGAAGGATGGGGGAGTGTTCAGCCTGGAAATAGAGGACAGAGGACAAACAGTGACTGGAAGTCGACAGCTATAGAAGACAGAACTAGACCAATAAATGAATATTTTATAGAGGTAGGTTTCTACTCAGCCCAGAGGAATATTTTCTAGAAAATAAAGTGGGCTAATAGTAGGATGGGAGAGCCTGGAAACAGCTGTACCTCCTTATAATCTAATCCTTCAAGCTGAATCTGGATGTCGACTCATCAGGATACTGAAGATTTCTGAATTAAGTGTTCTGCTTGTGCAGATATCCACCCTTGCACACCCACACATTGTGCACACATAATTCTGTAGAAATTTAAGAAACTATACTTTGATTATAAATGAAAGTTGTAAAGCAAAATTGTTTCTGAAGTCTGTCATGTCAGCCCATCTCCAGGCCATCCTATTTCTTGGTCCAGAGCCCCTCTCTTGGGTGATCATCCAAATCTTCCAATGAGTTTTCCACTCCCAAATCCACTTTGTAGAATCTATTTTTCACAGAATCTCCAGCATATCCTTTTCTAAACTCAAGCAGATTAATTTTATTCTCTCACTTAAAAGCCTTTCTAGGCTCCAAGCATTTATATGGAACACATTTCAAGTGCCTTGCTGAGGCCAACCAGCTCATCTCCAGCCATGGTTCCTGCTGTTCTTCTGGCATGTCGGTGGCCTCAGTTCCTCTGGAGTGCTCTGATTCTTCCCTCACATACTGTTTCTCCTTGTAGACTGCCTTCTACCCTGCAAAATCTAGCTCAGATTTCACCACCATTGGGAGACACTGTTGCCGAGGGTCTTGAGAGCCTTTGGCACACCTTCCTTTGTGTATCTAGACCTTGCACAGCCCCCTTGCTATGTGCTTACTTCTATTGCCCTCTGTCTCTCCTGCTCTGAGCTCATAAAGACAGGCAGTGGGTCTTGGACAGTTTATTCAACCATACGAGAGCAAGGTGCCTGATACAAAAGCAGGTACGCAGCCATACAGAGATATTCTCAGAGACCTTTGGAGTCTAGAAAATCCATGCTTGCTTGCTCTGACATTGGTGGGACCCAACACAAGAGTACAAATGGAAGCCCACATGCCATATGTCTAAATGCCTAAACACTGTTCCATAAAGCTGGTTCTATCTTCCTACATGTCCAAGCATACCTTCGCTGTGGTTATACCAAATATGCGAAAAGCTCTGTTTTTTTTTTTCTTTTAATGAGTCAAAGTCAGCAAAATACCGAAGATGACTGAATTTAATTATTAATGCATGTGTCTGAGAATTCTCTTGATGAGTTGGTGACATTTGCATGAGAATAAAATGAAGACATACATAATTCATAAATTACCATAAACTGATTCCATGAAATTTATTCTCTTCCTTTAACTTCAACAAAAATCACTAATCATGTGATTTTCACATAATTTAGGTCCTATTTATAGTGATCATCTAGAGGATTAAAAATGTAATAGTATTCAAAGTATACAGAATTTAAATATATTTTCATAAAATGGCTAAAAATGAACATCAAAGTGAAAATATAAAATTATTTTTTGTTCGTATTTTCAAAACTTAAACAAGCATAACATTTTCAAAGTTTCATTTTTGAAAAATTGACTCTCAGTAGATGTTTTACAAAATAAAACTCTTTACTTTTCTATTATTAACTGTCCATGTAGCTGCTAATGTAAAACCTCAATATCACACTTTATACATTATATAAATTATGCTAAAATATATATTTAAATATAATGTGAACTATTTTATATTGAAAAATATCCCTTAAAAGCTATGTGCAACTATTTTAAAATCCTTGGTAATTCATGAATTTATGTGGAACTACAAACAGGAATACGAAGAGCAACAGGACAAAGGACTCCCAGTACTACTGGGAAATAATACTTCATTATGCACAATTCTCTGCATTAATGTTACCTTAGGGAAAGGATTTGACAAGTTAAAAGATTTGTCTTTTCTCTTAGCTAAGCACAAATTATTTCCATGCCCCAAAGCTGTATATGCCTCCATTGTTGGACAAGTGACAAAACTCACAAATTTTCATGCCATCCAGGTAACGAGTTGCCCTGTTTTGAGGAATGAGGACCAGAGATATAAAATATTGTTTTTGTTGGCACCTGAATGGAGATAGTTATAAGAACAAATGTTTTTCAGTTAAGGATCATGCTGTGTCAGTGCTTAGTGACAGATCCGAGTGAGGAAGGTATTCACATGTTCTTTAACACATTTTTTTTCCTTCTAATCCTTGCAAGACCCTCTATGTGAATGAATTTAAATGGTTTGATCTCTTCCTTACTTAAGGTACTATTTGCAATCTTGTTTGCACTACAGGTTCATATCCCAAAGGTACAAGACACTGACAATAAGCACCCTGGGGTAGGAATAGAGACCTGGTTTTAAATTCCAATTTTGGCTAATTCATTTTAGGAATTTAGGCAAATCTGAGACTCAGTTCTCATATCAGTAAAATGGGAAAATGAGGATAGTTACTAGGTTTAAGAAAAGTGAAGTGGGAAATGAGGGGAGCTGCTAGGATTAATGCAGTGAATTAAATGGTAGATATTTGTTACAAGCAAATAATTCATAAATTAGGGATCCATTCAGTGTAGCCTTGTATTAGTTGCTAAGGCTACCATAACAAATCACCAGGGCCTGGTGGCTTAAGCCACGGTAATTTATTTCCCTGAAGTTCTGGAGGCTGGAAGTTCAAGACTGAGGTGTTGATTGGCTTGGTTTCCTCTGAGACCTTTCTCCTTGGTGTGCAGGTGGTTGTCTTCCTCCTGTCTCCTCACATGGTCTTTCTTCTATGTGTGCCTGCATCCTAATCTCCTTTTTTTTTTTTTCTTTTTAAAAATAAGGACAACAGTCACACAGGGTTAGACCCACCCTAATGAACTCATTTAACCTTAATTACCCTTGTAAAGACCCTGACTCTCAGTACAGTCATGCTGAGAGTTCTGGGGGTAGGACTTCCATGAATAAATTTTGGGTGGAACATGATTCAACTCATATCAAGCCTTTATTTCCTTTCTTTTAAGCGAATTTCAGATTGTATTTGCATCATCTTAATTCCAATGTAAGAATTTCACTTAATGACAATTTATCATGCTTATTCTAAAAATAGTTCCTGTTGAGGATAGCTATAGGAAGTACTGGAAAGAAGATGTTAAAAGGCCAGTTTAGCTGACACATCCTGAACAGCTTCTAGCAGTGAATATGCCGTGGGCAGGAAAGAATGTTAGCCCTGCTGGGAACGGCCGCTTGCTCAAACTACACTTATACAATGAAAACTACAGAACCCTAAAGAGAGAAATAGAAGAAGATCTTAGAAGATGGAAAAATATACCCTGTTCATGGATAGGCAGAACTAACATCATCAAAATGGCGATATTACCAAAAGTTCTCTATAGGTTTAATGCAATGCCAATCAAAATCCCAACGGCATTTCTTGTAGAAATAGAGAAAGCAATCATGAAATTCATATGGAAAAATAAAAGACCCAGAATAGCAAAAACAATGCTAAGCAGGAAGTGTGAATCAGGCGGTATAGCGATACCAGACTTCAAACTATACTACAGAGCAATAGTAACAAAAACAGCATGGTACTGGTACCAAAACAGGCGGGTGGACCAATGGTACAGAATAGAGGACACAGAAACCAATCCACAAAACTACAACTATCTTATATTTGATAAAGGGGCTAAAAGCATGCAATGGAGGAAGGATAGCATCTTCAACAAATGGTGCTGGGAAAACTGGAAATCCATATGCAACAAAATGAAACTGAATCCCTTTCTCTCGCCATGCACAAAAGTTAATTCAAAATGGATCAAGGAGCTTGATATCAAATCAGAGACACGCCGTCTGATAGAAGAAAAAGTTGGCTACGATCTACATACTGTGGGGTCGGGCTCCAAATTCCTCAATAGGACACCCATAGCACAAAAGTTAATAACTAGAATCAACAAATGGGACTTACTCAAACTAAAAAGTTTTTTCTCAGCAAAAGAAACAATAAGAGAGGTAAATAGGGAGCCTACACCCTGGGAACAAATCTTTACTCCTCACACTTCAGATAGAGCCCTAATATCCAGAGTATACAAAGAACTCAAAAAATTAGACAATAAGAGAACAAACAACCCAATCAACAAATGGGCCAAGGACCTGAACAGACACTTCTCAGAGGAGGACATACAATCAATCAACAAGTACATGAAAAAATGCTCACCATCTCTAGCAGTCAGAGAAATGCAAATCAAAACCACCCTAAGATACCATCTCACTCCAGTAAGATTGGCAGCCATTATGAAGTCAAACAACAACAAGTGCTGGCGAGGATGTGGGGAAAAGGGTACACTTGTACATTGCTGGTGGGACTGCAAATTGGTGCAGCCAATTTGGAAAGCAGTATGGAGATTTCTTGGAAAGCTGGGAATGGAGCCACCATTTGACCCAGCTATTCCCCTTCTTGGTCTATTCCCTAAAGACCTAAAAAGAGCATGCTACAGGGACACTGCTACATCGATGTTCATAGCAGCACAATTCACAATAGCAAGACTGTGGAACCAACCTAGATGCCCTTCAATAGACGAATGGATAAAAAAAATGTGGCATTTATACACAATGGAGTATTACTCTGCATTAAAAAATGACAAAATCATAGAATTTGCAGGGAAATGGATGGCACTAGAGCAGATTATGCTAAGTGAAGCTAGCCAATCCCTAAAAAACAAATGCCAAATGTCTTCTTTGATATAAGGAGAGTAACTAAGAACAGAGTAGGGACGAAGAGCATGAGAAGAAGATTAACATTAAACAGAGATGAGAGGTGGGAGGGAAAGGGAGAGAAAAGGGAAATTGCATGGAAATGGAAGGAGACCCTCAGGGTTATACAAAAGAACATACAAGAGGAAATGAGGGGAAAGGGAAAAATAATACAAGGGGGAGAAATGAAGGTCAGTAGAGGGGGTAGAGAGAGAAGAGGGGTGGGGAGGGGAGGGGAGGGGGGATAGCAGAGGATAGGAAAGGTTGCAGAACATGACAGTCACTAGTATGGCAATATGTAAATCAATGGATGTGTAATTGATGTGATTCTGCAATCTGTATATGGGCTAAAAATGGGAGTTCATAACCCACTTGAAGCAAAGTGTGAAAGATGATATATCAAGAACTATGTAATGTTTTGAACAACCAACAATAAAAGAAAAAAAAAAAAAACTACAGGAGCACAGTCTTTCCTAAAGGTGGGGGAGGTGGGGCTTCAGCCCCCTGTGGTTAAGTGAGGGGTGGGAGGAGGTGAGGCTGTGAGCAGGAGTCTGAGGGTGCCTGTGGATGAGTCTGGGTGGAGTTGATCTTATAGCCTCGGTGGGGGTGGGGGGGATCCTGTGGGTGGCTATGTGAGAAGCAGGTATGCCACTCTGTACTCAATTCTCCCAGGCCAACTTTGAAGCAGTGAAGGAAAGTCTTTGAGGCCTCAGAATTCTTTGCTCTTGAAGAATAAATATCCTTTTCAGCTGATTTAAAATTAGATCTGTGGATAATCTAAGAGTGTACAGAATATCACTTTTCTCCCCCTGAAAATCTAGAGGTCTATATGGGGACTCTTTTCTTTCTATGGATATGAAAGGGGAAATACTGCCAGACGTTGCTTAATGATAGGGATACATTTGGAAAAACACATTGTTAGGTGATTTTGGTCTTGTGCAAAACACATAGAGTGTGCTTATACTAAGGTAGCTATAGCATTGCTGGCAATAGAATCTCACGGGTCCATTGTTGTACATGCAATCCATCCTTGACCAAAATGCTGCTACGGAGCACGTGATGGTAGAATAATGTAATATTTCTTGACTTTGTGTGCTGACCCCCTTTAAAAGGAAAAAAGCATGTCTGTGGATCCTGTGTTATGAACATAATTACTGTGTTTTGACATAAAGTTAGTCATGAATTCTTATTCCTATATATCTCCTTTATAACTGCAATCAAAACAAATTTATACATTAAGTACAAAAAATTTGCAAAACCTAATACGTTCAAATTAACATTAATTTAACTTGAAAAGTAATGTTTTACTATGACAAAATAGTAAAATATGTCTCTAGTGTTTGTTTTAATGACCTTATTCTGTTGACTTTGAGGATGTTATTTGAGTTGCCCTTGTGACTATTTTTAATAGTGACAAATTTTATTCCTGAATAACAAACCAATCAGTTTAATGGCACATCTTGAAGTAAAGTTTAATAAGAATTCATCCTTTATCAAAGAAATTATATCACTTACATTTTATGGTTTACTCTAATAATGGCACCTGAACTACTATGGAGATGAGGCCCAGATTTGCACCTGGTCAGTGTGAATGCAGAACTTTGGGTTCTGAGAAGGCAGTTTGGGTTTTGGCACACTGATACCATCTTGTGCCTTCTGATAAATGACAGATTTCCCTCCATTCTATTGCCTTGCTGAAAAAATTCTTTTTGTGGGTTACGGATTCTCAAATTATGGGGTAGTACTTAATTATAGTCACATGCCTAATTTACAATAGACTTTTAATTATGTTTAATATTTCATTGAATGAAGACACAACTTAAATTAGATTCATATCAAACTCTTGTACCTCAAGATGACATCATCCACAGAGAATGAGAGCTCTAGAGAAAGTTTAAAAGGATCTTCTGAAAAACATTATCCCTACAACTCAATACATTTTAGGAAATTTATTGAGATATCATCCATATGTCATACAATATGCTCAATTAAAGTATACAATGGTGTTTGGAATATAACAGACTTAAGCAGTCATCACCACAATTTTAGAACATTTTTATCACCTGTCCCATTAACTGTCACTCCCATTCCCCCACATCCTCATCCCTCTTTGCCCCAGAAAACCCCTAATCTACTTTGTGTCTTTATAGCTTTGTCTATTCTGGACGTTTTATTTAATGGAATCTCACAATAGGTAGCCTTCTTTCACTTAACATAGGGTTTTCAAAGTTCATTCATACTGTAGAATGTGCCAGTACCTTATGTATTTTGTTTGTTGAATAATATTTCATCATATGGGGCTGGGGTTGTGGCTCAGTGATGGAGCACTTGCCTCGCATATGTGAGGTACTGGGTTCGGTCCTCAGCACCACATAAAAATAAATAAACAAAATAAAGATATGTGCCCATGTATAACTAAAAAAGTATTTAAAAAATTTTTAAAAAATATTTCATCATATGGATATCTCACATTTTATTTATCAATTCACCTGCGGATGGATGTTTAGGTTGGTTCCACTTTGGGGTATTATGAATAATACTGCTATGTCAGAGTTTTTGTGTGAAAGTTTGTTTCCATTTTCTCTGGGATATATGCCAGTGGGGAGTTGCTAGGCCATGTGGAAACTCTGTTTAACATGCTGAAGAACTACTGAGCTGTTTCCCATGGCAGCTGTGACACTTTTCCTACCTGAGATATATAAGGGCTGCAATCTCTCTGCATCCTTTTTGACACTTGTTATTGTGTCTTTTTCTATTATAGCCATCTTTGTGGGTGTGAAGAGCCATCTCATTGTCATTTCGATTTGCATCTCCTTAATAAATTGGTTATTAAGCTCAATGTGTTTTTGAATGGGTGTTCAATGAACATGAGAAGGTGAGACAGCAATGTACAGTCATTTCTGAAAGCTCAGACTGTGACCAACTAGCTATACATCTTAGCTAGGGGTTTAACATCTCTGAATTTTAGCTTCCTTGGTACAAGATGGGATTGTTATCTCGTAAGAGATACAGTGAAGATTAACTAAAATGATATGTGAAAGCTCTTGGCACATCACTTGGCTGGTGCTGAGCACTCCCAAGACTAATTATCCTGAACTTCATGGCTCTTCCTGGCATTGAATCCCATAGAACTTTGTCCTCTTTGTTAGTTTATTGTCTTTCCAAGTAGAATATAAATTTCCTAAGGGCATGAATGGTGTTTTTTACATTCTTCTTAAAATTCCCATGTTACTTTTCATAGTCTAAGCAGGGATAATTGGGAGAAGTTTCATGGATTCAGTTGTAAGAAAACAGAATTTTAAAGAACACAGAGATTTAGAACATGTACATATGAAGGAGATCATTTGAGGCAGAGAGAATGAGATGGGTAAAGGCACAGATACAGAGAAATGTAGTGGCCTCATAGGTCCCAACAATGAATTCAGCAATGAATTCAGTTTGAAGGAACTTTTGGGAATATGAAAGGGAATAAACTAGATAAGGCTGAGAAGGGAGAGGCTGGGAGTCAGCCTTTGTTAGACTCACATGTCTAGCCAGAGCCATAACTTCAGACTGGTTCACGCAGACCCAGGGATGGTGGTTTCTGTCACTCAAGTAGAGAGGTTGGGATGTCAGGCAGGGAAGAAGAGGCCAGGCCTGCTGCAAGGCTCAGCCCATAGTTTCATGGAGCCTGTTCTGCTTCTGTGTCATTGGAGACAAGAACTGAGCCTTTTCAGATGGTCTTAACAGACTTTCCTGAAGGATTTATGAGTAGGCGAGGCACAGGCTAAGGGAAGATTCATTGTGGAGCCTGGTCTCCTGTGGTTCTCAAAGAAGTCTGAGGAGGAAGGTAGCTTCCTCTTTTTGGTCTCCACACAGTCATCACTCATATGGGGTACCCAGGTTCATGATTAAAGGCTATGATGAATTTTTGTTCTTTCTTTCTTTTTTTTAATATCCAGAGTGCTGTTGCTTTTCTACCTGCTCAGGTAGGCTGAGCAGCCTCCGTCACTGGTGACTGGGTGAGTGCACCAGCATGGCTTCACTTTTTCTTTGTCAGAGGATATGATGACCTTTCCCATCTCAAACCTAAGACCTCTCCATGATCACTCAGGGATTTGGTGGGGTG
>NW_026000229.1:31375108-31394102 GCF_001458135.2 Marmota marmota marmota
TGCAAATAGGGTCATTTGTTCTCTAAGCCTGTGCTTGTTCAAAAGACAAACTGACCTCTCTTCTATTATAAAGAGTAAGTAGACACTAATTTATAGTCACTTTACTTCCCACTAAATGACTATTGGAAATAATAAAAGGCCTGCATAAAGGCCAACCAGAAAATCCTCAACTGGAAATATCAGTGGACAATTGTCTTCAGACTCTTAAGTCCCATTTAGCATTTGGTGACTGTTTTCTTGCCTGTTGTCAGGTGCACCCAAATCTTTCTGTTCTTCCTGAGCATTGAAAAAGAATGTAGGTTCTCAAAAGGTAACAAGGAACGTGCTGGATTCAGTAAGCTGCCAGAGCTGCCTGAACATACCAGGATGAGCTGGGAGAGATTTCCCAGCACAACTTTCCCACCTGGGGTCCATTTCCATGGGCACAGTGTGTCCTCTGAAAAGGTCATGCAGCTATTCGCAGCAGGAGGTGTGCTTGCAGTAGCCAGGGCTCCTCTCACTCCTACATCCTGGCTCACCTTGCTCAGAGAGTCCTTGGGCCTTGGGGACAAGGACAAGAAAGTACAAATGAAGAAGGGTATGCTGAATAAAATTATATTCAGCAAGCCTAGAGGCAATGACTCTAGCTGGCAACATCACAGGTACAACCCTGGAAACATGTGGAGGGCTTGGGAAAGGTCAGCCACTTTTGCCCCTCTGCTCACTGTTTCTGTTTTCACTTTTTCCCAGGCTTGTGGGTGCTCACATTCAGGCACACATCATACTTCTTCTGAATTAGAGATGTCAATCAAGGAGACGGAGTTAGGGTTTGGAAAAGTTTCTTAAGAAGGATGTATGGAGGGCCCACAAGGTGGAAGTAACCTAGATTAAAGACTGATGGTTTCAAGGCAATTAAAGAAGAAGGGTGTGTGGAGTGAAAAGGAAACGGCAAGAGGGAGAAGATGAGTCAGGCATCTTATACATTTGGTCAATGGTAAATGGAAGGCAAATGATGGACAGCTTCCAAGCCTGCTGCTCAAAAGGCATCCTGAAGGAATCTTGGGCTCAGGGTATAATAACTGCTTTTCATGCTGATATTTCCTAGTGTTGTAAATGTGGAAAAACCATATAATATCCTTGAAACTCAATCACCTCAAGTGTAAACATTCATGAATGATAATATCCAACAACATCATTGTAGAGATCAAGTGAGATGGTACATGTGAAAGCATTTTGTAAACTATAAGTACTATCTAATATAATGATTGTATACCATCTCACTCTCATTATTCACATGAACCCGGCCAGAGACTAGTTAGACTTGATCAAATGAGTTTCAAAGAAGCACACATTCATTACTTTCTAGTTCATAGTGACCTGGACTCAGGTTGTGATATGGTAGTAGCCACAGAGGGCTTACTATAAAAAATGCTCATCTTCATGCTTTGAAAGCTTTTATGATGCTTCTTATGCAAGATACCCTATGGTATTCACTTGGTAGAGATACAAATATTTCAGAAACCTCAGAGAGGAGTCCTTGTCTACCACTTTACCATTTCCCTCTACCTGGAAAGTTGGGTTTATGCTGAGTCATCCTACTTAAAGGATGGAGCTCTTTTGGGCAGAAATGTACTTTTGTGCCCTGTGGTTTTTGCAAGGTTGAATGAGAGAGTGCCAAGTGAAGCGATAATGAATTATAAAGTGTGAAGGGTGAGTGCCACAGGGACATTATTGCTGCATTGCCCTGGAAACAAATGGAATCTCAAGTGAGAAGAACTGAGTTCAAGTCCTGATTCTGTCGCCAGTCACCATGTATTTATGGAACCTTGCTCAGATTACTGATCTCTCGAGGCCTTAGCTACGTTATCTGAAAAAAGTAGAAAATGTGGAAATACTCACCTTAACATAGAGCAGGATGTGGGGAGGACAAAATACATGACAGAAGGCTTTCTAAAACTGCAAAGTGCTAAATTAGTGCTCTTGTTGGTGTCAAGCATGTGAGCCATCTGTTTTCTCTTCCTCTTGTTCATCTCTCTGTCCCTCAGGGCACAAGCTCTGCCCCTATATTGCATGTATCTGAACCCCACAGAGGGCTGGTTTGCTGATTCAATAGTCATAGCCTTTCAGATCCACAGTGGCTCTTCAGAACAAGAGCTGTGGAGAGGCAAGGAGTACAGAATCCCAGGCTGGACCTCAAGGTTTGTGCTGTACTTCTAATGAAGGTGATTTCTGGTAATCATTGGTGTTGAATACCTCCATTGTGCATCCTCCATCATTTTTATGATAAGAAAGATGTCATCTGAGTAGCATCTGCAGAATCCTGGCTGAGAAGTGAGTTGGTTTAAAGCATTTCATTTCAGATTACTCATAAAGATTCCAGTGGCACTGTACCTTCATTCCACCTGGCAGTCAATTCTCTTCAAGCACACAATAGCCTAAGTGTCATCTTTTGAGCCTAACTACTGCAGTTTAAAAGTCCCCTGAACCCGAACAAAAACATTTGTTTTCTTCTAAGTGTGAGCTTCTTTACAGCTGGGTTTAAATTCCTTTTATGTCTGTTCTGAAATGCAGCTTATGTTAGCCAGTCACAGTGACAGACTTTCCTCGCCTTGCTTTTCTCTTAGGACCCAGAAGTGGTTCACCAGTTGACATACAAAGGGCAGTTGCAGGCTTGATCTGACTGACAGCTTATAGGCTGTCGTGGCCCAGCGTTCAAGGGGAGATGGAGCTCTCATTTAGTATGACGTCTTGCTATCTGGAGAAAATTTGTCCTGATATGGCCAGGAATTTTCACTCACCTGAGGAAAACTGACATCTTTCAATACTTATGATGCACCACCAACATGGGTTTTCTCCCTTTTTGGCCAGTGACAACAGGAAAGCATTTTTTACCTCGTGGAGCAAAACTGACATTTTTACTTTGCTATTATCTTTGAAATGTTGGGATATTATTTTTCTTAATACTAAATTTTTAGGGCATTGGTTACAAAGCCATCCATCTGAGGATTTTATTTAATAATAATAATGAGATGAGTATGATTTTCTTTTGCTGGGAAGGAGGGCATTGTGGAAAGAGCTCTAGTTCTAAATTCAGAAGATGTGGGTTTGGCTCTTCTACTAATTATCTTGATGACCTTGGGCAAGAAATTTAACCTTTGTAAGTCTATGAAGTGGGAGATAATAAGGATTATTGGAATTTCAAATGAGCCATTGCATATGATTGTTGAATGGTATGTAAGTGAAAGGTTATCATCATGGAATAATTATTGTTTTAGCTACTGTGAGATGGAAGGTACATTTTGAGTTTCTTGGGTTTAGTCAACAGGCTCTGTAAGATTCTTACTCTTGTAACTGCATAGAATGGTGATAATTCTCCATGCAACACAGCGACCTTCCCAGTGGTGTTATTGTCCTATGATGAGGAGGAGGAAGATAGGGTTCCTTGATGAATAAATTTACACTCAAATGGATGGTGACTTCCTGAAATTCTTCAAGTCCTGAAATCATAGTGATAATTGCTATGGTCTGAATGTTTGTGTCCCCCCACCTCCACGTTCATAGGTTGAAATCCTGGCCTCCAAGATGACAGTATTCGAAGTGGGGTCTTTGGGGGCGGTGATTAGGTCATGATGGTAAAGCCCTAGGACTTGAATGGGATTAGCACCCTTATAAAATAGGCCCAAGGGAGCTCTGTCGCTCCTTCCACCATGGGAGGACAGAACAAGAAAGTGCCATTTATGAACCTGAGAGTGGGCTCTCACCAGACACTGAATCTTCTAGTACTTAACTTTGAACTTCCCAGTCTCCAGAACTGTGAATAATAGATTTCTACTATTTATAAACCACCTAGTTTATGGTATAAAATACTTAGTTTATGGTGTTTCATTACACCAGCCCAAACAGACTAAGACAATGATTTCCAGCCTTAATAATTGCAATAAGTCTAAGGAATTCTTGGATCCTAGACAATGACTCATTCATTCATGTCAGAGGCAGTGAGGAGAGAACAACGAGGAAACAGGTGATACCATGCCTAGGGCTTGACAAATAACAGTTGCTTGGTTGTATCAGTTGACAGAATATTATTCTAACATCTCCTTGGGTCTTTTGTGTCAATTCAGTGTAACTGACACCAAGATAATTAGGGGCCCAAGTGCTATGCAAGAAAAATGTATAGAGCACATCTATCTCTGTCCTGAGGAGCTTACAGACTTGTTAATCTCGTCTTTTTTTGGTGCTGCCACTCTATCGTCTATATCCATATTCATATATGCATCTATATTTATATCTGTATCTTGCTTAAATCTACTTTGGAGGGGATTGTGCTCTTTATGAAAGAGCTGTTCCACAGCTGTCTGACTCAGTACCCACTAGGAAGCAAGTCTGGCTGCCCCAAAGTTGGGCTCAGAGAGGACTGAGATCTGCAATTGGTGTATCAAGGATAAATGATAAAATGTGAAGAGAACATTTGGCCCTCGAGGTGGATTGGTGGAAATGAGGACAGTGTTTGGGATTAATGATAACTCTTGTGTGACTATGTCAGTACATTAGTTACAAAATGATCTGGTCCACCTAGTCATAAGGCTCCAGCCTGGGCAGATACTGACAGAGTAGGTGCCACCTCTCTTTTTCAACACGAGGCCTTTGACACTGCTGTCTAAGGGAATATCAGATCCTCCACTGAGGCTATACTAATAGCTTCTGTTGTCATGGTCCCATGAATGCTTCCCACTTGCTCCTTCACTCATTAATACATTTGTTCATTCAATAAATATTTACTGAGTGTCTACGATATTCCAGGGACCACTCACAATATTACCGACCAAACATGATAAAAAAGACATGATCATTGCTTTCATGGACCTTACTTACCATTTACTATTAAAGAAACGTGAATGGGTTAAAATTATCCCTGAAATTGACATACATATACCTGCAATAAGTGCTACAAAGAAGGACAACCAGGTCCAGAGGAGGATGTCAAGGAAGATCTGAAGAGTGGAGGATAAGAAAAAAAGGTGTGCAGGAGGGCTCTCCAGTCAGAGGAGATACCACACACAAGGCCTCTTCTCTGTTGGTCTGAGGGAAGTCAGAGTCCAGAGTAGAAGAGTGAGCAGAAGCAGGGTGACCTGAGATTGGAGAGGAAGGGACGAGCCTTCGGAGATCAGGGCTAGAGCTAAGGATGTTAAGTATATAAAAATGAGAAAGAGTTTTAAGCAAGGGCACCATATGGTAGGATTTACAACTTGAAGTTTCCTTTGGCTCCTGGTTGAAGAGGAATTGGAGGGGGACCTGATCGCTCCGGCTGCAGGGTTGCCAGGTAAGCTGCTGTCTGGGTCTCTGGAAGAGAAGGCAGCGGCACAGTGGGCATGGATGGAGGGCAGTGGTGAGACTGGGAGACACTGAGGAGGCAAGCCTTGAGGGAGGGGTTTCTTATGAGGCTACAGAGAGAGAAGGAAGGAGGTGAACTCAGGACTCAGGCGGGCTGGTCAGGAAGAAAGAAGGAAGGCACAAGCTATACCTGGGCAGTCCCAGTTGGCCCACACCAGGAGAGAGCAGCAGGCAGGCTTTTAAGTTTTTTATTCGTTATACTTTATGAACACTGCACTAAGCCCAATTTGTCCAAATTGGTTTCAACTTTAAGAAGATTTGCTTTTGAGGTTAACTGTGTTGGGGTTTGTTGAACTCCTGGGTTCAGATCTGATTGATTTTCAGGTCTGTGTGTCTGTGCATATGTAGAGAGATGGATATTTAGTGCTTGGGCTCTGAGTTTCCACCCCCTTTTGCAATGTGGATTTCAAGGCCATGAATAGTACTTCCCCGGTCCTCTCTCTCCATTCCCCTTCACTGACTTTCACCAATGAACCAGAAAGTGCAGCTAGCCTGAGGCTATCGAACACCTTTCCAGTTTCCATTTTCAGTTCTTTGGTCATTCTCACCTTGGGTGTTAGGATGGGTTAGGCTTCTTTCTGGATGCATGATCTCACCTGTTTGTGAGGGTCCTTCAGGAATTGAGAGGGCAAGGACACCACTGTAGGCAGTTTTAATTTTATTTGCCACCCAACTGAGGCAAAACTGTGACCCACACCATCCCAGCCCATTGAAGTTTCAAAGTTTTAGAGCCAAGTGCCTTACAATGATAGTACCTGTTATTTTTATTGTATGAAATGGAAATTGGTATTACAACAATCTCCTTTTCATACAATAAAAATAACAAGTACTGTCATTACAAGAAAGAAGAGTTGTCTTGACATTTTCGGGGGGACCTGATATGAAGAAATGCTTTTAATCACATGAAATTTACTGCTCCTGAGTAGTATATCCAATTGTCTTTCCACCTAATTGACCAATAAATGCAAATTTATTGAGCATTTACTATGTGCCGGGCCTGGTGCTGGAAAGGAAGAATGAGAAATTCAGTGATGAGTCCAGTCTTGGCTTAGCAGTGCTTCTCAAATGTTTCTGTGAAATACCCTGGTGGTCAAGAAGACTGAAGGAGAATGGGAAGCGAACTTTTGCTTGGGATGCTGCTGGTGGTGGCGGAGGCAGCGGGACTTGAATTGTCTTGTCATATCTCCCTTGATATTTATTTGAGGACTTTTGTTTTAGTTAAAATTTTATGCACATCTTGCCCTTGAGTCTATTATGTATCCATACTTGTTTAAATATTAAGTGTCCCCTAATGTAAGGAAAAAAACCTGTTAGTCTTGTTTAAATACATCATGCTTATTCTGTAACCCCATGAGTTCCCTGGCACACACATGAGAATCCCCAGGCATAGGTACCATGAGAAAGACAGGGAAGAGAGCTCAATGTTAGGTGGGAGATAAGATACAGATGATAACAACACAATGGAGAAAAGAAGTGGTGTGTAGTTTGAGACAATAATAGAAGACTTTAAAACTGGGTTTTGAAGGAAGAATTAAGAATGAATCTCACTATTAAGTATATCCATAAGACATTAATTAAAAAATGTAAATAAACAAATCAGTAGAGGAAAGGGAACAGAGAGAAGTAGGAGGGTAAGGGTAAAGGTAAGTACTGCAAAGTTAATTGCAGCAAATTATACTCCAAGCATTTATAATTATATCAAAATAAATCCTACTATTATGTATAACTATAAAAAAAGAATTTTGAGGGGGCCAAGAGAAGCTTTCCAGGAATTGAAAATTGCATATGTAAATGGGAGGTTTGAAATAAAATGACTTGTTCAGGGAATGGTAAAGCAGTTCCCAGTTCCAAGAGTTTTGAGTTTGTGGGAAGGGAAGGAGCTAGGAGAGGAGTTTGAAGTCAAATTGAAAAAGATATTAAATGTCATACCAAGAGCCTGAACCAAGTGCAGAGCCACTGATTCTGTGGGTGCTGAGAAATAGTTTAAATTTTTTTTTTCACTGTGGAAGCATGAGTAGGTTCATGTCCTAGGACTATCACTGAATAGGACAATTAGAGCGGGAGGGTATCAACTCCAGAATCCCCTTTGTTCTCTGTGGGGCAGCCCACTCATTCCTGATTCTCATTAAATCTTGGGATGGGGTCTTGCAATTGGTATGTTCAGATATTTCATTTAAAATCTGAGTGCGATTTGCCAGAGTTGGGATTTGCTGATCTTCGGTGATCCTTTCACAGTGCACGTGAGAAGAGGTGGAGACCTGGAGAGGTGGAGCCATTTTCCAATGTCACCAGGTAATTATTGGCAGAAGAAGCACTCACACATGGTCCTTCCACTCCCAGTCACGAATTCCCCCCACTAACACGGGCCAGGAGTTTTGACCCAGGTCGAATTTCTCGGTTCACCTTCTCCCTTGCATATTTCCCCATCCCTGAAAGGCCTGGGGGAGGACAGGTTGTTTTGCAAGGTACTGAAAGTTCTGTGACCCAGCCAAGGTCAGTTCTGCATTCCTATTAACATACTGTGGATAATGGATGTCTAAAAGTCTGAGGGCATAAATATTTTAATGTAGCCATACTGTGTCGCTGTTTCTTTCAGACCTGCACTTCCATTTTTTATTTACTTTTATATGTTGCTGGCATAAGGCCACAAGGTTTTCCATCAACAGAAATGGCTGCTGATTGAAGCGATTTGCTTTCTCCCCTAGCGCTGTAGAGAGACCCATTCTCCAAAGCAGGTGTTTTTAGATCAGGATGGGCTGTGGGACGACACAGTAGGGAATACACTTGGTAAAGCAATGCCATAAATTGGACTGGTGTCGGCCTCCTGATTTAATGCTTTGCTCTATTTGGTCATGAATTATATATTCTTTTTCAGATTGATCATTTCTCCTGCTGATAAAGGGACAGTGCTCTACCAAGTGGTTTTGGCCCCTGACCTAAGAAATATACTGATGCATCAAAATTCCCTAAGCTGACAACTTGGATGAACTCTGAAAACTGTAAATCTGCAAAGCCAGAAAGGCCAGGCAGGCCTTGTGTGATACAACTCTCCTCTCACTTAGTATTCATTGACTACCATCATGGCCGTGCAATTCCTCGGCGGCTGCTTTTTACCCAACATAATTTGCAAATTGATTGTTCTTCCTTGGGAGCCTTTCTTAATTAAATAATAGCTGCAGTTATTACCCACAGACAAAGGAGACATATTAGTGTCTTGGCAGAGGACAGTCTCAGCTCAGTGGATTGTCATCCGTTGCCAGTCTTGCCATGGACTGTTGTATGTGGAGCTCTGGGTGGTTCCTTCTCTAGGAATGGACTCGCGTTCCTTGTCCATAAAGAGCTAGAATCCAGTGAGTCAATGGTAATGTCCCATCATAATGCATGAATAGAGTGCCTTGCTTTTCAAGATATTTATTCCAAGCAAGTCCCCATTCCATTTTCATACTCTGGGTGAAAAACCACTGCAATCTCCATTTAAACCTGATGAGAAAACCAAAGCAGGGAGAATTTAGAGGTTTTCCCAAGCTTACCCAGAAAAGTGAGAACCAGGACTAGAATATTGAATGGGCAACCTGCTTCCTTGTTGACTTAGACCCAAATGTACTCATTCAGTACCATTTTCTAAAACCCAACTATGATTGGCTCCAGTGGAGGGAAAGTAAACAGATGGCTTCTAGGGGCATCAGCCTTTTCACCAGATCTGTGGTTCTGAATTCTTGATAGGTTTCAGAAACATCTGGGAAACTTGTTCCCAAAGTGCAATTACCTGAGCCACAACAGCCTTGGGTGCTGACAGGTCTGGGATATGCCTCCACATCTGCATTTTCAAAAGTTCTTTGGGTAATGAGATGGTCAGCTAGGGTGGAGAATACAAAACAAGGCATTTGTCTTACCCAGGCTCGCGCAGGGCATTGTGAAGTGGAACCTGGACTCCTGACACATGGACCCAGTCAGCCTGGAGATGTGTGGGAAAGTAGGTTTCATTATCAGGAGTAGTCCGGAACACTGAAAAAGGAAGAACACAGTTTCTGCTTCCAGGAAACATACCGGTGCCCCTGAAACCATGTGTCTCTCTCCTAGGCTTAGGCTATGCCACTGTAGTAGCTGCAACAAGAAAGCCTGTTCCCGTATCCTCACTGGGTCTTTCTTATACTCCTCCCTTCCCCTCTCACATTTAAAATTCCCTTCCTCCATCAAAATCCTTGAGTCTCCTCCAAGGCTCAGCTCACATGCATTTTTCTCTACTTCTTCTCTCAGGGGACTCTCTTTCCTCTCTGTTCTCTATCACTTTGTACCTCTATGGATTTATTTTATTTTTATTTATTTATTTTTTGGTACCAGAGATTGAACTCAGGGGCAGTTGGCCACTGAGGCACACCCCCAGTCCTTTTTTGTATTTTATTTAGAGACAGGATCTTCCTGAATTGCTTAGCGCCTTGCTGTTGCTGAGGCTGGCTTTGAACTCGTGATCCTCCTGTCTCAGCCTCCTGAGCTGCTGGGATTACAGGTGTGAGCCACTGCACCTGGGTGTACTTCTGGATTTTATTGAGCCACTGTAGTAAAAATCATTTTTCATTCTTTGGGTTAAATTTCCTTTCCATTTTTGTGTCCCTCCCAGTGGCTAACCCAGAGCCTCAAGCAATGGTAGTGCAGAGTATTAATTTGCTGAGTTAAGTTGACTAATTGAACTCTTATTATATCTGATCCACTGGTTCAAAAGACCCTTCACTGATTAAAAACAGTAATCAGTGATGTTCAAACTTAGAATACACATCTCCATCAATAACTCTATCCTTCGACAGTTTTAAAAATATAAACCTAATATCCACATACAAAATTAACTCAGAATAGAAGAGGAAATAATTGCTGGTTTCAATGATGAGTTCACATTGGCCATTGGTAAGTAGGTCATTGGTACAGATCTCAGATGTAATTAAATGTTAGGTCATCAGTGTGAACCAAGATTGTCCCACACAGCTAGCCTGTGGCTGTTAAGTGTTGAGTACTTGTCCACCTGCATATTACCCTGGGGATGACCTTGGCTTTGTTTCTTCTCCCCATTTTATTTAGAGACCCTGTACTTGTCCACCTGCATATTACCCTGTCTCTAAATAAAATACAAAAAAAGGAGTGGGGGTGTGCCTTAGTGGCTGACTGCCCCTGAGTTCAATCTCTGGTACCAAAAAATAAATAAATAAAAATAAAATAAATCCATAGAGGTACAAAGTGATAGAGAACAGAGAGGAAAGAGAGTCCCCTGAGAGAGGAAGTGGAGAAAAAATGCATGTGAGCTGAGCCTTGGAGGAGACTCAAGGATTTTGATGGAGGAAGGGAATTTTAAATGTGAGAGGGGAAGGGAGGAGTATAAGAAAGACCCAGTGAGGATAAGGGGACAGGCTTTCTTGTTGCAGCTATTAGAGTGACATAGCCTAAGCCTGGAGCATTTCATCAAGGAGACATCAGGAGGCAAAACCTATTCCTGACCCATCTGCTCCGTTAACCCCACCACCCCCATCCTGAATGCTAGCAAAATATTTCACAGAGTTGTGAGCTGAGGGTGGCTGCTTTAGCAGAGTATGAACCCTTGCTTGGAAAGGTCGAAGGTCATAGCTGGTGTTAGGAGAAAGTTCTTCTCTCTCTTCCTTTATTCTCCCTCTTCCTTGTAGCTCCTGGAGACAGGCTTCAGGATCTGCTGCATTGGGCTGCTCACTCCTCCTGTATAACTTTTCTAGCCATGTTTTTCTGGGCAGGGCTTTAAGAAAAACTCAAGGTCAACTGTAGCCAGGCTCCATTTTTCATGTAAGGGTTACACGATCTTGTTAAGTCTATAGAGATGATTCATCCTGCCTAGAAAAGCAAAACTGTGGCAAAACTGCTTCCTGTGTCTTGATGTGGCAATGGGCCTGCAGGGTGCCATATCAGCCATCTCACAGTGGGTAAAATCTTAGCTCCAGCATGGCCTTGAATCTGAGCTGTTGGTAAATAAGACATACCTGGGATTGGGTGAGTCACAAAGCTCCTTGTTGGAGCAACACTGAGGGTTGTTAAGAAAAGTAAGTCATCAAGACCAACAAATCTGTCCTCAGACATTTGAAGGCTCCCTGTGAGGAAGGATGAGTGAACTTGCCCTGCAAGACCCTATTGAGTAGAACTGGACCAGGTCACAAATATTTATTTCCCCAAACTGCCTTCCTTCTCCAGGTGCTGGCCATGCTGGCTGGCCTCTTATTCTATATGCACGCAGTTGCCTTTGCTGAAATACTCTTTGCATCCCTTCCCCCTGCCCGAAAAATCTAGACTTCCTTTGGGTACCAGCCTAAAGATCACTTCCCCAGAGCAAGAAGCTTCCCTTGAAACGTCTAGACCAGGGATTTTCTACATCAACACTATTGAGATTCTTGGACCTCTTAATTCTTTCTTGAGGGGAGGCTCTCTGGTGCACGGTAGGATGTTTCTTAGCAGCATTCCTGTCCCTTACCCACTGGGTGCCAGTAGCATCTGCTCTGTTGTGATAATACAAAATGTCTCCAGATATCTGAGTGTTTCTTAGGGATTAAACCACCTCATTCCTGTCCTCTCCCCATTAATTGAGAACCACTATTTTAGACTGTATGTCCCTTTGGTTACACCTGTGAAATTCTTCACCCTCTAGACCTCTTACTGCTTGTTTAATGTCTATCTCCTTCACCCTGTCAGCTCCTTGGTGGCAGGGACAGGTTCCAATATTCTCTGCTGCACCTGACCTTTCAAGTCATTACAAGTCAGTGACAGGATGGACTGGTTTTAGCTCAGAGCTGTCCACAGCCAGCATAGCCTTCTCTAATTTTATTGAATTTCCTACAACCAGAGGGGTCTGAATGAGGCACAGTCATTTGTTGCGAATGTTGTAGAGAAGATTTAAGCCCTGAATGGGTGATCTTGAAATTTCCTTCCAGTTATGAGATTGTACGGAATTTTGGCTCTCAGCCACCCTATGGGTAACTAATTAAATCACAAGGAGGAGGCCAACTCTCCCTCTATGGTCAGGTGCTAAGTGTTCCCAAGAAGAGGCTGATGTAACAGGGAGAGTGACCTTTGAGTGGATCAAGAGTCACATGAATATGGAATGCTTTTCTCCCCTCTCAAGAGGTCATTTGACCCATATCCTAAGGGCTAGGATCATGCTTGAAGGGTTTAGAAAACATCCTGTTCAAATTCCCACCCTGCACTCTAGCAAGCAGAGCTGTGTGGCCTTCTGGTGTATGATGTGGGTGAGGGAGGGAGCCTAGCACCCTTCGCGGGCAGGGTGGAAGGTGCCTGGGACAGAATTCTTCAGACTTGAAGGTTACAGCATTGTACTTTATTGCTTTATTTTTCTTTCCTTCTAGCATCCCCCGCCCCCATGGGACAAAGAAAAGTAAGCAGAGATAGATGTGCACTCTCTAGGCCTATACTTGAATCCAAGGGCTATAAAATAATTGCCTTTGACTTCTTTCTCATGCATGATCTCAATCTTCTTCACAACCCAATGAAGGAGGTGGGATTCCATCTACTTTCTGAAGAAGCAACTGAAGGGGTCAGCAACTTGCTCAATATCACATAGCTAGGGAGGAGCCTGGGGCAGAATCCATCCATATCTCCTGTGCCCTTTCCATGCCTACCAGGAGCAGAGTAGAAACCTTCCACCCTAAGCCTCTGTGTCAAAAAAAGTCCCAGGGAACTGGCATCATCGTGATGAAAACTATCACTTAAACTCAAATTACTGCTGCTTTTGTGACTGCTTCTTAAGCTCTTCCTATGACTTGACTTGATTATGCCTTTGCAAAGCTCTCTTTATATGTCTGCAGCTGAACTTTCTAAAATCATCGTACATCTGAATTAACATAGTGAATTGAGCCTGTGTTTATTTCTCTCTAGAAGCAAAATAAAAGAAGAGAAATAAGGAAATGCTAATCTGCAAGGACAAGAAATGGAGAAACAGGATGATAGAAGGTGGGTAAAGTATGGGAATAAAGTGGGGTGCAGGGATGGAGGGGTTGAGGGAAGTCACCAAAATTCAAGGCAGTTCCCGCTGGAGAATCTCAGAAAGAATAAAGGTAGAGGAAGCAATAAGGTCATCCAGATTCTTTCCACCTCCCACCTCAGGCGGCTGACCCCTCCTCTTTGGCCTCAGCAGACCATCTGAGTGAATATGAACCTGAATATGAACCTGAAAGGCCCTGACTTCAGATATGCCAGATATAGCCAAAGCCTGGGCAGAGACACTGGGGGAAAAGAGGGGCTTCAATAAGTTTGCACTTGGAACAAACAGTAGGAGTCTACCAACCCTATTCTCCTGCTTGGCTTTTTGACTTCTAAAAGTCAGGCTTCTACCCAACACCTCAGGACAGAGATTAGATGATTATTCTCAGGGAAACTAAACCAAAAGAAAAGACCTAAAGAACTAGATATTTTGGATGTCCTTCAGTGGAAGATCTGAATCACATTATCTTCTATGGTGGCCCGTGGTTCACAAGTCCTACCCCATGCATACACACCATCCATTCATTGATTAGATGACTTACTCTAGAAGACCTTAAATTATAATATTGCTGAAATCAGATCTTTCTTTGTTACCAGAAAAATAATTTGATGGCTGATGAGACATCTTTGCAAACTTAATGTTTGAATTTGATGACATTCTAGTTGCAAAAGCCTTATTATTGTTATTATTTTAACATTTTGGCCTCCTCCATTACAAAGTTGCCCCTTTTCTGCTCCTACACTCCACTCCACACTCCACCCTCCACCTGATCTTCTAGTTAGGTTGTGTATATATGTTTGTTTTTATTCTCATGAAGATTAAAACTTGGATCCACTTCATGGAGACTGATAGACCTACGTCTCACTATCTGTTACTTGATACTAGCTTAGCTATTTCTTTAGTTATTTTTGTTGTGTTGATTTTTTTTTGTGTTTCTTATGTTTTATGCCATTTTCTTCTACCTTAATCTTTGAAGCCTTCAAGCATGATCCTGGTTTCCTGGGAATAAATAACAAGTTCTTTGAAGCTTTTTGTACTCTTGCCAGATTCCATTATCTAGAAATATGTTGGCATCTCATGTAAACATATGTTTATATTTCAATAACTCAATGAGTTCTTATGTATGATTTATTATTATATCTGAAAACATCTACAAAATATGGCTTTATTTACAGGTGTGATCTGTTATAAACATCTACATTTTTATTCCACTGGTATGTGTGTCCAACAAAGAATGTTATTTTCCTTTAGGAATAAAACTGCATCATTTGTGAAGATTTAATAGAGATTAAATGAGTATGAACAGTATTTACTCTATTAAATAAGTACTTTCAACACAAAAAGCAGTCTAATGTTCAATGATGATGTTCTGAAACATTTCAAGATGACCCCTAGCTCCAGGGCTAAAACAAATTTGAAAATGTGGTCAAGTGCTGATTCCTGTGGATATTTTGCAAAGAAGGTGGTGTGGTGGAGTAGAAGTGGGATAAAGTTTGAAGCCAGAAAACTGGCGAGCTCAAGGTCTGCATTTATCTGCTAATGTGATCTTAGATAGTCACTTCCTCTCCCTATGAGTCCTGGGTAAAATAGAGATCATACTAATCATCTCACAGTTCATGAGGCATTGAGTTAATACAAAGACATTTTTTACGGTATCTTGTTATATATCTTTTAATTGCTCTATAGCCAACCTTGTTTTTTTTCACCCTATTGGTTCCTGTGTTTTGGGCATAGTACTTTTTCAATAAACATTTGTCAGATGATAAATTAAAGAATGAATTTGTGAGGCAGCATTTAAAAATATGTTTGCAGACATTTGAATGATTTACAGATCTTTATTTACAGAGGTGAAAGTTGACTGCTCAGATTTTTTAAAGTCTTTCCTGATTTGGGACACTAAATGGCAAGATTGATTATGATAAATTGTCATCATCCCGCTTGAATATAAGTCACAGATTTAGGGAATCTTAGAGATAAAAATCTTCTTTTCACATACGAGGAAACTGAAGCTCAGAGGCCCTTAGAAATCAGTGAATTTATTTTATTTTCCCCTTCCATAGATGTAGAGTGATTGTAGATACATGCACACAAAATAAAACAAAACAAAACAAAACAAACAAACAAACCAAGAAAAAAAAAACCCAAAATAAAAAACATACCTTTAAAACGTTTTTGGAGGATTATGCTAAGCATTGGAGAAATAATCATCAACAAGACAGACCACCTCCTTGGAGGAACTCATAATCTAGGCAGGCAAACCACACTACCAGCATGCTGTCGGTTATGTGACGTGGTAATGGAATCACTGGGGCAGAGGGAATTGCCAAGGGAAGCTTAGAGAAGAGGTGTCCAGAAGCAGACCCGAAGGTGAGGGCAGATGAGTCATTAAGGAAATGCTTCTGGAAGGGACTGAAAGGGGAGTATAAGGGACAAGAGAGGGTCAGGAGAAGATGATAGTACAGATGAGATTTCTGCTCATGTCCTCTGGAGGAGAGGTTAGCCTGATCCTGCAGGGGAGCCCTCAGAGGAAGCCTACTCCTGGGCTCACTCTCATAGTCTCACGTTAATTGGCCACTGGCTAAGGGTCGTGATGTGTAGGGTAGGGAAGATATGTTGACCTATCCTCCCAGGCACATCATGCCTTTGAAATAATGAACAAACTAGCTCTAGGTGCCAGGGGTGTTGTCTTCTGAAGAGAGGTAGAGGTGTGGGCTATTAGAAGTGAAAGCATGCAAAAAATGGACACCAGGTATGCAGAAATAATAACAGAGATCTGAGGGCCTCTGGAGAAGCACTGGCAGCAGCCACTGCACCTGAGATCATGAGAGGGATTTGAAGTGGGTGGGAAGGGCATTTCAGGCATGTGTTATAGAATGAAAAAGGATCCTGAAGTATGTGGGGCGATATGGCCTTATGACTGGTAAGAAGTAAGAAGCTGAGAGATGAGCTTGGAAAGGAAGGCTTACTTCAGATTGTGTGCTTTTTTTTTTTTTTTTCATTTTTTGTAATTTGATGATTTAAGTTACAAGAAAAAGAGATCCACTCAAGGTATCTCAAATAACAGATGGCTTTTTGTAAGGACATATGTGCTCAAGAACCTAAGAAAGGCCTGACCCAAGGATGAGTAAGAAAAGTAGAAACAGGCTTCAAGTAACTATAACTACAGTACTAGCAGGACTCATGGACATCACCCTAGTGACGCTGCTGTGGGGGCTTCATGTGTCCGTTCTAATCTGTTTTAATTCCCATAGGGTGGTGGTTTATTTTTTTTTCTCTTTCTTCTCTGTATACCTTTTGCTTATCTTGGTTTCTGCCAACCCACGTTCCTCCCTCCTTGTAATTCGAATTGGCCTCTGCACTCATGGCCTCTTCTATACTCAAAGCATTTCTCTATCTTAACTTGTACTTGTGCACCCATTTCAGCCCACCTTCTTCTCTCAGAAAATCTGACTTCAGATTCCAGCATTAGCTGATTGGACCAGAAGGTATTTCCTGATATGTCATGGCATAGGTTTCTGTCCCAAGTTCAGATGCATAGTACTGGTCCAATTGTGCCCAAGTGAAGAAACAAAATATAATATAATATAATAATGGTAGCTACAATTTGCTTGGCACTGTTCCAAGCATTTCACATCTGTTATTTCATTTAATCATACACTCATTTTATGAAAACATGCATTCTACTTACATCTATATTTATTTGATCATTTCATAGGTTGCCTAAAATTACCTTCCTTATGAGGAAATTACGACTTAGAGGGTCACCTAACTAGTATGTGGTGAACTTCCTCTTACAAAGGGATGTGAATAAGTCAACTTAGAAGAAGCTGTGGACAGGACAGGACCCAGCATGGGTGTGTCAAGTCAGTAGCCTTGGTTCCACGTGAAATATATCTGGAATATATCTGATGGCAGTCATTAAACTACATGTCTATTAAGGTAGAATGAAGTCTGAGGTCTTACCTGGTGCCAGGCTTGAAGTAAAGAGTTGATTCAATACTCTGGTGCAAAAAAAAAAAACAAGAATATTATGTTTATTGCCTTTCCTACATAATATATTCTACCAGTTTTGACACATTAAATTGTTTTGGGTGAGAAGCAAGGGTTTCTAGCTGCTGTGTAGACAAGTCAGGAAGTCAGGAACCAGTGGCGATGGTCTCCATGAACAAAAGCTTTCTGTGTTTCCAGCATAATTGACAGCTAGGTCTGTCTTGGTCACCAGGGATGAGCCAGACTTGATGCATGAGGCTGAAGGTACCTGGCTCCCTCTTAGGTGAAACAAAAGGCTCAAATTAAGGGACTCTGTAAGAATGGTAAAAACTGATTTGGCTACAGGAGACAGGGAGATGGGTGGTAATTATATCTACTTAGGCATTTTCTTAAAAGGATATAATTGAGTACTATATTTCTTGTTAAAAGAAAGAACCACAGGAAGAGGAGACTAATCCCCCACCACCAACACACACAAAGGCTTAAGCTGGTAGGTACAGGTTTTTTGTTTGTTTTTGCAGTGCAGGTGATCAAACCCAGAGCCTCACATATACCAGGCAAGTGCTCTATCACTGAGCCACATCCCCAGGCCTAGCTCAGCCTTAAAAGTCCCAAAGACTGTGGGAGAGGAAGAGAGAAGGTAAGTGTGGATCCTACACAGGGCCTCTCCTTGCACTACCCTGTTAGTAACTCAGCGCAGATCACTTTCTTAACCCAATTCCAGAGATTCCATGAGCACTTTAAGTCTGGGACCTGAGTCTGAGACATGACCAGTCTGGTTACCCACCACTATCCTTATTTTTTATTCCATCACAGAGAAAAGAATCATACACATTCACTAAAGAGAAGGATGAAACTCATCCTGAAAATAAAGGGGAGAGATTTAAATATCCCATGCTGTTTTACAGTTCTCCTTAGATTGAGTACTTGTGGGATGTTGGAGAAGAACCCTGGTCTGAAGGAACTGACTTCTTCGGATCTTGTCAGCCTCTAACCACATGTCTGTGCCTCACTTGCCTTGTCTATAAAATGAGACTTTCAAACTCAGTCTCTTAAGCCCCTTTCAGATTCTGTAGAAACACAGAAACATCTCTAAATATGGAGGACCTGGGCAGCCCAAATTCCCAGAAAAAAATTAAAGATGTAGCAGGAGGGTTGAAAGTTCTGTTAATTAAGTTCAGCATCAGTTATATTTCAATGTGTACTTTGGATGGTGTGTCAGCTTTCCATTGCTGTGACAAATACCTGAGAAAATCAACTTAAAGTAGGAAAAGAGGTTTTTTTTGCTCAGTTTTAGAAATTTAATTGCATGGTCACTTTGGACCTGTGGTGGGTGTAGTACATCAAGGTGGGAGCACATGGCTGAGTTGGTGCTTACCTCATGTCAGCCAAGAAGTGAAAGAGAGAGTCAGGAAGGGCTCAGGGTCCCAATATCCCCTTCAGAGGCACACCCCAATGACCTAACTTTCTTCCACTAGGCCTCACCTCCTAATGTTTCCATTACCTCCCAGAAGTGCCACAGGCATGGACTTAAACCTTCAAAATGTGGGACTTTGGGGGACATTCTAGATCTAAACTATTACAGAAAGCTTTGGGAAAAAAAAAAAAAATATATATATATATATATATGGT
>NW_026000229.1:31394124-31425496 GCF_001458135.2 Marmota marmota marmota
TATATATATATATATAGAGAGAGAGAGAGAGAGAGAGAGAGAGAGAATACATTGTTTTAACTCCCTACTGAAGGTCCCCCTTTCAGCAGGTCACCCTGGCTCCTGGCATCCTCTTTTCTTTCTCATAGTACATTCTGGAATGTAGACACACCTAGATGTAGATAGTACATTCAAGCCTGGCTGAAGCATGCCATGACACTTCTTAGCCTGGAAAAATAAGTTTGCTCTTTACAAACTTACATAACTTGCAAAGATCTTTCAAGGTTCTTTAGTCACTGATCTGGAGCCTCCGGCTTCCTTTGGAGATGCAATTGGAAACACTGTGGGCCTCCTTCTTCTGTTCACTGATCTTCTGCTTCCAGGCTCTGTTTAGCCAAAGGGCACATGGTCCCTTCTTCCAAGGAGGAGAGAAGACAACTCAGGCAGATCAACACAGCCTTTCTGTGACCTCTATTTTCTCAGGCCTTTCCTAAGGCAGGCATTTTCTCACTCTTCTTGTCCTTGCTACTGTGTTTACCCTTGTCTGTTTCCCTCTTTCTTTTTTATGCTTTTATTTTGTTGAGATGTGGGTCCACTGTGTTGCCCAGGCTGGCCTCAGGTGATTGAGCCTCCTGCCTCAGCCTCCCAAGCATGTGGGACTATAGACATATGCCACCATACCTGGCTCTCTTTTCCTTCTGTGACTAGCAAACAACTGGCCTTGCATAGATTTGCCTATTCTGTGATAAATCAAAGAATAAGAGAACTTCAGGAAAAGGAAGGAAAAAGAATAAAGGAAGTGAATGAGAGTTGAATCCCTGAGTCCCACAAGAGGACAATAATGGAGCCATCTCCAAGGTCTAGAGGGGTTTCCAGGTGAGTGTGTGGCACTGGGAGGCTTCCTTTGGGTTTTCATGGCACTATTAGCATCTTTTCCACATTGTGTACCTTTCATGAGAAAAATTCTGTCTCTAGTTAATTTTCTTTGTATGAAAATACACACACAAAAGGCATACAGAGAAGCAAATAATGATTGCTTTTTGCTCTGGCTCTCTTCTCTGAAGATCTGTGATAATCTTGGAAAATGCAAATATTAATTTTCATGCTCTTCTCATCTACCACTCTAGGATTTCACTAGAGAACAAATTTAGGCCTCATGGAAGAATAGAGCATGCTCAGGGAGACAGTCTCAAGCTTAACTAAGGTAGACTTTACAGGTGATTGTTAGTATTTCCAGTTCTCCTTTTTCTAAAGATGATGACCATGTAGTATGATGTTTCCCATCTCCCTCTAGATGGTTTCCTTCAGAGACAATAAAGCATCAGAGCTCATGTGGGAATGCAAGGACCATGAGATCAATACAGCCTGGATCACTAAGTCACTACGCCAGGGAAATCTCCCTGGATAGATTATCATACTTGCAGCAGATTTTTTTTGTGTGTGTGTGGGTGACCTACTAACTTTTCTTGCATCAAGGCACTGAGATTTGGATTTCATTTGTTACTGCAGCATAACAAACCTATTTTGACTGATACATAGACTCAGTCTAACTTGCTCTAACTAAAGTGTGCACTGAAACCACACTATGTGTTGTAAAATTCATTCCCCAAACTTCTGACCAGATCCATCTGGAGTGGGGCCCAGGAATATGCATTTTTAATTTCCTTTATGTGGTGCTGAGGATTGAACCCAGTGCCTCACACGTGTGAAGCAAGTACACTACCACTGAGCCACAACCCCAGCCCCCAAGAATGTGCATCTTAATTGTATGTTAAATCACAGAAATTTTGGTCCAAATCTATGCATGTGCTGTTTCCTGAGGTTCGTACATGGAGTAACACCAAGGAGGGTTGAGGAGGTTAATGAATGGTGCTTGTTCCTAAAGTTGAGCTGTATTTCTCCTCACTTTGAAGGCTTCACTTACTTTCCTAGTTTCTTCACCATCAGAAGAATAGCAGAATGGGGTGCAGGAAGGTGGTTAACCAGGAATGTTCTTGTTAACCAAGATCACAGGGAAAAGGAGTGATACCTACCTCATAAGTGTTTTCTGGGGAATTTGGGGAGATAGTTCAATAAAATATGTAGGTCACTTAGCCCTGCAAAACTCAGGTTGACAGTGAGTTGCCACTGGAACAGTATTAAGAGGCAGGACCTTTCAGAGGTGAAGAGGTCATTAGGGCTCCACCTTCAAGAATGGATTAATGCCACTATCACAGGAATGGGTTCTTGATAAGAAGAATGAGTTTGCCGGTTTCCTTTCTCTCTCTCACGTGCTTGCTTGCCCTTCCACAATGTTGTGATGAGTATGAAGGCCCTCACCAGGAGCCAGTGCCCTACCCTTGGACTTCCAAGTTTCTAGAACCATGAGACAACGAACTTCTAATATTTATAAGTTACTGAGACCATGGTAGTCTTTTATAGCGGCAGAAAACAAAGACAAGCCCCTTGCCTGGAATAAAGAAAGTAGTCAGTTATGTATTTTTTTTTTGGAAAAGGAGAAGTAAAAATTGTTTCAGGTATGCCTGCATTTCAGTAAAAGCAAACCCCATGGATGACCTTCACAGGGCCAGGCACAGGTAGAGATGACAAAGCCACACGGTCTCAGCTGCCACAGAGCAGAGAGCAGTAGGGAGCTGGGTCGAGCGTGTGCAGAAATAACCCAGCACCGAGCGCTGCAGTGATAAGGCCTGGGAGAATCGTAAACCCAAAGTACTACGGGAGTTCAGAGCAGGGAGAGATTTCAATTTTCTTTGAATATTGACTTGCTTACTGCCTAGTAACTGTAATATCTTCTAAGAATGACAGTCAGACATTTCTCACAAGGGCTAATGAATCACTCCATTTAGTTGTGACAACAGCAAGGCAAAGAAATATCTTCAAGGGCCCAGACGTTATTTTTCCAGCCTTGTCCCAGGGATATAGTGTTCTTAGAAGTTATGACAAATTAGCTGCTTGTGGCAAATCTACATGAGCCCTTTTATAAAAATGGAAGTCTGGGCCTGAGTTAATGGGTTATTATTGGCAAGGGAAATATAGTTGGGCAGGGAGGGTAGAGTCTGGCAAAGAGAGACTTTGAACAGCAGCAGGAAGAGTCCAGCTGTGGCTCCATGGCAGCTGCTCCAAAGGCACAGGCTGAACCTCCCTTTAGTCAGAGGCCATTCACATTTCGGTGTGCAGCCATTGTTTTGCGCACAAAGGCTGAGGGTGAAGCCACTAGGCAACTGCACAGAACAATGGGAAGTAAGTACCACAGAAGTAATTAAAAATAAAATGAAACAGTAGATGTGAGGAGAATGCAATGCTTTGGTATGCTTTAACTGGGCTAATTTTTGTGTCACTGATATTGTTTCCCTAGAAGGGAGCCACCATTCATTCCGCACTGCCATGTTTATGCTTCTATGTATCTGAGTTACATTTGGAATCGTCAGCCTGTGGGGTGCTTCTGTGCCTGTGGGAGGAAGAACCCATCCCTAAGTCAGGATGCTTAGGACTCAGAACCCTGTCTTGATCCAAAGGAGCAGATAGGCTTTTGTGGTCAAAACCGTAAACAGAACTGCCCTCAAGTGACTTTACATACGGGGTCTTCTGTGGTCAGGATGAAGGTGCATAGGGACCTAAGGAAACCAAGCCCCCTGGCAGGGGAGGAGCAGGACCAGACCCAAAGTGGAAGTAGCCTTATTGCAGATCCCTGGTCTTCATTCTTGCCTCCCCACGAGTAGGATTCAGCTACAGTTCCAGAGTCTATGGTCCTCTAACTCTTGAAGGTGTCCCCCTGTATGCCACTGGCTTTGTTGCTCTGCACATTGGTATTATTACCTCCTCATTACCTGGCTTCTTCCTGGCCCACAGTGGCCCTTCAAGTCTCATAAGCATGGCCTTTCATGCCTGCTTATTTATGTTTTATTTTTTTCTCCCCAATTTCAATTTCCAAGAGAGAAAATGTGATTGGGCCAACGTGTTTTATTTTGTACCAAGTTACTTGACTTTGTTGCTATAGGTCACTGCCAAGACCATGGTGTGGCTCCCTGTGGGTTACGTGCACAGAATCCCAGTGGTGGGCCCTGTGGGAGAAGAGGCGGCTCAGTCCCATATGGTTAGCACAGGAGTGTCCTCCATCAGGATGGTGGGCAAGTGGACAAAATGTGAGTACACAAGACGCAAGAGGTACATTTTTCCAGGTTTTCTGACTCATCTATTTCTCTAGCCTCTCTGCCAAATGGAGGGCTCTGATCCAAGCCTTCATGTGCTTGGAGTGGTGGCTCCAGAAGGCTCTGGTATTCTTTCTGCCCATCCTATAGCTCAATAGTTATGGCAGATGGCTATAAAAGATAATGGCTCCTAATACTAGAAAGGACATAACTGATCAATTTAAATGAATTTGTCACTGAAATGATAAATGAAAGAACAGGGAGTTAAGGATGTCACCTGTAGAGCTCCTTCTTTTGCTCTACTTCTGAGATGTGAGTGCCATTAGTGGTGGGTGGGCCAAGGTGGTGCCCTTGGTACCTGATGAGGGAAGTTTATTACCAGCAGCATGCTTAGCATGAAGGCCCAAACACAAATGCTGCCTTATTTAATTCAGAAAGATATGATCAAGTAATAGCAGGAAGCTCTGGGAGCCTCTGAAAAGCGTAGAAGCTGCATCTTCTAAGGCATAAACAATTGTCAGTGAAGACCCCTCTCTTATGGCACCTGGCACCAGGAATCAGCTTGCTCCATGACACCACAGCCCTGGATTCTGCTGCTATAACCGTACTTATATCTATTTCCAGAAAGTAGTCATAACTACTTCCACCCTTTGTCTGAGTGGGTTCTCCAAGGTTCAGGTTTTTTCCAATTTAAAATCTGGGGGGTATACTACCTGGGGGTGAGTACTAGGTTACATACCCATGTCCTATTAGCAAGAAAACCTGGTAATACAAAACAATCTGGTACTTTCAGCAGTGGGCTCTGCTTCTTAAGATGGAAGATGGCCCAAACTTGGAAATGGGGGTTTGGATACTGGGCAGTAAAGAAAGTCTATCCTGAAGCTTTGTCCATTCTTGAAAAGGGGAGCACTTATAGTCAGTTTTGCATCATTGAAATCAAAAGACCTTGTTTTAGCCAGCCTTTGTCTCTGCTGTGACTAAATGACCCAAACAGCACAATTATAGAGGGGGAAAAGTTTATTTGGAGGCTCACAGTTTCAGAGGTCTTAGTCCATAGAAGGCTGGCTCCATTCCTTAGGGCTCAAGGTGAGGCAGGACACATGGTAGAAGAGTGTGGAGGAAGGAAGCAGCTCACACAATGATAAGACAGCAGAGAGAGAAAAGTCTCCACTTGCCAGATACAAACAATATATACCCAAAGCCACACTCCCAATGCCCCACCTCCTCTAGCCCCACCCCCTTGCCTTCAGTTACCACTCAGTTAATCCCTTTCAGGGAATTAAATTACTGATTGGGTTAAAGCTTTTATAACCCAATTTCTTCTCCTAACCTTCTTGCATTGTCTCACACATGAGCTTTTGGGAAGCACCTTACATCCAAACCATAACAAGCCTGGTAAGATAAACTTAGAGAAGAAGTTTATTTTGACTCAAAATTTTTGGTCCGCGGATATCTGACTCCATAGCTCTGGTTTGAGGTGAGGCAAAACATCATGGCAGAGGAATAGCTCAGGAAGTGATATCAAGAAAGAGAGAGAGAAAACACACACACACACACACACACACACACAGTGTGCTCTGCTTGCTAGGGACAAATATAAACCCCAAAGGCACACCCCCAGTGACCTACTTCCTCCAACTACACCTTACCTGTCTATAGTCACCATACATTACAGTAGTCCTTTCAAATCACTAACCCATCAAATGGATTAATACACTGATCAGGTTACAGCTCTCCAAATCTAATCATTTTGTCTCTGAACATTCTTGCATTGTCTCACACATGAGCTTTGGGGGGGAGACCTCATATCCAAACAATAACAGGATGATGCAAGGAAAATGGTATTTTAGGGAAGGTGGTATGGCCAGAGTTTGTAGTACAGATTTTACGAGAGAGATTTAAATCAGAGGGATTATCTAGGAATGGTTAGGAACAATTTTATGAGCTCACTCACTTACATTAGGAGATCTGATTACCTTATTATCATAACTCACTAAGAGAAGAAAACTGTAGGTCTAATGCAGATAATAATTTCTAAGCAGTTTCAGGTAGTTTTGAAAATAAGCTGAGATAGACTGATAAGCACATGGACAAATGCACAGCTGTAGAGAGGTGTGGGGACTTCAGGAGGTGGTGGTGTCCAGTAGTTGAAGGGAGATTTGCTCCTGCCATCTGGGCTCCAACCTGCTACTAGATTATCTGTTAGTCAAGAAAAATTAGGTGGATTAATTCATCTATAAGTCTTAAATTAGTCACTTAAAATAAGGGTCACTGGACCTATTATATAATATCACAATGAGAACTAAAGAGCAAATGCATAAAGAAGTCTTAGCAGAGTAGCTGGTTCAAGCCAGGCTACCAATAAATGATGGGATTAATAATGCCAGTTGAATATGAGGTCACGAGGGCTGAACTATTTGGTAGTCATGGAAGTAAGGAAAGGATGGTGATTTTGAGCATGATGGGAAAGACCCAAACAACACAAAGATATATTAAGGAAAGAAAACTACAGACCAATATCTCTGATGAATAGATAGATGCAAAAAACCAAACAATCAAAAATAAAAACAAAACAGGACTTTGTGATAGATGGGGTGAAGAGGGCAGTGAAGAATGAAGGATCAAAGACACCATAATTTACTGATGAATCATCTTTCTCATTTGGTTCTTGGCATTGGGTTATTTTGATTTGGGCTAGCATTTTTCAGATAAAAGAAAAAACAATTGAGAATTTGATCTAATAAAATGAAATTTCTGAAAAGTTGAAGAATGGTTGGGCACATCCACATAGAGAAGCTGAGGAAAGGGCAGCTCCTTCCCTTTCTTCTTAATGAAAAGAAGATGACTAGAAACACAGGAGAAACTTTTACACATGACTTGATGAGTCAGATACCCAAATATTTAATGGATCTCATGGCCTTATACCCACTTTAGAAGGAGATAGAAGATAAATTACAAATAAAAAAGTAAATACGCAAGTCAACTCATCCACTCTTGGGATTGATTCATCAGCAAAATAGACCCGACCTCTTATAATTCCCTTTAAGGGAATTAAGGAACTGGTCCTAAGAAAAGACTCAGGACAATAGGGATTCTCATCAGAGTTCTACCAGACCTTTAAAGAAGAACCAATGCCAGTCTTCCTCAAATTACTTGAAATAGAAAGGGAGGGAACACTCCCGAATTCCTTTGATGAAGTAAGCATCAGTCTGATACCCTGATACCCAAACAACACAAAGATATATCAAGGAAAGAAAACTACAGACCAATATCAATACCAATATATAGATGCAAAAATTCCTAATAAAATATTAGAAAATCACATTCAAAAACACATTACACATTACAAGATAAATTGTAACTATGATTAAGGGGGTTTAATCCCAGAGATACAAGGTTGGTTCAACATATACAAATCAATAAATGTAATTCATCACATAAATAGAATTAAGGACACAAATCATATGATCATCTCAGTAGATGCAGAAAGGGCATTTGATAAAATCCAATGTCCATTCATATTAAAAATGCTGGAGAAACTAGGTATAGAAGGAACTTACCTCATAAAAAGACTATATATGACAAAATATATAGAAATGGAACTTTCTAGGTATGTGTAATATGTCAAAATATACTATACTATACTATCATATATATTTAAAAAGATCAAATAAAAAATAGTCGTACTAATAACTAGCATCATGTGGAATGGAGAAAATCTGAAAACATTTCCTTTAAAATCAGGAACAAGACAAGGATGCCCACCCTCATCACTCCTAGACAATATAATTCTTAAAACTCTAGCTAGAGCAATCAAGCAAAAGAAGGAAATGAAGGAAACAGAAACAGGAAAAGAAGTCAAATTGTCTCTTTTTGCTGGTGAGATGATCCTATAAGAACCAAAAAATTTCACTAGGAGACTTCCTGTATTTATAAACAAACTTAGCAAAATAGCAGGATACAAGATCAACTTACAAAAATCAATAGCTTTTCTATACTCCAATAATGAATCTTCTGAGAAAGAAAACTATTCTGTTCATCTTAACCTCAACAAATATACTTTGGAATAAATCTAACCAAGGAGGTGAAAGACCTCTACATTGAAAACTATAGAACCCTGAAGAAAGAAATTGAAGACCTTAGTAGAAAGAAGGACCTTCCATATTCTAGGATAGGCAGAATTAATATTCAAAATAGCCATCCTATCAAAAGCAATATACAGAGTAAATGCAATCCCCCTCAAAATATCAATGACATTCTTAGAACTAGACAAAAAAAAAAAGTCCTAAATTCATTTGGAAGAATAAAAGGCCCAGAATAGTCAAAGCAATTCTGAGCAAGAAGAGCAATGCAGAAGGCATCACAATACCTGATCTCAAATTATAATATAGAATTGTAGTAACAACACTAGCATGGTATTAGCATAAAAATAGGAATGAATACTGTTGGAATAGAACAGAAGACCAAATAGACAAACCCAAATATATAGTCATCTGGGAAACTGAATATCCATATGTAGAAATAAGCTGAGATGTAGAAGAATGAAGTTAGATCCATGTCTCTCACACTGCACAAAAGTCAACTCAAAGTGGATGAAAGATCTAGGATTTAGACCAGAAAATTTGCAACTGGAAAATAAAACATAAGGTCAACACTTGAACGCATTGACATGGGCACTGACTTCCTTTTACAAGACCCCTAAAGCTTAAGGAAAAAAACCAAGAATCAATAAGCAGGACATCATCAAATTAAATAGCTTTTGAAGGTCAAATGTTTTCTCTGATATGTGGAAGCTAACCCACAGTAAGCAGGAAGAGAGGAAAAATAGATATTCAGTAGACTAGACAAAGGGGAATGAAAGGAAGAGAGGGACATAGGAAAAGGAAAGACAGTGGGGAGAATCTGAAATAATTTTCCTATGTACTTACATGAATACACCACAGTGAATCCCACCACCATATGCATCCATTAGAATGGGGTCCCACCTAGAGTAAGATACATTCCATGCTTGTACAATTATATCAAAATGAATTCTACTGTCACGTATAACTAAAAAGAACCAATAAAAATTAGAAAAATAAAAAGCTTCTACCTAGCAAAGAAAATAATTAAGAGCATGAAGAGAGAGCCTACAGAATGGGAGAAAATTTTTGACAGCTACTCTTCCAATAAGCGATTAATATCAGAAATATATAAAGAACTCAAAACATTCACCACCAACGCCTCTCCCCCAAACTCCCAAACAATCAATAAATAGACAAAATAACTAAACAAACATTTCTCAAAATAAATACAAATGGCTAACAAATATATGAAAAATGTTCAACACTGCTGGCAATCAGGGAACTTTCTAGGTATGTGTAATATGTCAAAATATACTATAATATACTATCATATATATTTAAAAAGAACAAATAAAAAATAGTCATACTAAAAAAAAACCCACTACATTGAGATTCTACTTCATCAATTAGAATGGCAATAATCAATAATACCGATAACAATAAAAGCTAGCAAGAATGTGGGGTGGGGGAGGTACAAACATTGTTGATGGGAATGCAAATTAGTATAACCACTTTGGAAATCAGTATGGTGATTCCTCAAAAAACTAGGAATAGGCTGGGTGAGGTGGTGCATGCTTGTAATCCCAGTGGCTTGAAGCAGGAGAATTGCGAGTTCAAAGCCAGCCTCAGCAAAAGCAAGGTGCTAAGCAACTCAGTGAGACCCTGTTTTAAATAAAATACAAAATAGGGCTGGAGATGTGGATCAGTAGTCAAGTGCCTGAGTTCAATCCCAGTACAAAAAGCCCCACAAAAACCAACCAACCAACCAACCAACCAAACAAACAAACAAACAAAAAAAACCCAGGAATGGAACCAACATATGATCCAGCTATCACACTCCTTGGTATTTATCCAAAAGAACTAAAGTCAGCATACTATAGTGATAAAGGCATATCAATGTTAATAGCGGTGCAAGTCACAATAGCCAAGTTATGAAAACAGCCCAGGTGCCTGTCAACAGATGAATAGTAAAGAAAATGTGATATATATGCACAGTGGAGTTTTACACAGTCATAAAAAAGAATGAAATTATGGCATTTGCTGGTAAATTCATGGAACTGGAGAACATCATGCTAAGTGAAATTAAAAAAATGCATAAAGTCTAGGGTACAAAGTTTTCTCTCACATGTGCAAGCTAGAGCAAAATAAGGGAAAAAAAGTGGTCTCATGAAAATAGAAGAGAGATCAGTGGAGTAGAGGAAGTGGAGGGAGAATTGATGGGGAGGGAGCAGGGACGGGAAAAGGGAAGGAACTGTGGAATGAAACTGACCAAATTATGCTGTGTACATATATGAATATACCATGGTGAATTCCACCTTTATATCTACAAAGCACCAATTTAAAAAGCAATAGTTAAATAGAAGACCTGTAGAGTAGAGGAAGAGAAACAGGGGGAGAGAGGTGTGGAAGGAAAGAGGAAGTCCTGGGGAGTGAAATGGAGCAAATTATATTTCATGTATGTGTGATCATGTCAAAATGAACCCCACTATTATGTATAACTATAAAATACTAATGAAAACATTTTTTTTAAAAGAACTGGCCCTAACACCAACATTTTACTTTTCAGTCCCTGAATTGATAGTCTCCATCAAGGGACCCGTGGAGTCCTGCACATTCTAGCCTGTTATTACCAAGGAACGTAGAGGTGGCTAAGTTCACATATTACCAGCAGTAAATGCAATTTTCTATTAGCATCCAGTTGTACCTAGTGAAAGAATTACTAGGAAATAAAAGGTAGGATTTATAAGTAATCTGAAAGTGTCTCAAATCATTGAATATCTTGCTACTCAGAGTGCAGCCAGGGACCAGAGGCATCAACATGCCCCAGAATCTTGGTAGAAATGCAGAGTCTCAGGCCCCACTACATCACACCTATTATATCAGAGTCTGCATTTTAATAAGATCTCCAGATAATTTAGGGGATCATTCAATTTTGGAAAGCACTGACGAAAGGTAGGAGAGAGAGGGAGATGGATTTTATGGTAGGCAGAAAGATGAGGGATTTAGAAAGCAGAAGCATCATGAATTTTACCTAGAGCTGGTTTGGGTTTGGTGTTTAGAACGGCTACTCATGACAAAATCTCTTGCAAAGCAAAGGCAGCAGTGAGGCTCAGCACAAAGTTCTCTGAAACCTGCAGCCAGCGTCACGTGGGCTCAGCTCCAGGTGCAGAGCTGCCTGATGAGGACAGGTTTATTGAGCTGAGCGCGCGCGGGGCACTCACCCTCTTCTGTTAAATTGGAAACAGATTGCAGTGCTGGAGGCAGTGACATTGAGAGGAGGCAACTACCTGCTGCATCCCCAAAGTCACTCAGAACCAGGCAGCTCCTCGCTCACTTCAGGCCACTCTGGCTGGAATTTCAGGCTCCGTGTAGAATTACTTTCTAAACAAGGCCCTTTCTTCAGATGTCATGTCATAGGAGGAACATTTCCCTACCAAGGAAGCAAGTTTCTCTCATGCATTCTGAAGTCCTTTGGTGTTTTTGGAGGCCTGTAAAATTCCTTTTGATGTTTGCTTCTTGGAGCTGGTGTGTCTTCAGCCCTCTCTAAAGAAGGGGTTCCACTCCCTATACCTGCCTTGTTTTGCCTTGGCAGGAGATTTAAGAGGCTGGGCTCTACTTTAAGAGGCAAGACTCTAGTCTTTTGAGGACATTAGTGTGACTTTGCTGCCACCAAGATAGTCACCTGAAGGTAATGTCCTGCTGCATTGTCGGTCCCCTCACCCCCAGAGTGTGCTATGACAAGTGCATATTTGACCTGAGGTGGAAAGCAGGTGGGACCATGAGTGACTGTACAAGGGATGGGTATAATGCACCCTTTCTAGACTATAGGCCTTGTGGCCACAGGGTCTGCAGGTTCCGAGAAGCTGCCTAGCCTAGAAGGAAGAGAGTTTAACCAGGATGAGATATGGCTTCTGGTCCCACATCTCTTTATTTGTTTACTCCACGAGTTTGAGAGAATCACTTAAGCTCTTGGACCCTATTTTCTTCATCTATTAAATGGAGACATCAACAGTGCCCTGTGTATTTCACAGAGGTGTTCTGAGCCATAGAGAGTCCTGTACCTGAGAATAATCCATCACCTGGGAAGGGCTGGGCATGCTGCACAGCTCCTTCAGCTGTGTTCCCCACCCTCAACCCCTCAGGGAGAACTCTGGGCCCTTCTTGCGTGGGAGCACGGAATGTCTTTCAGAGGGACCTCATAAGCTTCTCAAAACAGGGCTGGATTCTTTAGCTGTGTCTTTGTTTGCCATGACTTGGAGCTGCCCAGAGGAACCATAGAGGGTCCCTCACCCCTTGGCACCCACGAAACCCTGCAATGAGTGCCCCCTTCCCACCCAAAGCACAAAGTCAACCCCATGAAGACGGTTTCTGTTCTCAGACACATATCTGCCCTCCATGAGGCTGAATAGGGCCTATTCTGACTTCTGCACCTTTTATTTCAAGAGGATTTCAAAGGATTCCTGAGCAAAAACACACTTTACCCTAGTCCTCTGTCACTAGACAATAAAGGGTCTTTCACTGCCTATCCTGGCTGAAATGCCACTACCTCCGCTTTGCAGCTGCCAGACAGCTGCTGTGGGCTGTGCAAAAAACATCTCTCAATCCAGATCATTGAGAACATCATATGCCGAGGAGAGTCCAGCACAGCAGCATCAAGACTGCAAATTATAAAGTGTGTGTTTTTATAAAATGTGCACATAAACCCAAACCAACCTTCTAATCAATCCTAAGAAAACCAGAATGAGTCCCTTAAAATGTTGTGGCCTCATTTCTCATTGAAGAACCACACTTTGACCCTGTTCAGTTCTGTTCTACTCCAAGTGGCTTTTTTTTCCCTTCTTTTTACTATAAACAAGCAGGACTCTTAAAACGGGAGGTGGATAAATAAAATTTAAGACTGGTAGAATAAACTTTACTTGTTTCTGTCCCCAAGTAACTATGGGTATTAGTGTGTTTCGCCTAACTCAGTTCAAAAAGGACTTAACCATGTGTCAGATCTGGGCAGCTAACATGAAGTGGACAGTTTCTTGGTCTCAGAGTCTGGTGTGCTACTCAGATAGGAAGAGAAAAAGAGTGTGGAAACACCATAAGGTACATTCAGATGTTCACATCCCTTATGTAAAGTGAACCAACTTGGGATAACTTCAGACCTTTCACTCTTCTTCTTAATGATAGATGGGCCTCCTTGTGCAGTAGCTCTGATAGCCAAAGGCTACCTTGGTCTTGCCTCAGTTTCATTTTCCTACTAAAAGGAAACCCTGAAAAATTCAGGGAGGTTTTCAATAATTATTTCATAAGTAAATTTATACTTAACAATACTAAAAATGACTGCTGATATTTGGGTTATTTTTCCAGTACTAACTATATTCAAGCATAACTTTTACTGTTTTCTTCAAAAGGATGATTCAGTTTTTTGTTCAATGTGGTTTATAATTTTTTTTTAAATTACCCAAATAAACACCCCACAATAGAGGAAATTTGAGTGACCAGGTTTCATTAATCTACACAGGTAGGTCTGCAATCATGCTTAGAAGTCCTTGCCATCTCAACTCTTTTATTTCTGTGCCCTTTGTGGGGTTTCGCTCTTTTTAAAATTAACATGACCCTTTCACAGAATCCCTTGGGACACCATGGGGGAAATATAACGAAAATAGTGATGGCTTAAAAGTTGCTCAAAGACTCAAATTGTTTTTTTCAGAGAATCATATAAAGTCAATCACCAATTTATTAAACATCAATTAGTGCCAGAGCTATGCTAGGAACTTGCCAGAAGTCTAGGGGTGAGTATATGAGCTATATCAGCAGGAATCCTTGGGGAGCTCTGGTGATGTGAGGTAGTCATGGGGAACAATTTCAGAATGCCCCAAGATGATTAAGTACTCATTTTTTTTGTTTGTTATGAATGTTATGGATCAGAGATTCAGATAGAAAGAGAAAAATAAGGATTTGAATGATTCACAAAATTCTTTTTTGGAGATAAACAGAAAACCTAGACTTTGAAGGAGAGTATTTTATAGTTGGGGCACAGCCAGTGGGAGTACATTAATTTATTCACTCATTACCAAAACAGAGTGATGGCCCAGTACACTTCTGTGTGGATGGAGTAGGGTGAAAACTCTTGGGACAGTAGTTTTTAGACATCCAGTTGAACATACAGCTGATCCATCAGTGGTGGGATTACCATTTAGTAGAATGGTGAATGTCAGCTGCTTCTTCAGATGCAAGTTTCCCCCAGCTGCCCCAAGGCACTCAATCTTCCCAAAAGATGGCTCCTCCACAGACAGGTGGTTGAACCATAGGTGACGTCACTCTTGTGGTAAGGAATTGCATACTGGATATTTACAACCACCTAATTCAGGGGTTGTCATGCTTTTGTGCATATCACAATCACCTGGAGAGCTTGCTCAATTATAGTGCTGGTTCCACCCTGGGGATTTCCATTTCAGTAGATCTGGGGCCTGGGATGAGGCCACATCAAATTTAAGTATCTAACAAGTCCTAACAGCTGCCCCTGACACTGGTTTGGGGAACCAGACTTTGAAATCCACTCATCTAGTTCATCACCTCAGTTTACAAAAGAGGAAAATGAGGCCCAGAGAGTTCTCAGAGTTTAAAGAGTGGGCAGGGAGGCAATTACCCACCATCCCTTCTCTAGTCTCCTGTACAAAGCCCAGATTTCCCAATGGGCGAGTCTGACTTTGGTTAGATTTTAATTGTCTGAGAGCTGAGCTGCTCTAATCTCAGTTAAAATTCTTACATATTTAGGAACAAATCTGCTTGAAGGCAGGAGGATAAACCATCTAACTTTGAGGCTTTTAAGGCTATGAAAAGTTACATTAATAAAATAATTTTTCTATAAATTAAATATTAATTTATTATGTCCCTAATTTTACAACCTGTAGGTGGCAGTGCCTTCCTTTTCTATACCCAGTGACAGGCAGGGTTTCGGTTCCTGAGTAGCTGGGAGGGCTGCAATGCACACTTATTAGAGATCAAGCCATTTACCATTGCCTAGTCAGTGCTATCAGAAAACAGGATTCAGAATTCTGAGAACTGTGTTGTCCCTGACTTGAGGGTTTTAAAATTCTTTTAAATGTTTTTTTTAATTTTTTTATTGGTTCATTTTAGTTATACATGACAGTAGGACTCATTTTGACATAATTATAAAAACAAGAATATAATTTGTTCTAATTCAGTCTCCAGTACTTCCCCTTCTCCTTCCATCATCCACCCCCTGATCTGATCTTCCATCTACTGATTTTTCTAGTGCTTACCTATAATTTTGTTTTGTATTGTTTTAAAATTAGTGTGTTGTGGATATACATGATGGTAAGATTCACTTTGATACATTCACATACATACAAAGGAAAGTTAGGTCAGGTTCATTCCACTGTCTTTCTGTATCTCATCCCTTCCTTCTTCCCTTTCTTCCTCTTTGTCTACTCCACTGATCTTTCGTCTATTCTTTTATTTTTTATTCTCCCCTCCTTTTTTAAAACTAGACACATTTTTATCCTTTGCAAAAGATTTTAAGACTTAACATCTGTGAAAAGCCAGACACAGGAGACACAGAAATGTGTAACTGCTGAAATGCTATGAATTTACTCTAAGAGAGCATTCTTCACTGAAGAGGCTTCTAGCTGCCAAAGCACCCTTTCATTGGTGCAAGTCGGGGGTGAGGAGGGAGAAAAAAAAGTATGATTCTGAGAACCACATTTCAGAAATGCCAAAGGGAGGGAGAAACAAGAATAGGATTGTTCATTAGCTTCTGTCAATGATTAAACATGCATCCCCTATTTCCATATGACCCAGGACTTGCAGATGACCTGTTTGTTGGTGCATGATTTCTATTTCATCAGCAGCTATCAATGTGAAAATTCATTCTACTTTCAATCTTAGGATGAAATGATATTGTAGGAGCCTGAGATGTGCATTTGCAAACATCCAGAATGGTCTCCCCTTCCTCCCAAAGACCCCCATGGCTGGTCCCTTTCCCAAGTTTATTTCTTCAGCCTCATCTCAGCTGGAGCTATGGCCAAGAAACACTCTGATCTAAAGCCCTTCAACCTCCTTTCTATCTCCACAGAGGGAGCCATGATTTCCTGATGCTGGCTTCTCTCTTAAGCCATGCAAATATCAATTAATTCCATCTCAGTTAATCTTTCTTAGTTCTTCCAATGTGCAATCACAAATTGAAACAGCTATCTCCAAAGTTTCTCATGGAAATGAGTTTAAAAGTCTCATTTGGTGTTCAAGGACATAGGATTCATTTTCAGTCTTATTTCTTCAGCCTCATCTCCCTCCATTTCCCACCCTCCTTCCTTGCATTTACTCTGAACCTCATATCATTTCCAAAATGATTTTATGCCTATGCTTCTCTACATTTTGTTCCTTCTGAAAAAAAAAAATCCCTATTCAATTTGAGAGATTAAATGTCATTTTGGGAAGCACTTCCAGATTCCCCTAAACAGCACCTGGCTTGTCCTTTAATACAGCTTTTCGCACACAATAGTGTCACTTGCTGATTCCTGGCCCCCTGCCTCATCTTGTTCCACTGTCTGCTGCAATAGGTGAGTGCCATGATGATGATGACTCTTTATTCATCTTCATATCCCCGAGACCTAGCATAGAGTTGGGTAGATAATGGATATGAAATGGATGTGTGTGAATCTTTAATCAATTAATCCTGTTCAAGATACTTCTTTTGCATACCTTGAGAAGACCCTCTTTTTTTTTTTTTTTTACATTCAATCCGTCCCTTTCTCCATATTATTTCATTTTGTGAGCCAACAAATAACTTCAATTCTACAAGTTATGTGTTTATACAAAGAAAAAGAAATGCTGGAAGAATGCATCACAATACTTGATCAAAAATTATACTAGAGAGCTATCATAACAAAAACAGTATTATATTGGCATCAAAATAGACATGAAGACCAATGGAATGGAATAGACAACCAAGAGGCAAATCCACATACCTACAGCTGTCTGATATTTGACAAAGGTGCCAAAAATATATTTTGGAGAAATGACAGTCTTTTTAACAAATGGTGCTGGGAAAACTTGATGGCCATATGTAGAAAAAATGAAACTAGACCCCTTTCTCTCACTCTGCACAAAACTCAAATAGAAAAATGGACCAAAGACTTAGAAACTTTACAATTTCTAGAAGAAAACCTAGGGTGAACACTCCATCATATCAGTGCTGGTACCAACTCCTTAACAAGACCTCTTAAAGCATAAGAAATAAAACCAAGAATCAATAAGTGGAATGCCATCAAAAGGTTCTGCACAGCAATGAAAACAATTAAGAGAATGAAGAGAGAGCCTACAGAACGAGAGAAAATCTTTGACAGCTACTCCTCCAAGAGGGGGTTAATATCCAGAATATACAAAAGACTCAGAACTCTTAACACACATACACACACACACACACACACACACACTAGTAACAACAACAACAATCCAATCCCATCAATAAATGGGCAAAAGAACTAAACAGAAACTACTCAAAAGAAGAAACACAAATGGCTAACAAATATATGAAAAAATGTTCAAAATGTTTAGCAATCAGGGAAATGCAAATCAAAACTACACTAAGAGTTCATCTCACGCTAGTCAGAATGGCAATGATCAAGAATACAAACAACAATAAATGCTGATGGGATGGCAGACTAGTACAACCACTCTGGAAAGCAGTAGGGAGATTCCTCACAAAACTAAGGATGCAACCACCATATGATCCAGCGATCCCACTCCTTGGTATTTTTCCCGAAGATCTAAAATCAACATATCATAGTGATCCAGCCACCTCAATGTTTGTAGCAGCACAATTCACAATAGGTAAATTATGGAATCAACATAGATGCCTATCAATAGATGAATAGATTAAGAAATTCTGATGTATAATGGAGTTCTATACAGACATAAAAAAGAATGAAATTATGGCCTATGCTGGTAAATGGTTGGAAATGGAGACTATCATGCTAAGTGAAATAAGGCAAATTCAGAAACTTAAAGTCGAATGTTTTGTTTTGTTTATTGTTCGCTCACAGGTGGAAGCTAGAGTAAAATAAAGGAAAGCAGAAGGGAAGGATGGGATAACATAAAGGTAAAAGGAAGTTCAGTAATGTAGAATAAGGAAATCAGGAGGTGTAAATATGTAAATATATGACAGGGAACCTCACATTTATGCATAGGTAAAAAGAACCAATTAAATACAAATTAATAGGTGAGTGAAAGGGAGCCTAGCGGAGGAAGGAGAATAGGAGAGGGGAGGGAGGATGGGAGGAGAATAAAGGGAGGGTGAAGGGTAGGAATCATAAACTCAAATTAAATTCTATGCATGTATGAGTTTGTTGGGACAAACCCAACTACTATGTAGAACTATTAACCTCTAATTAAAAAAAGAAAAGAAAAGAAAAAAGAAAAAAGTGCTAGAGCAAAAATCTTGAATAATAATGATGATTCTTCTTCTATTACTAAACATCAGTTTTACAAATCTTTGAAAGTTACCTCAATTTCAGAACATTTACAAGAGTTTTCTCCTACCTTTTTGTTTCTCCTAGATAAATTGACCTTACTGAAAGCATTGGAGTTTAAATAAACTGAAAATGATCTTATTTTGTACTTTTTTGCTGCTATATGTTATATTTTATCAGTGGGCAACAATTCTGTGTTCCTATTTTCATTGCCATCATATGCTTTTTTCATGATACTTTGTGGGTTGGTTAGAGTGTTAGGGCCAAGTCTGTGGTCAGCATTAACACTACAATCACTGTTTTTAGAGGAAAATGAGTTTCACATTTCAGCAACTGACCTAAAGATGAACTTTTTGAACATGCCCCTGTGTTTTAATGTGAGAAATTTGGTTCTGCATACATTTGGCACCAATCTGTAAGAGTGGTAAATTCTTCCATTACGTCATGTGGATGGGGCAGATCATGGGGGACTGAAGACATGTATATCTTAGAATGTGCTGGAAAATCTCTTACGATTCCTGAGAATATAATCCTTGATAATACCCATTGACATTTCTTTGTGTTTCCTATGATAATGGGGATGAAATGGACAAAAACCAGGGTAAACAGGAGGCTGACCTTTAGGGAAGGGCTGTCCTGCCCCTTGCAGATGATATTGGAGAGGAATCATAGTGCGGGCCAGACTTGGTCATCCAACCTAGATAGTCAGTGTCTGTGACTCAAAGAGCCCAATATGTCCTCTCACTGTGGCCAGTGTGTTACTGGGGTGGGAATAAGTGATAACAAAAATTTTAAGAAATGGTCTTTACGTAGGAACCCATTGCTCTTGTATTTAGCACATAAGCAGCAACTGTGATGAAATGCCTGGTTGTTGGGAAGTCAGGACATTAATTTTCCTAAAACTTCTAAGTTGAGTGTGTAAGAGAGCAGGGAATAGCACAAGAAAGCTTTCAGGCTTGGTTGTGGCGGGGGCAGGGGGGACTGGGCGACAGAGAGTCGGATAGAGATCAATCCCACAGTGACAGGAGAGACCCAGGATCCATGGCTACCCCTGCTCCTCATAAGACCCACTGGAGGTAGGAATTAAAATATTAAATAGCACAAACCCTGCAAAAATGCAAGTGGACAGGTTTTATCCACAGCTGCTGAAGCCAGGTGGTACGCTTGATAGTGTGACACAAGAAATCACCATAAAGAACCTCAGAGTGTGCAGGAAGAGCCTTCCCGATAGCACTCCTGTTAGAAATTATTTTCTTTTCATCCAAAAGCTAAGATAATTTATAACACCTTCCCAACATAGTAATGCAGAAGAGAAGCATTTATAGCAATTATTTTGCAGTGACATTTTCATGTTGGAGTAAAATAAACTTGGAGAATTTCAGCTTTGTGAGATCTATAAAGTAGCAAATAGTTACCAAAATACTTACAGCGAGAGAAATACATTAAAAACATACAAATAAACCCTACATTCTTGGTAGAGTGACTTCTAATCATTGCTAACTATACTGATAAATATTTCATATTTACATATGTAAGATATATTATGCATAATAAAAATATATTCACATTTATATTTTTAAAACATAGTATATATTATAGAATGTGTGTGTAGTTTAAAAATTATGAAATTAACTTGTTGATTCCATCAACAAGTTTAAGAAATATAATATCTGATAGTCCTTTGTGTTTATCCTGCCCTGATCCCCTTCTATTCTCCATTATCTTAAATTTTATTATTCTCTCACTTTTCTTTATAGTTTTTACCACACTGATATCCCCAAATAGTCTAGTTTTGAACTTTCTATATGCTCACAGATTATTTCCCTCTTCCTCTTAATGCTTTGGGGTTTTTTAAACTACTGTATAGTATTTCATTATAAGCAAATGCCATAATTACCTTATCCAGATTCTTATCAATTGGTATTCAGGCTCTTTCCCGGTATAACAATTCTCCAAATGTTGATACAAATACTCATGTCCATGTTTCTTGGAGCATGGGTGTAAATGTCTCTCAAAATCAGAAGACTAGGTATATAGCTAAGTGGTAGAGCATTTGCTCAGCATGCCAGAGAGCCTGGGTTTGATACCCAGCACCACACACACACACACACACACACACATATACAAAAGTGATCACGTAGGAAAAACTGTTTCCCAGAATGAAGGAATCCATTTACTCCCCTATCAACAGCACATAGTATTTCTGGTTGCCTTATTCCAAATTCTATACCAGCCCTTATCAGACTTCTATATTTTTGCCAATCAAGGAAGTGTAAAATATTTGAGATTCTAATTTATACTGTCCTTTTTTTTATACATTTATTGGCCATAAGTATTTTCCCCCATAAAATGCCTTCATATCTTATGTCTAGTTTTAATGGGATTCTTTATAGATTTTATGTAACATTTAAATATCCTGTATCTTCATTGATCATAATATATGGTGAATGTCTTTTACTAGCTGTGAATGAAGTTTTAATTTCTTTTACTATTATGTTAATATTTCTACCATTTTTCACGTGTGTATACCAAGATTTGCTTAGAAAAAGTAAATGTTAAAGCATAATGTAGTTATTTTATATTCTAGTGTCTGCCTTATAGTAACAGTGTTCGTTTCAGTTGGCTACAATGAAATTTGAACAGCTAAGGCTTTGTCCTTGCTGTTTACATTCTAGCTAAAGGAACACTTGATTGGTGCTGTTTGGTTGTCTGGAAGAGGAGAAAATTGAAACATCATGACAGTTCTCATTTTTCTATTAAGGAGCAGTTATATCTCAACACGAAATTCTTTCTTTTTATTCCTACTTCAAACATTCTTACATGCCCCCAAAACTAAGCAAGTAAAAGATAAGGACTAAAGCTACAGGTTGAGATGAACAAGGACCACCGATGTGCTCATACCTACCCTCTCTGCACTTGCTCAAACAGCCGATGCCATTTACCACATTAGGTACATGGTTTACCATTTACTCCAACATGTAAATTGTTTGTTTAACATGTTTACTCCATTCCAGCCCAGATTACAAATCTCCTGGAAGGGTTTATCTTTCTCTGGTTACGGTGTCCTCAGCAACCAGCATAGTGCCTGGCATAGTGGTTCTCAAAATAAGCAACCAAACAAAAAAACACTATTATGTAGATAAAACAGGACTTCTGTATCACTTACCCATTTCTTTCTGTTCCCTCTGGTTGTTACTTCATTTTGATCTTTGGAAGGATGATATTTCTCTGTCTACATTGTTTTGGAAGATCACCTCAGCATTTTTTTAAGGGAAGATTTATCATCTATGGTTTAGCTTATAAATACACTCTGATATTCTGTCCTGTTTTCAAACATCAATGGTTTGACAATGGCATTGATGATGTCCTGATCAAATATGCATAGGCATTGGAATACAACAGGCAGATTTGATCAATATAGGAGCTAATAAACAAAAATGTAGATCCCTTCAGTTGGCCATAGAAAGATTCCACTGTGCTAACTACAGAGAGAAATTTGTACTACAATGGCAAATGTGTTGTTTAGAGTGCTGCTTCTGAGCCATCTGGTCTTATCCATAGGCTTTTAGTAACTTTCATCACCTTTGAGGTATTTTACAGTTATATAAATTGTAGATAATCATACAAGTGCAAAGTAATTCTTGTCTATAGATGAGAAAATAATTATTGTCTGTATCTTGCAAATAAATTCTGTCCTGTGGAAGTTCAAGAGATATTGTGGATTAGCCAGTTAACTTCATATTCATTTACAAATTCATTTCAATAATCTAGAAATGTGACTGTTCTTTATATTCTCCTTTGAACAGGTGGTAATATATGCCGAATTCCCTCATTAAACAAAGAATTAAATAAAAATTTTTATGCATATTCATTTCATATTTATATGTGAAACCATTTGGGGAGTTATGTTTTAACAAAATAGAGAATAGGAAAGATTTGAGTAAAGAATACCATATGTGAAAAAAGATTTGAAGTCCTGGTTAATAGTAAATTTAATGCACCCTACAGTGTAATGTGGCTGTGGCTATTTGGATATTAAGTTCTTCATTAAGAATTACTATTAGAAATCACTGGTTAACTTTCTGATTTTAAACCCAATAACTGAGTATTTTGATAATTATTATTATAAATCATGTTTTTAAACCTGGTATAGCAAGTCATTACAATTATCTTTTATAAAAGAATACTAGAATTTTCTTGATAGCTTATTCTTCTAGATGAATTACACTGTAGGTTTGTCAGCATCTGCAATGTATTCATTTGGGATCTGGGTTTTACATAAAATCTATAAATACTTACTTGGAAATTATTGTCATTACTAGTGTACTTGGTCTTTCCAATAAGAAACTGTGTGTGTGTGTGTGTGTGTATGTGTGTGTCCAATTATACCTCTTATCTTTTATTTTTCCATTAGGAGTTTTAAATTTTATTTGAATAATTACATCATTTATGTCTTGAATTAAGTAGATACGCATTTAATGGGTTCAGTTGAAATGGAATCTTTTTTATTGTATTCTCTACTTATTTGTCACAGGTGTGAAAGATAGATTTTTTTTCCTAAAAATCACTACCAACATTTTGGGAATTTTAAAAATCAAATATTTCCAGTATTTTTAGTGCTATGTTTTGTTTGTTTTAAAGCAGGTAAAAATGGGCTTAGGTAACTTTGCTTTGAAAATAGCCTCTATACATCTTGAGGAAAACCTGAGTGAGAAAAATTTTAGATCCTACTTTTCCTTCTTAAAAGATAGTTTGAGTAAGATATTTTCTTGCTTTTATAAATCTACCATTTTCCCTCAAATCTGACAGTGATTTTTAGGTCCTGTTATTTTGGGACAAGGTAGGTAGAAATACCAACACGGTTTATAAATCTTTTAGTCTCTATACTTGACCAAAAATAATTTAACACACATTGTGGGTTCAATCTGTTAATCAGTGTTCCAAGACCTGGAAGTTTATCTACTCAAGGATACTATTAAGAAATTCCACATGATCTCTAAATTATTCCTTTGGGTGTGAGCAGCATGAAAGAGTCCAAAAGTTTGAAAATAACATTAAAAGAAAAAAACAGAATGATTTTTTTCCCTAAATGCTAATAAGCTTTCTATTGACTTCCATATTGTCCTTTCTTCCTCTTTGGTATTTACCAGCAGTCTTAAAGGATCACTTTACTCAATTTCCTCTCGAAGTCTTTAGTATTGTCTAAATTCCATTTGTTTGATCTTGAGAAAATATAAAGCCCTTCTGAGACTCCATTTCCTTATTTTTAAAATGGGGGTTAAAAAGTGTTTTGCTTGTCTCCTTGGGTTGGCTATTGAAGACCATTTCAACCAATTTCAATAAGAATATGTTCAATCTAATTCAGGACTGTTACGGTTTCATGTGATCACAAAAAGATGGGAACATGAGGTTTCTTTCTCCTAGAGAAATGTCTCTCAAATACTTAATGCACACAAATGCCCCAAAGTCTTGTTAAATTGCAAAGGATACTTCAGGAAGTTGAGGGTGAAGCCTGGGATTCTGCATTTCTAACAGCTCCTCAGATGATGATCCCATGATCTTTTTTTTTTAAAACATTTTTTAATATACACACACACATATATTTTAGTTGTAGATGGACACAATACCTTTATTTTATTTTTATGTGGTGCTGAGGATGGAACCCAGTGTCTTATGCATGCCAGGGACGCGCTCTAACAATGAGCCCCCAGCCCCAGCTGGATCCCATACTCTTAATAAGGCAACAAGTCATACACATTAGAAACAGAGGTCAAGTAAAACTTGATATCTTTGCATATCCAAATATAGAAAACTGGAAAGATCCATGTGGGCCAGTGCATGGGCAATTTCGTGGTCATAATAGATGGAACAGGATTCAACTGGCGGTACTTGAATCTCATGATTCAACATGAGATTCCTTCCACTGTTGTTATGGAGACCAAACAGGTTCAGCATCCCTGTCCCCTGCTGGAGAAAAAGTGGTTTTATCAGATTCCTTAATCAAGATGCTTGAAATTGCTGCTGAAACAACATATGTATGATGGTGCTTAACTTAGAAGCAATGATGTTAAGTTGCTGTTTGGAACTTAATAACATATGTGTACATAAATCAGGAAATTTTGAGAGCTCGTGTATTCTTGTGAACACTAACGTGCGCATCTTCTTACATATGATTTTATCACCAATCAGGATATTTTCTGTGCTTCCCTGTAGACAAATCACACACTTTTATGTTTGCAATATTATCAAAGGCAGTATTTAGCCTTCATTAAGCACCAATTAGGTTCCCAAGAGAGTAGAAGCAATTCTTTCCTACATGCTGATCAGCTTACTCTTGAATGAATGCATTACTGGCTTCTCTTCTCTTCCCCAAGGGTGGTCTACAGCAAAGCTATAAAATTGGATACGTTTATCTTCACAGCCCACTGACTCCTTTGGTGTACCCATCCCTTGGGGACCCTGTTCTTGTAGGCTTCTCCCTAATGATCTTGATCACTTTCCTGCTAATTCTCATGCTCACAAAAATGTCCCATTCTATGTCTAGGCCCTTGAGTTGGAGCTACTGTAATGAACTCATCTCTGACACTGACCACACTTGAATCCCCCATTCTGCCAAAGGTTTACTCCTTGTTGCTTGAGCACACCTCTGCTTTCTTCCTGAGCTTTTACCTTCTCCTGCATTGCTCTTCTCTTCATTCCTCCTGATGAGGCAGACAGCTCCTACCTATCTTGAGCCCACCTCCAATCCTACCTACTTTGTAAAGCATTCCAAAGCGTCCCCCTGTATACTGTTTACACTATCCATTGACAGTCATTTGCTGCTTTTTACTGATTTTCTATTGCTGTTCTCCATTGCCATTTAGAGCTTATATTCAGCTTTTTAAAAACTCTGCTCCCTTGCTACAAATGCTCCTTGAAATTAGAACTTGAGTTATACATGTTTTTGTATGTTATGTGGAAGGTTTCAGACAAGGAAAATGTTTATAAAACGTTGTGTTGATTTGATAAACCAATGATAAGAATTTCCAGGATAATCATGGTGAATATAGAAGACTATCCAGGTAAAATGTTGATTGGGGCTTCCACGGGCATAACTTTAGAAATCTGGATGAGGCCAGTGGAAATCTTTCTGATTCCCTTCCAAATAAACCCCAGAGCTGACCTCTCGCTGAAGCCTGCCCCTTCTATTAGGTCAGTCCTGTTGCCCTGGCAACTGTTCCCTCAGCTGCAGTCCAGGTTTCAAACTGCCAAATAAGATGGAGGGGAGGGCCCTTCTTAGTGCTCCTTGGTTGGCCTAGTTCCACTCCTGTTCCCTTTCCAACTAGAAGCATGGGACCTCTTCATGGAGCACACAGGCTGAAGCTGGGACATGAAGTGCAGCTGGAGGAACAAGCAAAACAAAAACAAATGAAAAACACTAAGTGGGGCATGGAGGAGGTGTCCCTTCTCTGAGGAGTCCATGTTGGGGATGCATGCACATCCCTAACCCTCAGCACCCTTGGGCCTGTGGTAGAACATGATAAATAGCCTTTTCTTCCACTCTTCTTTGGGAATCTTGGACAACTAGGTGAGAGGGCAGCCCTGGCCACTCTTGTCTGGTTCCCACTGAGTAAATAAGTCCCCATAATTCATGTGGATGAGAGAGCAGGGCAGGCTCCCAGCCTGGGGAGGTAGCTGAGCCACCACCAGAGCTCCCTCCTAGGCAACAACTAAAAACCTTTCTGTGTGGGTCCAGCACTGATTTCAGATCACTCTTTCTCCCTTCCTTCCACCCCAAATCCTTCTATTGTACCCCAAACCTAGTTACATCATAACAAAGACAGGGCTTTAAATAGCTACCTTTGATCATTGATATATGAGATACTTCAGCTCTGAGAAATCATAACTGCCACCCAAGGAAAAAACTGGGGAGAAGCCAGCTTTCTTTTCTGCTTTGTTCTCTGCTGGCAGCCTCAAACCAGCAGTGGCCATCTTGCCCTATGAGGTCAGAGCTGGGCTTTCGTCCTAGTAGCCCTGCCCTGGCTACTTGACCCACAGGCTTGGCTGCTCTTTCCTCTGCCCATTCCCTCATCTGAGCCTTGGAGGCCATTCCTGGAAAGAGAAATGCTCACAAATGCACCTCCTTCCCGACAGAGGGAGGTGTGGGGGAAGGAAATTAAAGGAATAAAGAAAGCATAAATGGTTGAAATGAGAGATTGAGGTGAATCAAGGAGCAGTGCTCATGTTTGATTGCCAGCACCCTGGACCCTCATTGAGTCAGAAGAAAGCTTTGGGCCCTACAGACAACTATGTAAGGAGAGCTGGTAGGTAGAAATAGGAGTCTTTGGGTTGGGGACCTTCCATCCTATGAACACAAGGGACAGTGTTAATTAAGGATGCACTTGTGCTTTCCTGAGTCAAATGGGCATGACCTAGACCTTAGTCCTGGTAGAGGTTCTGCTTTAGAATGTTGCAATTCACATACCTCCCTCTCCTTTATGATGTTTGATCATAGATGTAAGAAAAATAATGACATGAATATCTACCCTCAGGAAACATATTTAGAGCATTCTTGAAATGATCTGACATTCTAGGATAGCTGTCCCCTCTTTTGAAAACAATGAAACATAACTCATTCTTAATCACAGGGTCTGAAATTTTGTGTTAAGGACTTTGGAGGGTTAAGTTGTCTCCTGAAATGTTTAGTTAAAAACAGCATCTCTTAGGGATGGTCAGGGCATGAGGCAGGGGATGATGATAGGGAGAGATTTAGAATTATTTGGATATTTGGAAAAAAAATTAAAATGTGACTCTTGCTTAGTAACTTCATAGAACAAAATAAAATCGAGACTAGTATAAAATTTAAAAGTTAAAAGGAGGGGCTGGGGTTGTGGCTTACGGGTAGAGTGCTCACCTAGTACATGCGAGGCCCTGGGTTTGATCCTCAGCACCACATAAAAATAAACAAATGAAATAAAAGTTAAAAGGGAAAACAAGTCCTTAAAATACAAGAAAAATGCTGGTAAATATTTACTTAATTCCAAGCCAGAAAAACCCCTCAGTAGCAATGGATGAAAATATGGGGAAGAAACACAGATATAATTACATATTAACTTAAGAATTTAGTGCTCCAAGATAGATTAGAAACACTACAAATTGGGGGACTTGCATTAAGTATAGTAAAGGGCTGATATCATAAAATGTATGAGAACTTTTCCAAATCAATATGAAAAACTCCAAGACCTTCATTGGAAAATTAGCAAAAAGATGATATGAATAGAAAATTCACATATGAGTAAACGGTCAGTTCAACAAGCAAAGAAATGCAAAATAAAATGAGAAGGAGATACTATTTGGGTATGAGGTTGACATTAAGATGACAGCCAAGTGGAACTCAGTGAGATGAAATAGACACTCCCAAATTTGGATGGGTATATTGCTGGATACTTCCCAGAAATGTATTTTAGTATTAAGAATCAAAAATTTTAAATGTCCCAGTGAGTTGTTCTGGTAATTACACATTTGAAAACCATTTCCAAGAAAATAATAAGCATGTGAACAAAAAATTTACATATGAGAATGCTCGTTATAACACCATTTATAAAAACAAAAAAATGAGAAGTAGCCAAAATATGTCAGGATGGGAATAGCTAGATAAATAATAAGAAACCCATGTGATGGACTACTTTAAAGCTATACAAAAATATAAAATGGGACAATACTCCTGATAATTTTGTGTTAAAATATCAAGAAAAGAATATATAGAGTATAACTCAACATCTGTGTATTAGTTTTCTGTTGCTGCTGTGACAAATTACCAAAGTCTTAATGGCTTAAAGCAATACAGTTTATTATTTTAAAGTTCCAACCCGGGTCTCAAGAGGCCAAAGTCAAAGTTTGAGCAGAGCTGGGCTCCTTTCTGGAGTCTGTGGGGGCAAATCAATTTTCTTGCTTATTCAGATTCGGCAGAATTCAGCTCCCTGGGGTTGCAGGGGCAAGATCCTAGTTTTCTTGCTTTGGGTTGATGGCTGTTCCCAGCTTATAGAGCCTACCCACTTTGTTTGGTTCATGGCCCCTTCCTTCATCTTCAAAGCTAAGTCAGATCAGGTTCCTTAACATACTTTGAATCTGTCCTTTTTCTCTTCTCTCTCTGACTAAGCAGGCAAAGGTCCTCCTCTTATAATAACTCACATGATTAAATTGGGCCCACCTGGAAAGTCTGCAATGAAATCTCCTTTATCAAGGTCCTTAACCTTAATCATGTCTGTAAAAATCACAGCAAGTCTTTTTTTTGCCATGTAAAGTGGCATCTTTACAGGAGTAAGGGAAAAGATGCAGTCATTTTTAGGAGACCATCCTTCTGCTTACCACACATGTAAAAACACATTGCTAACATATGTATGTATGGATCTAGCAGAAAGAAAGTATATATAAAATGTTATTATGGTCATTTCAGAATGTAGAATTAAGAGTGATTTTTACTTTAAAATTTTTCCTCAGTGGATTTTGAATTTTCCTAAAATCAGGGAAAATCTTAATGCAGTGACTCAATGTGGGTTATTAGCCTAATATGATGAACAATTAACACACTCATATGAATTAACCTGTGAACTTCCTTTACAAAGGGCACTTCGAATGGAGGAGAAAACCTTGGGAGAATGATAAGATCCTGTTAAATGGGAATGATTCTTTTACTTTTCAGTGTGTTGCACAAGCATTATTCCTTTCCTATGGCCTCAGATCTCTACTGGAAGGTACTGGTTCAGGACATGGGTGTTATTATAGAGGGCAGATATTTCAGTCAACAAATATTTACTGGAGATCTTTTATGTACCAAGCGGAGTTATTGGTTTGAAGATAAGACCATGGATCCTAGTATGCCCACAAAGGAGATAGAGAAAGGAGTAGACCAAATTTTGCTGAGACTAATGTGTTAAATAACTTAAGGGAAATTTAAGAAAATTAATATTCTCTACTCAACTTTGTGAGATACTATTTAGAACATATTGTCTATTTTTTGTTCCTTTATTCCCAGTTCCATATCTGGTCCACTGTATCACCTTATTCTTTCCTTCTCTAAATTCATAATCTATTGATACAGTCCTCTCCAAGTCATAGGAGACATTTACTCTATATACCTGGATCCCAAAGACACCATTGTCTACTCTACCCAGCTCCTTCTGCCATCCCCCATGCTTCAGAATTTATGTTGTCGTCCTATCTATCAATACTGATGTCACCGATACTTACCCTTACCCACTTCAGGGACCAGCATTCCCATTACAGCGTGATTTAGTGCTAAGACTACATACTGAAGTTTCATCTTTTCCAACAGACCCTTTTGCCATTCTGTCAGGGAAGAAAGTTGTCCTCAGCATCTCTGGGTCTTCTGCTCTCCTGAATAGTCTTATCTTGTTTTGAGGCTTTGTATATGCAATCAGAGTGGCATTGAGAAAGAGGGACAGAATGGAGGAAGGGAAGTCTGAATAACTCCATCTTCAATTTTCTAGTCCATTCCTTTGCTCAGAAGAATATCTCACACCTACTCCAGGCCAAATAGCCTTCTGTTCTCACTGCCAACTTTAATAGACACTACCAGCAGATAGTGACTATCATAGCTTAAGAGCCATTAACTCTATCCTTAATAAATGGATGAGAATTACTCCCTCAGACTGTAATCAGTCCATTAGCCCACACTTGGCTTCTCTTGATTCCTTGCCTGGGTGGGAATCCATATTTGGCTACTGCAACATCCTCACCACTACTCTAGACTCCTGTCCCTTAACTTTGTGTCCTGTCTACACTGCTTTTTCCAAATCCCTAGGGACAAATTCTTACTTTTTCTGCTCTCTGCTTCTGTGCCTTGCTTGCTAAAAAAAGACATATGACCACATTGGCTATGCCCACTCTAGTCGTGTGATGTACCATGTACATTTCCTAATGACTTTCCAGTTTACTTTCATGACTGCAAGTCTAGACACATTATGATGTCTACAAGGTTCCTCCAATAACAACATTATTGCTGTTAATAATAAAGTAATAAAATAAAATGTTATTATTGTACAACAATAATACTATTATTAGCAAACACTACTATTATGGTTTGAATATGTGTGTTCCCTAAAAGTTCATGTATGAGACAATGCAAAAACAATCAGAGGTAAAATGAATAGATTAAGAGAACTGTAAAAATGCAAGACTTTTCAGAGGTGAAACAATTGAGTTATGAGAGCCTTAATGTAATCAGTGCATTAATCGACTGATATGGATTAAACGGGTGGTAATTGTAGGCAGATAGGGTTTGGCTGGAGGAGGTAGATCACTGGGGGCATGCCTTTGGGGTTTATATTTTGTCTTTTTGCTTCCTGTTGCCATGTCCCAAGCTGTTCTGCCATGCCCTTCCACCATGAGATTCTATCTTACCTTGGATCCAGAGTTATGGATTTGGCTAATTATGAACTGAACCTCTGAAACCATGAGCCCAAACAAACTTTCCCTCCTCTCATTGTTCTTTTTTTAAATTTTTATTGTTGGTTGTTCAAAACATTAAATAGTTCTTGACATATCATATTTCACACTTTGATTCAAGTGGGTTATGAACTCCGATTTTTACCCCATATACAGATTGCAGAATCACATGGTTAAACATCCACTGATTTACATATTGCCATACTAGTGTCTGTTGTATTCTGCTGCCTTTCCTATCCTCTCTTCTCTCTCT
>NW_026000229.1:31429422-31432611 GCF_001458135.2 Marmota marmota marmota
TTACCCCTAAATGTAATCTGCTTCCTTTCTCTTGAAGCTTTTAGAATTCTCTCCTTTTTCTGTATGTTGGGCATCTTCATTATAATGTGTCTAGGTGTGGATCTCTTATGATTTTGCACATTCGGTGTCCTGTAGGCTTCTAGGATTTGGGATTCTGTCTCATTCTTCAAGTCTGGGAAGTTTTCTCATATTATTTCGTTGAACAGATTGCTCGTTCCTTTGGTTTGGAGCTCTATACCTTCCTGTATCCCAATGACTCTTAAGTTTGGTCTCTTTATGTTATCCCATATTTCTTGGATGTTCTGCTCATGGTTTCTTAACAGTCTCGCTGAGCTGTCTATGTTCTTTTCAAGTTGAAATACTTTGTCTTCATTGTCTGATGTTCTATCTTCTAAGTGTTCTACTCTGCTGGTAGTATTCTCATTTGAGTTTTTAAGTTGGTTTATTGCTCCCTGCATATATAGGATTTCTGTTTGTTTGTTTTTTATAACCTCTAGCTCCCTGTATAGTTGATCTTTTGCTTCTTGGATTTGTTTATGTAATTCATTGTCGAAGTGATCTTTCATTGTCTGATTTTGCTGTCTAATGTCTTCCTTGAGACTCCAGATCATCTGAAGCATGTAAATCCTGAATTCTTTATCTGACATTCCATCTGCTGCAGCTATTACCTCTTCTAAAGTTGAGTTGACCTGCTTTGCTTGTGGTCCTTTCTCTCCTTGTCTTTTCATACTGCTTGTGTTTCTTTCTGCTTGGTGAAACTGTTGTGTTCTTGAATTTTCCCCCTATATATTTATATTGCTCTTGTATAGTTGCAAAGTCTCCCTTGCAGGGGTGGACGGGGGCTTGCTCCTCCTCCAGTTGGGGTGATCTGTCTATCTCGCCTGCGGGCTGCTGGGCCCCTTCTCCAGGTCGCGTGGTCTGCCTACTTTGCGGGCAACAGCTGGGCCCCTCCTCCAATAGGGATTATCTGTCTATGACGCAGGCTGCTGGGCCTGTTCTCCATGTTGCAGGTCTGCCTACCTTGCCAGCGCAGTCGGCGGCTGTGCCCCTCCTCCAATTGGGGTGATCTTTCAACTAGGCCGGCGTGCCACCGGGCCCCTTCTCCGGGATGCGCGGTCTTCCTACCTTGTGGGCGGCCGCTGGGACCTTCCTCCAATTGGGGCGATGTGTCTACCACGCTGGCAGGCCGCTGGGCCTGCTCCGCTGGTCGGTTGCAGGTCTGCCTACCTTGCAGGCGCGGGCGGTGGCTCTGCTCCACCCCTCCTCCAATTGGGGTGATGTGTCTACCACGCTGGTGGGCCGCTGGGCCTGCTCCGCTGGTGGGTCGCAGGTCCCACCTTGCAGGCGTGGGAGGCGGCTCTGCTTCGCCACTCCTCCAATTGGGGCAATGTGTCTACCCCTCCGGCAGGCCGCTGGGCCTGCTCCCCTGGTCGGTCGCAGGTCTGCCTACCTTGCAGGCGAGGGCGGCTGCTCTGCTCCGCCCCTCCTCCAATTGGGGCGATGTGTCTACCACCCCGGCAGGCCGCTCCTCTCATTGTTCTTGTTAGGTCTTTGGATCACAGCAACAAGAAAGCTGACTAAAACAGTGCTGTAAATGTTAAACAATGTTTAAGTCACTGAATCCTCCTGGTAACCCTATAAGATAGGAAGATGTTACTCTCCTTCCCATTTGCAAATGAGGAAATTAAGTCACAACATGTTTAAGGAAATTCACCCTGGTAGGTCAGTCATGATGCTAAAATTTGACAGTTATATTTGTGACTACTCTGCTGGGTCACCATCTTAATATCCAATTCCCACTTTCTCAGTAGACAATTTTGCTTCCTATGTCACTGAGAAAATCAAGGCCATATAACACATGAGCTTCTTACTCATATTCTCTTTCCATATTTTATCTTTTGATCTCCAAGAGTAGTCTCTCCCCCTTACTCCAGTCTTAAAAAAAGTTTTTCTGGATCAACTAGGGAGACTCACATTTGTGTGTCATTGGCCCTAACTCTTCTAAAAACTCAGGCTTTGCTGGTATCCACCCATGTTTATCACCAGGATTGTCAGAGCTGTCTTCTAGTGGGTCTTTTTTTCCAAAACCTTCAAAAATGCCTGGGTCTCACTCAACCTGAAAGAGCTCTCGCCTTTGTGTGTAGAGCTTGGAAAGCTTTATCTTTTTTTCTTCTTGTTTAGACCATGTTCATTCCTAGGGCACTTATTTGGACCTCCCCAGGTGCTGCCTTTGAGCTTCATAGCCTTGCATCTCTGAGCTCCTGTATGTATTCAGGAACCTATTATACCAGTGTGTTGATCAGCTTATTTCAGCTTTGTCTCCTGGAGGAGATTTAGACCCCTTAGAAACAGAACCCTTTCATCTCTCCATCAATTATTTAGCTAATTAATGTTTTTATTAAAGCAGTTTCTCAAGCACCTACTGTGTGTCAGAGACCCTGCTTAGAATTAAGAATATAAAATAAATATGGCAGCCTTGAAATTGAGACTTGCACAGGTGAAGAGTAGCAAATCACCAACTCCAACACAATAACCAAAAGTTTGGTGGAATGTCCACAGTAACGGACACTGAGCAAAGCCACAATTGTACATCATTTAAAATTCACGTACATGAGAAGTCTTCCACAATTTAAAAATGAGGCAACTAAAGCATGCAAATAGGTTAGGCAAACTTACCCAACATTATACAGCTACATGTGAAAGCAGGGACTCTAAGCCCACTTACTTTTGAAATTCTACCATGCTTCCCATCATAGACCTATCTGTAGGATGGTATGGGAACCTAGAGGACAGACAAACCAAATATCTGGGGAATGGGAGCCACTCTGCAAAGTCTTCGGCATGGAGCTAATACCTAATCTGTGTCTTGGAGGAGGAATAGAACTTTTCCCAGCGGACTGGAGCATGAGTCGGGGAAAAAGGAACCCTTGATAGAAATACCAGGATACAGAGTGGTGAAGAAAATACAGTGAGATTAAGGAAGTGCAAAATTACGTCTGAACCTTACATATAGTTTATAAGGAAGGAAGACTGCACATACAACTTGGAGGTCCTTAGACAGTGGTTGTGTCATAAAGAAAGTCACACAACATGTAAAAAAATGGGACTTATATTTAATGAACTGTATAGTGCTTAGCAAGATGATAACACCGATGAATTGTGCAGCTAATCTTTTTTTTTTTTTTTTGG
>NW_026000229.1:31433518-31471831 GCF_001458135.2 Marmota marmota marmota
TTTTTTTTTTTTTTTTTGGCATGAGGGTACTGGGGATTGAACTCAGGGGCACTGGACTACTGAGCCATATCCCTAGCCCTATTTTTTTGTATTTCATTTAGAGATAGGGTCTCACTGAGTTCTTAGTGCCTTGCCGTTGCTGAGTCTAGCTTTGGACTCTGGATCCTCCTGCCTCAGCCTCCTGAGCTACTGGGATTATAGGCATGCACCACCATACCTAGCTGTGCAGCTAATCATTATAAAAGTGAAATTACAAGAAAGTGTGTGTCAGGAGACTCCAAGCTGATACCTGCAACTTTCTGAGGAACTTGCTAGGTTAGAAGCTGGAGTGTTTTAGCTCCTTTGTTGATATACTATTACCTAGCCTTCTGTGCTATTATGGTTTAGATGTGGTATCCCCCAAAAGCTCACATGTAAGACAATGCAGGGAGGTTCAGAGGAGAAATGATTGGGGTATAAGAGTCTTAACCCAATCAGTGAATTAATCCCCTGATAGGGATTAACTGAGTGGTAACTGATGTGGTAGGGTATGGCTAGAGGAGGTAGGAATTGGGGCATGGCTTTGGGGTATGTATTTTCTATCCGGAGAGTATAGACTCTCTCTCTGCTTTCTGATCACCAAGTGAGCTGCTTTCCTCTGTTACAGTCTTCCACCATGATGTTCTACCTCACTTTGAGCCCTGAGGAATGGAGCCGGCCTTATGGACTAAGACCTCTGAAACTGTGAGTCCTCAAATAAACTTTTCCTCCTCTACAGTTGTTCTTCTTGGATCCTTTAGTCACAACAGTGAAAAAAACATGACTAAAACATGTGCCTTCCATCTTTTCAGGGTATTCTGCCATTTCTTGTGTAGCGTGAAGTTTTTCTTCCTTGCTCATAGGGAAGATAAGGTAATCCAAGTAACTGTGGGCTATGTTTGGAAATCATGCTGAAACATTCACATCTGAAAGAACCTCCTTTCTTGATTTCTTGAGCATCAGAATGGGTATGGACTGTAATGGCTTCGGAAGAGCCAAATGGCTATCATCCTGGTAGGGGAGAGAGTGACATGCAAACAAGGGGCCAATATTTGGCCCTGCTCTCTGTAGCTCAGCAACGTGAGCCTCAGCATCACCCATACAAGTCACTAACGAATGGGCCTGACAGCTTTGGCAGGTGCAGCCTTAGGCTACGAAACCTTTCCATGCTCCCTGCTCCAGGGTTATTGCTCGCCTCTCCTCGGAAGTGTTGACTTACACAGTCTGAATCTGTCTTCAACATACCACAGAAAACCTGCATTTCTTTCCCTTGACTTGGTCATCAGCATGAATATCAGCCAGATTTCTCTAACCTGTGTTCCAAATTACATCAGTTCCACAGGATATTAACTAAATCAGGCCAAATAAGGCAGGATTGTATTCTGACTTTTCAGAGTCTTTAACATGCTAAAATACCTCTTAAATCTCCAAGAAGGATGGCATTTTAAAAAATGCTTTGGTTAGAAGCTATTTCTTTCTGGGCCAAAATCAGAATTCTAAGTGTTCCCTGCAACAGGCTTTTGGACATGCTGCTCAATGCCATTATAGGCTTATAGTAACTCAGCCTTTATTACTTAGGTTGCATGAGACTAAGCTATTGCACAGCTATGGTTTTACCAGGAACCAAAAATTAACTCTCTTTTGAATACCGTATGGACACCGGTGTCCCTAAGACATATTTACATATGGGGTGGGATACAATTCTGAGATATTCACTACTTTTTATCTTCCTCTTTTTTCTTTTCCTATTCTAAGCAGCATTAACCTTCCTCAGTTCATTGTCTCAGAAAAGGAAAATGACAGGGCAGAAGCAAGAAATAGCCTGTATATCCATTGGGCTTTGTGTTCCAAAGATCTAGGCCCTTAAAACAACTCAGAGGATGCAGAGAGTTCACAAAGAGAGAGGATTTGGACTATAGACATATGAAAGTGGAAGCATAACCTCCAGATTGAAAGCAAATGCACCCTTGGACAGAGGGAGGAGAAGTGAGAATAGGTGGGAAGAAGAGGATGGAGGAACACAGGAATGAGGAAGGAAGGCAGAAGAGCAGAAGGTACAGAAAAAGAGACAGACAAACAGCCATATGACACTGGACGGAAATGACTGAGTGATGCATCCAGGCCCCAGGAACCAGCTGTGGCTGTGCAGAAAGATCTTTTATCTTCCAGGACTTGATCAGAAGCAGTAGTGACCCAAGGCTGGAGGTGGAAAGCAGGCCAGCCTCTGAGAGCTTATTAATAACCCGTATGTGCAAGGACTCAGGGGCCAGCTCACTGTTTGCCCCATGTTTCAACATTATTGATATTTCTTGGAACCTTTGACATATCTGTGGAGTCTGGTGGAGGGGTACTGTGAAAGCTTGACATTTGAATTCCTAATTGACTCAGTGGGATAGAGGTTCCTAATAGAAGCAGTTGTGGACTATAAAATGTTAGATTTCTTGCAAATCTTACTTTTGTGATGCCTTGTACAATCTTTTCTGTGGTTGGAGGTGGCTTACAGTTGGGTCCTAAGGGTCTGTTGAGGAGACAACAGCTTTACCCCATGCCAACATTGCAAGTTCTGGTGACTTAACAGTTTTTATGTGTGCTCTCTCTGTAGCTTTCCCATCATCAGCCCAGCTTTCACATACTGATGCTTATCACAGGTATACACAGCTCTCCCCTTCTCCCTTCCTTCTCCAAATTTGCTCCCCTTAATGTACTCAGGCTGGGAAGCCAGATAATGAAGCATCTTAGAATTCAGCATAGAGAGGAAATTGGTTCTGAGAACCAGCTTGTTTTCCTCTTCTTCTACAAAATGAGGGAGCTGTAATAGATCATCACTAAGGTCCAGTCCAGCTCTAATATTGTATGATTCCTCTGAATAAAATATGTGAAGTTTTATGCACTGCTTTTGGAACATCTATTTTTTTCCATTTCCTTATTCCCAGCCATGTTCTCATGGATGCAGTGGCTTAGTTTGTGACCTCGTGAAAAGTGACATGATCTAACTTGGCATTTGTTACTCAATTCACAATTCATCTATTCATTTACAAAATTATCGAGCATCTACTGTATATTCTGTGGTTGGAATACAAAGTTTACTACATGATTTTTTTCTCTCTCTTTCTCTTTCTCTCAATAGGTTTAAAGACTTGGGCATTGATTCTCAATCCCTTCTGCAGTCATGAAACCCTTGGGGGCACTGATGAAAGCCCCTTAGATTAGAAGCCAATATTTATTGAGCACTCACTACATGCCAGGTCTGTCCCAAGTGTTTCAAAAGTTACTTATTTTCCTCAAATATTTAAGAGATAACTGTTACTATTATCTGCTTATACATGAAGAGGTGGCAACTCAGGCCTTATGACACCTGGTTAATATGTTAACATGTGGTTGGGGTCAGGAATCATACCCACATATCTAGAACTTATGTTCTTCATTATGTAGCTGAGATACCTCTGAAAGGAACAGCCACAACAGTAACCATGTGGTTGCAGCAGCAAGAGTTTCTGAGATTCTATGCCATGTACCAGGCAGTGGGCCAAATTTGCTATATTATTTCATTTAAAACAGTGACCTCAGGCCAAGCACAGTGGTACATGCCTGTTCCCAGTGACTCAGGAGGCTGAGGCAGAAGGATCCTGAGTTCAAAGCCAGCCTCCACAACTTAGTAAATGCCTGTATCTAGAAAATACAGGCTGAGGATGTAGCTCAGTGGTAAGGTGCCCCTTGGTTCAATTGCCAGTACTTAAAAAATATTAATGGCAGCCTTATAAATTGGCTAATTGAAATTGGTAATTTCATGACCTATGATTGCTGATGAAAAACTCTTGGCTTAAAAAGATTAAATAACTTGCCCTAGAACACACATTTAATAATGAGAGGAGATGGGGCACAAAGTGCATTTTTGAGGTTCAGTTTTAGATGGTCCATGAATTTCTTGTCCTCTGACCAGGTGGAAGAGACAGATAAGAAATGTATTGATCTGTGGTAAGCACACAGCAAAGTTTTATGGGAACAGCATGAATCAGCCTGTAGGATGAGGTAGAGCTTCCCAGAAGTGGCCCATGAGCTGAGGGTTGAAGGTGAAGTAGGAACATAGATTAAACCCAATGTTGAGAAGGGCATAGAGGGAGCAGAACATGCAAAAGCAGGAACAGGAGTCAGAATGTAAGTCCAGGAAGGAGCTAGGGCATGCAGAGTACAGGGAGCTAAGCAAAGACCAGGGACCATCACCTCCTTCACAGAGAGCCCCAGAGAGCTCTAAATGTGGGAGTGGCTTGTTCAGATGTGCATTCTAGGGAGATGCTCCCAGAAACAGGGTGCAGGGAAGACTAGAGGTGGTTAGCAAGGGTGGTGGGGACAAACGGAGATGACCTGGAGCAAGGAGAGAAGCAAGTTAATCTGTTGTGATTAGGACCCAGTGTGATAAGATTTGAGCACTAGAAGCAGAGGTTAATTGGAAGAATATTGAAGAGATAAAAATCAAAAGATTTATGGAAACAAATGGGAGAAAGTCTAGAACATTCCCAGGCAAAGTATGGAAAGTGGGGCCTGGTTTTTCAGCTGTCTGGGAATCAATCTGAAAGTGTCTAGAAAACCTAATGGAGAATGAAATGAAATGTCCACCGGCTACATGAGGTGGTTAAAATGGGGCTGGGTGGTTGACACTCCTAAATAATCCAGGCAAAGTGTTATGGATTGAATTGTGTCCCCTCAAAATTCATGTGTTGAAGTTATAGTCCCCCAGAAACTCAGAACCTCACCTTTTTGGGAACAGCATCTCTATAGAGATAAACAGTTAAGAGGAAGTCACCCTGGATTGAGGCAGACCCCTACTCTGGTACAACATGAAAGAGGAAATTTGGACCCAGACACATGCACAGGAATGACACCTTGTGAAAATGAAGACAGAGATCAGGGTGATGCTCTGCCATGCCACAGGTGTCCAAGAAACCACCAGAAGCTAAGAGAGAGGCATGTGACAGACTCTTTTTCAGATCCCCCAAAAGGAACCAACCTGGATGACACCTTGATTTGGCTTCTGGCCTCCAAAACTGTGAAACAACACATTTCTTTTGTTTAAGCTACCTGGTGAGTGGTATTCTGTTTGATAGCCCTAGCAAACTGACCAAGAAACCACAGGTGGTTTCCAAATTGCCTTCAAGGAAAGGCAGGGTGACCAACTATCTTAATTTGTCTTGGGTTGAAGAGTTTCCTGAGACAGGATTTTCTGGGACAAAATCAAGGAAGTCGTGGGAAAATTACAATGAGTGGGTCACACTAAGGGAGTGTTTCTGCTTAACTGTAGCTGGTAGGTAGGAGGCCCAAGCACAATTGCTCAGGATAGAGGATGGGGGGGCAAAGCTACAAGCAACCCTCCTCCCCCATTCTTCCTGCAGGGAGCTCTTAAGTACTCCACTAAAACTGTCAGGAAAATATTTAACAATTGCTACTTTGAAGGGTCATCAGTATAGGCCTGTCTTGGTCATTTGGTCGCCTGGCTGAGTAGTGGGATCTCTCTATGAGATAGGGAATGCTAGTGATGGAGGGAGCCTGGCAGGGAATGTGGTGTCTTCTCTAAGGTCTGTTCATTTTAAGGTGACAGTGATAGAATGCAGGGTGGTGAACCAGGCATCATAGTCAGATAGAACAAAAAAAAATGTGACTTAAAGAAGTATATCTGCACTCTGAGTCTTAAAGGGAGAGAAGCTGGGAGAAGGTGCAGTGGTTCCAGGAGAAGAATGCATAGGACCTGGGGCCCAGAATTGCTCCAAATCATTAATAATGAAGATATCATTGTGAGGAAGAAGCCAGGGGCAGGAGGGGGATGACTGTCTGGTCAGGCAGGAGGCAAACAAGAGGCAGCCCGCCCGTTCTCAATAAGGTAAAAGAGCTGTGCATATGGAACACCTGTGCATATTCAGACAAACACATGGATGCTATTATGTTGTCCTGCTGTGAATGACATTCATTCTCATTGTCTCCTTCAGCCCATGAAATAGCTCCCCTGATCATATTAAACTGTACCTGGCTACCTCTGAGCTTCAGGAAATGCCATGTGATACTAGCATTAGGTTGGCAGACCCATTCCAACATTTTCATCTTTCTTCCGTTTCCTGGCCCAGGAGACAGTCTTAGTTTATTGACTTACAACTCAAGGAAGAATGAGTGACAAAAAGCCTTTTTCATATGGAGTGAATTTGAGGCATAGTCAAAGCCTGTCTGTCACTTTTTGGTGATCTAGTACTTGTTCACTTCTGGGAGAAGCATATGCCCTAAGTCATGAGAACAACAGGGTAATACCTTCTATTTGCACAGGGCTTTACATGTACCAAATGCTTTCACATGCAATACCTCATATGATCCTTGCACCCATTGATGTGAATTCTGGCATGAATTTGTACAATCCCATCACAATTAGAGCTAAGACTTTAATTTGACTCAGTAATAACTGGAGAGTCCCTCCTGTGATCTTCATGGACACTTTGCAGACCCAATAGTTGTTACATTCTCATGCACCAGAAAAATAAAACTTTCAGGGAATTAAGAGATTTTGTTTTTAGCCTATAATTTGAGCAAAACAATGGGCTGGGCCTTGTGGGAAGTTGCAAAGAGACATTAGGCAGAGCCTCTACCCTCAGGGGGCTTAAGATTTGATTGGGGAGCCAGAATGTACAGATGAGGAATGATGACTCGGTAAGAGGAACTTACAGGGCAAATGTGTGAGGCAGACACGTCGGAAGGCTGAGGGTTGCTGTGGAATACTCTCTGGAGAGTTTGTTGAGAAGGTGGGGCTGAAAGATCCTCATCCTGTGGGAGATCAAGGAGGAATGTCCCAGCAGAGGGTTCCTTGCTCACCCTTTAACAATGCAACTTGTTAAACTCTGATTTGCTTGTGGAAAGAATACAAGGTTTCAGACATGTGTGAGCTTTGGGATATCTCTCCATCTTCCTCCAAAGCAAAGATACATGCTAGAGAAGATAAGGTAGAATAGTGGGTGGGTAAAAGTTCCAGATAGATGGCCAGAAACTGAGGGGGGGGGGTAGGGAGAAGGAGAGAGACAGAGAGAGAGAGACAGAGAGACAGAGACAGAGACACACAAAGGGAGAGAGGAAGAAAAGAAAGTGGAGGGAAAGGGAGAGGAGGGGAGAAAGGAAGAGGATCTCATAAAAATTAAGAATATCTGACTTCACTGCAACTCCAAGAATCTGAACCTGTTTTAAGGCTGTCTTCAGTAGGTACGTTAAAGGCACTTAGTTATTAGGATCTCAAACTCTGTCTTTATACTCAACAGTATAGAAAGATGGTTCTATTCATCACGGCACAAACCTACACATCAATTCATATTATTATTTCTCTGCATGGCTGTGTTTTAGCTGCAACTTACGACTCTAGGAATGACCATCCTCCCGCTCACCACCCTCCACAAGACAGCTGGAGCCACTCTTTTGCCCTTTGGGTTATTTTGTGGGGAAGGTATCTTGATTCTTTGAAACTGGAATGGGCATCTGGTGGATAGAACGAAGGAAGGAAGAAAAAACGGAAGGGAGGGAGAGGGAGAGAGGCAGGCTGGCAGAGGCTTTGCAGACAGATGTGGTTCCTAATTTAATTTACCTCTCAGAGCCTATATCCTTCTTTATAAAAATGGGGCCATAAACAGCAGGATTTTACCCACCTTCTAGGTTTCTGAAGTTTATTATTATTGTATAATTTCTAGATTATGTCATACACATGGAAAATTGGACTGGCACATTGAAGGTATTCTCCTCCAGAAAGCAAGAGCCACATGAATGCTACCCCTACTCTCCACAAAGAGCTTATTGTCTAACTGAAGTCACTCAACCTCTTTGAGACTCTGCTTTCACATCTGTATCATGAAACTCAGCGACTAGATGCTCCCTAACATCTTTCCCAGGTGTGTCTACTAAATGCTATGTGTTCAAACAGAGCACATGCAGGGATGCTCCCTCATACTCCACCCATCCGTGCTCCATCCCTGCTTCCCAGGCCACCCTTCAGGCCCTCTGTCTCTGAACAGAGTCTTGGCAGCTCAGAGGAGCTTTAGTACCATTTCTTAAAGGACTGATTCCTGAGTGAACTCCAGAGTGGTCATAAGCACTAACATAATCAGGACAACTCATAGGAGATGGCTCCACCAGGCATCCTTGGCTGCCAATGTGGAGAACCAGGCTTAGCTGCTCCCTTTCCGGAGACATTATAATCCTACTTAGAGACAATGTAGGGATCCCAAGGCTTATGTTACTCAAAAGGTGCTCAGCAACAAGTTGTTCTTCATACCACAACTGAAGCAAAGCCTTTTAGTCATGGGGCCGGGTTTTATGGGGGAAGTTGCGGTAACTTGCACATTATGGAATTAGGAGGGTTTAAAAAAAAAAAAAAGGTCATGTTAACTCCAGTTCTACATGGTAAAGTTGGTTCAGCAATTTTGCTTTTGGCTGGGGTTTCTTGAAACAGAAGAGTGCCTGCTCTGTGGTTGGGAGCTGCTGGGGGGCACACAGCCAAGGCTGTTAATCTGGGTTTTGTCTTTCCTGCTGACATGAAGGTTTCACCTGAGCCACTGTGTTTTTCTGGTTCTTTCTGAGGCACAAAAACAAAACAAAAACAAGGCCCAAGAAAACAAAAACCAACTGGTTGTTTCTTAGAGATTTGCATCGGAGGGAAAACAAGACTTGGTAATTCCTTTGCTCCAGCAAGAGTGTGTTCCCTGCTTCTGAGACTAATCTCCTGCAGCTCGGGTCTGCTCTGTTCTCCCTCTTCTCTGTCATACATATACTGCTCCACCCGTGCCCCCTCCAGGATTTCTTCTTTGCTTGAACCATGTCCTCATTCTTAACACCATTTCCTGGGTGAGGGAGGCATGGCTGGCCTACCACCTTTGGTAGCAAAGTAGAGCACTTCTCTAGCAGGAAGCTTCTTCAGGGCCAGAAAGGCCATTCGTCCCACCTCTGCCTCAAAGAAGAGTTGATTTCAATTTCCGGTTGTTGTTCTGAATTTTAAAAGAAACAATGGATCAATATGTCCATAAATATTTATCAAGCACTCTCTTCCAGCTTGTCAAAAGAGTGACAGAGCAGTGATCTCAAACATGACCACAGGATCACTAAGTGCAGGAGATTGTAGACTAGGGCTCTGGGGAGAGTTGGTGCAGGCCTTTGGGGAGCAGGTGGTGTGGTGGGGTAGCCTGAGAGAGCTGCTGCAAAGGTGAAATTTCATTCAGGTTTTATCTTACAAAACAATGTGGTTTTCTCTTCTACTCTTTAAAATATCTATTTGCTTTCAGGTAGGAATAATGGGTAGATTATTTGGCATGGAATAAAAATCTATGTTCCCAGAAAATATTTCCTATGTGCTTTTCATCTTTCCAATAGGCATCATAGACCACAGCAGTGTGTTGGCTCCAGTGTGAGAGTAGAATCTCAGGAAGCAGGAGCATAGTAACCATATGGATGTTCAGAGACAGCTCAGATCTAGAATGTTCTACCCTGTTATTCTCATACTTGGACTTGTCCCTATAGGCTCACATGAGCCTACATTTTCATTCAGAAAATAAGATTCCCATCACTTAAAAAAATTATATTTGTTCTGCCTTCAAAGAATAACTAATTTGGAAAAGTAGGATTATCATGTGTAACCAAAGGACAACATGAACATTAAATAATTACCTGGCCCATTCACAAAAAGGGCCTGAGATGAGCAATTTGTCCATTTGCAACTGGTAGTGAAGATAAGAGATGTGAAGGGGTTCAGGGAAAGAAGGATCAGGGCAGGGAAGTTGGGAAAGGTGCATCATTGAGGGACTTCGCTTGAGCTGAACTGGCAAGGGAGTCATTTGTGGCTTTCAGAATCATGGTAGCTGTAGCAGTTATCAATGAAGAAGCTGAAGGCATGAGATCAAGGGCTTCTTACTTTTTCCTAAAAATCCTTGAGTACAGAGACCCGCCCCTGGACTGGGAGTTGGTAGGATCATCCCTGTGTTTTTTTACAAGCTCAAGTGTCCTCATTTACTGGAGAGAGAAGGGTTTTCAGATGATTTGTGGAGTGGCTGTATCCCATTCTGTTCCACCCATCTTCATATTACAGAAGCTCCTTCTTCCTGCATCGTTAGAGCCTTTTTGGCTTTTCTGAAAGGATACCTGTTCGTTTCTTGGATAACACCCCACAGGGCTCAATCTAGCTTGGTCCCCCTTCATTTCTTTTATGAGACAGTTTTGTGAGGTGCCAGGAAGTTTTGTATTAGTTTCTACCCCAAGAAGAAATAATCGGATCATAATTTTGTGCCCTAAGAAAAGGAGCAGGTATGACTATCCTCCCTGTGCTAAACCATAATCTACTCTCAGGTGGCAGTCATTTTGTGGCAGAAGAGTCACACTCAGGTAATAGCTGGTCACATAGATTCTCTGATCCAAGGGTATTTCTGAAGACTAAAGTCCACGACGAAATGAAAGTGGGGGCAAATACCAGGACTGTCCACCTCTTAGTGGGTTTTCAAGCAGAGCTACTTCCAAAGAGCACAGTAAAGTAGGTGGTATGTGTTTCTGGGGTCTCAGTCTGTGACCCCACGAGAACCATCCTCATGAGCAACTAGCATTTTAATAGAAATAAAAATGTTATAGAAAGAAGGGGAGAACAGGGCTCCTGCCTTCATAATATCAGCCTGATGGGCCCCAGGGCAGCTCTCCCATTGGCAGGGAAGCCATGACAGGAACATGGGGAGGGCAGTGCTTTCTCCTTTACATACTGAGTGGATTTCTTGGCCATGCTTACTTGGGCAGCCCCGTTGGGGAACATTTATTTCTCCTTTTTAATGCCCTCCTTATATCCACATACAGCAGAGAATGCTGGGCCCCCAGGGCCTGGATAACAGAAGGAACCTAGAGGGATGGAAGCAGTAAAGGCACTGGTGAAAGACTAAGCGAAGACTAAGCACCTTCTCACCCAGACCCTGTTCACTGCTGTCCATGGCCAAATGGACAATGCCTTGTGGAATGTCATGTTGTGGTGCGTCCTGAAGTGACAGCAAAACCCACATTAAACAGGTCTACTTATCCATACTCTTTGATAAACCCTAGAAATTACTGGGACCACTTTCAGTTTCAGGGAATTCAAGTTTAAATAAAATACTATAGCCCAGTGTGGTGGTGCATGCCTGTAATCCCAACGGCTCAGGAGGCTGAGGCAGGAGGATCATGAGTTCAAAGCCAGCCTCAGCCACTTAGCGAAGCCCTAAGCAATTTAGCCAGACCCTGTATTAAGATAAAAAAATAAAAAATTGCCTGGGGAGGTGCCTCAGTGGTAAAGTGCCCCTGGGTTCAATCCTTAGTACCACAAATAAATAATACAGGGTATGGGGATGATTCCTCCCAACATCTTATTTACAACCAAAGGCTTGGGTTATGACATATATTTTTGTTTTGTGCATTTATTTCCCTCTCCCCTGTGCTGTAGTCTTTCAGGGCAAAAGCAGGGTGCCCATACTGACTGCATTATCCATAATGTCTAATGCTGTGTCTTATATATAAAAGGCATCATAAGTATGTGTTGGGTGGATGAATGAATGGGAGAGGATCTCACTTTCAAACCATTATATTTTTATTAAGTGGACATTTACCAAAACAACACGGGGGCCGGGGCGTAGCTCAGAGGTACAGTGTGTGCTTAGCATGTGTAAGGCCCTGGGTTCCATCTTCAGCATCAAAAATAAAAACAAAAAGCAAAGTAATTTTATGAAATTACACTATCCTTGCACAAATAACAGACAGGCATCATTGAAGTTTTTGAATGAAAAGTCTGGCTAGAGTTACATGAAGTTTGTTTTGCTTTATGAGATATTTTGAGTTTTCTTGTTTGAGAGAAAAAAAAAATCAGTCCCCATATCCTTGGATATCCTGCCAGTATTAACAGATTTGACTCTAAGTGATGGTGCTATCTATGAGAATTAGTGTGGGTTGCTTTGCTGAGTGTTGTTGGCAGTAATCCTGGACCCTACTCTAAAGGACACACCTACCGTGGACCTGAGGAAGAGAAGAGGATGGGAAGGATCCTGATGACCTCATAAGCCCACCAAGGCCCACATGCACATGGGCCAGGCCCCTCACCCCTACCTGCTACTTATTGGAGTTTGATGGGAAGAACACATGCAGTAAAGACAAACCAGAAAAAGAGGGCAGGAAGAAAGATGGCAAAGGGTGGAACAGAGGTGCAAATGACTGCAACAGGCCTTGGAGGGAATCTTGCTGAATAGAGGCAAGATGGAGCAGACGGTGACAGCCGCTGGAACGTAACCATGAAAAGTGGATATGAGGAGATGCGTGAAAGGAAAATGCAGGAGAGGACAGAGCGGCAAAGGGGCTGGAGACGGGGCAGATTCATTGTGTTTGGCAGTTTTCATTGCTGTGTGTGACAAATAATTGAGAAAAGCAATTCAGAGAAGAAAAGATTTATTTTGGCTTATGTTTCAGAGGTTCCAGGACATGTCAGCTGGCTCCATTGCTTTGGGCCTGTGGTAAGGCAGAGGATCATGGCAGAGAGGGTGTGGGTGGTGGAACAGAATGCTCACCTTGTGGTGAACAAGAAACAGAGGAAGGAGAAAGGGGCGGGGCTATAACCCTAAGGGCCACCCCTACTTCCTCCAACTAGGCCCCACCTCCTACGAATAATGTCATCAAATTATTAAAGGACCATTACTGGTCCATTCATTAATGGACTAATAGGTGATGAAGTCAGAATTTCACTATCAATCATTTCCCAAGAGTCCCACTCCTGAACACCGGTGCTTTGGGGACATGAACATGAGCCTTTGGGGGACATTCCAGATCCAAAACATCACAATTAGCAAGGAACAGAGAATACTCAGGAAGGATATCTGGGGCAGGCCAGAGAACTGACTCTGGCCACCAGTAACAATATATAGGGAAGCCATTGTCCCTAGTATTGAAAGCACATTTAACCAGTACTGAGGAACCTGGTGAAGGGAAGGCACAGGGCTGGGCAGCCCAAGAGGAAGGCCCATCCCTTGGGACAGATCCTAACAGCAAAAAGACTAGATCATTCAAAGCAAGGAACTATCCAAAGAACATTTTAATACAGTATATAAAATTGTATCCCATAAATACATTTTCCCTATCCATTTTGAAAAAAAAATTACAACCTTCATTCATTTTTTATTTTTATTTGAAAATAGTAAACATATCTTTAAGAGTTAAAAGAAAAACAGGGTAAGAAGCTGAACTTTGGATTCATTTAGTTCTAAAAAAATCAAGTTTCTAGCTCTGCCACTTTTTAGTGGTATTGCTTTGGGTAACTACTGCTTAATATTTTCAAGCTCTCATTTCCTTATCTATCATATAGAAACAATAAATAATGCCTAACTCCTATTATTATAGAGAATTACATAGAAATGTACTCAAAGCATCTCGGAGGGATTGAGCTCCATAGAGCACTCAAACTTGAGCAACAGTGTCTGTTAGTGCCCACGGCCAGTGTCACTGGTGACGGTTGATGCCAATGAACTTGTTTTTTCAGAGGCCAAGGATGGGAAATTGTGAGAAGACGTAGCTTCCAATTACCTCTGTCACTGATTGTTGGGTAACTCTGGGCCAAATGCTGTTCTTTAATGAATGGGGGTATGAAATTTATTAAGATTAATGGCTGTCACAGCTGGCAACCAGATGTTTACATGATTCCCTCTGTTTCAGAGCAAACATATCAGAGAAAAGGGGTTGAATGATAGAATTAGGCAAATAAGCATAATATTTAGAGAACAAATAAATGTTGTTTTGGAGGGCAGGAGATTAAGATCCTAATGTATTTTGATTAGGCTAATATTAAAAATTAACATCCATAAACCATGAGTCTAAATGAGGAGGCTTTGGATACAGTGACTAACAGAGGGAACTGGCTGGGAGAGAAAACCTACAGTAAGGCCTCCATTGATTAAATGGTCCCCTGCAGACCATAGTTAAATGTGTCTTTAATGGCCTCTAGTATGAAAGGGCAAATCATTTCTTTTAATTGGGGAAGGATAAAATGTTTTTGCTCTACACATATATTTATGTTCTATTTTAGCATCGCAATTATTTTCTCAGCTGTCAGAATTTCAGAAAACCTAATAGGAAAATAAATCTGAATCCAGAATAGCTCAATACTTTCCCGAGGAGTCCAGTAAATAAAAACCCTACAGTGACTGACCGACCTCATTCATGTCAGTGCTCCTAAGCTCAAACCCTTGAGTGAGTAGGAAAGAGGTTAATTAGTTGGAATAAATTCATGGGATTTTTTTTTAAAGAAAGGACTTGAATTGGAGTGATTAAAACAACACAAATGGATAAAGGGTAAAGGTATGAGAAGACAAGTTTTGCATAACTGAGTGTTTTGATTACATGGGGAAGAAGGGAAAGAGACCTTGCCCATTCTGGTCTCGAACTACTAAATCCTGAAAATGCCAAGGGGCACAGTCACTAAAGCCAGAAGTGAAGTTGGAAACACGACTAAGCTGGCCATATGGAAGAGCATGTGGTCTCAGAGGGTTTTTATCAGTTGTGTGGGTTAGAGTTCTGAGGCTCTAGTAATTACATCTATTTTCAGCATTTATAAAGTCAGGACGCTGAGTATTAACGCTTCATTTTCTCCTCCACACATTCATTCATTCACTTATCAAATGTTTATTTCTAGGTACTTATTGGTACTATATGTGCTGCCAACCCAAAGTTGCAAAGATGAGATCAAACACGGGAGATGTGATAGAATCATGGCCTCTCTGGAGGTGTCAGTGTGCTAATCCTGAAATTATACGCATGTTATGCTACAGGGGAGAGAGGATTTAAGATCTGCAGATGGAATTAAGGTTGCTACTCAGATAACCTTAAATAGGAATATTGTCTTAGATTATCTGGGTGGACTCAATGTAATCACAAACGTTCTTAAAAGATGGAAGAGGAGGCAGAAGGGTCAGTATCAGAATGACCCCATGTGAGAAAAACTCACCTGGTCTTTGTCATCTTTGAAGATGGCAGGAGGCAAGAAGGAAGGAAGGAACGCTGCAGCCCCTACAGCTGCCAGAAGGATGCTTGCCTCCCAACACCTTAGCCCAGAAAGACCCATGCTGAATTGTGACCTCCTGAACTGCAAGAAAATAAATTTTGTGTTATTGCAAGCCACTAAATTCACAGTGATTTGTTATTGCAGCCAAGGCAGTGGAACAGAAAAGTAGCCCCCAAAAATCACAGCAAGAAGAGGAAAAACATGTCCTAGGAGAGGACAGTGTTTCTGAAGGAAAGTTCATCAGCAACTTTCATTTGAATTTCTCAAGAACATTTCCCTCATTCAACCACAATCCCAAGACTATTGCTTAGTCTTTTCTCAGGAATGTTTTATCCCCCTTTGAATGAAACTAGGGTCATTGTGTTGACACTGCATTATGGGGTAAGGTTGGCTGGGAGGCAACAATGTAAATTGGGGAAGGACCATGTTTTTTCTACATAGTCTGATCACATTGCCCCTAAGCTGGCATATGCCTTGCTCTTTCTAAATCTTAGTTCCAGAGCTTTCATAACTACAGACTTCCTGGAGGTTAGATAAGAACAAGAGTTGTGCTACAGGCTACTGCTCCTATTATCATTTTTTGTCCTGCTGAGCTCTCCCACTTGGTTACTCCAGGACCACCCACTGGGTAGATAATGTACAACCCATCAGGAAATTCCCACTGCCCATGTTGGAGGAAAGTGCTGCCAGCTTGGATTGTTTCTGGAATGCCATTTCTTCCCTGTCCTTTCAATATTCTTCTTAAGCTGTTCCTGTGATCACTGCCAATCTACAGAAAATTACAGAATGAGTTTTTATAAAGGACTGAATTCGCATAGCTTGTCTTTTGTTGTTTACTGTGGGGTGGTGGAAGATTCTGCCTTTTGCATACTTTTGTGTGTGTTTTATTGGAGGTTACTGGGTTAGATTCATCTTACTCATTCACTAGCCTGGCATTGCTATGCATGTGCTGTTGGGGATTAGGATTATACCATTTTCTTTGTTTAGATTTGAATTGCTGTCTCTGCTTGCAAATTATTTTTCACAATGACTCTCTCTCTCTCTCTCTCTCTCTCTCTCTCTCTCTCTCTCTCTCTGTCACACACACACACACACACACNCTCTCTCTCTCTCTCTCTCTCTCTCTCTCTCTCTCTCTCTCTCTCTCTCTGTCACACACACACACACACACACACACACACAGGGTTAGATGCAATTTAGACATATTTTTCCATTAACATATTCAGGACTCACCTTTTCCAAGTTCAGGGCTGGGATAAGTCTTCTTCACTTTGGATTCTGATCATCATGCAGTCGTCGTGTTCCGTTAAATCAAACTATTAAAAGAAGACACAGAGCCCCTGAGCCCAGGTCTGTGTTTTATTAGAGCAGTTACTTGCTCTATCTCCATGACATTTTGGGTCAGATAATGTTGTGTTGTCTGAGGCAGTCTGGAGCTTCATGGGATGTTTAGCAGCATCCCCAGACTCTACCCTCTAGATGCAGTATCAACACTGTTTTGGTCAGCTTTCTTATTGGTGTGACCAAGAGACCTGCCCAGAACAATTAAAGGAGGAAAAGTTTATTTGGGGGGCTCACAGTTTCAGAGGTCTCAGTCCATAGAAGGTTGGCTCCATTCCTCGGGGCTTGGGGTGAGAGGTAAAACATCATAGAGGAAGAGTGTGGCAGAGGGAAGTGACTCTGGACATTATTCCAAGAAGCAGAAAGAGAAAGAGCTCCACTCATAAAATATATACCTCAAAAGCATGCCACCAATGACCTACCTCCTCCAGTCACATCCTACCTACCTACTGCCACCACCAGTTAATCCCTTTTAGGGGATTAATTCTCGGATTGGGTTAAGGCTGTCATAACCCAATCATTTCACCTCTAAACTTTCTTGTATTGTCTCAGATAGGAGGTTTTTGGGGACACCCTCACATTTAAACCATAGCAAACACCTTCCCAGTCATAGCAATAAAACATGATTCCAGACATTGTCAAAGTACCCTGAGAAGTAAAAATCACTCCTGGTTGATAATCAATGGAGTAGAGAGATCATAAACACTGAATCCAAGCAACTTGTCGAGACAGTCTCTAAGAGCAAGCTCAGCTGCTCACTCAGCTGTGGACCACCTGTGGCCAATCAGTTTGACAAGATATGTGAGTCACAAGGCGTGGACACCTTGCCTGACCTGTAGGGAACTATATGCGTTCTGTGGGGTGGATCTACTGCAGGGCTTGGGTTACACACATTGCACTTTGCTCTGCTCTTCAAGGGCTTAAAGGGAGCTCAAGTTACTTGCTAACTGACAACGATGACAGTTTAGAACAACTCTATGACCCCAGTGAATGTGCTAAGCTGAAATAGCCATAATCACTTATAGTTCAAATTATTATTGTTGTTATTTCAAAAGGAAAGTTTCCCAAAGTTGGGGAATGACACAATGTTTTACAGACATCTTCTTTAACAACTAAAGATCTCTTCTTCACTGGCTGCTAAATGTCCTGTTGGCCTCTTAACTAGAACTCATTTAAGTCCAAATTTATTATTAATTAATCCTAAACATTAAAGAAAAACTTTCCATTAACACCCGAAAAACCCCCAAATAACCCAATCAATAAATGGGCAAAACAAACAAACAAACAAAAAAAAAACCCAAACAAAAAAACTGAACAGGCACTTCACAAAAGAACTGGTCACAATATAAATGGTCAAAAAACATATGAAAAAATTTTCAACATCTCTAGCAATTAGAGAAATGCAAATTAAAACTACACTGAAATTTCATCTCACTACTGTCAGAATGGCAATTATTAGGAATACAAGTTACAATAAAGGTTGGTGAGGATGTGGGATAAAGGCACACTCATACGTTGCTTGTAGGACTGCAAATTGGTGCAACCACTATGGAAAACAGTATGGAAATTCCTTAGAAAACTTGGAAAGGAACCACTATTTGACCCATATATTCCACTCCTCATTTTATGCCCAAAGAACTTAAAATTAGCATACTATAGTGACCTAGCCACATCAATGTTTATAATAGTTTAATTCACAATAGCTAAGCTATTGAACCAATGTAAGTGCCCTCAACAGATGAATGGATAAAGAAAATGTGATACACACACACACACACACAATGGAATATTATTTAGCTTTAAAGAAAATGAAGTAAATACATGGAACTGGAAAATACCATGGTAAGTGAAATAAGCCAGTTCCCAAAACCAAAGTCTGAATGTTCTCTCTGATATCTGGATGCTAACCTACAATAAGAGATGGTAGGGGGGCTGGGGCTGTGGCTCAGTGGTAGAGCACTTGCTTAGCACATGTGAGGCCCTGGGTTCGATCCTCAACACCTATATAAAAATAAATGAATAAAATAAAGCTATGAAAAAAAAAAGTTACCTCATTTAAAAAAAAAAAGAGATGGTAGGGAGGAGAAGAATAGAAGTTCATTGGATTAGACAAAGGGGAATGAAGGGAAGGGAGGGGGATAGGAATTGGAAAGACAGTAAATGAATCAGACATAACTTTTCTTTGCTCATAAATGAATACACAATCAGTGTATCTACACATTATGTACAATAATAAGAATAGGATCCTAATTGGAATGGGTTGTACTCCATGTATGTATAACATATCAAAATACACTCCACTGTCATTTATATCTAAAAATAACAAGCAAACAAACAAACAAAAAACCTTTCCAGTTTTTGCAACGTTCTTTTATTAGCTAGCCTTGGCACAGCACATGCAAGAGCTGTCTAATTCAGGTAGTTTCCTTCAAATCTTCCAATGTACCATTACTAGGCTATTTTTCATGGATTAAAACTACATTCATAAACATGAAATAGCTCTTACTGAGTTCAAATTTTCTAGCTCAGTAATTAGGACTTTTCAATATTTACCTGTATTTTGGCCTTTCAATATTTGTATTTTTTCTCTTTAGCTTGTAATTTTTCTCTTCTCCCTTCCCTCTTTTTTTTCCTTCCTCTCTTCCTCCCTCTCTTCCTTCTTTCCTCCCATTAATTTTCCCAGTGTTATCTTCTAATCAATTATTTCTCAAAATGTGGCCCGTATTTTCTCTAAAGAAGAATCCACAAGATACTTGTTATAGTGCAGACTTTTCATGCTAGCCTCAGAATTTCTAGGAGTAGGGCTTGATTATCTCAATAAATTAAAGTATTCCCATTCTGAAGACTCAGTTCAAACTTTTCTCTTTGAAGTTGTGCTTTTCTTCTGCTACTTATCACATTCTAACTTGCGGGGGAGAGGTAGGTGGAGAAGATGAGAGGGAGTAGTGACTACAGATTACGTGCTGGAAACTGTGCTAGGCACTTGACATTATTTCATTCGATCTTACTACCATTCGCTTTATAGATGTGAAAGCTGAAGCTGGGAAAGGTTCATTTACTTGCTCATGATTTACACTTTGAAAGTAGGAGAGCCTCTCACTCTTGCTCCACAAAGTCAGTACTCAGCTATGACCTTGCACTTCACTCTGATGTTTCTTGGTAGTTGTCTCATGTATTTTCTTGAGTAAACTGTGTGGAGGACCTTGATTAAATGGCCCAACAGAAAGAACATTGAATCCACAGTCAAACCCATCTCTGCCTGAATTCTGGCTTTGACATCTCTGGGCTCCTTCCAGCTGGCTCTGGGGTATGTCCATTGCCTGTGGTCAGAAAGTGGCAGGCAATGGAAAGGAGGAGGGGTGAAGATGAGAGATGCAAGGGACAAGCCTGAGGTCTGTTACAGCAGATGCCTGGAAACACCCCCTTAACTTCTGTTTACATCCCAGAATTTAGTCCTGTGGCTAACTTAGTTTCAAGGGGAGTAAGTGCTTATTTTTGTTTGTTTGGTTTTAAGTTACTATTCTATGTGGACTTCAGCTCAACTACAAACCATGGGAGAGTGGATTTGAGGAGCAGAGCTTTCTCTGCTATCCCATCTTAATGAGCATCTCTTGCTTCTCCCTTGCATTTCCCTTTTCCAGTTACCCTGCCTGGCTTTCCCTCTGGGCATCCTCCTTCTCTATCTAGCAATCCACAAACTTCATGTGAATCTAATTCCAGGCTCCAGAGGAGGACAAAGGTTCTAGGTCTATTTGTTCAGAGATGGGTATATGATTCTGGTCAAGCCAAACTCATCAAACAAAAGCAAATCCTGAGAAATTCCTGGGGTATGGACAAAAGAGATATCCCAGCCACAGACTTGAGGCCTACAGAGACGAAAGCCATCCCGGGGGGAAGTGTGGCTGAGAGGCAGAAGAGAGCTGGTCCTAATGATATCACTGAGGCCAGATCTGCCCCTGGATGCTTTATTTGAAAGTGCCAATAAATTTCCTACTTTGTTTAATCTAGTTTAAGCAGAGTTTCAGTATCTTATTTGGTACTGAATAAACAGAGATCCAGTAAATGGTTACTATTAATATACTCATATTAAGGTACTTTGAATTTCGCACACGAGCACACCTCTATGTATAGTCTCCAGAATTGATGAGCTGATGGCTGAGAGTATATATTAAAAATAAACAAACAAAAAACAACAACAACAACAACGGCAATAAAAACCACACACACAAAAAAAAACTAAATAAGTAACTTAGGACAATTTGGTTATAAGACTTCCATTAGTTTCTTTTGTTCTAAATATCTTCTCTGACCATATTTATATTTAGGAGACACAATCATGACAAATAGGCCAGATGGACAAAGATGTTTTTTTAGAGTTCATCTCAAAACCTTGAAAGGAAACCAAAAAGGGGAGATCTCCCCAGTTCCACTTAGGCTGTGTCCATATGTGGAGTAGAACCATGCCCAAATAGTTTCCAACTAAGAATTTTGTTTCTGCTCATCATCTGTTGCTTTTCTTTCTGGTGAAGGGATGCAATGAAGGCAACATTTCAGGGTCACCAGATGGTGTCCTCATGTAGATGAACCACTCAGGTCTACTGGAAGGGTGATAAAGGAAACAGTTTTACAACTAGCCTTTCAGTGGAGGCAAAATATGGAATTATTTCAAGCATTTGTTGCTTACATCCATTTTGCTTCCAAAACAGATTTGAGTGGGCTTTCAATAAATGGCACATATACAATAGATCTGTTAGAATAAAAAATAAAGATCAAGTGTCATTCAATGAAGTATGATGCTATCTATTAATTACAAATATTTTTAATAATAGCTACATTTATGGGACTTTATCATAGACATAGAAGTTAAATGCACCATTCTGAGCACCTAACTTGTAGCATTTAATTTAATTCTCATAGCAACCTTATGATGGTAGTGATATAGAAATTTAGGTGTATAGATAGAAAACTGAATTTTTAAATGTCCTTGAAGGAATATGGAATAGGCATCCTCTAGACAACTAGGGAACCAAACAAAGGAGCCTAAGGGACACAAGGGGGACAGAATGTATGAGCACACTAAACAACTCATAAATTACTTTGTAACTTTGCAGTTGCCTATATGTTTTCTGGGATGTAACAAAGTAGGAACAGGACCTCTAGAAAGAGACCCTTAACCTCATGATACTTAACATTTTGGCCCAATTACTTAATCAACCACCCAATTGCCAGAGACCTTAACATAAGCTGAAACCTACAAATCAGACCAGACCCCCTTATAGGGAAACATGATTTTGCTCAATATTTCCCAGTCCCAAGAAAAGTCCAGCCCCTTTTTTATCATACCTATTCCACTGATTATGAAACCTAATACAAAATAAAAATGTGACCTAAGCCCTGGAGGTGCATCTTGCTCTTGAGATAGGCTGCATTCTGCTCTAGAAGTGCACATCTCCACCTTTCACTTTCTAATAAAGCTCCTCCCCTCTTTGTTAAAGCCTGATGTGTTCTTAAATTCTTCTCTGTGACATGTTCAAGAGCCTGGAAGGCTGGAGTGGAGGTCTCTGCTTCTGGAGAGAGCTCCTGGGACCCCCTTATGTTGTCAGGAGCTACTGCTATTATTTTCATTTTTGAATAAGGAAACTGAATACAGAGGGGCTTAGTGATTTGCTCATGGAAATCAGCATAGCTAAGCATAGATACAGCATAGCTAAGCCAGAAGTTTACTCCAGGCAGTCCAATTCAGGACATGGGCTGATCAGAGATAGGGATCATTGTTATAGAGTCTGTAGGCAAGTGTTTGAATTCCTGCTTTTCCACTTACTAGCTGATGACCATAGCAAGTCGTTATTTCCTTCTTTAAACTTCTTCTGCATCTATACAATGGTTTGTGGTAAACTCTAAAAGAGATAAACAGTGGCTAGTGTGATGCAATGTGACATTAGAATGCATGCAACTATGTCCGGCTGTTTGTTAATCTCATTTAAGTAATCATCTAATAATACTCTAAAAACCTGGTAACAAACAATCTAATATTGAATAGATGTTAGATTAGCTATAGAAGTGTAAACTTTTTATTTGTGTTTATTTATCTTTTTGTCTTTCCAATGTCATTTGTGAAGGACATCATCTATCTTTCGTCATTTTATTCCAGTGACATTGCTGATTTTGTACCTCTATGAGAATGACAAAACTTTAAAAATTAAGGGAAACATTTGAGAGGTTCATGAGGACAAAAGAGAGACAGTGATAGGATGTGAAACAATAAAAGTGTCTGTCAATTTTCCTTACCGAGTATGCAAATCCACAACAAAGCTCATCAAATACAAAAGTAGGATTTAGCTGGTGGCCCAGCTCCCCTTCACTGTATGCTTTTGGAATGAGCTCTTCTTTTTGTTAAGCAAATAAATAACAAACTCCCTATCTGAGTGTCCTCAGAACTATAAGAAAGAGTGACATTGTCATGCAGGGCTGCTGACTGGGGGAAAAGATGGGGCACTGAAATCAACTAGCAGGGGATTGTGTGCAGGGATGGTCCTGTTTTAGAAATCAGGGACGTCATCCCTGGCTGGAAAAAACACTATCACAGCAGTTGTGCCACAGAAAGACACAATGGTAGGCAGCATGTGTGCTTAATTAGATTCAAACACTGTTTGTGTGTGCGCCCGCATGTGTGTTTGTGTGTGTAAGTATATATGTGTATTTAAGCAGACAAACTACACTCAGTGTAGGGGGAACTCATATACTTTCCAGATGAATTCTGTTCCTGCAAACTTTCATTGTGGGTTGTAAGTGGTCCCAATCATGCCATTCTAAGCTTTGCTTCTACAGCTAATCTAGCACTTAGTGTGTACTGTGCATCTAGGGGAAGCTATGAAGAAGCTGGGGGAGTAACCCAAGCCAACCCAAGGTCCAGGCCACACTTGCCATATAAGAAGTTTGCATTAAATACAGACTCTACTCAAGCTAATTCCATTACTTACACATGTCACAGCATGCTCCTCACAATAAAATAAAACACAATGTGGTATGATTTTATTACATCCGGTGACACATGAATGACTAGGAGAAAACCCAAAGAGCTCTTCTTTCTTCAAAAAGTTTCCCAGTTCTTAGAATTAATATAAATATATTGCAGCTGATGGGTGGGGCTGGTAGGTTTTTGCAGTTCCTATAATTCAAAATTCACTACAGATATAGTGAAGTGTATTTGTTAGCAGAGGTAGACTTCCCTGTGAGCCAAGGGCAGACAAATCATGTCAAAATGGTGTTTTAGTAAAAGGCCTACATGTAACTTGTTCTATTCCCATGTGGCCTGAATTCACAAGCAAACACATTGTGAAAAGAATAGGGTGACTTCACAAACTATAATCAGTCTAAAAAGACATGCAGTTTTCTTGGATTTCTGTTTCAGGAATGACATGGTGCTGTTAGTATGTGGTGGTCCCTGGAGACTATGTAGAGCCATATGAGTTTCACCTCCAGCAGGGGAAGCCACTGGAAAGCTGGTGTAGCCTCCATAAGGGCTTGGAGATGTGTCTTGGGAGAATGCAAAGTTTTAAAAGGGTGGGCCCCTTGTCTGGAGTTTTACTGGCTTGCCAGAATGTTATTCCATTTAATCTTAAAAATAATACTTTGATCCCAGGCCATATTGCATTTCTAGCTAAATGTTACCCTTGAGGAGCTTCACAGAAATTATCATACACAGTCACATACTGTTTGCAGCTGATTCCATTTTTAGCAATGTCAAAGGGAAGGAAGAATCTCAGAAGGGTGAGCACATTTGGTATGCCTGATCCTGCTCTCTGAAGGTCAACTCCACACATGCCTTCCTGGCAGACCAGCACTCCTCGGACTCTTCAAACAATCCTCTCCAGGGCCTTACGAAGTTTCCTCTCCTCACCCTGAGCCCTCCTCCTTCTAGATAGAAAGAAGAAAATCTGGATAGTTCACTTCAAGGCTGACTTTGATCCTCATCGTCCCCCTTTGTGTTGAAGAAGGGAGAGAAAGGTGACAATCTGGCTGCCATCTCTGTGTGTGTCTTTGGGGATCTATATGAGTGTGTGTGTGCCCAGGAACAGCCTGTTTGGAATTGTATTGTGTGAAATCACAGGACAGGGTGATTTTCCAGGCTTGGGAAAGAAATAGAAAGTCTGAGCATCAATTGTCATAGCTTGTGTTGGAAACTCTTTTTATGGTAACTGCAGGCTCGGTTCATTTTTTCCCCCACTTCTTCGTTTTCACTTTTACTATGAAATATTTCATACATGTAGAAGAATAAATATAATTTATATGAATGAACATATATATTTCTACTTATATTTTTATTTGTGTCTACATGTGTGCATATGTTTGTGACAGATAGCATAAAGTTAAAGCGAATACCCATGTACACAGCACACTGCTTCAGAAATGAAAGATAAAAATAGGCTGCCAATAGCACTGCTGCATCCCCCACTGAATTCCTCTCCTTTCCTCCTCATGTTTATAATTCCTCTCCATTTTATTGTATTTTGTTACATATGTGAGCATCTCTAAACAAGCATTGGTATGTTTCCAAGTTTTTTTTTTAAGTTTACATAAATAGAATATGTCATTGTAATTTGCTTTTTTTCTCAATATGATTTCTCATCTACCCATGCTAATACACGTGCTGTAGTTCATTGATTTTCACTACAGTCTAGCATTTCATGTTTTGATTACATCCCAATTTATTACCTGTTCTCTGTATATGGACATTATGCTCTGCCAAGTTTCTTCCTAATACGAACCTTGCTTCTGTAAACATATTCCTATCTGATTTCTCCTCTTGTACACATGCAAAAAATTTTCTAAGACACAAAATATGTAGGCAAGGACAGGGTCTTGGGGTAGATCCACCATTAATTTTACTGCCTAACACCAAATTGCTTTCCAAAATGATTGTAGAAGTATACAATTACCCCAGCAATATAATAAATATCAGCCTATCCTACATCCTTGCCAGTGTTTGGTGTTTGCCAGACTAGAATACTCGTTCATCACATGTGTATGAAAGAGTATATCATTGGGATTATAACTTGTGCTTCTCTAAATGCTAATAAGCCTGAATACCTTTCATATGTTTATTTGTCATTTATATTTCCTCTTTTGGATTCATGTCTTTTAGCTATTTTTCCTCTGGTACTGTTTTTTGTCGTGTGCATGTGTGTGTGTGTGTGTGTGTGTGTATGTTTTATTATATACTTTCTTTATGATGCCCTTTGATAAACAAATGATTTTCATTTTCATGTAGTCAAAATTACTAGTATTTCCTGTTCTGGCTACCTTTTTTATGATGTTTAAGGAAGCATTCCTAATCATTAAGATCTTTAAGATAGTCTCCTATTTATCTACTGAAAGTTTTCAAGTTTCATTTTCACACTTCTGTCTTTACTCTATCAATAACTGGTTCTATGTATGGTTATGAGAAACAAATTATTATTATTATTTTCCCAAATGGATGGCCTAGAATGTATGCATCTGCTTAGGCAATCAATGCAAAATATCACAGCCTGGGTGGGTTAAACAACAGAAATTTATTTTCTTGCAGGAAGTCCAGGTCAAATCAAGGTGTCATCAGAGTTGGTTTCTAGTGAGGCCTCCCATCCTGGCTGGCAGACACCTACCTTCTAGCTATGATCTCACAGGCTCTCTTCTCTGGAAGGAGAGTCCTGATAATTCTTCCTCTCTGTATAAGGATGCCATTCTTGTCAGATGAAGAGTCCACTTTATGATGTCATTAATTCTGTCACTTGTCTCCAAATATAGTCACATATAGGGTTAGGGTTTCAACTTATGATTTTTTTTGGGTGGGAGACACAATTTCATCCATAACAAAGTGCCTCACTATGTTTCCACTGATTGCATAGTCTATATCCTCCCCCTCCCCCTGCCATCTATCAGATGTCCTTATATGTGGGGTTCTGTAGGATAAGCCATTCTGTGTTCTGTATCATATTCCATAAGTCTATTTGAAATCCTTGCAACAAGATCTTGTTCTTAAGTATTAAAGCAATAAGTTATAATTTCTCTTTGTCTCTTTGCCTTGCTATTCTTTCTTAGGAGTATAGTGATTATACTTAACCTTTTGTTCTTCTACATAAATTTCAGAATCAACTTGTCAACTCCCAATAACAACCTTATAAAAATTTATGCTGGAATATATTGCATCTATTAATCAATTTGGAGAGCGTGGGTATATTTACAATACTGAACATTTGGATCCTTGAACATGCTGCTATCTTTCCATTGTCTTCTTTCTCCTCTTTTCTCCTTACTTCCCCTCCCTCCCTCCCTCCCTTCACTCCCTATTCTCCTTAGAGGCAAATATTCTAATAAGTTTGATGTGAATTCTTTGTTTTGCATGTGTTATTGCAACATATGCTGTGTGTGTGTTTTGAGTTTCATAAGCAACATTATATAATACACTTCTTTCTCCTTTTTATTCTTTTCTTACCATCCCTGCCTATCAGATATATTTAATTGCTTGTCTGCACGTCTACAAAGGTGTTGCTACCTACTGCATGCAACTCAAAGTGTGATGCTACCTTATTTTACCTGTTCTTTGGTGATAGTACCCACTTATGATTGGGGGGCTATTCTAAATTTCAGTTTCTTCCCAAGCTTGGTAGTTTATAATTTGTTTTCAGAAATGATCAATTTTGTCTAAATTTTCAAATTGATTAGCACTAAGTATTAACACTATTCTCTTATTAAATTCTAATCTGTTCTGTATCTGCAGTTATAGTCCTCTTTCATTTCTAGTATTTCCTTGTGTGTTCTTCCTTGATTATTTTCTTGGCTGATTTCCCCATAGGTTTGGTTGTTTTATTAACCTTTTCTCAAGAACAATCTTTTGGACTTGTTGATTCTCTTTATCTGTTTTCTATTTCATCTGTTATTCTCACTATGCTGTTAGAGATTTTATGATGACTTTAAAATACCTAACATTTATTGAGTGATTGGCATGAGCCAACACGGTTACATATACCTTATGAAATTTTATTTTGTCTTCATGATAATGATATAACTACTATTATATCTATTTGAAAAATTAGAAAATTTTGTGACAGTCATACAAACACTAAACCACAAAGCTGGAATTCAAATCCAAGCCACATATACTGTGCCATTTCTCTCTCTATTTTTGAAACAGAACTTGAAGGAAGAATAAAGGCAATATTTTAACTCCAGGGAATAAATTAGTGATGTTAGCATTTCAGGTATGATATGAAATCTTTGAAAATTTTTGTAGAATTTGGAACTGAAGTTACAGTCAGTTCAAGGCTACTCCCTTCAGCAGGATTTCTATGCTGAGGATGGCAGATTAAGAGAACCTAATTATCATATGAGTCCTATATAATCTTTATTTCCAGAGATGTCTGAGCCAAAAAAGTTTAAGCATATCATGAAATGTTTCCTGCAAATTATGAAATTGTCTTTTTCTGAATTACTACTCTTTTAATTTCAGTTTTGAATTAGCTTATTTGCAACCAGTTTTCAAAGCATTTTCAAATACTTCTTCTAGTTCTCACACTTCTTACCACTTCAGCAGACTGTTAGGTAGACAGGATATTTATTATTTCTACCCTGTAGATGCAAATATGAAAAGTTAAATAACTTGCTCAAGGTCACGTACATAGTGAGTAGCAGAATGGTTCTAGGCTGCAGTTTTCCTCACTCTTAGCTTGTTCCTTGCTTTTTATTCATGCTTTGCATGTGTACTTATTTTAGACCTTCTCTATGTAAGGTACAGTGTTGGGTACTGTCATATAATAGAAAGTATAAATCATAGATATATGAGATTCACAAAAATAATTATAATAAATATTACAAGAGAGATTCAGGTAGAGGGTTACGAGAAATTCAGAGGAGGGGAAAATTTTACTTTTGAGTAGGAGGAAGAGGAGAATTCTAATATTTTTCTATGGTGACTCAAATCAATCTTAAAAATTCATTAGCATAAAAAATCCAGAGGAATTTTTGGAAAATTTGAAACATAATACATTACATCCAGTAGACCAACATCCAGAAAGCAAGGAAATTCTGGACAAAAATTAGTAAAGAGGTTAGCTCAGTATACCATAATTTGGGGAGCTTTCCAGATTTCTCTAGGACTGTGGTAAGATTGCCCTTCTTACCACCAGACATGGCCAATTTCTCCTTTTACAACCAAGAGGAAGGATATAAATAATTAAAATCCTTCAATCTTGTTCTCTGTCATTTATATTATTTCTTTGGCTTTATCTTCCACACCCTCAGTCCCTTCTCTGAATATCCCTCCCTTTATTTTAACATCTACCTAACCTGATTCCCCCTTAAAAGGAAGACACTACCTAACCTGATTCTCCCTTAAAAGGAAGACACTGGGAACTCTAGTTCATTGCCCATACTCCTTTCCCCTTTATAACAACCTTCTTTTCTCATTTCTATCTTCTCTAACTAGACTAAAACCCATCATCCATCACTCCCTGTATGCACTGTAAACATCCTTCCCCCTTTCTCTCTCCATTAGACTCGCTTGGCACAACTACAACTGTGGCTGAATTCAACCCTCTATCTTCTCTCTTCCTGAAACTGAGCAGAGTGAGGACAGGGAGGGGAATCTATCACCACCATGCTGCATGCACTAACTTCAAATTTACAACCACAAAGCTCAAATGGACCTTCAGCATTGCCCTGCCAATTTTCTTTGTCTCTCTGGTCAATTTACTTTCCGACTCTTTTGAGAAAATCGTTTCACACCTCTGTCTCTTCAAACCTGCTCTCTTCTTACTCATGGTTGATGATCTCACTTCCTATCTCACCATAAAATAAGAACAATCAGAAGAGAAAATGTATCTTCCAACGCCAAATTTCAATCTAAGTATATCTGCATCCCTATCAACTGCCTGTGCTCTTGATAAATGATATAAACTTTCCTAATTCCTATCAAATGCTGTGGATTTGGTCTCACCTCCTGGAAAGTAATCAAATTCTCTCCTCTCCTGCAGATCAGTTTCCTTGTCTCTGGTCCTTTCCATCAATAAGCAGACATGGGGGAATGACCCTTGTTGAGGGAGAATTGCTCATTCACTCCTCCAGGGAAGAAGTGAATGTTCTGATTGGTGAACAGAGAAGCTGAGCTTAGTCCCACCTTCCTTTCACTTTCAATTCTTTTCCTTTAAATCATTAATTTTACCAGGACAGACCCTTAAAAGAGAAGGTCTGCAGTTGTTCAGCACTGCCAAGGACTGGGCAGATAAATCTGCCTACTTCTCCATAAAACATTATCATTTACATATTAGATAATAGAAATAAGTTAAACTATCAACAGTTTTATAAGTGATGAAAGTAATATTTTTATCTTGGACTGCTTATTTTCCTACCTCTCAGTATATTGAGAAATTGGGCATATATAAAAAAAAATCCAATATATCCATATATGTTGGATTCTGTCAAATCTCAACATATATTAGGAAAAAACCAAAACCAATACCAAACCAAAACAAACAAGCAAAACCTTCCCAAGATCTTCTCTTTCTCTTTTCCTCACCCTAATAGTAGAAATGCCATCTATTCTCAGCCACATCCATGTTTATAGCAGCTCAATTCACAATAGCCAAGCTATAGACACAAACTAGGTGTCCTTAAATGGATGAATGGGTGAAGAAAATGTGATATATATACCCAATGGAATATTACTGAGCCATAAAGAAGAATTAAATTATAGCATTTGCCAGTAAATGGATGAAACTAGAGAATATCATGCTAAGTGAAATAAGCCAATCCCATAAAATCAAAGGCTGAATGTTCTCTCTGATTTGTGGATGCTAACACAAAAAAAGGGAAGTTGGGAAGGGGAATAATAGAAATAGATTGGACTAGACAAAGGGTTACAAAGGGAAGGGAGGGGGAGGGGAATAAGAAAGACAGTAGAATTTATTGATCATAACTTTCCTAGTATTGTATTTGTATACAGGACCAGGGTAACTCCACATTATATATGATCACAGGAGTGGGGATCTAATAGAATACATTATATTTTATATAACTATATTCTGTCAAAATACATTATACTGTCATGTATAAATAGAAATTAAAATAAAAAATAAAAAAGAAATTCCATCTATTAAAGCCAAAGACATCACTCACTGTCAACTTGTCTTTCCCTTCCCTGTTAAACTGAACCAATTTGGCCTGAGGATGCCTCCTTACTTTGTCCTTGCCTAATAAACTGCAACCCAACAAACAGAGTATGCAAGTTGACTATAAAACCCAATTTAGGAGTATACATTTGTAACAAATAGCTGAGCCTCGCCCAATCACAGCTGCCAAGCTCCAGTCAGTCACAGATTGCCAACTGATCGGACGACCGTCAGGTAAGACAAACACTGAACTAGCCCATCAATCTGTTTCTGTTTCTTATTTCCATTCTCCATCCATAAATCCTGGCTGCCCGCCTAACAGAGTGGAGCTCTCTGAACGCCTTTTGGTTTGAGAGTAGTTCTTTGCTCAGTTAAATTCTGCTAAACTTAATTTGTCTAAAGTTTTTAGTTTAATCTACCTCTTCAGACTTTCAATCCCAACACACCCCTGAAACTATCCTGTCAAGACCTACTAGCGACTTTCATCTTGCCAAATCTGACTGTCGATTTCTCAGCACTTGAATCACTCCATCTCCCAGCCTCAATTGCCACAGTTAATTACTCCATCTTTCTTAAAATAAAATGCTTCAGACCCACCCCACCGTCCTTGACTTCCTGAACAGCAGACTTTTCTTCCTGGACACTACTGAAATTTTCCATCCTGCTTCACTGGGGAGCTCACTGGCCAGCTCCTCTATATCCTTCTTCATTTTCCTTCTCCCCTTATCACCTAATAAATTTCATCTGTCATCCTCTCATCGTTATTCATCCTCCTGTACTCCATTCTTCCCACCATCTGCATAGGAGCTAGCACAGGCACTCCCAGACATTGGTAATGGCTCGCCTCCCTTCCTCCTTCCCTCTCTCCCTTTCTTTTCTTTCCTACATTCCTCTTCATTCTCAGTGTTGTCACAGCAGGCTCCCTTAACCTGGCTCTCCTTACATGATGCCACCTTATAGGTAGCTCTTTTCCACATCCGTGTACTTCAGGGTGGAGAGGGAATCAGCAGCACACCTTCCCTCCATTGTTGTATGTTCATTCATATATAAAATATCCTCCTATTTTGAAGCTGCTCTTGGGGCTTCCCACTTCTGTTATTCTCCATCATCTCCCAGGTATCTCACCTTCCTTCACTGGGTACCAAACTCAGTCTTTAACTGGTCTTGCTTCTTCAATGCACCTACCTAAGGGCCTTTGCTTGCAGTATCCCCTTTTCCTGAGTCTCTCTCCCTACAGCTTTCCACAGGACTCTCATTGTACTGCCATCCCCTCAGTGAGACCTTCCCTGATCATCCTATTTAAGTTCAAAGCCTCTCAATTTGGCATTCCTTATTTCTTCCATGCTTTATTTTTTCCAAAGCTCATTTTCCATATGATTTAATACATATTTTATTTTTTTGTTGCCTGATTCCTCCACTATAATGTAAATATGCTGCATGAGAACAGGAATTTTTAACTTTTTTCTCTCTTTAAAATATGTCTAAATCATGGTAAACCCTCCTACATTTGTTGAACAAACAAATGGGTGGGTGAGTGATTGAATCCTCCTGGGTGAACTCAACACCTGCCTTGCTGGCCACTTTCTCCTTAACTGGGTCTCCTGAGCCCAGTGGCTCTCAGCTTTAGCATCAGTCTGCCCACATCCTCCACCTTACAGCCTCATGTAACCCAGTTTTTTATGCCTTTAGATCCTCAGCTCCTTCCAAATGCCATGCATAGCTTTTTGGAGAGCATTTCAACAACAGCTATGAAAATAACTAAACATTTTTTTGATATTGAAATTTTAGAAATTTAGAAATAGAAATATATCTAATGGGAAGAATATGAAAAATATATACATATATTTTTGTGTGTATATGTATAGATATGTATGCAAAGATGTCTATCTAAATTTTAATTGTAATAATGAAAAAACTGAAATAAATGTAAATGTGCGTTCATTGGAAGAAACATAAATTACATAAACTACCAACAAGAAATGTTAGATATCTATGTATTAAATAGGAAATGTTTATTATTTTAAGAAAGGTAAAACCTCAGTTATAATATAGTAGGTATACTATAATCTCATTTTCATTGTCTATGAAATAATATATAACAAGTAGCATGTACATATAAATTAGTTTACAAAGAGATAGGGTCTCCAAAATGTTATCTTTTATTTCTCCTCTTTTGGATTCAGTTTTCTGGAAAGAACAAAATAGAAATTTGGGGTAAGACTTTCTAAGTTTGAAAATAACACAAATCAGAAAAAAAAAAGATTGAAAGGGTTGATTATATAACTGTTCTTTGTTCATATAGATAGAATTTTCATGTATATAAATATATGAAACAGCAAAATATTTTCAGTAAATATGACATGCTTATATAAATATGTCACTCAAATTGATAAGAAAATCACTAAGCCTAAAGCAACTAACAGATATGAATAGCACATTTTAAAGAAGAAATGTAAATGGGAAAAATATTTAAGCTCACTAGAAGTCAAATATCAGCTACAATTCCAATAATATAATACCACTATTGAATTAGCAAGTTAGCAGAAAAAAAATACACACACACACACACACACACACACAGAAATGCCTTCTGCTTTGCCAGGTCACTAAAGCTCTAAGAGGAAGGAATAAAACTCTTTCTGTGTGATCAACTGCTTTGTTCTGAGACCCCAGCTCAGTGACTAAAACTGAGTAAGTGTTTAATAAACATCTGTTGTTTGAAAACTTGCCAATGAAGTCATGGTGAAGCTGAAGTATGTTTTAAAAGAACCTGTTTTATAATGTCTTTTCACTTTTGAAAAGTTATTTCAGAATTATTAGTACTTTTTATATTTTTAACTTTACTAGTTTCTAAACATAGTAAACTATATAAATTGACCCAGTCTTTCTTTTAAAAAGTTTAATTATTCCAATTCTGGTTTATTTTTAATATTTAATATTTCTGTCCTTTATTTAGCACTGTAATGTACTTATTTACATCATGTTTTAAGGCAACTTACAAGACAAATATCATGCCAGAGAAAATTGCTTTGTAAATGTAAAAATGTAAATCAAATAAAAATTCCATTGCAAGTCACTGGTAAGGCCATCTCTAACACTGATTACAGGACAAAATATTACCAAAACAATCACTGCCTTATTATGCAGACTATAAAATACACTTTAAAAAAAACGCAAAAGGTCAAGGTCTTTCTTTTTCTCGTTTTCCAATCAGGTTGTGTAAATAATAGGGCATTAGAATGAAAAACTATAAGATTATAGTCCTTACTGAGGGGCTGAATACTATGGAATATTTACAACACATAAAAGCGCTAGTCTTTTGTTTTAGCTTTGATATTTGAGTGATTTGATTGGAAAAATGCATGGACATATTGCAGTTCAGTTGAAAATTGAAAGACAGGGCAGATTTTGGAAAGCTGACAGGTAAACACACCTGGGTACTATGGCCTAAGGAGCCTGCTGCTGTCACAACTCAATCAACAATCAAAATGCAGGCCTTTGGGTAAACAGGCGTTCATCTTCGGAGCCCTAAGAGAAAGCAATCTGGAGATTTACTCACGAAGCACCGCTTCCTGAACATTTTTGCCACCAAAATCTTTCCATAACTTTTTTCTTATCCTGCTACAATAAGGAAAGATGCTTCTTAATTCTAAAAAGCATTTAAGAATATTGGCCTTTCTTCTCTTTGTCTTTGAAGATGAACTGGTATAAAGGAGAAAAACACTGGACTAGAACTTTAGAAAATAGTTTAAACCCTAGGTTTATCTTATGTAAAATCAGATCAGTTATTAACTTATTCTAAGCCTCACACTACTTATACATGTAATAAAACTAATAACATTAGTCCTACTACCTTCTATAGTTATTGGAAAATTGTATGACAGGATGAGATAGGTTCAATATGGCGGATTATAGGAAGGCTGCATTCTTAGTTGCTCCATGGCTTGAGATTCAAGTAGTGGTTGTACTGCTTATTAGCATGGTGGGTAAAAGAGGGATTTCCCTAAAATTCAATATTGTAAAGTCAGAATGCTTTTGAGACTCAGAAATTGGGGTACATTAAACAAAGAAGAAAGACTACTTTGGAGCTAAGCTTGATGTAGTATTGGCAGCAGATGTGGTGCTGGTTTAGCACAGAGGGAAGGAGAAGACAGAGGGGACAAAAAGAAACACAATGGGCAGATTTAATATGGAAAACCCTGAGATAAGAAAAGCAGCCTGGACTTGGCTGATTCAGAGGCTGCTCTGTGCACTTGTTCTTGAAAAGTGCTCTGTTTCTCAACAGGTTGCAGAGAGGTGAGATGGCAGCCATCTTGAGGCAGAGATATCTTGAGTCAAGCACACTGCAGATGCTGTTGCAAAGCCAGGAGATCATAGCAAACACTGCCATGGATGTCCGACCAAGTGTCTTCCATGTGGCCTAAGGTGTCCTTAGCAGAATATGACTGACATAGGCACAGAGAAGATTTACCTGGGGGAATTTCAAATCAGAAGAGCAAAGGGGAGCCAAACTCACTTATTCTTTGAGCTGGTAGCTCACGTGATCAGATGAAGTGGGCTGGGAATTCAAACAGTTGGGTGTGAATACACTCAGGGACTAAGCCTGGAAAGGCTGTGCTCCTGGCCTTTCTTGCTTAGGAGGAGAATTCTTGGAAGCCTCCAAACTCCTAACCTAGATAAACAGCTGCCACACCCTAAGGGGGTGTTGAATTAATCTTTCCAAAGCAGTCCCCACCCAACAAAACCTTTGAGGCTGATAAGACCTATGCCCAATCTGCCAGGACTCCCTTCATAGAATTCTGCAGTAGTTCCACCCTGGGCATGCATTGATCTGGTTTGTGCAGACAAAATTCTGACTGACATTTCTTTTCATCCCATCCTACTTCATACTAGGGAGAAGGGAAGCTGAGGTTTATTTTAATAAACCTCAGCCTTAGGCCACTCCAATTGGCAGCTGGAAGAGCAACACAAAAAGAGGAAGGGGTTAACAACCCTAGACCTTGCTGTGGCTCTCAGTAGATAGCTGAAGAAAGATAGACAGGCATAGATAGTGACCATCTATTCTCATTGACAATTTTGACCACCTCAGTGGAAATGATTTCCTTAATTTTTCATTAAGAATATTTTTCTTTTTCTTCTTCTTGTTGTTCTTTTTCTATCTCTGGTGGACTTTTGTTGTGCTGATTTGTTGGTGAACATATATGCATATACACATTTGGTTCTTTCTTTCTTATTTTTAGCAATTTTTAATGTAGTTATTTTTCTTTGCCTTGTCTTTTGAGGGTTAGGGTTTGGGGCTTGTATATGTATTCTTTTGTATTGTTTTCATTTGTTCCTCTTGTTTTTCTCTTTCCTTCTCCTTCTGCCTCCTGATGGTCAAATTCTCACTTTCTCTCTTGATTTTGTTTCTCCTCCTTCCTTAGAACCATCATTTGCTGCATCTCTTCTACATTCTCTTTGTTTACTTTTTGAAATTGTAAACTCCTTTCTATCTTCCTATCACATTTCTTTTTCTCTTAATTAACTGTATTCTTACCATCTTTAGAACTAGTTGGTTTATATACTTCCTAGCCCCATCATTAATGTTTTTGCAATTATTTCTTTTGTGGATGAGTTAGATGACACCTATTGTTTGCTTTAATGCCAGATAAAGCTTATGGTTACTTATTGTTTTTGCTATTGGCAATTGCTGATGCCACTATTTCTGGATTTTGTGGCAATAAACATTGTAGATGCCATAGTAGAAACCAGGTATTTATTTTAATGATGAATATTGTTTGCATTGGTTGTTGCTATTGTTTGTTTCACCCTATTCTGTGAGGTGCTGGAAACCTATGGGGACACTACAAGTTCACAGGGCAGAGACTGCTGCTGAACTAAACCCAACCAAAAGACAGCACACTTTGCTCCACACACAAATCAATGACCTCCAATATTCAGCTATACTTTAATACAAAGAATAGAAGATACAAAAGGTCAAACTTTTGAGCAGGTCTCAAGTGGGAATGGCTAAAGGGTGGGCCCTTAGGTCTTACCTGTGGACATTTACTTCTACAGCAAAAACAGAGAAAATTAACACAAAGTCGGAGCAAGCCATACCTAAGAGGGGGGTCTTAAGATAGATTACTCTAGAACACTCTGAAAGATGAAGACTGTGCCCTAAAAAGATCCATACATAATAGTGGAAAAGAATTTCCTTCCAACAAATGCATAAAACCCAACAGAGGAAGATAAGAAAAAAACAAGGTAATATGACACCTCATAAAGTTCATAATTCACCAGCAACTGATCCCAAAGATATTAAAGTGGAAGAAATGTCAGGTAAAGAATTCAGAATCATCATTAAAAAATAATCAATGAATTCTAAGAGACATAGAAAAACAACTGAATAAATTAAGGAAGTCAGTATATGATATGAATGAGAAATTCAATAAGAAAAAAATATTATAAAATAACCCCCCAAAATATTGAAAATGAAATACACAATAAATCAAATTTTAAAAAGTCAGTTGAAAGAGTTTCTAATAGAGTGGACCATGCTAAAGACAGAATATCAGAGTTGGAAGATGAAACTATCCAGCCTTGAACATTCAGACAGCATTAAAGAACAGAAAAGAAGTAACCATGAACAGATAATACAGAGCTCTGGGACAAAATTAAGAGAACAAGTTTAAGAATCATTGGAATTTAGGAGGGTTATGAAATTCAGTTAATGAAATGGATAAATGCCTCAGGGAAATAATAACAGAAATTTTTTCAAACCTTCAGAATGAAATGAACATCAGATACAGGAGTAATTTAGAACTGCAAATAGACAAGATCAAAAAAGAACCTCTCCATGACACATTATAATTAAAATGTCTAACATACAGAACAAGAATGGCATTTTAAAAGTCTCAAGAGAAAAACGTCAGGTCACATTTATAGGCAAGCCAATCAGGATCACTTCTGATTTCTCAGCACAAACTCTTTAAGCCAGGAGGGCTTGAAATGATGTGTTCCAAGTCCTGAAAGAAAATAACTGTCAACCAAGGCTGCTAAGATGCAGCAAAGATATTCTTCAAACTTGAAGTAGAAATAAAAACCTTCTAAGAAGAATTAAAACAATTTATGACTATTAAATAGGCAATACAGAAGTTTCTTTAAAAAAAAAATACACGGAGACGGGAAGATGGCGGCGAGGGGAGTGCATTACCCCGTGTGCTGCTTCACTGTGTGGGAGTATGACAAGTCAGGACGGCTAAAGGATATCTTGTTAGGAATTTCCAGCAATAGTGGGGTGCTCCGGAACCTGGAGGAAGGATTTCCATCGCATGAGGATCTGCTACGGGGACTCAAACGCGAGAGGTTTGTCGCACGGAGGGTAACACGGCTTATTCAGCAAATCGCCCCGCGGCTAGAGTCTGCAGCGCGCGCTGGGATAGAGACGCAGGGTTACAGCGCTGCAGTTTCTGCCAGCCGTGCAAGCACCGTACTCAGGGCTGAATTCTGGGTTCGAGACGGGGGAAAGGAAGCGGTCCATCTCGGTTCTCCACACCGGTCAGACCACAGAGGAGGCCAGCAGCCACCATGATGGTAAACTGACGTCACCTTCCCTGTTTTAGACTGACCGCAGCTCATTCAGCCATAGATCAGGTAATTTCAGGCTGCAATTCACCTGCGGCTTGCAGACAGATTGCTAGGGTTCAGCGCCTGGGTGCTTCTTAGAACCTGAGCTTATCGGAGCGAACACCGAGCGCGGGGCGGCCGAGTTCCTGCTCC
>NW_026000229.1:31474887-31492084 GCF_001458135.2 Marmota marmota marmota
ACAACAGACACTAGGATGGCAATTTGTAAATCAATGGATGTGTAACTGATGTGATTCTGCAATCTGTGTATGGGGTGAAGGTGGGAGTTCATAACCCACTTGAATCAAAGTGTCAAATATGATATGCCAAGAAATTTGTAACGTTTTGAACAACCCACAATAAAAAATTAAAAAAAAAAAAATACACCACACAGAAGAAATAATAATTAAAAAAAAACAACAGAGATAACAAATAAACAAATCTTATTTGTAGAATAGGCAAGCATGTGAGAAACAAGGCCAAATTAAACATGATAAATAAATCAAAATAGCATAAATTAATAAACACCTCTCTTTAATAACATTGAATGTAAATGGTTTCAAATCTCCTGTTAAAAGACATAAGCTGGCAGAAGGGATTGAAAGACAAGACACAACTATATCTTGTTTGCAAAAGACACATTTTACAAAGACAGACAGATACAGGTTAAAAGCAAAGAGTTTGAAATTGATATACCATGCAAATCAGCTTGAAAACATGCAGGAATAGTTACTCTCATATATAACAAAGAAAACTTCAAACCAAATTAATCAGAAGAGATGAAGACAGTCACTTCACATTGGTAAAAGGAAGAATCCAACAAAAAGATATAATAATAATAAATCTTTAGCCACAAATGTGGGTGCAATTAATCACTTAAAAGAGAGACATTACTAAAATTTAAGCCTCACAGAGAGTGAAAAAAATACTGAGTGACTTCAACAAACCTCTCTAAAAATTAGATAAGTCATTCTGACATAAATTCAGTAAAAACTGTTTGGACAAGAAAAATATTATAAATTAAATGGACTTAACAGACATATGTAGAATATTTCATCCAACAACAACTGAATATACTTTCTTCTCAGCAGGTCATGGAACCTTCTCCAAAATAAATCATATTTTTTAGCCACAAAAAAGCTCTTAGCAAATACAAAAAAAAAAAAAATTAAATATAATTCCTAGCACCTTATCAGATAAAAATGGAATGAAATTAGAAAACAACATGACAAAATCCTATGTAAACACATGGAGATTGAAAAATGCTTTTTTGAATAATGACTGGTCAATAAAAGATATCAAAGGAGAAATTAAAAAAATCTTATTAGACTCAAGTAATAATAGTGATACAATGTACCAGAATCTTTGGGATACTATGAAGGTAGTTCTAAGAGGAAAGTTTATAGCTGTAAGTACCTACATAAGAAAATCAGAAATATCCCAAATAACCTAATGATGCATCTCAAGGCTTTTGAAACAGAATAAAAAACCAATTCCAAAACCAGTAGAAGGAATTGGATAATTAAGATCAGAGCCAATATTAATAAAATTGAAAATAAAAACAAATACAAAGGGGGCTGGGATTATGGCTCAGTGGCAGAGTGCTTGCCTACTATGAGTGAGGCACTGGGTTTTATCCTTAGCACCACACACAAAAATAAGCAAATAAAATAAAGGCATGCTGTCCACCTACAATTACAAAAAAAAGTTTTTTTTTAAAAAAATACAAATACAAAAGGATGAGTGAAACAAAGAGTTGGTTCTTTGAGCATATAAACAAGATTGATAATCCCTTATCCAAAATAACCAAAAGAAAATGAGAAAACTCAAATTAATTAAACTAGAAACAACCAAGGAGAAATAGACACAGACACAACAGAAACTCAGTGGATTATTAGGTACTATTTTGAAATTTTTTACTCCAATAAATTGGAAAAATTAGAAGAAATGTATACATTTCTGGATAGATACTATGTGCCAAATCTGAATCCAGAGGATGTAGAAAACCTAAACAAAACAATAAGTAGCAATGGGGTAGAAGTAATAATAAAAAGCTTTCCAACAAATAAAAGCCCAGGACCAGGTGGCTTCTTAGCTGGATTCTCCCAAAACTTTAAAGAAGTAATGCCAATATTCTTCATATTATCTCATAAAATAAAAACACTTCTACCTATGAAACCAGTATCATACTGAAACCTCAAAACAAAATTAGATAAGGACACATCAAGGAAAGAAAACTACAGATCAATATCTCTGATGAACTTAGATGCAAAGATACTTAATAAAATATTAGTAAATTATATTGAACAACAATAAGAAGACTGTATACCAGAAACAAGTTGGTTTTATTACAGAGATGCAAGGATGGTTTGATATATGCAAATCAACAAATGTATTTCATCACATAAATAAAATTATGTACAAGAATCAATTAGTCATCTCAATAGATGCAGAGAAGGCCTTTGACAAAATTCAGCACTGATTCATGATGAAAATGCCAAGGAAACAGGAAACCTTCAATGACACTATAAGTCCACAGGGTAGAAATTCTCCTGCCTGAGATCCATACTGTTAAATGGTTAGACACACTAACAACGTGGAAAAGCAAAGAAACAAATCACCCCCAAACAAACCAGACACTCAACAACAGAATCCATTGACACCACAGTGGAAAAAATGTCAGAGAAGAAGTTCAGAATGTACATAGTTAAAAATCATCTGCAAGATAAGGGACAATGTAAGGAGTTAAATCAGAAAGAAAGCAAAGGAAGTGAAAGATCACTTCAATAAAGAGATCATGGGAAAAAAATCAAGCAGAAATCCTTGAAATGAATGAATCAATAAACCAAAGTAAATATTCAATGGAAAGCATCACTTGGAAGACAAAGTTTCAGGCAATGAAGACAAAATATATAATATTACAAATAAAGTTGACCTTAAAGAAAAGATGTTGTTATGGTTTGGATGTGAGGTGTCCCCCCAAAGCTCACATGTAAGACAATGCACTCAGTGATTAATTCCTTCACAGGGATTAACTGAGTGGTAACTGAAGTGCTAAAGTATGGCTGGCTGGAGGAGTTCGTATGGCTTTGATGTATATATTTGTATCTGGCAAATGGAGACCTCTCTTTCTCTGCTTTCTGATCATAATATAAACCACACTCTTCTGCCATGATGTTCTGCCTCACCCTGAGCCCTCGTAATGGAGCTGGGCTTCTAAGGACTAAGACCTCTGAAACCAAGAATCCACAAAAAAACTTTCCTTCACTACAATTGTTCTGGTTGGGTCTTTTAGTTATAGCAGCAAAAAAGGTGACTGACATGGAGGTTATGATGCCAAGAAGAGAACTTCCAGGAAATATGGGATAACATGAAAAGGCCAAATTTAAGATTTACTGGAATAGATGAAGGCTCAGAGAAACAAACAAAAGGAAAGCACAATCTTTTCAACAAAATAACATCAAAAATTTTTCAAAACTAAAGAATGAAATGGAAAATCAAACATGGAAGGCTTATAGGACCCCAAATATATAAAGTGCAACAGACCCACACCAAAGCACATTATAAGGAAAATACCTAACACACATAATAAGGATAGTATTTTAAATACTTTAAAAAGCTTTAAAATACTATCACATTTAGAGTGAATCCAATCCACGTTGCAGCTGATTTCTCAACTCAAACCCTCAAAGCTAGGAGGTCTTGAAATAATACATATCAAGCTCTGAAAGAAAATGAATGCCAACCAATTATATTATGCCCAGCAAAAAATAACTTCAGAATTGATGATGAAATAAAACCTTCCATGATAAACAAAAGTTAAAAGCATTCGTAACTAGAAAACCTGCACTACAAAACATACTCAATAAAATATTTCATGAAGAAGAAATAAAAAAATCAAAGTGAAAACCTGCAAAGGGAGGAACTATACTAGAAGAATAGTCCATCAAAGAAGAAACAAAATTAAAAACCAAAAATAAATCAAGATGACAGGGAATAAAAATTATTTCTCAAAGATAATAATTGAATGTAAATGGCCCAAACTCTACAATCAAAAGACAAAAGACATAAACTAGCAGACTGGATTAATAAATAAGACCCAACAATATGCTATCTCCCAGAGACTCACCTCATAGGCAAAGACATCCACAGACTGAAGGTGAAAGGATGCAAAAAAATATCATTCATAGGGACCTCATGAATAAGCAAGAGTTGTTATACTCATATCAGATAAAGTGGACTTCAAGCCAGAGTTAATCAAAAGGGATGAAGAAGGACATTTCATACTGCTTAAGGGAATTAAACATCAACAAGACATAACAATTGTAAATATTTATGTCACAAACAATGGCATCTACATACATCAAACAAACCCTTCTTAATTTCAAAAAGCAACTAGACCACAACACAATAAAACTGGGTGGGTGACTTTAATATGCCTCTCTCACCACAGGATAGATCCTCCAAAAAAAACTAAATAAAGAAGCTATAGAACCAAAAAATATAACTAATAATTTAGATTTAATAGACATATATAGAATATTTCATCCATAAATGACTGAATATTCTCAGCAGCACATGGATCCTTCTCTAAAATAGACCATATCTTACGTCACAAAGCAACTCTTACAAATACAAAAAAAAAATAGAGATAATACCTAAAATCTCTGGGTCACTCTGAAGGCAGCTCTAAGAGGAAAGTTTATTGCATTGAGGTCATTTATTAAAATAGAAGGTTAATGAATAAATAACCTAACATTACATCTCAAAGCCCCAGAAAAAGAAGAACAACTAAACCCCCCAAACAATAAAAAACAGGAAATGATTAAGATCAGAGCTGAAATCAATGAGATTGAAACAAAAAAAAAAAATTCAAGAAATTGATGAAATGAAAAGTGTCTCTTTGAAAAAAATAGATAAAATTGCCAGACCCTTAGTCAAGCTAAAAAGAGAAAAACAGAGAATACTTAAATTACTAAAGTTCATGATGAAAAGGAAAATTTCACTAAGGACACTACTAAAATATAGATGGTGACATGGTTTGAATGAGAGATGTCACCCAAAAGATCACGTGTAAGACAATGCAAGAAGGTTCAGAGGAGAAGTGATTGGGTTGTGAGAGTCTTAACCCAATCAGGGAATTAATCCCCAGATGGCATTAACTAAATGGTAACTGAAGGCAGGTAGGGTGTGGCTGGAGGAGGTGGGGTATTGGGGGGCATGGCTTTGGGGTATATATTTGCATCTGGCAAGTGGAAAGCTCTCTCTCTCTCTGCTTCCTAATCATCATGTGAGCATCTTCCCTCAGCTACATTCTTCTGCCATGTTGTTCTTACCTAGAGACCTGGTAGTAAGCCTGCTGTCAGTGGGCTGAGATCTCTGAAACCATGAGCTCTTAGATAAACTTTTTCTCCTCTACAATTGGGCTAGTTAGATAGTTTAGTCACAGCAGCAAAATAAGCTGACTAGAACAGATGGTAATCAGAAACTATTTTGAGAATTTATACTCTAATAAAGTAGAAAATCTTGAAGACACCAACAAATTTCTAAAGACATAGGACCTAACCAAATTGAATCAGAAGGATATAGAAAATTTAAACAGATCAATTTCAAGCAATGAGATTGAAAATGTCATCAAAAGCCTACCAAGAAAGAAAAGCTCAGGCCCAGATGGATTATCAGTCAAGTTCTACCAGACCTTCAAAGAAGAACTAACCCTAATCCTCCTCAAATTATTCCATGAAGTAGAAAAGGAGGGAACCCCTCCAAACTAATTTTATTAAATTAGTGTACCAAAACAAGACAATGACACATCAAGGAAAGAAAACTTCAGACTAATATCCCTGATGAACATATATGCAAAAATTCTTAATTAAGTACTGGAAAACCACATACAAAAATGATTAAAAAGATAGTGCCTGATGATCAAGTGGGGTTTATCCTAGGAATGTGAGGTTGTTTCAACAAACAGAAATCAATAAATGTAATTCATCACATCAACAGACAAAATATAACATCCATTCATATTCAAAACATTAGAAAAATTAGGGATAGTTGGAATATACCTTAACATTGTAAAAGCCATATATGTTAAACCCAAGATCAACATCATTCTAAATGAAGAAAAATTGAAAACATTCCCTCCAAAAACTGGAATAAGACAAGGATGCCCTCTTTCACTATTTCTATTCAACATAGTCTTTGAAACTCTAGCCAAAGCAGTTAGGCAGAAGAAAGAAATTAAAGGGATATGAATAGGAAAAGAATAACTTAAGCTATCCATATTTGCTGATGACATTTAGAAGACCCAAAAAACTTCACCAGAAAACTTGTAGAAATCAAATGAATTCAGCAAAGTAGCAGGATATAAAATTAACACCCATAAATCAATTGTGTTCCTACATATCAGTAATGAATCAACTGAAAGAGAAATTAGGAAACTATCCCATTTAAAATGCCTCAAAAATATTTGGAAATCAATCTAACAAAAGAGTTTAAAGATTTTTACAATAAAAACTACAGAACACTAAAGAAAGAAATTAAAGAAGACCTCAGAAGATGAAAAGATATTCTTGGTTAGGCAAAATTAATATTGTCAAAATGGCCATGTGACCAAAAGTGATGTACAGATTTAGTGAAATTCCTATTAAAATTGCAATGACATTCTTCATAGAAATAGGAAAGGCAGTCATGAAATTCAATTGGTCCCCAAGCAGACATGAAAACCATGGTACAGAATAGAAAACACATAGACAAACCCACATAAATACAGTTATCTCATACTAGACAAATGCACCAAAAATATTCATTGGAGAAAAGATAGCCTGTTAAACAAATGATGCTGGCAAAACTGGAAATCCATATGTAGCAAAATGAAATTAGACCCTTACCTCTCACCCAACACAAAATTCAGTTCAAAATGGATCAAGGACCTAGGTATTAGACCAGAAACCCTGTGCCTTCTAGAAGTAAAACCAGGCCCGAATCTCCGTTATGTCAGCTTAGAAACTGAATTCCTCTACAAGACTCCTACAGCACAAGAAGTAAAATCAAGAATCAATACCAAACTAAAAAGCTTATTTCAGAGCAAAGGAAACAGTCAAGAATGTGGAGAGAGAGCCTACAGAATGTGAGAAAATCTTTGCCACCTGCACCTCAGATTGCATTAATCTCTTGAATATACAAAGAACTCAAAAAAATCAACACCAAAAAAGCAAATAATCCAATCAATAAGTGGGCAAAGGAACTGAACAGGCACTTTATAGAAGAAGAAATATGATCAGTCAACAACAACCAAAAAAATGAAACATATTCACCATTTCTAGCAACTAGAGAGATGCAAATTGAAACTACACTTGGATTTCATCTCATTCTGGTTAGCATGACAGTTATCAAAAACAAAAGTAACAATAAATGTTGGCAAGGATGTAGGGGAAAAAGTACACTCATACATTTCTGGTTGAACTGCAAATTGGTGCAGCCACTCTGGAAAGCAGTATGGAGATTCCTTAGAAAACTTGGAATGGAACCATCATTTGACCCCATTATCCCACTCCTCATCATATACTCAAAAGACTTAAAGTCAGCATACTACAGTAACTCAGCCACATAAATATTTATAGCATCTCAATTCACAATAGCTAAGTTATGAAACCAATCTCATGCCCTTCAACAGAATAATGGATAAAGAAAATGTGATATACACACACACACACACTATGAAATATTACTTAGCCATAAAAAATAATGAAATTATGGCATTTGATGGTAAATGAATGGAACTGGAGACTATCGTGCTATGGGAAATAAGTCAATCCCAAAAACCAAAGGCTAAATGTTCTCTCTGATGTGAAGATGCTAGAGCACAATAATGGAAGGTGGAGGGAAGAGTAGAAGTTCATTGGATTGGAGAAAGTGTAATGAAGGAAAGTAGGGATGGGAATAGGTAAGACAGTAGAATGATTTGGACATAACTTTCATATGTTCTTATATGAATGCATGACCAGTGTAACTCCACATCATGGCCAACCACAAGATTCGGAAGTTATACTCCATGTATGTATAATATGTCAAAATACATTCTACTATCATGTATATCTAAAAAGAACAAATAAAAAAATTTTTTAAATGCTAAAGAAAATAGGGATAGAAGGAACCTACTTCAACCATAAAGACTATCTAGGAAAAAGCAAAAGCCAACCTCATAGTAAATGAAGAAAAACTGAAGGCATTTCCTTGGGATAAGACAAGAAAGTCCACTCTTCCAACTCCTGTTTAATATAGTGCTAGAAATTCTATTCAGAGCAACTGGGCAAGATAAGTAAATAAAAGGGATAAAAATAGGAAAGGAAGAAATCAAATTATCACTGTTACCAGATGATATGATCCTATACATATAAGATCCAGAAAAACCTCCATCAAAAGACTGCTAGTCAACTCAGCAAGACACTATTTCTAAATAAAATATAGAAAAAAGGGCTGGGGTTGTGACTCAGTGTTTAAGCATCCTTTGGTTCAATTCCTGGTTAAAAAAGGGGAGTGGGGAATAAAAGACTGCTAGAGCTAATAAACAAATTTGGCAAAGTAGCAGTTTACAAAATCAACATACAAAAATCACTAACTTTCCTATATCCCAACAACAAAGCTGCTTCTCAGCAGAAATCAGGAAAACAATTCCATCACAATAGCCTCAAAAATAAAATGAAATAAAGTAAAATACCTAGGAATAAATCTAACCAAGTCAGTGAAATACTTCTACAATGAAAAATATACAACACTGAAAAAAGAAATTGAAGAAGATCTCAGAAGATGCAAAAACCTCCCATGTTCATGGATGGACAAAATTAATATTATTAAAATGGCCATACTATCAAAACCAATACACAGATTAAATGAAATCCCCATCAAAATACCAATGACATTCTTCACAGAACTAGAAAACAACAGTCCTAAAATTCATTTGGAAGAATAAAAGATCCAAAATAGCCAAAGCAATTTTAAGTCAAAAAAACAATGCTGACTTCAAATTACATTACAGAACTATAGTAACAAAGACTGAATGATACTGGCATAAAAAGAGACTCATAGGCCAGTGTTACAGAATAGGAGACACAGAGGCAAACCCACACATCTATAGTCATCTGATCCTTGACAAAGTTCCAAAAACAAATACGTTGGAGGAAAGACAGCCTTTTTAAAAAATAAATGATGATAAGAATATAGATTATACCTATGTGAAGGAATGAAACTTGACCTTTATTTCTCACCCTGCCAAAAAATAAATTCAAAGTGTATAAAAGACCTAACAATTAGACCAGAAATTATGCAACTCCTAGAAGAAAACATAGGATCAACACTCCAGCATAAGGGTACAGGCAATGACTTTCTCAATAGGATACCTAAACCTCAGGAAATAATGCCAAGAGTTAATAAATGGGATGACATCAAATTAAAAGCTTCTGCTAAGCAAAGGAAACAACTAGAAATGTGAAGAGAAAACCCTCAAAATGAGAGAAAATCTTTGCTAGCTACTCTTCAGACAGGGTTAATATCTATAATATATAAAGCACACAAAAAACTTTACACCAAAAAATCAAATAACCCAGTTAATAAATGTGCAAACAAACAGGCACTTGTCCAAATGGCCAATAAATATATGAAAACATGTTCAACATCATTAGCAATTAGGGAAATGCAAATCAAAACTACACTAAAAACAAAACAAAACAAAATAAAAACCACACTACACTGAGATTTCATCTCACACCACTCAGAATGATAGTCATCAAGAATACAAATAATAATAAATGCTGGACAGGATGGGAGAAGGAACACTTTCATGCTGTTGGTAGGGTTGTACATGAGTACAACCACCATGGAAATCAGTGTGGAGTTTCCCCCAAACACTAGGCATGGAACCACCATATGACCCAGCTATACTACTCCTCAGTATTTATGCTGAAGAATTAAAGTCATCATACTACAATGATACATGCATACCCATATTCATGGTAGCACAATTCACAACAGCTAAACTCTGAAATCAACTTAGGTGTCCGTCAATGAATGAATGAATTTTAAAAAATGTGATATGTATACACAGTGGAGTTTTTTTCAGCCATGAAGAAATATGAAATTATGTCATTTGCAGGAAAAACGGATGAAACTAGAGACCATTATGTTAAGCAAAATGAGCCAAACTCAGAAGGTCAAGGGTCATATGTTTTCTCTCATATGTGGAAACTAGAGAGGAAAAAGGAAAGAAAAGTAGGGGCAGATCTTAAAAAAATAGAAGGGATATCAGTAGAGGAAAGAGGCCAAAGGGTAGAAGGCAGGGAGGAAAGGGGGATGTGCTGGAGAGTAATATTGGCAAAATTATATTGTTATATTGTGTGCATGTGTGAATATGTAACAATAAATATCATCGTTATGTACAAGTATAGTGTACATAAATTTTTTTGCAGTAATATCAGTATATGCACATTATCGCCTTTTGATACCTTTCTTCACCCTCGCTCATGTGATTTTAGATCTTATCTCAGTCAATTTTTCCATAGGATCTAATCCACCAAGCTAGCAACTAGTCATTCATTCATTCTTAGTTAAAACTAGCATAGTCGTGCTCTTAAGAGCCCATTGAGATCATGGTATGGAAGGACTTAAAGTTTTAGTTCATAAGACAGATGGAGAAAAGTAATTTTGAAATATACCACACTGCCCAAAGTAAGGCTTGAAGGCCTTCCCTGGTTGACCTTTTCTATGCCTTTCATGTATCTCTCAAAAATGTACTCCTGGTTGTCTAGCTGATGGTATACAACCCTGGCTTTCCCCTCTGCTTTGGGCTTGAATGCATCTGGCCATCTCGGAGACAACTGCAACTCAACATGTCCCTGTTTGAATTCATCAATTCCTGTGTGTGTTTCCACCAAACCACAGTCACAGTCCATGGATATATCTCTCGAGTCACTGTCCAAGCCAGAAGGCCCCCAGTTATCTTTCATGATCAGCTAGTCCCCTGGATTCTTTCTGAACTTTCCTTCCAGTTCAGAGATAACAGCTTTTTCATTTCTCCTCACTGTGGTGTCCTTATTTAAGATCCTCATCATTGCATGTCCAGTTAGGATTAAACCTCTAATTAGGTTTCTATTCCTACTGTTTATTTCCATCCTACTATCATAGTACTCCTTCTAAAAGAAAAAAAAACAAAACACTATTTCCCTTCTTAGAAAACCCAAACTTCTTAATATGTCCTTCAAAAGATCCAGAACTTTCCATTAGTTTTCCCTCCTGGCAGTGCTCTGGCTCTCTTCCTGGCCCCATCTGTCTGATGTTTGAACTTGCTGGCTAACTCTGTTTGCCCAGACTACCCTGTACACTGTCCTAAATCTGGTCTCAGTCTAGTCCTTTCCTGACTGAAATATCACCTCTTGAAAAGAACAACTTAGACCTTTCATTCCCTAAACTATGCTCTAGCTCTTTAACTTGCAAATTACATGTCTATACAGCCTAGGGCTTACAGCCTAGCACTCTTATTTATCTCTACAAGACTATGCGCATGGGTTCTTATTTAATTATAGATCTCTGATGACTGGTTATATTAGGTGTTTACTATGGTCTTAATGTGTTCCCCAAAATTAACATGTTGAAACTCAATCACCAATGTGATAGTTTTAGTAAGATGGCTTAGATACTTTGGGACCTTTCACAGGTAAATAAGTAATGAGGTTGGAGCCCTCATGAATGGGAGTAGAGGTCTGATAAAAGGGATGGAAGAAACTAACACTGTTCCCTTTTGCACTTTCACCTTCTGCATGTGAGAACAGTATTCTCTGGAGCATACAGCAATTGGTCCTCATCACAGAGACAAGGTATACATGAGGCATTGAATTTGCAGTACTTTCATCTTAGACTTCCCAGCCTCCAGAACTGTGAGAAATTTCTGTTATTTATAAACTATTTAGTATTGGGTATTTTGTTATAGCAGCATGAATGGACTAAGATGGTGCTCAATTCATGTTTGAATGACAAGGGAAGATGCATATTAGCTCCTGAGCAGGTAAAACAGTGTGGTAGTCCTGGGGGATGTGGATGATATAGGATAGAAAGACAGAAGGAGAAATTGGAAAATATCGGTGATAAACCTGGTTTATTTCATAGTTTTGCCTTAACATTTGTGAAAGAAGCCAAGTCTAAATTCAGAGATATTTCAACATAGCAGTCTTCTTTTCTTTACTCCCTGTGCAAAGTCATTCCCACAGCCTGTTTCTCAGCTAGACACCTTCTTCACATTCATCTCTTTGATAGATAATAATACCAGGAATCCACAAATGGGATTCTTTAGGGGACCTTGGGCCTTTCTTTGTCGGGGAGGTTGCCCTGTGGTGAACCACCTGGCTTCCAGGTAAAAATTGAAGAAACTCACAGAAGAATCTCCATGTTTTCTCTCTATTCATACATCTCCTAAGGCCGGTGTCTTGACACTCCATTCATTTGGCACATCATGGCTATGCATCAGTACCGAGCTCCATGGGAATCACACATGAGTTGCAAAGGTGTGAGTGAACTCTTTCTCACTCCCTGTCTCTTGGGCAAATGTGATTAATTCCCTTTGGTTGATGGAGATTATTGAGAGACCTGCTCAAGGAATTATAGGACGAGCTATAAATTCTCATCTAAATATGCTGACAACAGAGCTAGGTTGCTAGAGCTGAAGATGGTTCCTCTCTGTTCACAGCACTGTCTCCCTCCTTGGAGTGTGGGACCCAGTAAGAGGAGAGTCAGCAAGACACTGTCCAACAGAAATTATTCAAGAGCACAGGGAGTTTTCGTCTTTTCTCATTATAACCTGAAGAATAAAGTCCTGGCCACATGTTCCCTTCAAGAATAAATTGTTTCAGTTTGCAGACGAGGCCTCTGGAGTGGCCTGGGAAAGGCAACAGATCAAGCATGATCACATACCCAGTTTATTCAAGGCCCCTTCCTGCCTGCTACACACCACAGGCTGCAAGTGATAATTTATGCAACTTCTGGGCACCTTCCCAAGGTGTTACTGGAGAAAGCTCATCACTCTCTCTGTGATGTTGAGTGTAGAGTTTCAGAAAACTTCATAACCATTTCTACTTTTCATTGTGCAAAACCATGTTCATAGCCCATTCAAAGATGCCTCAAACCAAATGAGGCCAAAGAAATACTGGCCACCAAAGTCTTCTAGGTAAAAGATAAACCACAGGGACCCAGCCTGCTCACTTAATCAGCCTGAATTAGATTAGAACCACATAATGTAGAGCTGACCACGTAAGGAATCAATCTCTCTCTTTCTCTGTTTCCCCCTCCAAACCACGCCCCCCTCTCCCATAGGGTCAAACAATTGAGTCTTAGGACTGGCCTTTACTGGGATTATTTGTTCTTCACTTCAGGGTTCCAAATCCAACCCACAGCTCCAGGCCAAATCCTTGCTCTTAGCAACCACTCGGGCCTTGTTAACTAGTGTCTAGTTTCTTGGATTATGTCCCAGGGCCTTTTGAAGGCACTTCTCTCCCTAGGTCCCCTCAATCACTCAAGCCCCTCTTCAGCACTTTCTCTCCTCTTCTCTCTCTTGGCCATGTTTTAACGCCAGCAGCTGACTTCCTGGCCACCCACAGCAGCTCATTTTCCTGGGTTTATCTCATTCTTTTCCCCAGTCCTCTTTATTTTAAGCATCACTCCCCAACCCCAGGGACTCATTGTCCATGTGTATCTGATTGCTATTTCCTCACTTTTCTCAGTCACGGATGACACACAATGTCTACTACCTGATTAGAGTCTTTTCTGTCAACTGTCTGAATCTACCAAGACAATCACAGTGTATTTTTAATGAATAAATAATTAGAAAAGATGACAATATATTTTTTACAGTTGTTTTTAATTTTTAAGGAATTATATCTGGTTCTTTTAACCTTTTCTCTTTTTTTTAAATTTAATTGATTTTATTTTTTTAAATACATGACAGTGGAATGCATTACAATTCTTATTACACATATAGAGCACAATTTTTCATATCTTTGTATATAAAGTATATTCATGCCAATTCATGTCTTTATACATGTACTTTTTGTATTATAATTCTTATTATACATATTACCACAATTTTTCATATTTCTGTTTATATATAAAGTATATTGACACCCAATTCATGTCTTCATATTTAACCTTTTCTGAGATGGCTTAGGAGGGCCTGGGACCTCCTAGGATCAGAAATTTGGAAACTGTAATACTGAAAAATCTGTTTTCCATTATACAGAGAGAGTTTAATTGATGATCAGGAAGTGTTAAATAGGCATAAACTACAGATTTCCTTATAATGTTCATAGCCCAAAAGAAAATGTGGCAAGGCCCATAAGAAAAATAAGGTTCCAATTTTAATTTTACACGTATTATTTTCCCTCATACTTATTATTTCAATACTTTTTCCACCCTCACACTTTGCATTTCCTATTTATTGTCTTACTTCTTCCTTTCCTTCTTGACAGATGTGAAGGTTGGGATGCCATTGTCAGTGGATTGCATGACTCACATAATGTTTTCTATGGTTTTTGTGACAATACAGGTACAAGGAAGTGATTATGTGCTTGAAATCCCACAAAAGGTCTTTCCATATAAATGTATCATTAAGAAAAGGAAGTGGCGAGACTCACATGCCAAGAGAGTTTCATATCCAGAGTTGCCTCTAAGATGTCTCTTTAGAGCTTAGTATAGATTCTCACTTATCTTTCCATGAACTGTTTAGAGGAAAGAGTCCTTTCAAAGGAGATGTTAAAGGTGGTAGTTTGAGGTTAAAGAAAAAATAAAAAAAAAAACAAGTAAAGTTCAAGAATGTGTGTCATAGAGAAATTCAAAAGGTGAGGAACTTGTGATGATTCAAAGCATGAGTTTTTAAATTAGAAAGCTAATACAGGCCTACTGCTGAAAATGTTGACACTCTAGAAAGAGAGAGAGAAAGAAAGAAAAAATTCTACATTCCCCCCAAAGCAGACAGAAACACTATTTTCATTTTAGATTTGTTACATTTCCTTTCTATGTTCTTTCCTGAGGATATATTTTGGTCTAGTTGAAGTATTATTTCTAGATGGTAAATGCATCCATTAACATGTTTCATTTATAAAAAAATCATTAAACATTTATTATATCTTTTAATAGCCACATAAAATTTTTCAATCAAATAACTATTTCTTCATTTTTAAATTATGATATTCTCTTGAACACTTATCTTATTTCTAACGCTGGATTATAAACACCTTTATGCATGAACTTTTATCCAAAATTCAAATTACTTTCCTCAGGCTAGCTTCTTGAAGGTATATAAACTGAGCCAAAGGGCTGCGACACTGCTCAGATTCTTGACATATTTTGACAAATTGCTTTTCCAGAGTGTGGTACCAATTTTCACTCCCACCAGCAGTAGATGAGTGTATCTCACTTCACCTTTGCCAGAACTGAATAAGGTAATTTTCAAAATCTTTGCTAATTGGATAAGTTAGAAATAGCCTTCAATTTTCTCTTTACTTTGTAGTATTTTATTTCTGGATAACTTGATAGATTCATCTCATTAGCTAGTTAGATAACAATTTTTTTTACACGATACCTTTGTTTTTTATTTTTATTTATTTGTTATGTGGTACTGAGGGTCGAACGCAGTGCCTCACACATGCCAGGCAAGTACTCTACCACTGAGACACAATCCCAGTCCCTAGAAAACAAAATTTTTTTAAAAATAAAATCATGTGCAAATTGAGGATCTTGTTGGGCTATTATATTGTTTAGTAAGTGTTGATACTAGTTTCAACACATAATGTAAAATTTCTCTAAATAGAAATGGTAACTACTAAGCAAGCCTATGAGAATGGAAGTAGAGGTGTTAAGAAGCATGTATATTGATACTTATGAAATGCCCTGTTTGGAGCCCGGCACGGTGGTTCATGCCCAACAGCTCAGGAGGTTGAGGGAGGAGGATCATAAGTTCAAAGACAGCCTCAGCAACTTAGCAAGACCCTGTTTCAAAATAAAATAGGAAAAAAAGGACTGTGGCTCAATGGTTAAGCACCCTGGGTTCAATCCCCAGTACCAAAATAAAAATAAAATAAAATGCCCTGTTTGAAAACCAACTAGAATAGAACCAATTTCTACAAGAATCAGCCCTGGAGTATTCATGTGAAAGTGATTTCTTAGAAAATGTTTCCAGGAAAAAGTGGAGAGGAGCAGAAAAGTGAGGCAAGTGCAGGAAGGAGATGAAGCAGGTGTGCGGCTTCAAGGAAAGTCCAGTGAAAGATAAGCAGGATTAGTCCTGCAGGATTGTTCCACAGTCACATCGCAGAGTCATCCCCTCAAGAGCTGGAATATTTTGTTTCAGGCCGTCAGTGGGGAAAAATTGGGCCTTCCTAGGCACAGCTGAGTCTCCATTCTCCAGGCCTGCACACAAAGAGGGCTCTAAGCAGCTTGAGGGCAGCTGTCTGACAAAGAGATGTAGGTGCCGCCTACTGGAAGTGAAAACACACTTAAAGCAGTTGTACAAGGGATTCTATGGTCTCAGATGGAGAACTAAGCATCTCCCATTCACACATCCTGTGCCTAATGGCCCTCTTGACAATTGTGGGTGCCAACTCCACTGATAAATGCCTTAGGAATTGTCATCCACTGTTTGTTGAATCTAAATGGGGCTATGTGTTCACACCAAAGCAAGTCATAAAAGGTGGAGAAGAAACAGGAAATAACAACTTCTTCTTCACATTTCTGCATGTTTGGGGGTGGAGGACTCTAAAATGTAAAAGAAAAACAAGGGGAGAAGAGTCAAAGTGGATGGAAGGACATTGAAAGAAAGAAAGACAGGGGTAGGGAGGGAAAGGAAGGAAGGGAGAGAGGGAGGGAGAAAGAAGGGAAAGGAGGAGGAAGAAAGGAAAGAAAGAAAAAATGGAAAGAAAGGAGGGAGAAATAGAGGATGAAGGAGAAGAGGGAAGAAAAAAAAAAGAAAGGTTGATGATAAGATCCTAAGGCCACTTCTGGAGTGATTATTAGGAGGCTGGGCAGCAAAAATTCCAGGTATGGGAGCAGAAAAGGAAGCCACAGAGCTTCTGGAGTTTCTTTCTTTCTTTTTTTTTTTTTTAAATCAATGCTTTATTTATTTATTTATTTATTTTTTTTTTGATTTTTTTTTATTGTTGGTTGTTCAAAACATTACATAGTTCTTGATATATCATCTTTCACACTTTGCTTCAAGTGGGTTATGAACTCCCATTTTTAGCCCATATACAGATTGCAGAATCACATCAATTACACATCCATTGATTTACATATTGCCATACTAGTGACTGTCATGTTCTAGCTACCTTTCCTATCCTCTACTATCCCCCCTCCCCTCCCCTCCCC
>NW_026000229.1:31495642-31502201 GCF_001458135.2 Marmota marmota marmota
GCTATTTCATGAAGGCTTGGCGAGAGACCTCTTCCTAGAGTCCCTGCACCGCTCCTGCTGCGCTGCACCTCGGAGGCTATCCGCCCTGATGCGGGGGCCGCGTGCAGGCAGCCGACAGTCGCCGAGTCGCGCGGGCAGAGGCTGGCGGGTCTGGACCTCTGCGCTGCGTGGTGGAGATTCACTCGTCTAGCGCAGACTGTCACCTCCAAAAATCCTACCGATTCCCGGCCGATCTCTCTTTAGTGGAATTTTGCTAGGAGTTTCTCAGCAGGTCGAATCTAAGCATATCCATGCGTCTCTCTGACCCTGTTGTTGAGGAGGTACTGAAAGTGCTGCCTCCCCTCTCGCCGCCATGTTGGATCCTCCGCTTCTGGAGTTTCTTATAGGCAATATTTTCTTTTCTTTTTTGTTTTCCTACCAGGAAATATAGACATTGACTTAAGAAAGTAAATAATGTATATATTTGGAACATCTATAAAAAATATGAATATTTTGTATACCAAAATGCTAATATTTCATTAGGTTTCTTGCAAAACATGAATCCTCCAACATGATAAAAATTGGTTATCATAATGGAGTCGAAAAGCAAGGGAGAGGGATATTCCTAAGATGGACCCCACCACATCCATTTCATTCTCCTATTTGAATAGATTGGGTACCTAAACAAACAAACAAACCCTAAAAACAAACAAAGCAAAACAACCTACAAAAACCAAAAGTGTCTGCCAGAACCCTTTGAAGCTAAAGCTCTGGATGAGTTAGTATCCTCCAGTAAGGGAGAAAATAGGGATCTTCCTGTGGCTTTAGGTAGTTGTCACTGGTTAGGAAGTTTATAGATTTTCTGTATCAGTTTCTGAAGTTTATTCTCTAGTTTCCTGTCAAGAAACAGTAGTGGTAGCAGCAGCTCTTTTGCTTTGACTCTCTGGTAGATGCGTAACTTTTTTTTATTAATTTTTTTTGATTTATATATGACATCAGAATGCATTACATTTCTTATTACACATATAGAGCACAATTTTTCATATCTCTGGTTGTATACAAAGTATATTCACACTAATTCATGTCTTCATACATGTACTTTGGCTACATTCACTTAGCATTATCTTCCCTAATTGCAGGTGGGTAACATTTTGAAGAATCCTTTCCCAGTTTTCAGATATCCAAAGGCTACAGAGGACAGGGCTGTAGCTCCAAGTCCTGATAGGTGGCTCTAAGCAGCATCCTCAGTCCCATGATACCCAGCGGTCATTCCAAAAGGCTGGGCTTAAAACTGCTGCTTCTTCCTCCAGTTCTCATGTGCAAGCTTCCAGTTCCTTAGGTAAATGCATTCCTGCTTAAAGTATAGTACTTTGCTTGTTTTTTAACTAAACATTGGCTGGTCCGGGAGTGCATACAAAAACTTTATTATTAATAATATTTCATATAATTAAAGGGACAGTGTCTCTCTTCCTCTTGCTTTCCTTTACCTCCCTTCCCTTTCCTCTCTTTCATCTCTGACATATCCCTTCACATCCCTTCCCTTCCTGAACAAATCAGTCCAAAAACTGTACATGGGGTGGAGCAAGATAGACACCTATGCAAGGATGAGGGCAACCTGCTGGAGGTCAAGGGGAGTTAATTTAGCTGCAACAGGACATGTACAAGGGATTGATTTGAGCAGATAAATAAATATTTTAAGGATAATGAGAGCAGATTTCTTATTGTCAGCAAAAGGAGTTATAAATTTAAAAAGGAGAAAACTAGAATGATCCTTACAGTGTCGGACTGAAATTGGAGATATTGATATGAAGTCAATTTTTTTCAGTAGATAGATAGATAGATGATAGATAGATATAGATGTGTGCGTGTGTATGTCTGGGTGCAGCGACACTCCAATGGTAATAGGTATACCCATTGTCCAGATCTTGGTAACTAAATGCTATTACCATTTAAAGTGATCCCTGAAGAAGTCCTAAAGATGGGATATGGAAGATACAAGTAATCCTGGAACACCACATTCTATCAGAAAATAAAGATGTGTCTGATGAAGGAGGGGAACATGTCAAAAGGGACACAGAAACCAGCCTGAAGGAGCTCCCACTGGTTGAATCTGGGACAACTGGAACATCAAAATAATGATTGTAAGGGATTAGAATAGGAACCCATGAGTCCATGCTGATATCAGTATGCAAACCAATGAGTTGAAAGTTTGATGAGAATTATTTATCAAGTCTTGAAATACCCCCCTATAAAATACTTATGAAATACAAAAGGAAGAAAAGTTAGCTTTAGTGTGGAGAAGCTGGCAGGCACCACCTTAATCAATGGATGAAAGTTAACATCACCAGTGATGGAACAAATTGAAATCGTGAGCCACCTTGCAGAATGCAGCAAAAAGATTGCATTGTCTTTTCAGTGGCGCTCCTGCCAAAGAGGCACAGTTGAAATTTAATCATGACAAATTATCAGACAACCCCAAATGGAGTGAGTCTACAAAACAAGTGAACTGTGGTTTTCAAATGTCCAGAGTTTGGAACACTGAAGAACTCTTTCAAATTAAAGGACACTAATTAGGCATGGTAACTAAATGCAACTTGTTTATTCAGAATGGATTATTTTGCTATGAAGCATGTTATTGTGACAAGAGATGATTGTGAATTGCTCTGAGAATTAGATGATAGTAATATATTAATGCTACTCTCTCAGTTTTGACCATCTTGATTTATATGGGAGAAGGTTCTTGTTTGTAGGAATTATACACCAAAATATCCAGGAATGATGGGGTATATAATCAAGTTACTCTTCGATGATTCAGAAAAACATTCCTGTGCTGTTTTTGCAATCTTTTTGTGCATTTGAAATTGTTCCCCCTCTGTCCTCCCTCTACCCCCTACCCCTCAAACAATCCCAGTTGTGTGCAGTGTCATGATTTAGGCTCACAAAGAGGGGAAGGTGCTGAGAGAGGCTTAGGGCAGGGACCCTAAGAGAATTTCTTCATCCTTTGGATAGTGGCAGGGACAGTGACCAGAAGCCAATGGGGAGTATCCCATTCATGGGGGCTCATTTAAGGGGAATAAAAAGGATAAGACAGCACAGAACTGAACAATGGCTTATAGCTGGCGGGGCTCAGTGAGTCAGGCTTTAGTGGGTTGTATGTGTTTCATTTACTAAATTCATGTCCTCTCATCATCATTGATCACAGGATGACACATCTGAGAACAGCTTCTCCCATCCTGACACCCAGAGCAATGAGACCCAGAGTGCTCCTAGAGTCTTGACACATGCAGGGAATGCAGGTGAGAATTGGTGAGGACAGCCCTACCAATCTTATTCTACTCATTCTTTCTTTGCTCAGGCCTGTACCCTTTTCCTGCTCCTGTTCTCCTCACCTCCATAGCTCTATACTTCTTGTTTCCCTCCTCCCAGCAGCTTTGGTCTCTGACCTTGGTGGACTTTAGTAACAATCCTAATTACCCATTGGATGCTGAACCAAAAGATTCCTTTTGGCCAGGAGTGCCTCTTCCTGTTGAGGGAAATCAGAGCGAGTGGCCTGCTGGATGGAGTCCATGGGATCACACACATCATCAGTTCCATCATCTCACAGTGAGGAGACAGAGATTTAGAGAGACTGTGTGATATGCCATTGGTTAGAGAGCCTATCCACGATAGAGCCAAGGGCAAAGCCCAGGCTTTCTGTCTCAAACACTATTAGCAATGTTAGAGCAGAGATAGTGGTGGCAGAATTGAATAAAATCAAAGTGGAAAAATATAAAAGGACATCTTGTCAAAGACATAGAATTCAAGTCCAAAATGTATCCATTTTATCTGGAAAGGAGTAAGAAGTCATCAAAGAGGGGTGAGGTATTTGAGGTGGGTTATTTTGGTATTGGCTTCACTCAGACTTTCTCCATGACAATACCATATGTATTGGGGCCAGATGGGTCGCTCCTGTGGGTCTGCAGAATGTTTTGCAGCATTTCTGGTCTCTGACCACTGATGAAGTAGCACCTCACTAGTCATGACTATTGAAAAATGTTTCCAAAATTGCCAAATGTCCCCTGGGGTACAAAATCACCCTTGGCTGTGAACCACTGGTTTAATGGTTGCACTGGAACTAGGTAGCAGTTATGACCATATAGACTCATGGAGGCAGTGCAGTCCCAGGTTAATATCCATCTCTGGCTCAGGAGGCAGATGCCTGCTTTGCATTTTGATCAAATCATTTTTCAGCTCTATGTCTACTTTTGGGGGTCTCTAAAATGTGGGTGATGTTAATACCTACAATTTTAGGGTTTGGGAAATAGGAAGGTATTTAACATGTGAGGAGAGGGCCAGGGAAGTAGTTGAGAGGAAAAGCACTTTTGCCTAGCATGTGGAGGCCCTGGGTTTGCCCCCAGCACTTCCCAAAAATGGATGTAGAATGATCAAGCCTTATGACTGGGTGGAAAAAGGTGTCATAGGATATCACAGAATTCTAGGTGGTCTGTTGACTATTGTTAACAACAACTTAGAGGATAGAGATATTAGACTTGTGGGTACTTTAAAGCCTTTCTACTGAAAAGTTTGGAGTAGATAAGTTTTTACTAAACATGAAAATGTATGAATCAAATGAAATCAAGTCATGTCTCATCTTTGTTTCAAATGGAAAACTAGGTATGGGTATGCATGTTTATTTAGAGTGAGAAAAGAAATCCCAACATATGCCTAGAGCTCAGGACCCTTTCCTCTGTGATCTCCTGAGGCAATTTACCAGAAATGCTTGAACAGAAATGGATCCTGAGCATAACCTGCCTTTTCCTTGGCGCAGAGAGCTGTCTCCAACTGCCAGCATTCGCAAGGGCCCACGCAACTGAGGAGCCTTGAAGCTTCAGTTTTATTAACCCCGTGCTCAAACTACCATTAGTCACAGGATGCAAATCCCAGGTGGCTGTGTGATCGTGTTATCCTAGCATTCTGTGCCATTGTTTGTGGGCTTTCTGGAAATATTTTGTGGGAATGAAAAAGTCCTTTGTGACAACCACAGCATGGCTGAGCTCCAGATGCCTATGACATCCAAATGGTGTGATGAAGACACTCCGGCTCTAGAGACGAGAACCAGTTTGACTTGGCTACTTCGGTTTCCATGTTTGTATTGTAGTCTCTGCCGGAGGTGTGCATTTATTTTATTTTCCCAGTGTGGAAATTTATGATTCTCCCACCAAGAGACTTGCTCGCTCTCACAACACTCTTTTAAATAATAATAGTAATAATCTCCTGCTTTTGTATAATAATTTATATGTTTCAATGCAGTTTCATATGCATTAATCCTCCTGTACTATTATTTTTGCTGCAGAAATGGCTATCAGCTTAGTATAGAATTTCCAGTTTTATTCTCAAACCTTGTGATCCTTCTATAGTTTGCCTTTTTAAAACAACGTTATATGTTGTTCAGTTCACAAGGTTCAATCTTAATTAAACCAAGTTCAGGATAGCAGCGGAAATGACTAGCAGTGAGGGGCAGATTACTAACGCTCTATGGCACATTTATTCTAAATTTAGACAATACCCTTAGAGTCCTCCAAATTGAATCACAACCTTATAATTAATATTTCCTGTTCTTCCTCTCTGTGTGAAATTGTCAGTCCCAGTGGCACTTCACAGTATTTGCAAGTATTTATTCTGTGCAGATTGTATGCCACCATATGTGACCTGAGGCCAGTAAGGCAGTACTTTTCATTTTTTCATAAAGAGACAATTTAAAAAAATAAAATAGCTACATAGTTTCAGGTAAATATGTTGATCTCCCCCATAAACTCTCAGGTTTAAAAAATATCTTATTTGAGGTCTGGGGGTGTAGCTCAGTGAGTAGAGCACTTGCCTACCATATGTAAGGCCCTGAGTTCAATTCCAACACCAAAACAAAACCCCCCCCAAAACAAAAATAAAAACAGAAATTTAAAAAAAAACCCTCATTTTTAAAGCTAAAATGTTTTGACATGTGTGAATCCTATCAAATCCTATTGGAGCAATAGCGAGTCTGTGAACACATGGCTATGTGTATAGAATAAAGACTTTCAAAAGGATCATGCAATTCTGTAGGTAATCAATATGATAGGCAATTTTCATTTTATTTGGAAGCAATATGCATGAGGAAAAAAAGTAGATTGAAATTTCTTAACAATTTGGAACCTTTCCAAGATTTACCCAACAGATTTAAAGACACAAAAGAAAAAAATTCAATTTCAAAATACTTGAGGTTTAATATCAGGTGCCAGGAATCCCATATTCTGCTGGGTAACAAATATCTAATGGATATAGGGGCAGAGTGAGGTGAAGAGAGGTGAAGGAGAGGAGAGAAAAAGACAGCAACCATTTAGTCTAAAAATAGACCATGCTACTTAAGGCTTATGCACACTTACTCATGTGCAACCATAATAAATCTGTGCCTCATAGCTGACTTCTATGGACTAATTAAGTACTCAGATACACTCATCTAAAATTGTGAATTGAAGGTGTATTTGATAATTTGCTTTACTAATAATGTTACATAATAGACACCAAGAGAAGAAAAAAATTGGATAGCTGGTCCCCACCCCCCCAC
>NW_026000229.1:31503696-31653604 GCF_001458135.2 Marmota marmota marmota
CCAGTGTTTTGAGAACTATGTTGAACAGAAGTGGTGAGAGAGGGCATCCCTGTCTTGTTCCAGATTTTAGAGGGAATGCCTTCAATTTTTCTCCATTCAGAATGATGCTAGCCTGAGGCTTAGCATAGATTGCTTTTACAATATTGAGGTATGTTCCACATGTCAGATTTAAATGGCACTGTTTGGGTTTAACTCTCTGAGAACAGACACTGACAGAATTTAAAGTACAAGGTATTCATTGGGGTTCAATATTTTTTTAAGAGAAAACAGAGGAAGTAGAACTGGTTAGAAGACTTCAAGCTGTGATGCAGATCTGATAAAGCCTCTGTGTTAGCTTTCCATTGCTGTGACAAAATACCTGGGAAAATCAACTTAAAGTGAGAAAGTTTTATGTTGTCTTATGATTTCAGTCCATGGTTGGTTGGCTCCATTACTTTTGAACCCGTGGCAAGAGAACACATCATCATGAGGAGTGGGTGATGGGAGAGTTGTTCACCTCATGGCATCCAGAAAAGGGCAGAGATGGGGGTGGAAGAGAGAGAAGTGGGAAATAGGCTGGGATCAACTTCAAGAGTACATCCCAGGGACCTAATTTCCATCCAGTAGGCCTCTCCTCCTAAAGGTTCTAACACTTCTCAACAGCACTATCATCTAGGGACTAAGTCTTCAACACATGAGCCTTTGGGGAACATTGAAGATCCGAATCATAACAACCTTGGTCAGCACAGCAGGGAGTACTGGAGAGGGTATTGCCCATAGGGTACCTGGCATTTGGGATGGAATGTCTGGGACTTTATAGCCCTGCCTGGTTCAATTACCAGATGGCTCTGCCTCAGGAAGGGCGTGACCATAGGCAATGCACTCTCTACAGCCAATGGAAATCATAAAGGGCCAGGTAGCAGGAAACTCTTTGGGATCCTATTCTGCCACTAGACAAAAATTAGGCCTTTCCCTAAAGGGAAATCTATGTTGTACACCTCCATGTCTACCTAGGTACCCAACACATCATGTAGATTTTGAACTTCTGAATTCCTCAAAGGGAGAAAAAACAAAACTAACTAACTAACTAACTAACTAACTACCATTCTGTGATAAAAGTACAGAAATTGAGGGGAACTATGTGCATATATGATTATATGACAAACAAACAAACTAACTAACTAACTAACGCAGAACATAGCACAGGTCACAACACATAATGGACATTTCATCTATGTTTCTTAAATGATTAGCTTGCTCTTTTGAGTCCTGTCTTTTCTTATTGTGACCTTTGCCCTCTCACTCTCTAGTGTGACAGGGAGGCTAATGTATCTATTCTTCTCTGGACAACTTCACTGCACTTTCTGATTATTTTCAGAGAGCCTTCTGCCCTTCTTCTATCCATTGTCATGTACTTGTCTTTTTACTTTTTGGAAGAGCTGTAGATAGATGTCTTCCCCCTAGTCAAACTAAGGTCAGCCTAGTTAGAGGGAGCATGGTTTGAAGGTAGTGGTCAGGCTATTGATAATTTTGTTTCATTATGTTAAACTGATAATAACGTGAGGGTGAGTTCAACAATACAGACCAAGAAGATGACTCTGGCCTTGACCTCCAAGCCCACACCAACTTCTGAAACAGCAGACATATGTACGACCTTATAGCCACCAACTCCCCACTCATTGCTCTTCCATCTAGTGTTGAAAACCTTTTCCAAAATGAGTTAAATATATTCACTCTAGGGGATCTTCAATTGGTGCTCCATGAGACTGAGTTAGAAAGGTGCTTTTCAGACCATCTGTGGGAAAGGGTCACATCATTGTTCTTAAATTTCCAAAATTTAATAGATTCATATTTTTGTAAAACATAACAAAAATGAATTATTAAAAATTTAAATTGAAAAAGGATATACAAACTACAACACCTACATTTATATTTTGGGTTCAGTAGACATGCAATTATTTTTAATAAATATAAGAAGAACAAACATAATCTAAAGAAAGAAAAGAATTACCAAAATTGTGCAACTTAGTCATTGGTAGTATACTTCTAGGTAGGTAGCATAGAGAATCACTATTCCATTGTAGCTGCTAGTTTTTTAATAATTATAGTGAAACCAAAAGCTATGGCTTCAATAGTGATATTTCATGATATTTCCTTTGAATATACAACATGTATATTAATATTTAAAGTCTTTAATGATACAAATGAGATTCCTTCTTGTTAGTTAACTGATCTAACCTACGTTGGATTGATGAGAATGCTACTAGTAGGGAATAATGTTACCTAAACCACTTCTGTTCTTGTTTTCATAACAAGTGTTCATAGAGAAACAAACCTTACAGATAGAGATTGATGCACATGGAAGAAGATATTTTAAAGCAAGTTCCACAAACTTTAGGATATTAACTTTTCTTCAAAATGTATTTCAAAATTCATCTTCAATATGATTCAGTAGTCAGTTTCAAAATTTTTACCTGTAAAGTTACAACTAAGCTTAAATTTTCTTTAGATGAGTTAAATTAATTCTGGATTTTATATGTTTTTAGTTTACAGTGACAAATTGATCTTAAACTGTCACCCGTTGTAACACAGTCCTGCTTCATAGGATGTGCATTCCATGTGAACAGTGACTGCATTTAACAAGGTCCACACAGGTCTCTACCCTCGTCAACAAGGCAGATCTAGTTACTGTGCACCTGTATCATGGGTGAGGTCAAACTGCTATGAAAGTCTCTAAGCATTTACCCTCAATTTTTTAAAATATTTTTAAATTTCTTCTGATTAGAATGCATTTTGACACATTATACATAAATGGAGTATAACTTCTCATTTTTCTGGTGGTTCATGATGTGGAGTTACACAGGTCATATAATCATATATGCACATAGTTCCCCTCAATTTCTGTACTTTTATCACAGAATGGCAAAAAATTTCTTCTGAGCCTGATCTGAAGACACAAATTGAGGGGGCCCAAGTTATGTAATGGAAGAGATAAAGACTGAAATAGATTTGGAGCCAAGCAAAATCCTATGCAAACAAATGGTCTGGGGAAGCAGAAAAGGTTCTGTTTGTAAAATTCAGAATAGAAAAGAAGCTAAAGCCAACAGGTTCCATTCAGAGACAGGAAAGCAGCCTCATATCTTGACTTTTGTTAGTTTTCCTGCCAGAAAGATTATTGTCAATGAAATTTCCTTCTAGGCCTATTTGAATGTAATTCTGTTTTGTGCAACAAAAGTTTCCCTGGATAAGATATTAGATGAAATTAAAATGTTCTGTCAAGAACATAATTAGGAATAAATTTCTAATTCTTCTACATCTAAAACTGGCTGCCCAGGACCAACTACAAGTGATCCAGATGTGTAATGCCTCCAGAAGACAGGAGTCAAAATACCATTCATTTGGAAATTGACTCAGGTTGTTTTCTTTTTTTATAACATTAAAAGAGGATGGTGATGATCTAAGCCTCAGTCTATACTGGTCTATGAGAACATTCTGATTCTTCTAAAGGTTTTAGAAAGAGAAATAAGAAGCTGGAAGTCTGAAAGGTAACAAGAGAGTAGAAGGCCAACAGTCATCTTCCACTTATAAGGTTTGCAAGTGCTGGCTGTGGGTTGTGTGGAAGGAATTTCCATGCCAGTAGCTCTAGACAAGCCTGGTGTCATTGCTAGCAAGCATGACTAATGGCTGCTGCTGCAAAAGATGATGAAAATATGACTACTATTACTAACTGGACTTTTCTCAGGGAAAGTTGAGATGAACCCACCTGGAATTGCCTTGATTGGAGAAAATGTGTTATTCTTTAGCATATCTATCCTACTTCTACAAAACAATTGTTTTATAAACTGTTCTTCTTTTCACTGTTTTGTTTATCTTGCCTTCAAACATGTGGGTGTTTGGTGATTGCTGATGAGCATTAAAGATGATGTGCATATATTCTGTTTTTTCACAGATGTGCCGAGGGATTTAAAACATGGAGATTTCATTATGCCTCTCTTAATGACTAGATATTTATTGACTGGATTAATTAACACAGTTATTTATTCTTAGCCACAACTCTCCATCGCCAATGATTTAGTAATTTCATGGGAGACATTGGAGTCATTCATTAGATACATCATTACTCTTTTAGAAAACAAAAATAATTCTAAGCTACCATCATTGGAAAACTGCACTAAATTATAGCACATTCATAACAAGAGTTAGGGGGAACTGGTGAATCATGTTACAGAGTTCATTTCTGTGTCACTGGTAAAATCTCAGCATCATGCATGGAGGGAATGATATAGGTAGCTCAAAAGCCCTAACTTTTGACAGTAATGGAACACACCAATAAATCTGTATTATTAGAAGGTGAAAAAGAAACCAAAACCATTAGGGCCATGGTGGGCCTCAGCAAAGGGTAATCCAGCTGGACTTAAACAACAGATTCCACCTCATACTCTGGTTGTATTCCCACATGAATTCATTATATACCAGATTGAGTCTCCATAACTTGAAAAACTCCCAAATCTTTTCACTTGGAGAGCGGGAACCAGTATTATTTCTAACCAATTGACTGACAGATATCCACACTAGACTGACTATAATTCATGAAAACCAATATATGTGTTTTTCTTTATGTCATCACTTTATTGAGTCCCAAACGTTCATTGCTGGTTCTGAGGCTAGGAGGTTAAATTGATGATATTGCAGAATTCCTCTTACTTTTCTGGAAGTTATACTCCATGACCTCAGGTTTGACTCTCTGAGATGAACCTCGGGCATGGGCACTTTTAGCATATTCTGCTTTTAAGAAGCAGCCTGCTAAAGCTGAGCTGCAAAGCATCACATACTTGTTTGCTTACCACCACCTCTCTGCCTCAGTTGCTGCCGATAGGCAGGTTTTGATGTGTCAGTTCACAAAGCTCTTGGGGAGCAGGCGTCACTTTTCATTTTTGTCACTGTGAAGTTAGTGGATGTATTCAGCATCACCTGCCCTTCACGGTGTGGAGCGTGAACTTTACATAGGCTGTCATGATACAGGTGGGCAGACTGTCCCAGCAACTCAGGGAATGAAGCCTATCCATTTCTATGTCTCCGATGTGCCTTAGCTAAGGGCTCCTGTTCTGATTCTTCCCAGATCAGAGCCTGAGTCTTCCTCTCTCTGCCTCTTCCTTTATGTTAGGTTGAAGCCTGGGGATGACGACATGATATCAGGAAGAAAGATGATTTCTGCTCAAAGATGTACTTAGCATTTTTTGAACCTCATTATGTAAATTATTGCCCTAATACACTGATTCTTCTCTTGTTTAACAAAGCCCTTAGACATTTGGCAGCCCATGACAGACTCAGAATATTTAAAAGATTTCTGTTATCCATCTACTCATTAAGAAGCATTTTGGAGTTCCTACTATGTGCCTGATTTATTAAGGTCGAGTGAAGTCCATTTCAAAGATTTAGGTCCAAGACAAATAATATTGTATTTTCTTCTGCTTGTTCTGTCTACTTCTCCATATTTTTATATAGGCAGTAGTAGGCTAAATTTTAACTTCAGACTAAAAATGTAAAAAGAGTAGCCCCCAAATAACCAATAGACTGAATGGTAAAGTAGAAAGAAGGGGGAGGAGTGTTTGTTGACTCTACATGTGTTTCAGGGTCTCTGGGAGAATAAAGGAAGGGAGGTTCCAGAATGACCCACAAAACCAAAGTGCTGAGCACCAGTGAAGGAGCTACCCCTTTCTTTCACCTGCCTCTTTTCTAAGTCACTATAGGTACTCAGCAGAGCTCCCCTAGAGAAGAGAAGAAGCAAGGAAAGGTCAGCACAGAATGTGTGTGAGATCTCAGGTTGGTCTTGAAGGCTAGGATGGTTCTTGTTTAATACTGGTTTGAATGCTGTTTAAAAGAGCTTGGTATTGTTCTTTATGTGTTCTTTATGGTCCAGGAAGAAGGTTTCTGCAGCTCCATGATTTTCTTGCCACTAACTCTGCCCTAGTGAGTGATTATCTTGTTTCTTAAAGGACTATATGCATTGATTGTATTTAAATACCATTTGATCAAGTATCAAGATGTGCTGTGGATATAGGGAGAGTCTAGTGGATGATCTCAACAGATTACTTGTGATGTTAAATTCTGATTTTCTGGGCCTGGGAATGTAGTTCAGTGGCAGAGCACAGGTTTAATATGTGGGAGGCCCTGGGATCAATCCCCAGCACTAAAAAGAAAAAAAAGTCTAATGGCTTGCAAGGACAGGCTGGATGCTAGAGGGCAGGTCATAATAATGATAATATGTAATAATGAATAATAATTAGTAGCAGAGTTAATATTTGTATAATGCAATACTTTAGATATATTTTTGTTTGGTCCTTGCAACGACTCTGTCATTAATAACATGGTAATATCCATTTCACAAAGAGAGAGAAAAAAAGTGTGACTGGCTTACTCAAGGTCACACAGGTCCAGAATGTCTGAGATTCAAACCCAGGTCACATTTGTCATTATCATAATATGCTGCTTCTCTGTAGCTGGGGGCAACTTCACAGAATAATCAGTGGTAAGTTTGGGGGCACTTTGGGGATGGTTTATATAATGCATTGTTCTTGGAATAGAAGTACTACTGACCGAAGTTGATTTTGGCTGGCACCCTTCCAACACACATGTCCATGTGCACACACACACGTACAATCTGACACAAAATACTTACCTGTTAATACATAGATGATCAATTTAGGTGAGAATTTTGGAGTGAAAATCAAATACTATAACATATGTAGAGATTAGCATGGTGACCTGTGTTTCATAAACATTTAATAATGTGTTTTTATTTTTATAATGATTATTAATAATTATCACATGTCAATATTATGAATTCATGTGCACTCTTTCCATAGTATTATCATAGATAAGTTAGCACACTGCAAAAAGAGCTGAGAGAAATACAAAGTGGTGTCTCTCTCACTGCAGTTCTTGCCTTTGGAGTCCCCCAAAATACCTTGCATGAAAATTTCCCCATAGGTAAAATGGATATTTAAATTGTGTCTCTTTCGATATCACAATAATGTTGAGAGGTAAAGTAAAATAATTTGCCAATTAAAGCTCTGTGAAATTGACTATTTTAATGAAATTCTGGGAAAGCTCCTTAAAATCAGATTATATTTCATACTATTACCTGTAGGCACTTTCCAGAAATATACCATTTGAAATAGCTTTTATTAACAAGAAATAGCATGTCCAATAAAGGTCATGAAATTCTTCTCAAGTACATAAGAATGGTGTCATCTCTTTCCTGCCTTCTCATCTATACACCTTATCTATCTAAGGTACCTTCATGGGTATAATGCAAGCCATCACAGAGGGTCCCGCGCCCAGAGGGTTCATGTGCTTGTTCTGTTGTCACTGAGTATAGTAACTTCCCAAGGCAATTAGAACAAAAGGAACTTATCACTTTTTCAATAATGATGATCATCTTTACTGTTACTATGTTCAAACACTTATATCCTGCAAAGAGACTTAGTAAAAAGCAAATAAACAACGACAACAAAAAAAAATGTCAGGGAGATTCATTGTAGGAAGAAAAAACAAATAAACAAAAATGATCAGTCTCAGAAATACCTTCCTCAATCGGGAAGAGGGTGCTATGCTTGGAACACATCACCTGTTTCTTGTATCTGATTGCTAAGGGACATCTCTAGCAGTCCTGTCTTGCTGGGCCCCAGGTGGTAGCAAGTGATGGCCATGAGGCTGCTGCTCTCTGTGTTCCTTGTCCTGAGCAGAGACTGCAAACCGCTCTCCAGCAGATTTCTGTCTTCAACGTGGGCTGCTCTTGTTTCATTGCCAATTTTAAAAAAGCTATATTATGATATAATTCACATACCATAAAATTAACCCTCTCAAGTGTACACAATCCAGTGGTTTTTTTAGTGTTTCGGAGTTGTGCTTCCTCATATAATCACCATCACAACTTTAGAACATTTAAACACCCTTGAGAGAAACCTTACACCTATTAGCAGTCCCTCTCCAGTCCTCCCTTCCTGCCACTCAACCTCTGTTAGGTTCCTCCTGGCAACCTAATCTATTTTCTGTCATTAGGGATTCCCCTGTTTTAGATATTTCATACAAATGGAATCACATGGTATTTATCCTGAGTGTCTGACATGATGTTTTCAGGGCTCATCCATGTCATTGCATGCATCTATACTTCATTACTTGTTATGGCCAAAATAGCATTTCATTTTATGGATATACCATACTGTGATTTGAATGTGTCTCCCAAGAAGCATGCATTGAAAACTTAGTCTCTGATTCCACAGTGTAGGGAGATGGGGCCTAATGAGAACTGAGTTATGTCATCACCATGGAAGTAGGTTCATTATTATGGGAATTAGTTCCTTATAAAAGGACATGTTTGGCTCCCTTTTCACTCTCTCTGACTGTCTTGCCTTCTGACCTGGCACAACATGTTGGCTCTCAACAGATACTGGCCTTCCAATCTTGTATTTTCCAACCTTGAAACAATACATTTCTGTTCATTTTAAATTACCCAGTCACAGACATTCTGTTAAAGAAGCACAAAATGGACAAAGCATACCACATTTAATTTATCTTTTTATTAGTTGATGGGCATTTGGGTTGTTTCCAGTTTGGAACTATTATGAATAACGCTGTGAACATTCATATACATGGGTTTTGTGTGGATGTGTTTTCATTTTCTGTGGGTATAATTATAATTTAGACCTAAAAATGTCCCTCAGACAGCCCATGTGTTAAGCAAGGTTGCAATATTCAGAGGTGAAAAGTCTGGATTATGAGAGCTGTTACCTCATCTGTGGATTAGTACACTTGATTAATAATTTGAATGGATCACTGGGTGGTAACTATTGGCAGATGGGGCATGGCTGGAGGAAGTAGGTTATTGTGGGGGAGGCATCTTGTCCCTGGCTCCTCTGTCTCTGCTCCTGGGCTGCCATGAGCTGAGATACTTTCTTCCACCATACCCTTCTGCCATGATGTTCTGCCTTATCTCAGGCCCAGAGCAAAGAAGTTGGCCAACTATTGACTGAGACTTCTGAAACTGTGAGCCATCAATAAACTTTTTTCTTCTAAGTTGTTCTTGTCAGGTATTTTGGTCACAGCATGAAAAAGCTGACTATAAACCCAGGTGTGGTATATACCCAGGAGTGGCATATACCCAGGAGTATATACCTAGGAGTGAAATTGCCAGGTCAGATGATCCAACCATTTTTCTAGGTATGTGCATGAAGAAGACTTTCTTATCAGTATCACTAAAACCAAACTAGACATTGACTATGAATATCCCTAGGACTCCAAATTAAATAATAGTAAAGTATTTGTATTTAGATTCAAACCTTACAATCAGACTTGCTGGACCAGCCATGCATAAATGTTTTTATAATTAAGTAAACAAAACCCATAGTAGGTAACAACATCCTTCTACCCTCAGGCATAGTTAGAGTAGATAATCCAGGATTTTTGCCCTACTTCTGCCAAAAATTGCATTTGGCATCTGTTCAGAACCAGACTATCTCCTACGGCACTTTGGAAGGCTTGGCCTGGGAAATATCTGTAGAAAAATATGTCCAAAATCACCAGGGTATGTGTATGCTAGGACCCAGGTGTGGCTTGGAGCAGCTTCAGGAGGAGGGATCAGTGGGAGGTAAGAGGTCATCAAAATTAATATGGATACAGCTAAGACAGTATTTTCAGACTTTAAAGCACACAATATTACTTTAAAGTACACTGAATTAGCCTTGAATCTTGGTGAAATGCATATTTAAGAGGTGCAGTTCCTGCATCTCTAACAAGTTCCTAGGCCATACCAATGCTTGTTCCTCAGCAGTAGGCCCTGAGGACCTCGTGGCCACTATAGGGTGACATTCCCTGAACTCCGAGCAGTTCAGGCACCCCAACTTGCTACTCCAAACTTGAGTTCTATATGGTTTTCTAGACAAAATATACCTACACATACATGGGGGAACGTAAGAGGAAAACACAAGTCCCTGAACCTTCTGCTTCTCTTGCAGAACCAACAAATCTCATCTGGTCTTTCAATTCATTTAAACTCCACAAGCTTAATTAACTGGCACCTATTTGCAAGTTGGGCACTTCATGGTACAGTGGAAAGCCTGTGTCAGACCAGAAATCAAGAATAATTGAAAATAAAATTTAAACGTACTGAGTAGACTGCATACTTTATATGTGCAAGACCCTGGGTTCAATACCCAGCACCAAAATGAATAAATGAGAAGTGTACTAGACTCTTAAAAACATCAAAAGATCCAATTTAAGGAGAAAGCATCATGATGCAATGCTACTGCCCAGACCTCTCTCTAATAGGCTTCACAACACAACACAAAGGTTCTTGAGATCGCCTTTGTTCTTGCTTTTCTCACAACTCCATCTCTGGCTCAGTCTTGTCCATAGAGACTCTCTTCTTCCTGTCTTCTCCCTTCCCTTTGGGTCAGGTTTTAATTGGGTAGACACTGCATCTCAGACTTTAAAGTGCATGCCAGTCACCTGGGATCTTGTTAAAACCCAGATTCTGACTCAGTACATCTGGAGTGGCCTGAAAATCTGCATTTCTAACAAGTGAGGAGGTGATATAAATGTGTCTGAGAAGCATCAGCATGGATTATCTTAGCTTCTCTGATTCCTTTATTTCTCCTCTTCTTTTTTTCTGCTTCTCCTTCAAATAAATAACACATACTGATTGAACAGAAGAAATGGTCCTTTCTCACTCTTAGGTTTATCATCTGTAACAGCAGTGACACTGAAGGCTTTTTTTCTGAAGTCCCATTGAAGATTCAATTTAATATTAAGATATGGAAGAACTAGCATGGTGCCTGACACACAGTAGAGGCTAAATAAATATTAGTTTATTTTATTCTTCTGAAGCTCTGGGAAGGCAATTTTCATGAGTGCAATAGATGCTCAAGCATTAATAATTGATATTAGTAGATATTCACTAACCAGATTTTCTTCATAAAAAAATCACCATTTATTAAAAAGGAAACATGAAATATAAAACAAATCACCATGAAAAGCGTAACCTTATGGACTTAGAAACTGCATGATTTGGGCATTACTTTTCTTTGGAGCCCAGGCCATCTAATACAAGATTGGGATTTCAGAGGACCCAAAGGGAAAGGGACTGTCACCAACCTCTATTCTCCGTCAAAGATTAAACTATCAAAGATTGAGGTGAGAAAAGTCAGATATTACCCACAGGGCTTCTAGCCCGCTGGCCCAAGGAGGATTCTTTAATTATTTGAATGATTCTGAGCCCCAGCTGACTCTGTTCTCTCAGTAATGGGCCGATTACCAATGGGGTGCTTGGCCCTGTGGCAGGTATCTGCAAGCCACAAGGTCTTCCTTTCCAAGGCAGGAGATGTGCTGATCCCTGTATTATGCTTTCTTAAGGCACAGACCTTGGTGACACACCACCATGATTCTCTAATTTCATCAGAGACACTGAGGAACAAGATTCTTATATTATCTAACAGAACCCAGAAAGTCAAGCTAGCATAATTTCTAAACAAAGAGGGACTTTGAACAAGAAAGTCGCAGACATTACACATTCTCATTCCTCCTCACACTCTGTCGTCCATCTTCTGGGAAAGAGGCATAGAGATCATGGTGCAACTCACTTAGAACAATAGACAATTGTCACAGTCTATTAATTCCATCTGCTTCTGACGGGAAGGAAAAATGGTTACATGGTGAAGTCAGAGGGTCTTAGGCGCAAGCGGGGATTTTCCTGAGGGTCTCCCATAGAAAGTCCTGATGTATAATTAGAAGCATGATATAAATAAGAGAACAAATGCCAGTTTTGGCCCCTGGGTTATCAGGGTTTCAGTCTTCCAATTGCTGTTTCTGAGATCTGAGCCCACTCTTGCAGTGAATGAAATTTTTTTTTTTTTTAATCAGAGAGCTTGGCTCAAAGCTACAATATGAATATGGGTAATGGGAGGAGAGATCTTAACTTCAAATGAGAGAAAGATGATATTGTCTGCATTTGACATTAGGGTTTGCATGTGTTCTACCCATTATCAAGCTATTCCAGTGCCTACATGTTCTTAGGTTTCTTGATAATTCCTAAAATACTGGATTTTTACTATTCCAAAAATGTATATGATTTGGGAGCATCATTTGGACAACCTTATCCTTAATTGGGTCATCCCAAGAAGCATCCTTGAGTTGGAAGCCAGGACTTCTGACTATTCAACTTAAGCTCATGTGATCTTGGGCAAGCAGGTCACATTCTTTAAGCCTTTATCCATAAGGTAATAGACCAGTCTCTGTTGGTACTTTTAAGTATTGTGTGAATGAGTGTCAGGGAAAAATAGGATTTGTTAATCATTTGAATAAGTGTGGATAATGCTAAGGTTAGTTTTCTTTGTTGCAGGACTTCACAAGTCCTTAATACGCTAATGTACACTAGGAATCTCCAAAAAGAAGCTTAAGTGTCCCTGAAAAACATTCATTACATCACTTTCATCACAGAACCTCTCTGCTGTCCCCCCATCACCTATTATTCCCCTTAGATTTTAGTAACACCTCCTGGAACTTGCATTATTTGAGTGCATTTTGGGAAATGATGGTCTAAATGATACCTAAGTTTTAATTAATTTTATGTAACTAATAATTATTTTAGAAAGACATTGCATCTTACTTTTCAAGTTGCCAGCTTAGGTGATATCTATAGAAAATTTCCACATGCATTTAAAAATTCCATTCCTTTCAGTTATTTCATTGAAAAAAATACAAATTTGACGTCAATTATGAAAGCATGAATAGATCCAATACTTTCATGTGTTGCAAGTAAAAGTTGTTTGCATCTGAAACTCATTATTCAGGCTCTTGGGACTGCTGTATTAATTAGTTGATCAGGGGAATGTGTATGTGATTTAAACATTAGCTCCAAATATACTTGATCAAGTATTTTAGGCTGTTTTAAGAACACATCAGATTGATTTTATGGCCAAGCTGATGGTTCAAAAACTTCTTTTGAAAGTGATCCAGGAAAAAAACAATAGACTTCATACTGGTTGATTCAAGGGACATATACAGAGAATGCCAAAGCTAATTATACACCACTATTTTGGACAACTGCTGAGACACGAAGGGTCTACCAAGGGTAATTTCCAGTGAAAGAAATTATGAAAGATCAATTTCCTTCAGAACTTGGGATTCATCCTCGGAGGAGATATCGTTGTCTATGCAGGAAGATCTAGTCACAAACAGGCTATTACAGTAACCCAAGCAGTGATGACTAACCATCTATTCATTTTAATTTCTTGGGTAATTGGTTCCATCTATTAGCAGTCAGCCACATATTTAAAAGACTTTTCTCTATAAAAATCTTTCCTCTTGGGTGTGATGGTCAGCTAAGCCAGTAAGCATAGTGGATTTTGCCAGCATCTTCTATCAGTGATTTCAGACACTCTAGGGATTGGACATAAATACTTCCTCAAACAAGATTTACTCAGTGACTCCTACTATTTTCTGACAAATATAGTCCCAGGATGGTGTATGCTTTGCAATTAGTTTTCCTTTATTATACAGCACAGATTTATATAATTTACTTTGCTGAATTCATGATATCCTTGGAACATTGCAGATATCAGTTTAATATGCCATTTCAGAAGGACTAGAGTAGCTGAATCTATTTTACAGTTTGCAATAAAAGTGGTCCTTTTCGAGATAAGAGCACAATAATGATTTTTATGTGCCTTTCACATTTCAAACTTAGATTTAGTTGTACTACAAAATATTTACATTTTTCACAACCAACAAGTTGTTGGCCTTACAAATTGAATGTAAAGAGACTCCCTATTCCATTTCAGTTTTCAAAAACATCCAAAATGCCTGCCTCTTCTCTTACCACCATAGTAGCCATATAATAACCTACATTTTGGAAAAACAAACCAGTGTGATCCATTTACAAACTGAAGCTAAAATGTGCTACATTGTTATTTCAGGGGAAAATGATTTAATTTATATCATTTTTCAAAGGATAACAAAAATCTCTTCTAACAAGACAAAAAGCATCATTTTGTAGTTCTCTGTTGCTGGAATTATATATCATTCATTTGAAAGGCATGTGATTTATGCAAAGCCCACTTTATGGACTCAAATACGTATCTCCTGAGACCACCTTCTGCAACTGTAAAGTATTATCAGAGGAAGAAAAAGAGAATGGATTTATTGCCTATATGAGTAGAGCAAGGGAATAAAATATTTTATTTCATCTTTGAAAGTTGTTTCATTTCAATGAAGTTAACAGGCTTACAAGAATTTTTTGTTTTCAATTATTTAAAAATTAATTATGAAAGATGTTAAACCCAGAAAACAATGCAATATATTTATATACGAATTAAGAGTAAAATATTAACATCTTTTGATAAACCTTTTTAAAAGAAGCACATTGATCAACTCACACTCAAATGCCTTCCCATTAGTTCTTCACCTTCTCTCTATGGAAGCAACTTTCAACCAGATTTTTATGTGTGCCGTTGCAATGAATATTTTGAAGTTTTCCTATGTATATCTGTGTGTACTGTATGTATTATTTACATATTTACATTTATATGTATATCTCCAAATAATAGCTACTTTTTCTTGCCTAAATATTATACTAATCTATATTTTTAACAAAGTGAGATGCGATTTACATAATTTATGATTCATCTAAAGTGTACAAAACCATTTGAATTGTTTTTATTACACTCAAAGACAATTGAACCCATTACCACTGTCAATTCTCCAACATGAGTCACCTTGAAAAACAACAACAAAAAACTATACCCTTTATCTTCCACCACCCATTCTTCCCTTAACTTCATTTCTACTTATAAACCATAAGTAATGTACTTTCTGTTTCTAGACATATGTCTATTTTGAAAATTTCCTGTAAATGAAATCATGTAATATGCATGTGTTTGTGTGTATTTCTTTCTCTTAGCATGGTGTTTTCAATGTTGGTTCATATTATTCCATCATATGGCTATACCACAATTTGTTTATCTGTTCATCAGTTGATGGACATATGGGTTGATTTTACATTTTGGCTCTTATAAATTATGCTGTTATCAGCATTTATGTACATATTCGTGTATGGCCAGATGTTCTCATTTCTCTTGGGTATATACCTAGGACAGCATTGTTTTTTGTTTTTTGTTTTTTAATGCAGGTTGATCTAATTCATTGTAACTGCCACATGGTGCTTCATTGTATTTATAAGCCTAGTTTTATTATCTTTTCTCCTAGACTTGTTGACATTTTGTTCTTTTTGTCTTTGGTTTGCAATGCTTCAGTAATGTCTTATATGTGTCTCTTTCTGTATACACAAGGAGTTCCCCAGGGAAGACTTCCACCTGGGGAGGATGAACATACCTCAGAATTTTCTAGTAATTACCAAACTACTTGCCAACACCACGAACTGGTTTCACATCTTCCAGCAAGATATGAACATTCTTATTTCCCTACATTTCCCCAAAACTCAGTGTTTTCTGTCAACACTTGTTCCTGCAATGCACATGAAGTGGTGTTTCATTAGTGCACTTTAACATGCATTTTTTGGTTATTAGTGAAGCTTAGCACATTCTCATAAATTTATTGGTCATTACTTTTTCCCTTTACAATGAACTGCAGAATTTCATAGCTTTTTTTTTCTGCTTTACATTGGGTTATATCTCATTGATTTGTAATTCTCTTATAAATAATTTTATGTCTATTAAAAATAAATAGAAAATATCTTCTCCTAGCCTAAAGTATTTTCCTCAACTTAATAATTTTTTTTATCATAGACTGATTTTAATTTCTAATATTAAATTTATCAGTGCTTTCCCTTCTATACCTTTTATATTTTGTATCTTAGCTTAAAATTCTTTCCTGTGACAATGTTGTCTTCTGTATATTTTTTTAAAGTGCTAAGTTTTGCTTTTTTCACATTTAAGTTTTTAATGCATTGGAATTGTGTATTAATTAAAAATATAATTTCATCTTCTATATAAAGTTATCTGTTTAGGTACCTAATTATCCTAGCATCATATATTAAGTACCCTATTTTTTCATTGTTTTCAAGTGCCACTTTTGTCATGAACTAGTAGTGTGTGTGTGTATGTGTGTGTGTGTGTGTGAGAGAGAGAGAGAGAGAGAGAGAGAGAGAGAGAGACAAAAGGAAAGGAAGAGAGTTTATTTGGAGCTTTCTTTTCTGCTCTGTTTGTCTATCATTGTGCCAATAGCACATCATTTACTTTAGCTTTATGGCAAATCTTCTATCTGAGAAGATAAATCCTTCCTCTTTTCCCTCCTCTTTCTTTTTCTTCTTCAAAATTATCTAGGCTATTTATTGCCCTTTGCTAATCCATATATATATTTTAAAACTGCATCAAAATTGTTCATAGGCATTTATTAAGTTCCACAAAAAATCTATCTGTGTTTTTATGGTAATTTTATTGAATTTATAGATTAATTAGGAGAAATTAATTGACTTCAGTCTTTGTTGAGACAAGTATACAATCCAAAATTCCAAGAATAACCCTTAAAAAAATAGAAATGGAGTATATAACTTCCAAAAAAAGTACAAAGACAAAGGTAATAAAAAGAACAGTTTAATAAATAATATCTTCACAATTCTATGTGGTCTTTTACATACTATTGTGTTTACTAATTTATTACCACCTTCATTTTAATGAACCTAAAAAGCATTGTTCAAATGCAACTAAGGAAGGAAAAGAGGCAAAGAAGAAATATGGTAAAATAGAAGAACAAATATTACAAAAGAAATCAAATAGATCATAATCATAATTGTTAAAAATGAACTGCATTTGCTAGTTAAAAGTTAAAGACTTTCAGACTGGGAATTTAAAAGTTCACCTCTAATTTGTTTAGAAATGGTACCTTTGTCATGATGACCAAAAATTTAAAGTGCATAACTGTAATCTCAGTGAGAAGCTAGGACTGCAGGTTTGAGGCTAGCCTTAGCAACTTAAAATAAAAAACAAAAAAGGGCTGAGGATGTAGCTCAGTGGAAGGGTATCCCTGGGTTCAATGCCCAGTTCCACAATAAGTAAGTAAATAAATGTGAAGAAATTATTTAAAAATAATACTGGTCCAATACCAACTGTGCTAGTCGTGAGCATGTGTCTCCAACAGTAGGGAATGCAGCTGAACAACAGCTCCAGCTGCTGTGACCCTATATGCTTTCTGTGGGCTGCTGCTAGTCAATTAAACCACATGGCACAGATTCTTTGACACCCAGGTCCTGGGAGACACGGGACTCCTCCAAAAAGTGACCTTGGCTCTGATAATGTATAATGGCCTTGCCAAACTTCTTTTAGGCTATACCTCAATCTAAGATGCTTTCTCCCAACCTTCTTTCCTTTCTCTTTCACTCAGAATCAAACTTGCATTTGGGTCTGATGACTCTTCCATCCTTTCCCAGTTCCCTGAATATTTATATGTCTTTTTTGCACAAAAACACATTTCAGATATATTTATTGGGTTAAATAAAAATGATTTAAGAAAAATCAAATGAAAACTATAGGGCACAAAACATTATGAATAATAAAAACCATAACCTAAAAGGTAATATTTACCAGACATAAATATAATAATTGTTGATTTGTAATCTCAACTTTGCATCAAAATATACAAAAGAACTGCAAGTACATTACCATACTTGTTCCCTTTCAAATCTCCCTGCACTTGTGTTTAATGTCTAGGTTTTTTCTTAGTGTACACCCCCACACACATACACACAGTCAGATATACTCGTAATATATTCAACATTTGCACTGTATATTCTATTTCAGATTCTGTCATTCAGGTTTCAGGGCTTAAATCTTTGACTGCTGACTCTTGCACATAATTGCTCAATTGCTCAAGTTTTAAAGATTTTCCTTGGCAGCTAATCTTCAACACGGTCTCTCTACTTGCACCCATTCCCAGGAAGCCCTGTGGCTTCATCTGTGAGACCTTTGGCAATTCTGTGGCTTCATCTGTGAGACCTTTGACAATTTGCATTCTCTTCTGCCAAACCTCAGAGGCACCAGCAGCTTTGAGACAATATTATGCTGGTTTCATGGTGTAGGGAGTTCCTAGAAGTGGGGCAGTGTTGATTAGACTCCAAGACAACATGAGGTACTCAAGGGTGACAAAGCCCCTGGCTTGCCTGGAACTGACAGTGGCTTCCAGAATCCAAGTCTTCTAGACTTGAAGCTAGGAGAGTCTTGGGTAAACTGGGCTGATTGACCACCTTCAGAATATCCCTGCTTTTCATTTATTCCCTCAGGGAAGAACTGTATTCCTGCTCAAATTTCAAACAGAGACAGATAAGCTTCTATGTCATGCCTGTGACCGAGATGATATTCTCAAGTGTACACTTCCATGCAGGTGGCAAGCCACACTTACAGGCAGCAGCTTTACTCTGGAGAGTTGGGTCCCACTGCTGTCATTTGGCTCATAGCTCCTGCCTCCTGCCATGCACACAGCACTGGGACTCTAGCCCCAGCCCCTCTCTGCTCTTCTGAACAGTTAGCTCCTGTGCTTCCAGCTCTTGATTTAGTTCCACCTCATTTGAGGCAAGCTTTGTGTTCCTCTCCCTACCTGTGAGTTCATTACACACTTAGCCATTTTATGTTGTGTTTTTACAAGGATTTCTAAGTCTTTGTAGCTGACCCCATGATTTGCCATTTCTATAAACTATTTCTAAAGCTATGCTGTGCATTAGAATATATAATTATTGCTTTTTGAAATTGATCCAAAAATTTCTTCTTTATGGCCTCAGTTGCCAAGAAAAATCTCCCAAGTAGTTTGGCTTGGGATATATAAGTTATAAGATTTATCTATTAATAAGCCCCAGAGTGACCAGATCCTCTTTCTCTGAGAATGGGCTGTGGCTGTTTCTCAGGCTGGATCCACATTTGAAATGCTGTAGGTTCTGGAAAAGATGACCAGCTAGAGGTAAAAGCCACTGCACAGTCTGTGAACCTTAATAGTGTAAGAGAGTCCTCTCTGTTGACCCACATTTATGCACACTAATTTAGAATAACTGGGAGGCCCTTATTCCTATAGCACAACCAGAGTAACCACATGGGGGTGGGATGGCTGGGGAGGAACACAGGATATTTCTAGAAATTTTGAAGAGAGGAAAATAAATCTTGAAAATAAGATAATTTTACCAAAATAAAGGTTTCAGAGCAAGATATGTGTGTGTGTGTGTGTGTGTGTGCGCGCGCGCGCGCANTATATATATAATTTTCCAGTTCTAATTCTTCTATATACTCTACATACATGTATCTTGAACTTATGAGCACTGGAGTCAGCAAATGTGAATAATGTAAGCATTTCTTAGTTTTATCTCTACATTTGGAAGAGAGGACTATGCTCCTAAACTTTATTATAGAATTCTGGGTAAAGCTATTCAGGAGCTATTTTGGTTATTGAAGCAGGGACAGGTATGTAATTTACATACCTAATAGCCATTTAGTCTGATTTTATTCAGGATTTTACCTTCTCTCCAGCAGATCTAGTGGAAGCCTTGATTCATCTAAGTCAATCATCATTGTTTTGTTTCCCTACCACTGATTGGGCCTGGTGGTGATCATTTGACCCAGCCAACAAAAAGTAAGGGGAGACCTGGTAGGAGTTTTCCAGCAAAAGAATCATCCCTAAACTGAGGAAAGCCATAATTTCATTCTTCTTAGTGGCTGAGTAGTACTCCATTGTGTATACATGCCATAAACATTTTGCTGCTATAAACATTGATGTAGCTGTGTCACTGCAGTATGCTGATTAAGTCCTTCAGGTGTGAAGACCCAGGGAAACTGGGTCAAATGGTGGTTCCATTCCAAGTTTTCTGAGGAATCTCCATATTGCTTTCCAGAGTGGTTATACCAATTTATAGTGCCACCAGCAATGTATGAGTGAACCTTTTTTCCCATATCCTGGATGGAACTGGAGACTATCATGCTAAGTGAAATAAGCCAATACGAAAAACACAAAAGCCAAATGTTCTCTCCTATATGTGGATACTAACACACAATAAATGGGGCAGGGAATAGATGTTCATTGTAATAGATAAAGGGAAATGAAGGGAAGGGTGAGGGATGGGAATAAGAAAGAGAGTAGAATGAGCAGGACATAAATTTCCTATGTTCGTATATGAATAAATGACCAGTGAAACCCCACATCATATATAACCACAAGAATGAGATCCTAATTAGAATTATACTCTGTGTATGTATAATATGTCAAAATACACTCTACTGTCATGTATATCTGAAAAGAACAGATTTTAAAAAGAGAGAGCCAGGTGTGGTGGCACACACCTATAATCCTAGCAGTTTGGGAGGCTGAGGCAGGAGGATCAGGAGTTCAAAGCCAGCCTCAGCAACTTAGTGAGACCCTAAGCAACTCAGTGAGATCCTATCTCTAAATAAAATACAAAACAGAGCTGAGGATGTAGCTCAGTGGTTGAGTCCTCCTGAGTTCAATTGCTGGTACACCCCCCCCCCAAAAAAAAAAAAAAAAAAAAAGAGAAAGAGAGAGAGGTGATAATGAACACTTCTCCCATGTGCCTTAGGCCAGTGGTGTTTCTGGTGGTGGAAGTCATCCTGTAAGTTTGAAGGTGGCTTGTCAAGGACAAACCCAATATGCAGGAATTTGGTATAGTGGAAAGAAAAATGAGCCAAGATCCTGATGTTCTTGGGTAGCTTTACTGAGCCTCCCTTTATTGAGTCACAGAATGCTAGGTCTTCTTGTTATATAAGATCATAAATGTCCTCACTGTCTAGCCAGATGAAGTGAGATACTTTGCTGTCATGGCCCAAGTCATCCTAATCCATACAATAGTGATCTCTGTCTTGGCTTAAACACTGCTCTGCAGGCCCTCACATGAGTTGGATGCCAGAGACAGTAAGGATTTGAGATATTGTCTATCTTCCCAGATAGCCTAGTGTGGGGACCGGTAGGATAAGCAAAAGGAGGAGGTTGATGATCCAATGTTCAGGCTGCTGTGGTTTAATTAGCAATAGGGCTCTTCCCTGCATTAAAAATACAAAACTCCTCAAATTTTTTGTTGTTGTTGTTGTTTTCTCTAGAGGTACAAATACTGCCTAAGATAGTTCACACTGCAGGAAGGAAGAAGGGATGTGGAAAATTTGTTTATTTGGCATCTTTACCCTGTAGCACTATGGGAGTCTAAGAGGTTGAGCTGTTTATTTTACAATTTGAAAAGGAGGAGGGAGACTTTCTACCACTTTTCCTGAATGAATGAATAGAAAAGTTCTAAGCAGTTAACTGCCAAATAAATAGCCTAATCTTTCATTTTGTTTTGCTTGTTTGTTATATTCCCTTTAAAATTGGTAACAGTTGGTGGCCAAGGATCTCAGGCTTCCAACAGTGAAATTGTCAGGGACACACTGAGGCAGGTCTTTGGGGCTGGCCCAATACAGCAGGGGAGATGTCTAAGTGAGACTGAAGGACTTGCTCTGGAATTTCCTTCCTAGGAACCCTGTGCTCTGAAAGTTGGTGCCAAAATGAAAAAAAAAAAAAAACACCCCAAGAGAAACAGATACCCATCCTTCCTTCCTACTCTCTCCAGCCAATCAGATTGCAACCACCGAAGGCTGATTGCAAGCTGAATCCTGATGTGCACTTGATTCTTAACATTACTGCATCTAGTTTTACAAAAACATAAAAGACATGTCTTAATTTTGGAGGTAGTGTTTAGGGAAGGAACATTCTAGAGCATAACAATAAGTTTTAGGTTGTATCCAGGAATTATTTAAGGATATTCAGAAAGTGCAGGACTACCTAAGTGCCATTGCTGTCACCTAACTTTCCAGGGTGGTCACATTTACAGCTGGACTTCTCAGTATTAAATAGAGCCTCTGGATCCTTGGAAAGAGCACGGAGGGTGGGACAGAGGCTAGTTTCTTACTGGCTAAGATTTTCCTGTTGATAATTGGATGGACTCTGATGGGGAAGGAAAACATTAAGAGAGCCTCACTCCTTTTTGGTTTCTTTCTGGCTTTTGTGTTGACATTATTAATCAACTGCCCTGTGCTTTAGTTGCAACTAGCTGGAGTCCAACAGAATACTTGGGATTTAGAAATTAAACAAAAAGATAATCACCCAGAAATCAGATTTAAATCTGCAGTGACTAAAGTCGCTTTGTTAAAGAAATAAAAGTGTTAAGAAGCTTTTTTCTTCTTAGGCCACTAAGCAGTTGTAGTTGGCACAAACAGGTCTGGGGCTGTTTGCCTTGAGTCATGTAAAACCCACTTAGCATGTGGAAACAGGCTATATTTACTTTGATTTCAAAGCTCTTGCAACTCAGAAAATGGGGACAATTCCTCACTCCTATTTAGAAGAATTGATGCTTTCCTTGTTAATTGTCAAAGCTCAAAATAATACGAACCTGCATTTGGTTGACTCAAATGCCACCTCCACATCAGGGAAATGAGAAGACAAATATAGCAATGGGAGCCCAGTGCAGGCAAAAATTACAATGCATGTCACACTGTCATTTTACAAAGTGACTTTTTAAAATAAAATAAATAAATAAATAAACCCAGAAAAACCCCACAGAGACACATTAATGCCTCAACCTGGAACAATAAAGCTGTGTTAAAAACACTTGCCATTAGCTGCCATCTGCTGTCAGCAATTGGGGGTAATCTTTATGTCCTCTTGACAGCTTTGCTTCGTTCCTTGGCCCCTTGATGAAGCAAAGTCTCTACCATGGACAAAAACATTTAGGGGCAAAGATTCATTAGTTAGTCCCACAGCCTTTCAGATCTCTGAGTTTGGTGCAACATTCAATATTCTGGTCAGGGTTTTTAAGACTGCATATAAAATCAGAGAATTTGCTAACTGTGTTTGCTTCCCTTCTCAAAATGTACTGTTCCTGTCAGGTTTTCTGTGCTGATCAGAGATATGGTGGGCTTGCACCCTTCATACAGCTTGGAAGTTAGGAAAACCACTTTCTCACTCTGTCCTGAAAGATGAGAAAAGCTACCAGCTTCATCAGGATTCCTCCAGTGCACATGCATTTTTTTCCCTCCCATTTGAACTTGTACTTTTAGACAACTTAGCAAATATAATCTTTGTTCACACCAAAAGTAAACTTGTTTTCTCTTTGTAGTACTGTGGATTAAGAAATCTTAAAACACATAAGCAAGACAAATGGCAGAGTCGGTCACATGTTTCCTGGCAACTTGGCAAAGAACTCCTATGCAGATAGAGGTGCAGAGCAAAGAAAAAAATGCTATTAATATTCCAAGTGCATTAAGCCTACTGTTTTCCACCTTTCGGTTGTACTCTTTCTGCACAGAAGGTATCTGACTACAGAAGGGGATGCAATGCAGGTAGAGTCTGAAAGACACCTGCTTGTCATCTTTTGTTCCCTGGGGGTGTCTCTTCCATCAGGCTTTCCATGATGACTCTAAGTGATGAAATCCACTTTTCCAGGATAGTCCTTCAGTTTTTAGACAACATGGACTTCTCCAAGATAAAGTTCCTGCTGCATGTGAAGCTCATGTCCCAGTAAAAAAAAGTGGACTGGTAGCGTGGCATTGCCCCACTGCAGATGATTTCTTCAATGGTCTCCATTCCTAAGGCTGGTGCCTTCTGAACACTCCAGTCATGGTTATTGGATACTGTTTCATCTTTGCCCTAAGTCTCCTGGCAGTAAACTGGAAAGAAAAATGAAATGACATGGATGGAGAAAATGGGAAATAGAGAATAAGAAGGAAATAGAGAGTGGACCTAGGCCAGCCTATCAGATCCATCCTCTTATATTCTCGTTTCTCCTAACCCATGGACATAGTCCTTGCTTTAATCTCAAAGGACCTTACAGTGTAATTTCCATTTAAAACTGTAATAACAGTGACAACATCACTTGGAATCCATTCAGTGCACTCTCAGGCTCTTAGGAAGAAGTTTCTCTAGAAACTTCTGTACACAAGATATGTGATCTTTTTTTTTTTCTTTTTTCCCCTCTTCTTTCCTCTTTTTGTAATTTTAGATTGGCCCTGGACCTCACCCAAACTAAAATGACACACCATACTGGTGGGCAAGCAGGAGGACTCCAGGAGCCAGGAGACACTGTTGTAAAGGGTGAGAACGATTGCTCTAGGGATTTTTCCTCTCTGAACAGATTCTAATAATAAGCATTTTGCATATAGAAGCATGATTCACTGATCAGAGCTTCCCTTCTTCTGGTTATATTATTTATGTTCTTTAAGGCAGCACACAAGAGACACATCCAGAAAACCTTTGATAATGGGGGCTTACCTATATGACATGTCCACCAGGCCTCATGGAGAATAAGAATCCTAGCCTACCATTGTTTGGAATAGTGCTCAGTTTCAAAAAATACATCGCATCAGTGCAAAAACAGTCATCAGAATTCCCAAGAATATATGACCTACTTAGTTTTCATTGTTCGGTGTCAAACACTGTCCTTGATCAGAGATTCAGCCCTCTGGGCAAGAGGCCTTGCTCACATTCAGACCACTCATCAGTTCATCATCAGCTTTATCATCAACATCCCCAACACTTATGTAGACCCTGTATCAAGCATTTCACACACATAAACTCAATTGTATCAACAACCTCATGTGATAGATGCTACTATTATTTTCAGTTTCCAAGTAAGGAAATTGAGGAAGAGAAAGGTTAAGTTTACTTGCCAAGGTCACCCAGGTAGTAACTGCAGGGCTCAGCATGCTGGCTCAGGGTGTATGCCATTCACTGACAGCACATTCATGCATTCATGCTGGCCATGACTTATCAAAGATTGCTGATTCAGTCAGAAGATGGTAGTGCTTCAGCTATGGCCTGGAGGCCCTGTGCTTTGCCAGCTAAATCCCTTTAATTGCTGGATGATGGGGAGGTTCTGAGATCCTCAGGGAAGAACTTAGAGCAGCCACTTTAGGGCTTGGGGGAGAAGCTCTTTTTCAATTGATAAGAAGGAAGCATTTTAATATTTTAATAATGGGTAGTCCCTGGTGGTAAGTACAGCCCTCTATATGTACATGACTCATACATATTTACATAACAAATACTATTTCATTTTCTCAAATTGAAAGACCTTTTTCCTCTCACCTAGGACAAAGGCACCAGTTATGCCCCACATGCACACACACACACACACACACACGCACACACATATTCTACCATTTCAGTAATGCACTATTTGTATTATTTACTTTAGAAACAAACAATATCTGTATAGGGTATCTTTGGACCTTATATCTAAAAATGGTTCAGACAAGATTAGTTTAAATAGCAAGGTTTTTATGTATAACTCATTCTTGAAGATTTTTGTAGAATGAGTAAATGAAGAATATATTCTGAGGGTCAGATAGCATCTCATTTTGCATTTATAAGTCACAGGTGTGTTTAACAAGGCAGTACAGTCTTGCTATACTCTAAATCAGAGCCCAAGTGAAATTATGTGAGTCAAATAAAGACATAATTTATAAAATGTGTTCATTTAATAAGATTAGCAATCCTTAAGAAGTGAATCAGGTGTATACAAAGGTAAAACTGAAATTACCACACAACACTTTAAGCACTTGTATTTATTTAAACATGTTACTAAATGCAAATAGTTTACCCTATGGTAGAACTGCCTTAGGAGTAGCATCCATTGAAAACAAGTTCTGTTCTCAAATCCATTGCCCTAATAACTTTCTATACTGCAGGTTTGCATTATATTTGTAGCTTGTTAAAAAAAAATCAGTGAGGAGGACACTATACTAGGGAGGCTTCCCACAAAAGAACAAAAGCACAGCATAAACAGTAAAATGTAACCAGATGCTACCAATCAGAAGCCACCAAACAGCCTCTGACTAGGAAGTTTCTATTCTGACCAATCAGAATTTTTCTTTCTGAATTCAGTCTACAAATACTCACTACCCAAGCTGCTAAAATTCTCTAAATCTCTTCTGTTTCTGAATGCTGCCTGATTCTTAAATCCATCTGTGTTCAAATAAACTGTTAAATTTATTTTGCCCAAAATCTTTATTTAAGAGAGGAAATTGACTTACTTCACCCAGATACAAACCAATAAAATCCTCCCACCCTGTCAGGAAAAAAAAAAAAAAAATAGCTGAGTGAGCTACTGTAATCTAGATAAGGTAAAACATCCTCTCCCATTAGCTTTGTAAGTTTCATTAGCAAGCAGTTGAATGTCTTAACCTGACAAAAGTTTGGAAATTTAAAAAATAAATAAATAAAAAATAAAAAGCCATAATGGAAGGAAAGTGACCACAACACTTGGAGTGACCAAGAGATCTTTATTGCAGCAGTGCAACAGAGGAGAAAAGAGAGAAAGAGAAGGAGAGAGAGAGAGAGAGAGAGAGAGAGAGAGCACAAGAGAGAGACAGAGAAAGCAAGAGAGATAGCATGAGAGAGAGCAAGAGAGACAGCAAGAGAGAGAGCAAGAGAGAGCAATAGAGAGAGCAAGAGAGAGCAAGAGAGAGAGGGGCCTGGCAGGAGGGAGTTTTTATAGCCCAAATCTAATGAGGTCTCTGGGTCTGCAAGCTGCCTTGTTGGCACAAGGGGGGTTAAGTGTTCGGCCTTGAGCAGGGGGTTGATTGTTCAGCCTTGAGGGGGGCTTGAGCGTTTGGGCTTGAAGCAAATAGTTGATAAAGAACCAAACAGAGGGTTTGAGTGGCCAGGTCATCCTGCAGCTAACTTTGTTTGGCATGCCCTGCAGACAGCTTACTCAGCCTGTCCTGCACCTAACGTTCCTCCCTTTTTGTTTTTCTAAGTGACATGCAGGATGGCGTAAAGTCCTCTGGCTACTTCCTGCTTAATGGTGGGCGGTGTAGGACCTAGGAGGGAAAGTGGAGGAATGTTCAGGGGACAGGTCTGAGAACACCAGGGCAGCCAAAAATAATACTCAGTGGCTATAGACAACTACTTTGATAGGGGTAAAGTCCATAAAAGTTCCTTGAAGCCATAGGTTGTTGATGGCATCAAACCAGTCCTGGATGGAGGAGATTCTTGGTATCAGCCACTGGTCCTGTAGCAGGGACTCTAGGAAGTATTGGAGGTTGCTTGGTTGAATCTAGTAATGTTAAGGGTGACAGCCCGATTGCAGCCAGTGGAAGGACAATCACCTTGACCCATAAACTGAGAGTGGGTGGTGTCATCCTGGTGCCATGTCGCTTGGATGTTAAAGCGCCATCTGTGGTTGGGATAAAAACTTGAGAGAGAATAATAATTAGTAGAAGAAGAAGAGGGTTGGCGGAGAAATTTTGAGTTTGGTGGTCGTGGTGGAGGTCTAGGACTGGACATTTGGAACAGGTGCCTGTTTAAGGCAGGAGACATAGTACCCGGGAGAGTGTCTAAAAGCTTGGTCACCATTAGGGTAGTACGTATGACTGTATGGGGTCCCGTCCAGCGAGGTTTCAACGATTAAGAATGCAGTTCCTGAAGTAAGACTGAGTCACCCAGTTGAAGAGGGTCCAATTCAGTTTGTGGTTGTGCTGGGATTGAGGCAATGAATGGCGCAGGAAGGCACTGGTCTGCATGTTCCCTTAGGAGTTTGCGTGGAAGTGTGAGATAGGGCAGGTAGGGCACAGGGGAGGAGGAGTGACTGTAAAGCTTTGGGTGGTTAAGAAAGGGCATCCATAGAATTGCTCAACGGGGCTAAGGCCTGAGGGAGCTCTATGGAGCTGCCTGAATTTAGGTGAGGGCCAAAGGCAGGAGATTGGGCCAGGAGAGCCTAAGTTCAATAGCAAGTTTAGTGAGATGATCTTTGAAAATGTTGTTAGGCCTCTCAACCTTACCCAAGGATTGGGGTTGGTGGGGGATGTGGAGCCTCCAAGTGATGTTGAGGCCTTTGGAGACTAGTTGAAAAACCTGAGAAGTGAGAGCTGGACCATTGTCTCACTGGATGGAGGCGGGAAGTCTGAACCTGGGAATGATCCCCTCAATGAGGATGGAGGCAATGGTGTCAGCAATTTCCCTGCGTGTGGGGAAGGCATCTATCCAACCTGAAAAGTATCAACCAAAGTAAGTAGGTAGTGAAGCTTTTTGTGCCTACGCATGTGAGTAAAGTTGATCTATCAGTCTTCGTTTGGCTGGTGGCTCCTCATCTGAGGTGTGGGGAGTTTAGGTTTGATGCTTTCTTGTGGGGATACTGTAGAGCAGACTGAACAAGCAAAGTGGACCTGCTGGAGAGTAGTTCTCATTCCTAGGAAGTGAAAGAGGGGTTGTGAAAACTGGAAAAGGGGTTAGAGAGGGTTTTAGGTGGGGGCAGAGTCTCTGGAGCCAGAGGAGTTGGTCATGAGTTATAGGGCTCCATCTTGGGCACCAGGGGCTGGTAGTTGATTGACTGACTGGTGAATTTGTGTATCTGATCTTTCAGGAACTTCTGTAGGCAATTTGATAGACATGGTCCTATTAGGAGAAACATGAAGAGGACTAATAGAGGTCCTACAAGGGGGAGAAGCCAAGGGCATACTTGACTGAACATTCCCCATGGAGCCTGTTGGCCTAGTTGCTGTCTCCTCTTTTTTAGCTGTTCTTTGTCTTTCATTACTCCCAGGAATGACTGTGTTTTGGCTTAACTGGTTTTGGTAGGTGTTTAAGATCAAGCTAGTCAAAATTGACTTTGTTTTTATCTATTGTTAAGAGTCAGCTGAGTTCCCACAGGGGTCACTCGTGGGGGCACTTGAGAACAGCTTCTCAGTTCTGCTAGTGCCATTTGCGCTAGGATGGGTCCAGGTCTTGCTTGACCATGTGGCTTCCCTTGGAAGCATCAGGGATGTCTCCTGTCTCCAATGACCCTCCTCTTCATAGCAAATGCACTGATTGGCTTTTCATTCTCCAGTGGTCTCATTAATCTCCCTGATCAGGAGGTTATGTGGCCCAGAGTTGCAAAGCTTTTTAGAGAATTTCCCTGTTCCCTGGATTCAGACTGACTCAGAGGGCCAGAGCCAAATATTGGTTTTTCTTGGCCATTTTAATTTAAGTTTAAGTCTTGATCATAAACATCCAGCAAAGTCAGTTTTACCTTAAATTAAGAGTATTGGGCTTTAGCTGAAGTCTGGCTTACTTTGGAGTCACTCTTACATGTAGTAAGATGGGAGGCATAGCCTTATCTCAAGTGAGGCAGGGCTCTTTATAAATCTTAGGTAAAGTTTTCTAGTATTGAAGCTGATCTTTGTTTTTAAATATTATTTTATAAAGTATACATATATTGTTGTTCGAGGTCATATGAATACTAGCTAACACAATATATTACATTTAAATTGTACCCAGTTTATAGAACTTTATATTAATCTTATTGATAATAGGTCCAGTTATAGAAAATTAAATTATATAAATAAATCTCCAATATGTTATTTTTATAAGCCTAAAATTACCATGCAACCTTTTGGAGAACACCAGCTTGATATAATTTTTTTAAAGCTTCTATCTTAAAGACTTATATACCTGGAAAATATGAACACATTTAATATACAAAGAAGAGTAACAGTACCACAATTACATTGATGTTTTTATATTAATCAAGTTTAGTTCTTAAAGAAATAACATATTACAATATTGCAAAATAACAGTTGTTGTTTAACCATAGTTGTATAATGCTTAATTCCTTCAAGATTACTTGCTCAAAAAACTTACATATATAACCAACATACACAGACCTTCTTTATCACTTGCTTAAACCCTCTTATTTACTTAATCACATAGACTCTCTTATCCAGAAACACATTTTCCTTCTATTAAATCCATACCTAGAACCTTCTAATTTCTCTTTCCCATCTGTTAATTCCTTCTTTATTCACACTTTGAACCAATCCGTGTAAATTTCTGAATTTAGGCAAATTATTCCATTTCAATAAGAGATATTTTGTTATTTGCACAATTAATCACATCTGTTTACTATTTCATGAAAACATGAACAATGTTTAAGTACATAGAATTATACTGTTGTAGGGACGGACAAGGCAAGGCACCTAAGATAGCACCAAAGATAGGGAAACAGTCTTATTTGGTTGCAGCCAGATTCAGAGAGCACACCTTCTGCTGTAATCAATTAATCCCCTGAACCCCAAGTTTAGGTGGTTTCAGAATTTTGCACTCAACATGTAAGGGGAGGGGCTCAGAAGTTCACAGTCTGCAGAAGTTCACAAAAAGCAGTTTTTTTTTTTTTTTTGGTTCTGGGCAAGTTAACCCTTCAAGGACACCTGGGAAGGGGAGAGCTTCTTTTCCCCTTTCTTTCCTCCCCCTGCCAGGTGTTACCATGGAGCCCAGTTGGTAACTTCCTTATCTTAGAAATGTAGTCATTTCTGTGAAGCCCAGCTCAAGGCCAGAGGCCTTGTTTACATATTTTTGTGAAAAACTAGTAAGGGGGTGTCCAGCACCTGGAGTGCTGATTTTTCCCAGAAAGTGGCCAAGTAAAACAGGGCAATATGAAAAGAGGAAGTTTATCTACATTAAACTTTTTTGTAGGGATTTTTTTTTTTTCTGATAGTCCTAACACCAGCCATGGTGAATATTTCTGGAGAAGGCCAGTTAAGACTTTTCTGTGGGCCTGGGTAGGGAGGGGGAAGACGGGAATGCGGGGCTGAGAGCAGCTCCGGTGGATCTGAGAATGAAGAAGGAGATGTGAAAGAATAATGGGAAAGGGGTTTGGGATTTTCCTAGCAAGGAAACTTGAGCAGCAGAACAGGTAGAGCAGAGGGGAAGACGGGAATGAATATCCTAAAAAGCCTATAAGGGACTTTAATCCTTAGTAACCTGTTTTCAGTGATGACAAAGCAACTTTAAAGGCCTTTTTTTTTTTTAAGAGAGAGAGAGAGAGAGAGAATTTTTAATATTTATTTTTTAGTTTTTGGCGGACACAACATCTTTGTTTGTATGTGGTGCTGAGGATCAAACCTGGGCTGCACGCACGCCAGGCAAGCGCGCTACCGCTTGAGCCACATCCCCAGCCCTAAAGGCCATTTTCACCAGATCTTGGATAGGGGTCTGAGGGCTCTCCTCAGCTCGTTTGAGCTTTCGGTTAGCTGGTAAGAGGACCTGGTGGGACCCGGTGTGGGTGCTAACAGGAGAAGAGAGGAGTGGGTGGATTCCTTCAGTAACTGCTATCTCAGCAAGGGGGCAATGGTTTGAGAAAGGGTGGTGGTTTGGGTTTTTGATCTAGTAATTGGAGGGGAGAAAGCAGGTTACTGAGGTGGGAGTGACAGCCGAGAGTCTGGAGCAGATGGCTGAGGGTGAGGACTTATTCGAGCCAGGCTATAGGATGGAGGTTCATTAGAAGGGTCAAAAGTATAGGATGAGTCCGGAGGAGGAGAAAGTTGGGGATCATGGTTGGGGGAGTTGGTTTGCAAGCTGGAAGAATTTGTAGAGGTTTGCAAGAGGTGCAGAGAGCAGGATTGGATCAGAGCAAGAAGAAAGTGATCTTTACCCATTTTTTCGAATGCTCACAGTAATTTTAGAGATCCCTCAGAATGGAGAGATCCAGGGACCCAAAAGGGGACCATCTGCTTTGGTTGTCTAAGGGATAAGTGGGCCAGGCCTGGGTGCTATATTTGATCAATTTTGGGGGGTTTGATGTCTGGTATCAAGGAGAGGGTTTTGAGGTTATCCAAGAGGCATTGTAGGGGAGAGTCAACCAGCAGAGAGGACACATTACCCATGTCGCAAACATAGTATAAGGAGGAAGGAAGAGGACGCAAACGTAGTATAAGGGAGAGGGAAGGAGACGCAAACGTAGTATAAGGGAGAAGGAAGGAGATGCAAAGATAGTATAAGAGAGAAGGAGGAAACTGATTTATTGGCAAAAGGGGCATCCCCCCTAGAGCCAAAAATCAGTAGTGCCTTAGTGGCAGGTTCGAGCTGCAGAGATTGGTCGTCACCGAATCCTGACAGTCGAAGCTCTCGTCCTGGATGGAGCCAGAGCTGTGGGAGACCTTGGCCAAGGCTTTTCAGGACCCCTCCTGGAGAGGCCGGATACTCCCAGGGCTGGAAAGAGGGGAAAGAGAGAGACAGGGGAAGAGGGAGGAAGGGGAGGATAAGGGTCTCTCTAGCGGCCAAGTCTTGAAGGTGTGAGGATTAGGGCTTTAGGAGAGCCACCGAGACCATGAAGGTCTGGGTGGGGTGTGATGTTCAGTTCTCTGTTATGTGTTCCCAGAGGTTACAGAGTCCTTTGAGGGAGACCTACAAAGCCTATGCTGGTAAACTACCAGCTGGAAAGGGAAGGGAATAATTTTGAACCCAGGAGTCTATTCTGCCCTAGGAAGGAGTCCCTGAGGGCCACCATGGCCTTAAAGGCTGTGGTGGGGTGTTTTCCTCCCCGCAGGTGGGCAAAGAGGTTTGCCGGACAATCAACAGTCAAATCCTCCTGACACCACCATTGGGTTTAGGACTCCAGGAAGGGGAAACTCACCAATCGAAGGCTGGTGGTGGATGGAGTTCTGGCGATCGAGAAAATGGGTTCAGGTCGTCCAGTGAGTGGCACTTCCGAAGGAAGAGGGACCCAAAAGTGGGTTTTAACCCTCTCCCGGGTTTTCGGCATCAATGGAAGGAAAGTGACCACAACACTTGGAGTGACCAAGAGATCTTTATTGCAGCAGTGCAACAGAGGAGAAAAGAGAGAAAAAGAAGGAGAGAGAGAGAGAGAGAGAGAGAGAGAGAGAGCAAGAGAGAGAGCAAGAGAGAGCAAGAGAGAGAGGGGCCTGGCAGGAGGGAGTTTTTATAGCCCAAATCTAATGAGGTCTCTGGGTCTGCAAGCTGCCTTGTTGGCACAAGGGGGGTTAAGTGTTCAGCCTTGAGCGGGGGCTTGGGCGTTTGGGCTTGAAGCAAATAGTTGATAAAGAACCAGACAGAGGGTTTGAGTGGCCAGGTCATCCTGCAGCTAACTTTGTTTGGCATGCCCTGCAGACAGCTTACTCAGCCTGTCCTGCACCTAACACATAATAACCCAGGGGACCAAAAGCCACTGTTTTAGTTGTTTTCCCTTTAGCTACCAGAAAAGATGTGAGGTCCTCGGCCAGGCAGGATTTTGGATCAATTTCCAGAAGCTAACAGGCACTTCTTCTGGAGAAGATTTTAGCCCTGAGAAGGCACCTTTAAGGAAGTAAATCTTGAAAAACCTCCAAGACCCACTCACCCTCGCTTTTTTCTTTTGCAGTAATAAACAGGCTGAATAAGATACCTTAAAAATGCCTTCAGAGGGTCAGACTTGAAACAGTTTGATTCAAATAGTTTTGATAAACTGTAAACATTAAAGTGGCCCCAAGTTTGAGGCATTTAATCCAAAAAGTCTGTTTTGGTTTGTTTGTTTTCTGGTTTTCCATGAACTGTAGGCAAATGGCAGCCAGTTGCAGACAAAGGACTGAACCAATCTGACCACACCGCTCCTCTCTCTTCTCTCATTGCAAGCTTTGGCGTTTTTCATGTTGTGCTTGAATTATGTGCCCAGAGGACTTAAGTCCTCCTTTCTGATAGCCCTGTGCCTTGTACTGGGCTCTAAACTGTAGAAGAAATGAGGAACATTTACAGTGCTGGGAATGGCCCCTTTGTGACAGCCATATTGCTCTGTTAGGTGTCTTCTCAGGTTGAAAACATTTCCTTAACCTTGAAACAGCCAGTCCTTTATAATACACTCCTCCTCTAGGGGCTGGGGCCACGGCCCCACCTGATAATGTAATCCCAGTTACAAGCCAATAGCCAGATTTACTGTAACTGCTGTGTATTCCTGAGCCTCGGGTTAAGATTTACTTTCTTAGCTTTGAATGACAGGGGTCACTCTGGTTTGACATATTTTGTTCTAGGGAGTCATTTTCTTTTCTCATTGTTAGAACTCTAGCATTTTAAGTGAGGACAATATTGAGCAATGACCATGGATAAAGGTTGAATTCTGAGGTCCAAGAAAAGCAGTCATAATTCCTGAATCTTCCAGTGCCGTTCCAATGCAATTTGAAATTATTTTTGTTCTGGAGTATGTGAGAAAACTGTAACCATAACCTAATCAATCTTTAGGGGCTTTTCTTTAATAACCCCACCTTACCCGCATAAAATCACTCAGGAAAAAAATGGAAGAAATCCTTTCAGTGAGATATTTGTACTGCATTATATCTAGCACTGTCAAGCTTTGGTATATTTGGGTTGATTCATGAATTTTTAAGCAATCATTCAGCATCAACAGTCTCTTTCTACAGATGAAGAAACTGAAGACTCCAAGAGAAGGGATGATTTTCCTAAGATCTCAGTGTGAGAGAGTGGAAGAGCTGGATTAGATGTTGGCACTCCCAATGCTCATTCCAGTTCCTTACCTGTGCTAGAATTTATCACTTCATAAAATCACAGCTATGGTAGCAACTTTCCATCTACTGAGTGCCAAATGATTTGGTAGATGAATAAGATTCGATTTTACTTTGTCCCCCAAACTCCCATATATACTTTCTTCAAATAATTTATTTTTATATAGCAGGCACAATTTTATATTCAACTTGAGACAGAAGCAGAATGCAATTCCAATTTTAGGTTAACCCAAGATAGGTCATGGTTAGAATTTTATTGGGAATGGAATGGAAAACACATGCTTGAAGTCACCCATAAGAAATTCATTGCTTGTTCCAGATGCCTCTGTCCCAAATCTGTCGATGGTTCAGGACCTTCTAAATTTTGAACACAGCCATCACACAATAAAATCTAAAGTCTAAAGTATTCTTCTACAGCAGTCCAGCAGGGTATTATCCCAACTTTAAAAAAAAAATACATGAATCGGACATCTTATGTAATAGAGAAATTCAGTGTTTTAACTTTGAATTAAGGTAAAATATACATACGGGAAAGTAAATACAAGTGTTTGATTTGATGAAACAATGCAAACTGAATGTGTTGATTTTAAACACACCTAGATGAAGAAATAGCCCATTACACTAGGCACCACTCTTCAATCACTAATAGTGCCCCCTCCAAGTGGCAGAGCAACCACAATCTTGCCTTCTCCCCACATACACTAGTATCTCTTGTTCTGTAGACCTTATAAATGGAATGACACAGTAGGTACTCTGTGAGGGTCTGGGGGGTCTGACTTTTTTCACTCACCACAGGCTGAGAAAATCATCCATACTGTTGAATAGATCTGTAATTGTTCTTCCGTTGTGTAACTAAATCACAACTTATTTACCATTCTCCTGTTGTTGGGTGTTTAAGTGGTTATCCTAAAGAATTGTTATTGTGTTGAAATTTCAGGAAACATTAACTCAAAAGGAACAGAGTAATCTTTTAGAGATGTGGTATAGTCCACTAAGGGAAAATCTTAACTCACACTATGAAATTATTTTTCAAAATCTCTGATGCTGAAAACAGTAATTGCATGTCCTGTGACCTCCCCCACCCTTTCTCTCTCTCCCCCACTCTCCCCCCAACCCTGGGATGTGGGTATAGGTATGTGACTTACTCTCCTCCTAGCCAACAGTTTCCACCCAGTCCTTCAATGGCCCAAAGCTCAGACTGGCAGTAAGGAACGTTAATGCTGCATGCCCACTCAAAATGAATGGCTGGATTATTGTGACATTAGTAAACAGGTAATTCGTTTCCCATGTCATTGTTCCTCATCTTGAGCTGGTTAGCCAAGCCTTTTCAAAATCCTGACTTGTTCTGCCTGCTAGCAGCTATAGTCCATTTCAAGCTCTTCTGTATAAAATTCAGTCTTGTCAAAGGGAAGACACCTGCTCCCAGCAGGAGGGCTGCTCACCAACTGCCAACTCCTGTGTTACAGTGTCTAGAAACAGAATGATCATTCCATCTGGAATGTGTCCTCTGCCATGAGTGCCTGCCTTGGTACCAGAATGAGGCAGGGAAACATGGGAGGAGGGCACAGGGAAGTGAATTTCCTTTCTTGACATTGTGATTTTTCAAGCTGATTTTCTCTGAAGCATTTACTTCTTGGGTGACCTCAGCCAAATACAAGTATGTCTGGGTTTGCTTTCTCCTTCTGTGACCCTAAATGTAGCTTATTTTGTTCTTGTAGAATTTTGAATTTTTACAAAACTTTTTATTATTGTACAATGAAAACAAACTCCTACTTGGGATCCTGGCCTTCCTTGGAGGCAAGAACAACCAGAGGGCTACTGCTCTGCATTATATTGCACCCTGCCAGTGTGGGCTGTCCAACTCTGATGTCAACCCAGGAGGGGGCTGCATGACATGAACATGAACAAGTCCATCCCTTTACAGTTGGGGTTGTTGTAAGGGGCTCCTGTTTCTAGAAGTTATTGAACACTATGAGTCAAATCCTTCTGATGGCTTTTGGACGCATTTTCTAATATCAATCCCCTTCTTCCTGATTGGAAATGGGATCAGTGCCTTCATGATTGCCAATTGCCTGCTTCTCAGAGTCACAAGGAAGCACAGGGTTTCTGAGAAGTTTAACTTTATTTCTATCTCTTCTGGGTTGTGCCTGGAATATAGGCAGAGGTAGTTTTCAGGAGGCAGATGTTTTAAAGCTGCTCCATGGAAAATGTCCACAATATAAACAAAAAAAATTCAACTAAAAATTTAAAACTAGTTTTCAAGACTACTATTCACTATTGAAATTCATTTAATGTAACTCTGAGATTTCAACTAGGAGCTCTTGATGTCATTGCTGTGGATGGGATGCAGGCCACCCAGTTTGACGCTTTGAGACAGTTTAGATTTCTTTCTCAATACCCTATCTAAAGGCATTCTGTAAATCATAAAACATAAAACAAATGTAAATTGTTGTTATTTTAATTGACCCCAGGATTTAAATATTTTTAAATTGTCTAAATATCTTTGGTCTCCAAGTTAGTATAATCCTAAAAAATAGCTGTCACCAAACTACAATACAAAAACCTCTCCCCTTGCAGAAGCCCAGTGCTAAATAATCTCTCCCTCTAAATTTATTTTCTCCACAGGTAGATGACCTCCCATGGGCTCCATCCTTGTATACTATTTAATTAAAACAACAGTAATCACCAAGTAATCTAGCTTACTCTTAACAAACTATTGTATTCTCACAAGTCTGGCTTTGTTTATTTGTTTTCTCCCCTTCCAGGGAGAAAAATGATGAGAAAAGGCAGATATTGGTTTGAGGTCAGAAAGGAGATTTATGTAAGAAAACTAAACTACCAGGGGAATCAACTCCATTTAGCCATAAAGCATTTCCCCCTGCAAGCTCAGAAAAGATTTCCAATTATTTACAAACAGATAACATTGTGTTGCTCCCTCTGTATTACAGATAAGTCACCAGAAAACAACTAGTTGGATAAAATTGTTTGGTGGCTCATTAACTGTACAGCTCTGCTAAATATCCAACATGGGCATCCCCATGTGGAATTTGCTAAGGAAGCAGTGGAATGTCATTTGCACTAGAATTTTGGAAGTCAGGAAGTCAGAAGCAAAAAATGGCTCACACCATTGATGTACCAATTGTATCAATTGGAGGATTGATTAGTGGCTGTTAGTTGTGTATGTACTTGAGTGTGTGTGTGTGTGTGTGTGTGTGTGTGTGTGTGAGAGAGAGAGAGAGAGAGAGAGAACATAAATAGATGGTACATATCCAGGAAGAGTAAATAAACCTTCTAGGCCTTCTAAGTGTGAATGAATGTTTTATTGCCATCTGTCCAGGGACAGCTCAACTTAGTGATCACTAGAGAAAGGCCTTTCTTCAGGCTTAGCTTCTGAGAGTGAAAGTTATTTTCCTCATCTTAATGTAGATAAATTCCTATTGTACTATGGTACAATCTGGAAGCAATTCAGCCATGCTAAGTCTGAGACTCTGAGACAAAATAAATGACTCTAGTTTAGTGATGCATATTTAAAATCTTACCAAGCAACATTTTTGAGAGTTTATCTTCTATTTCCTGCTTTCCTGAGATGCTTCCTTTGCTGAGAGACATCTATGCCATGTCTATGTTTGGGGTCTTTTGGAATACTATAAAACAGAAATAAATGTCAAACCAAAAATTATAAAAGCTGCAAATATTTGCATTGAAGATAATAGCACTTTCAACACAGAAAATACAATTTAATAAAATTGGCTATTCCAAACATAATTAGAGGACTTATTTTAAAAATGAAATTACTGTCACTTATGATAATCTGGTAATGGGACAGAAGTTTAAAATTATTTGCTGAATACCATTTTCTTCCAATCCTGTTGGTTCATCTCTATAATTACATATATAAATCATTTTATTTGGAGATAATGTCAGAAATCCAAATTTCAGGCAATCACTAAATAGGAGATCCAGACCACAGGGACTATACTCTATCGCTCTCCTGACTGGCCATCAGTTTTCTTCATTTCTACCCATTCATGATGCTGAATAAGGTCTGGCAAGAGGAAGTGACATGGGGAAATGGGTAGTTCTCATCTGTCATCCTCAAAGTCAAGACCATGGACTGACACCTGCTTTAGAATTACCTAAAATTTTCATTAGAAATTTAGATTTTGGAGGCCCACTTTAGACATTCTATGTCAATATCTCTGACCTGAGCCTCAGGAATCTGCCTCTATTAGTGTGTATAACTGGTTTTGGGGGACAGAGCTCAGAAATATTTGCAAACCACTGAGCTATGGGGACTGAGAGTAATGAAGCCTGATTTCAGATGTAATTGAAGTTGCTGCCCAGAAAAACCACTCTGCTCACATTCTTTGCAGAAATACTACCTTACAGTGGCTGTATTTTTATTGCTTACCTCATATGATTGGGGCCACCTGAATGGCTCTGGTGCATTTAAAACCACTAAGGACATTTTAAACCACCAATCGTAAGTCCCTTTTTCTTTTTTAGCCAACTTGATCCTGCTCCCATAATGAAGCACAAGGAGTAGGTGCTCTGACCTTAATGTGTTCTTGCAGTTTTCTTCCGGGGGTGACTTGTAGCAGCTAACACGAGGGAATAAGCACTTTTCCTCTAGAAAAGTCTCCTTATGGTATTCCTCAGAAAACCCTGGAAATTGCCTGCACACCGCCATGCCTGGGAGGAGGTAGGGTAGGGAGAGCAGGACCGTATCACCCAGAGTGATCTTGCTCTGCATGTTCTGCCCTCTGCACAACATCAAAAATTCACAGACTGAAATCCTGCCCCAGAGATGAGATGAAGCCTCAGAGATACATGGCCAGTGAGAATAGGCTGCTCCCATGAACCTGAACATGGGCCACCACCCCTACCCTGCAACACACACTACTTGAAGACAGAAAAATACATCTTCAATGACTACAAAAATGACTGGCTTTTCCCATGGAAGAGAACTTAGAAAAAATCCAAAGATAACAGAACTGGACTAGCTCTGGGAATGTTTACAAGGAGATGCTCTTGCAGAGCATCATGATTTACACTGTTCCATGAAACATAACAAAGGACAGAGGGCTCTGGCCACTAACAGCTCCAAAAACTGAGTGCTGGTATGGCCAGCTTGGTTTGGAAGAGTCTTGGCTAAATCACATGCCTGAATGAGAACAAGAGGGTAAAAACTGTAGGTAAATTCTAAAGCAGTACATGTGCTAGTTGTTAGCCTTATCACTAAGAGCAATTAGCAAATTACTAGATAATGTCATTTGTTAATTAATTACCTCTTTAATGCAGGAATTTTCTTTGTATTGTTGCCTTTTGCACTTCAAAACAAAGCTTTTTAAACCTGGAAGAGTTGTATACTGTCCTGGCATTTGTTATGATGCTGAAGGTTATGTTTCATATTATAAAGAAAGATTTTAGGTATTGCTGAGATGTTATTTATTCCCCCAATTCCCTTCCTTCCCATTGAAATCCTTTAAAGCTCAGGACAAATGTCACCTTCATAAAATCTTCTGACAGCCTCTTTTTCAGCAAAAAATTAGCAACTCATTCTTCTGTGTTCTGGAGGCTTATAGTTTATACCTCTTTTTGGCATTTATTTCCCTCTACCTCATATGATAGCTGTACCATGGTATGTCTGCCCACAGACCATGACTTCTGGGAGAGCTTGGGCCATGATATCTCTACTATCTCCAATGCCTGAACAGTGGCTTTCAGACCGCAAGCATTTGTGAAGCATCCACTGAACTGATATTTGCATTTCTACAACAGAAGTCAGACACTGGCAGGCCATAGGCCAAAATATCTTTAAAATTTTGACCCAGTGGCATATTGGCAGATTTCATAAAAGACTCTATATATTTGGCATCTCTTGTAGCTTTAATGTATTTGATCAGGGCAGCAGCTGCCCCTTTAGAGTAACTACACTTCCTCTCATCTTCCCCAGGTGCTTTTCAATCACTTATGTGGGCATGTGGGCACCTTCTCACAGTGATGCTATTCCTTGTCTTTTTTGACCTTAGCCAAGATGAAATGCCTCCATGTATGTACATATGTATGTATGTGCGTGTTTATCTGTATAGATGATGGAGTCGGTTCAGAGCCAAAGATTATGTTGATCCGGACTGACCATTTATAGTTTCATTACCAGACAATCAGTTGGTTTGCTGTGCTCTGCAATTTTTAAAACTTGTAATATGTGGTATGATCATAGTTTGGTTAATGTATAGGTTTTGTTGGCTTTGTGGAATTAGTAATCAAGTTTCAGTATGAGATTATACTCATAAAATTAATTTTAACATTAACACCTAGTTCTTGTTGGCCTGAATTTCCATTAGTTTCATATTTTTACAGAGTCTTTCTCCTTAATCATTCCTAGAAATACCCGCTGGGAATTATAAATTGACATAGTTTTCTCTTCCCAAGGTCTCTATTTATTTCTCTACTTCCCACTCTTTCTTCCAACTACTTCAGGCTGGTGTGTGACACCATTGTGCTGAAGAACAGTTCCAATAATGGCGTCTACGTTGACAAATGCAATGGATGTTTTTTTCAGTGCTCTTTGTAACTCATGGCGATCCATCCACTACTAATCAGTCTGCCTTTTATTCAAAGCTGTGACAATAACTTCTTATATTCTTTCTAACTATCTGGTTTCTCTTTGTCCAAACTCTCTCCTTACATATTTCCCTCTACCTAATCATTAATATTTGAGTTGTGCAAGACTGAGTCCTGATCTTCTTTTCATCTCATTCTGTATTTTCTTCCTAAAAATTTATTCATGTCCTCAACTTCATTGCTACTCATATGGCAGTATATATACTTTCCATTGAGTTCTAGACCATATAGGTCATTTTCTACATGGAATCTTCCCCTTAATGTCTCAAAGGCATCTCAAGTTTAGCTTATCCCCAAATAAATTCATACTCTCTCCCAAATTGGTCCTCTTATGGGATTATGTAGCTCAATTAATAGCAGAGCCAGACAGCCATTTAAGTGAGAAAACTATGAATCACCTGCCTGTGTACCTCCCTATTGGTGATATCCATTGCCAAGCCAGGATACTGTGCATCCCATATATCCTGAGTCTGTCCACTTATCCCTATCGATGTCATCCTATCCTAATCCAAGCTACCATTATCTATCACCTGGACAACTTAGACCCTGTGTTAACTGGCCTCCTCCAGTTCATTTCCTACATAAAGCTAGAGTAATCTAAATGCAAATGTGATCATGCTTAAAGAGCCCCTTTAGTGGCTTTCCATTGCTCTTAGAATAAAGACCAGAATACTTAACAAGGCTGTGCATGATCTGGACTCCACCTGTTTCCTTAGCTTCGCTCATCAATACTTTCCCATTACTTGCTGTGAATTGACTGCATGACTTCTCCACATTTTAAATGCTGCATACTCCTTGCCACTATGGGGTCTTTGCTCACATAGTTTCTTCTGTCCACATCTACACCATTCTCCTATTTCCAAACTGCACTTCCTCAACTGTTTTGTTCTATGTCTTCTTTATCATCTCAAATATCACTTTTCCAGAAAATTTTCCTTGATCTCCTTTAGCATACTCCATCAGTAATGCAATTAATTATAGTATGTAATTAAAAATCTATTTTTTTTACTCTGGACTAATGTCTTTTTCCTATACTTGTTTTTACCCATTGTTTGCCTAAGAGTTGCCCTAGCTCCTATGTAATGCAGAGGAGAAACATGTATTTTAGAACATAAAAATGTATTACTTATAACAGCACAATTCACAATAACCAAACTATGGAACCAGCCTAGGTGTCTATCAACTGATGAATGGATAAAGAAAATGTGGTATATATATGCATAACAGAGTTTTATCCAGCCATAGAGGAAAATAAAATTGTGGCATTTGCAGGAAAATGGATGGAACTAGAAACCATCATGTTAAGCAAAGTCTCACTCAGAAGGTCAAGGGTCTTATGTTTTCTCTCATTCAGAAGCTAGAGAAGAAAATAGAAAAGAAAGGTGGGGATAGGTCTCATGAAAATCAAAGGGAGATCAGTAGAATAAAGGGACCAAGGAGTGGTAGATGGAGAGGGAAAGGGGAAGTGCTGGGGAATGATATTGGCCAAATTATATTGTTATGTTGTATGCATGTATAAATATGTAACAACAAATAGCATTTTTATGTACAACTATAATGTACCAATAAAAATATGGAAAAGCATCTTTTAAAGTTACTAATTCTATTGATCAGAAATATCTTAAGCCAACCTAGCCAAATACATTGGAATATTTCATCAAATCATTTCCCATTTCAATTTAATATCACACATAAATTGTCTACAGAAAAAAAAGTTAATAGAGATACCTTTTGGCAATAAGAACAGATTTCTGTGTACCTGGTTCAATAGCATCTCTTCCCACACCTTAAATTTCCAATGCCTTTGTAGCTTCAGAAAGGAAAGTGTAAAAGATGGATGGCTAATGGCACAATATTTAAATTGCTTTAGTAAAACCATTAAAGGGAAACCAGGAACAATATTTTGATTGATTCAGCACAACAAACAAATTGCACTGATATGTTTCTAAATTGCTACTATCATGATCTTCAACAATTGTATAATGTAAATCATTAGTCAATCAAACACTCAATATACTGTGTGAGCTCTAACAAAAATAGTCTAGATATGATAATTAGGTGAAAGTTTGATCATTACATGAAAATGAAAACAGGGCTTCTATCAATTTTGCGGTTATGTATGGCCATCTTGGTACTCATACAGTGTACTCCTAATCCAGTACTTTAAGTTTCCCTCTAAAACATTGGTATATTCTTAAACTCATGTGAAATTTCTACATCTGAAACATTTTTAAAAAAGTATTAAGAATTTGATTTAGATTTATTTTTAAAAAAAAAGAATATCATAGACTAACTAGATTCAGTGCTTAATTACTGTTTTCCTTAATGAAAATTTCTCACTGTGGTCGCCCAGGAATGGTGAGACTGTTTTTTAGGATTCTTGTTAGGGTATTAGTAGTCAGACTTCAGGAAAAGACATACATAACTGAAAAGCAGAAGATCATAGCAAATATTTAAAAGTCAGAGAGTTGTATTCTCTAGGGTGAATTTTTTTTTTAAGCAAACAAATGAAAATCAAAGTCTACCTACAAGTTTCTTCAAGTTTTCCTGTTTGGTCTCTGAAATACCAGTTTTCTGACATGTGAATTCATGTGGATATAAAGTGGAAACTTTCATATGTTTTTCACCCTTGGCACACCTCTTCTTGATATTTCCCAAAGCAGAATGGATCTTCAGTAAACCAAAGCAAGAGGCAGTATTAGTTAGAGAAGGATGAGCTTCGAGTCAGCTTTCCAGAAGGAAACTATTGGAGTTCAGGTTTGTTTGAAAGCCAGTGAGTGGCTGATCTGCAAGGGGAAACTGAATGGAGTTAATGCTGTGTTATACTACTGAGCATTGAGGATCGTTGGAAAATCGAATCTTCTAACATGATCAATGACTGTCATCTATCTTCCAAAATCACATTTGACTAATCAGCTTCTTTCATTTTCCTGTACTGAGACTTTCAACCATGCTTCCTGTTAGATAGAGGGGAGCACAGCACTCTCCTTTCAACTACTTTCCATAGAATTAGCATCAACCAGAAACAACTGACTCAGTCAAAGATAAAAAATTAGTCCATTGTATATTGAAATAGGAACAGACAATTATGCCAATAAAATCTACTAGTACAAGAAGCCAGACGCATGAAACCAGTACATTTGGCGGAGCCTAAGACTTTCAGTTATTGCAGAATTCCACTCTCCTTCCAATCTATCACCTGCTAGCACAACTGAACAAAAAAGAGACAATGGTTAATGGGGACTAGAAGAAGTCATAGCTCTAGCAGGGGTCATTTAGTGCCAATTTATCCAGGAGGGCAGTATGAGTCTGTGTAATGCACAGAGAGCACCTCCTTTCGAATGTTATTTTTTAGATAAAATTCTTTTTTCCTAGCATATAATTTAGAAAGGAAAAGAAGCACCAGTTTAAAATTCAAATACTTAAATCTTTGAACACTGTTTGCCAGACATTAAGAAGGAATGACTTGATTCAAGGTCATGCATCTCTGCAATGAAATGACCAGTCTGAGATATTACTGAGCAGCCACTGCACCATTTTAACAAAAAAATCACTCTCTGAACAGCCAGGGACTTGAGATACATCCATCTGGATTGAATGGACAGGCCATGATGATCCAAAGTAATGGGTTCTATTGCTCCATGGTCTTGTGTTCTAGTTGATTGGACACAGCTTCAATTTGACTAGGAGTTTACAGATGGAGATACTCAATGCTTTCCAATTTGCAGTGATATTATTAAGAGGATGGACCTCCAGCCCCCATTGGTTATCTGGAGCCTGTGGTACAGATAATCAGCTTTACAGATGGGTGATAGGTAGAAAATGTCACGTTGGCTGGGCCTCTGACTTCTTCCTAAACATCTCCAATCATGCCATTTTTTTTTAAGAAGAGTGGTTCCTACATATTATTATTGGTTATGGAGCAGGGGAGGAAGCTTATACTTAGCTAAGACATAAATTTGGATTCTTATAGCTACAGTATTCTTAAAGGCCCAAATGCCTAGAGTAAATTCCTAATAACCCAAAGCCAAGTTGGACATGGTATTTGAAAGCATCACTGGATCTTTTTGCTTATCATTGGATTCTTTTTTTCTCTTCAGGACATAATAGCATTGCAATCAAATGTTTTTATCCATCTGAACAAGACAGAAGAGGAAGTGGGACATTCTACTTGTCCTGTGTTTTTTCAGACCAATAGGCAGAGGGCCAGCTGCCTGGCATGGAGGATGTTGAAACAAGCTATGGTGAATCCACACCCACAGCTGCCAACCGGACCTGAGGAAATGAACCATGTCTTGGAATATCAACGTGAAGGTCTGATGACCAGGCAGAGGGGAGTCCAGTACAAAAGTCTTTGAAATCTTAATTTTCATATTATGTGACAGATTCCTGGCTCCATTCATAAAGCATCAAAGTTAAGGCTCAGATTTTTCTATTCTAAAAGACAACGGTCCTCTATACACTAGTTGAAAAAGAAAACCCCAAGATTGGCTGACTTGAAATCCTCAGCAATTTCCTTTTCAGTATTATTATTTTTTTTTTCCTGTTACTGCTGACCTTGGGGCAAAACTGCATCATGAGTTGACAGAACTCTTTTGCCTCTAAGTGATTAAGAGAACAAAGCTGGCTTTAGGGAAGTGGGGGTCATCCTTTTCACAAGGTGTGTCCTGGGCAGACTCACCACCCCAGGGCTATTGTGGAGTCTTTTCATCTGTCCCACCCTGAACTTTGATAGAATAAATGCCATGGCTTTGGATGAATTTCTCTGCAGAAGAGTCATCACAGGACGCACACTGAATCTAAGTCGGAATATGAACACTGAAGAGTGATTGTAGAGAGTGGCTTGGGGCAGGGTCCTTGGTATTAACATAGTTAGATCTGAGGTTTCCAGAAGACTTCCCAGGGGATACAGACTGGATTATGTATGAGGACATGGAGAGGAGGAGAAGAGCCCAGAGTAGCATCTTCTGCCATTTTTATGTCCTTGTTTTAAAAATAAATAGAAATGATTTTAGAGTAGTTTTAAGGTTTACTGAAAAATGAGCAGAGAGTCTCCACATGCCCCTCACCTCTTTATTATTTATATTTTGCATTAGCATGGTGTATTTAGTGCAAGTCAATGAACTGACATTGAAATGTTATTAATCAACATCCATAGTTTACATGAGAGTTTACTTTTTGCATTGTCCATTCTACTGTTTTTGACAAATGTATGATGACAAATATCCACTACTACATTATCACACAGAATGGATTCACTGCCCTCAAAGCCCCTGTGCTCCATCTAGTTATCCCTTTCTATCTACCCCAGGCTATTACTGATCTTTTCACTCTATCTATAGTTTTACCTTTTCGGAATGTCATACAGTTGAAGTCATGCACTATGTAGTTTTTTTTAGACAGGCTTGTTTCATTCGTGTTCCTTCATGTCTTTTTGTGGCCTGATAGCTCATTTATCACAGAATCATATTCCATTGTATGGATGTACCTGCTCATTTATCCATTCACCTGCTGGTGGACACCTGGCTGTTTCTAAGTTTGGGCAATTATGAATAAAGGTGCTGTAAACATTCTTGTGTAAGATTTAATGTAAACCTAAGTTTTCTACTTTTCTATTTTTCAGTATGAAACTTTGATAATTAGGATTAGAAAAAGTCTTAGCCCAGAGTCATATAACTTACAGGTCAAAAAAGAAAAACAGGTGTACTAAACATACTTCTCAGACACAGCACATTGTTGGGCAATGAGAGTTTGCTGGATAAATAATGACTAAATGAACGATTGAATGATCACACAAAGAGGCTCACTCAGAGTGTTATGGACAGAATTTTGTTCCCCTAAGTTCATATGTTGAAGCTCTAACCCCACAAAGAGCTGTATTGACAGACTGCGGGGGGCAGGGGGAGGTGACTTTAAGGATGTACTTAAAGTTTAAATGAGGTCATGGAGGTGTGTGGTGGGGTCCCTAATCTGAGAGAACTGATGTTTTTATAAGGAGAGGGAAAGATGTCAGAAATCTCTCTTTTTCCATGTCAGGAAACAGCAAGAAGGTGACCATGCACAAGACAGGAAGAGAGGTCTTAACATGACACCCTGATTTTGGAATTATAACCTCCAAAACCATTAATAATTTCTGTTATTTAAGCCACTAAATCTATCGTATTTTGTCATGGCAGCCTAAGCATATTAATACACGAGATCCCTCTTCTATGGTGTTGTGGGTGAGGATAGGATCAAGAGATGGAGAGAGAACCATGCATGGTGGTGCAGATCTGGTTCCTTTCAGGAACCAGGGAGGATGAGGCAGGAAGATTGCAGGAGGCTAAGGTCAGCCTCAGTAATTTAGGAAGACCCTGTCTCAAAATAAAAAATAAAAATAAGAAAAAAGAACTGGGGATATGTCTCAGTGGCAAAGCAAACTAAAAGAGAAGGAGAGGGAGCTTTGTCTTTTCTGTGCACCCCTGTGTGAGTCCATCAGTGAGACCTCATTTTTCTGTGTGCTCAGATGTGACTTTGCCCTATAGTAGGTGCCAAAATGGGCTCAAGTAAGGCATCCTGATTAGTTTCTTGGAGTAAATTTCTAGATGTGGAATTTCTAGGAAAGAGCATGCTCAGTTTTAAAGATTGTTACATGTATTCTCATGTGACCAACGATGCCAGTTCACACTTCTGCCAGAAGTGTGAACTTTGTTTTTTTTTTTTTTTCTTTTTTTCTCTTCAGGACATAATAGCATTGCAATCAAATGTTTTTATCCATCTGAACAAGACAGAAGAGGAAGTGACATGGGGAAATGGGTAGTTCTCATCTGTCATCCTCAAAGTCAAGACCATGGACTGACACCTGCTTTAGAATTACCTAAAATTTTCATTAGAAATNTTTTTTTTTTTTTTTTTTTTTTTTTTTTTTTTTAGGTACTGGGGATTGAACCCAGGACCTTGTGCTTGCTAGGTAAGAGTTCTACCCCTGAACTATATCCCTAGTGCTTTTTAGTTTTATTTTTGAGACAGGGTCTTGCTAAGCTGCTGAGACTGGCCCCAAACTTGAGATCCTCCTGCCTCAGCCTCCTGAGTAGCTGAGATTGCAAGCATGTCCCAGCCCACCTGGGTATTAGGAGTATTGACCACATTTACCAGGGCCGGCCATTGTTACTACCAAAAACTACAGTAAAATAAACCTTGTCATCTTTGTAAGCAAAACACATCTGAAGGCTTTTTAACTTGGTACCTAGTTGGTAATTATTGAGGTGGAGTATTTTTATTTCTTCTGTGACTCATCAATTCACATCTTTCATACTTTTTACTAGATGTTCACATTTTTTGTATGAAGTTGTAAGAAACCTTTATGCTCTATGCGCCATATGAACTGCACGTATCCACCAATTTTCTTTTGATGTTTAGTTCTGTGTAGATATTTTTGGTTTGTGATTCATTTGGATTTTTATGTTACTACAGTGTATTCATCTGTACATTTATGGTTTCTGTCTTTAGTACCATGTTCAGAAGTTCTTCCTGTATAGTGAGGGCCAACATATATTTGTCTATATTTGCATCTACTACCTTGTTGTTTTGACTTTTGTTTTTTAAATCTTTAATCATCCTGGAAATTACTTGTACATAAAGTGCACAGTAGGAATGTTCTTCTAACTCTTTTTAAGGATGTGTGACTCAGCTTTCTTTTCTTTCTCTGTACCCTTCTTCAATTTCTCACTGAAATTCTGAAAAAAAAATGAACTGATTTGAAGATCTTTATTAATAGCTAAAAACAGAGTTCAAGAAAAGAGAATTAGGAAGAGAGGAAAGAAAGAAAAAGTGAGAAGGGAAATTTTTATTTAAAAGCTGATTAGAAAAATCACTTTGCTTTGTTCTGTCTTCAAAACAAGCAGGTTGGACAGGGTGGAGTTTCCTTTCAGCTCATCTTTACAGGATTTCAGAATTTTTAAGGCAAACAATAACTCTTATCCTCTTTCTAAAAGGAGACTGGTATACCTTAAACAGCTATAAGCTGAAATGATTTTTAAGCTCAGGAAATACAGAAACTGAAGGATCTTTAACCTTGATAGAATCATTTTGCTTGTAAGGACTCTAAGTCCCAGGAGGTTAATGAACCGACCTGAGGTCCCTCAGTGGGTCACCTGCTGCACCCTCTGTGCTCAGGCCCCCAGGTTTACATGTGGCTTCCAGTCCCTCCCAGCTCTCATCCACCCCTTCATTTCCTCTTGCCTTTCTTTTCTTGTGACTTCTTTTTGTTAGAAATTCATCTCACTCTAATCATGATTTCTCCCATCCCCTGGATGTGACACTGTTTGACAGTGAAAGCTGAGAAAGAAGGTGTCTTGCAACAGGAAATGTGTAATGGATGGAGTTTCTCTCTTAGGAAATTTACCACTTAAGGCCACCGTGTGTTTTAGCCCCCTTGGGCACTTTAAAATATTTCCCCCTTGGTGTCCGGAGATCTTTTCACTTTTCTTCCAAGAATCTGACTGCAGCCAAAGCAATACAATCTTCCATTTTTGCCTAAAAGCAGTGAAATGATTACCTATATCCTTAATTTAAATTCCCACTGACAGCTCAGACACAGTTACAGCTGGAGGGGGTGAGCTGACCTTCACATCTATTGTCAGTGTAGAGACAGAAGGGAATTTTATTGACCAGAGAGGATAATGTGCATTAGGGAAGCCAAGCAAAGATGCTCTGACCTATTGGAATATAGTGCAGGGTCAAAGGGCACAGGATTAGAGCTGCACTGTACCGGTAGCGTAAATGCCAATAGCGTTCCTTTGTGTGCTCTGCTACAACACTTGCCTGACCATCTGTACCTCAGGGACTGGAAGGGGAGTTGCCTCCAGTCACTCTTTGCTTGTCTATGGTGTTGAGCGGAGTTTGCTGCCAGCCCTCTTGGGGCCGCTGCTTGGAAAAAGGGAAAACAACCGATTGCAACATCATGAATCCCAGAAATTCCATCTGCATATTTTCAGAGCTTCTGGTACACTGGGTCACTCCTTAGGGGGACAGTTTACTGTATTTGCCTTTAGAAATGAACCCTCGGAAACCACTCCAGGGAATGCCCAATGAACAATCCTGCTTTCTTTGTTCCCTTCCCCCTCCCCTGCTACGTGTCTCTGAAAAGCGCCTCTCTAGGGATACTTGTTCCTGGTAATATTAAGCCCCAGTAATGCATGAAACTCCTTGTTGTTTACTTGTTCCCGCACTTTCCATGCCTAGGAGGGAAGGGGCAACTCTGGGGCCTGTTGCGAGTTCATCAAATGTCCTGGGAACAGGCTGACTCTGGGATGCCTGCCGTTCCAGGATGCAGGGCCCCAGCACTGTTCTATGTGACAAACACTCTTCTATGTGCTCTATACACGTTTTCTCATCAGGGAGCTATTTGACAAGCGGCACAGTAAAGAAACTGGCATAATAAAGTTAAGAAACTTCCCAAGATAATGTGATCGGAAAGTGGAGGACCTGAGATGTGAACCCAGGCATTTTGACTCCAAAGCTCAGGCTCTTAGTCCCCGTACTTTTACTCAGAGGTAATTGACCACTGAGCTATATCCCCAGCCCTATTTTGTATTTCTCTCTTTCCCGGCAGCAGGTCCTCTTGGTATCCCACCCAGATCCACTTTGACAGGCAGCATCCCATTTCCTAAGCACTGTTTAGTGTTAACTGGTAATAGTTCATGGCCTGCTCAGCTCCCTGTCCCCTTCACTCTAGAAGTAGCTCACAGACACTGATTAATCAACTTGGGGCACAAAAGGCTGGCATCTTTGCCATGTAGTATGACCAACCTAGGCACAATTCCAGTTTCAGACTTCTCTGGGATCAGGTAAAAACCAGACCCCAGGTCCCACTTATCATTATTCCCTTATCAAGCTCTCCTAGGAAGCCAAAACCTCAGAGGCTCCCCACCACTCTTGACCATGCTTCTCTTCGTTGGCTTCCTGCTCAGACTGATTCTTTCTATACAGTATCAACATGAGTCCTAGTAGTTCTGGACTTACCGGGGCTCCTCAGAGAGTCCTGATCTCTGCTAGAATTTTAGAAGTTCTTTTTGTTTTTTAATTAATTGATTTTAATTAGGTTTTTTTATGACAGAAGAATGCATTTTGATTCATTGTACACAACTGCAGCACAACTTTTCATTTCTCTGGTTGTACATGATGTAGCATTGCACCATATGTGCAGTCATACATGTACCTAGGGTAATGATGTCTCTTTAATTCTACCATCAGATTTTAGCAGTTCTTTAAGACAGATGTTCATTGGCCAGTCTGAATCACAAGCCAATGGGTTGGTGAAGTGGAGCTGTGTGATTGATAAGGATTGCTACACAAGTAGAAGGGAAATGTAAGCCCAGAAGGGTTAAGATGCCAGCAGGAAATGGTTCATGGGGCTGTGGAGATTGACAAAATGATCTGAAATTGCTTATCACTTGCTGGCATGTCACAGTCATCACAGAACACAGAACCTGCTTTCCTGCATCCTGCTAGGATAGAACTAGGAAAATGGTTGCCATGGTTTGAAGGTGTTACTCTCTATAAGCATGGGGACAGGGATCTTTGGATGAGGACAAGGGGGAAAGGAAGAAATGGGGTAAGGGGAGATGGGGGAATGAGAAAGCTTCCAAAAGCCATCCAGGCATGGATGTGTATAGGCAAAAGGGCAACTAGATGACAGACAATAAAACATACTTGTGATTGACAGCTGAGAAGAAGTTTTCTTCGTGGTAAGTTGTGGTGTTTGTGACTTTCCAGTCTTTGTAGGGATTAATAAAACATTGATTTTTCCAACAGTTTTGTAAGGTAAGTGCTATTAATCCCAAGAACAGAGGAGGGAACTGTAGCTTCTCAGACTCACATGGCAAATTTGAGTTCAAGCCAAGGAGCCAACTTCCTGCTGTCTGGCTCTCCATGAGTGAGCAGATGGAGATTTTGTATTTGCTGGACAGAGCTGGAAGCCCATAAGCCAGAGGTGGCAAAAGAGACTTTAAGTCATAAAAAAGGATTTAGGGTAAAATCCCCACCCCCTTCTCCTTTCCAGGGACTACTGAGCTGAAACACAGGTTGTAGGCAACACAGTTACAAGTTTAGCTACTGGGGACTGGCATGGAGCCAGAACAAGGGCGTGGTGTGGTGTGGGATTTGAATTAGACAGATGATGATAGTATCAAAGAGGGGCAGCAAGGGCCTTCAGGGGAGGCAGGAATGTTAAGGAAAGCCACTGGTTATTTGGCAACCAGGAGTTGGAGATCTGGTTCCAGAAATTTAATTTGCCAGAGGCCAGGAAAAGACAAAGCAGAGTTTTACTCAATGGAATTGAAGCTCAAGTTCTTTAGTAATTGATGCTGCTTATAGATGAGTCCTGACCAGCATGGAGAACAGTGACACTCATCTCTCTGAGTGGGAATGTTGTTTCTTATTCCCTGAGTTAGGAATGTCTTAATAGAACCCAAATACGTTCCCCACCCATGATTAAAAGCCGTTGGCTCTGGGCCTTCCGACACATCAGTTGGTTTAAGTCAATGTGCGTGTCTGCCTTTGTTTGTTTTCCTAAAAGATAAAGTAGATATTGGTGGGGTGATGGTGTCTGTCCCTCTTCTCAGTCCTATAACTCTTTCAGGTACATAGGTACAAAGAAAAACTTAGGGAGCTGCTTTCATGAAGATTTCATGAATGATGGCAGCACAGCACTGTTTTGGGCACTGCTGTGCTGTGCTGTGCTGCCATCATTCATGAAATAGCACCAAGGACAGGAAAGTGCTCACCTGCACAGGAGGTGAGGTGGCAGGGTGCCTGGAAGAGATGGTGAATACTTATCAGGCCACTGGGAATGTCCAGTGGATAAGATTGGTCATCAGGAAAAGGCCTGGTGGGAGGGCAGGAAAAGCATCCTGAGACTCCCTTGGGGACCACAAGGAGTTTGGTATAGTTGGAGGATATCCTTAATTACTTCAGGTTGTGATAATAAAATATCTTAGATATCTTATAATATCACAATAGTCTTATTTCTTACAGTTTTGAAGGTTGGGACGACCAAGACCAAGGCACCAGCCAATGCAAGTGAGGGCTCACTCTGCTTCACAGATGGCACCTTTGTGCTGCATCCTCACATAGTGGAAAGGACTAGCAATGTTCCTGCAGTATCTTTTATAAGGATGCTAATTTTATTCCTTTTTTTTTTTTTTTGTACCAGGGATTGAACTCAGAGGTAATTGACCACTGAGCTGTATTCTCAGCCCTATTTTGTATTTATTTAGAGACAGGGTCTCACTGAGTTGCTTAATGCCTAACAGTTGCTGAGGCTGGTTTTGAACTCACGATTCCCCTGTCTCAGCCTCCCCAAACCACTGGGATTATAGGTGTGCCAACATATCCAGCTACTAATCCTATTCCTGAGGGTTCTGCCCTCATAACTTAATCACCCCCTAAAGGACCCACCACTTAATACTATATAAGATTAGAATTCAATATATGAATTTTGGAGGGACACACATTCAGATTTACAGCAGAAGATCCATAAGAATAAGTAGGTATAAGAGCATAACATTTGGCTTGTTAAAGGTAAAACTCATTTGAACCCATAACTGATAAGGCCTAGGTACACAGAGTTTCTGCAGCTGAGTGACACATCCTCCTTAAACTTAGTGGCATGAAACAATCACTTTATTTCACTTATATATTCTATGGATGAAGAATTCAATGAAAACACAGAAAAGACAATTTTTTCCTGCTCTGTGTCTAGGGCCTCAGGAAGATTCAAATGCTGACTTGATAGCTGGGACTGAAATCTTCCAGAAATATCTTCACTTGTATGTTTGGCTATTGATATTGGTTGTCAATAGAAGGACGAGAAATATCCAGGATGATATGCCATTGGCAGAACACATCAACTGAAGGCAGAGTGCACCAAAAGGGAGGCACAGACCTTGTTATTGATGGCACTGAGTTGGAGAGAGGCTAGTGCAACAGATGATCAAGTCCACACTCAAAACGTCCTTGGCATACTGCATCTACACGCCAGAATCTAACTTTCTTACCATCTTTCTAGAACCTCTACCCTTTCTCACCCACTTGATGGTGGTCTCCAATTAAACGAGACATGATCTGAATGATCTGGGAAGCTTGTAAGAATGGATATGAAAATTGTGGTAGTGACCAAATTAAAGAATGTTTTTGCTAGAAGGGATTTTGATAACAATCTAAATTAATGATTTTTAACATTTAAAAAAATGATCTTACCCTCTTTTTTCAAACAAAGCATAAAGGCAATGCCCAATATTTAGAACAGAAAAAGCATAACTGATCCCATCAAAGTAGACATGGAACTCTACAGCATCTACCCACTCAACCTCCCCATCTATGATAGGCCACCTGTGTGTAAAACTGCAATTCTGTATAATGATGAGGACATTAAGTTCTGGAAATATAAAATGACTTATTCAAAGTCTTGCAGCTGGGTTTTTTATGGAGATAAGAATGGAGCTCAGGATTTCAAATCTTGGACTAGGGATAAAGTATTTCTGTTGTTTCAATGAGCAGCTTTTCATTTAGATCACATAAATAGCATACTCCTTGCTGAAAGATTTTAAAATGCAAGAATGTACAAAAAATAAAAATCACATTCATCTCATGGCCAAGAAATAGCAATTTTTAACATTTTACTGTATGTCATTCCAATCTTTGATCTTTGTGTGCATACACAGAGGAACCTAACATAAATATTGTTTTACAACCTGATTCTTTCTCTTTATAATTTCATGTATTTTGCAAGTCATTAATTTTTTATAACATCACTTTAATGATTGTATAACTTTCAATCACAAGAAGGTACCATTATTTATTTAATGGATCTCCTACGATATTTTTTTTCTGTTTCTTTCCTGTATTTTTGGAACTCTAAACTAAATTGTGATCAAAATCTTTGAAGACATATCTTCATGCACATCTAGGTTAATTTGATTATGATACATTCCTAGGAAACCATTTGTAGGTGAAAGTGTGTATGCACTGATTAAAATGATTTGATAACTTCTGCCAAATTGGCTGGGGTTCCTTCTGTATAACACCAGGGTGCCTCATTCTACAAGGTCACTCTGCACAGTTTAGTACAGATGTTCACCCTTGGGAAGAGTGACATTTATTGTTTTGAGTTCTTTTTACAACGTAGAACCATAGCAACATCAAATTGGAGGAAACTTCCAATGCTGAATAAATCCTTTCTCTCTCCCTTTCTCCAGTAGAATTTGACCTGAGAGTGGGGGGAAGTGGTGAGAAAATTAGTGAGAGGAAAATTTCAAAATTATACCATTGTGGGGTCACTTACAAACATAATGTGACTTACTTATGAAGAAATAAGTAGAAGGATTTCTTACTTTATCTTTAGTTGGATTTAGGTGTGTTTGAGTATATTCAAAGGCTGGTAGAATATTAATTAGATACTTTCTTTACTAGAAGATACTACAGGAATAGATTTGATTCAAGAATCTCAAAAAGAATGGAAGATTCTGCACAGCAGGCTTATATCTAGCCTAGTATGAGTTTCTTATTGCTAATATGACAAGTTACTACAACTTAAGGGCTTAAGACAATTTTCTGAATGTAGACGTCTGCAGTGAGTCTTATAAAGTTAAAATCATGGCCGAGGAAGTGCTGATTTTTTTCTGGGGGCTCCAGGGAGAATCTACACGTTGTCTCTTCCAGTTATTATGGCTGCCAGTATTTTTTGGCTTGTAGCCACATCATTCCAATCTCTGCTTTTCTCACAACAACTTTATATCTTCTGTAGTCTTCTTACAATCCTTCTGTCTCTATTATAAGGATACTTGTGTACTTGTGATTACATTTGGGACCTACCAAATAATCCATGATAATCACTCTCTGTTAAAATCCTTAAATTGGCCCTACTGAAAGTTCCAACTGCAATGAACTCATGCTCAATTTGAGGTCAGGGTAACTATGATATGAGTATCAAGAGTAAATATCTTGAAAAAGTCATTTCTGCCATTTAGATGACCTTGGGCTAGCATAAGTAACCAAGAGCAAAGACAGGGCAGTAGCAACATTGGAGACCTCAGTGGCAGTCCCTGGAGTCATTGCTACCCCCAATATAAGCACCTTTGACACAGATGTCAGGGTTCTTGGCCTTGGATCCAGCACCTTGTCTTGCAAGATAGTAGTAGAACCATGTAGTAACCATGGTGCTCACTTGGCTTGATGTATCATCTACTTTTGTTATTACCACAGCAATCTAGAACAGAAAAGAAGGTCAGTTTTAGAAATGTAGCCATGAGAACTAATATTAAGAGTCCATAGAATAGGAAGGAAAAAAAAAATGAGTCCACAGAAAAGATAGCTCTAAGGACCATTTGAAGATTTGAAGGGTTTGCCACTGAATCAGTGTGGTGAAGCCACGCCAGAGAAATCCTTTCTTGAATTTCTAGCTGTTAGCCACTTGTATCTGTAGCCTGGTGAGCCTGAAACATTGGCTTATATGAGCATGCCTGAGCCCATGTGACCATCAGTAGACATCTGAAAGATTACACTTGTACAGATATGGTCTCTGCTTAAAAGTGTGACCACTCCTCTGTGGGAGTTTCTTCAAGGTCTTTGGCTCAGTCTTTATAAACATCTCATCAATCACAAAGGCTCATCATCATTCCTTCAGAAAGGGACTGATTTCACACCAAAGTCAACAAGTAAGGGACACCATCTGATTCTTTTTCTACTTTGTTAATTAATTAATTAATTAATTTTTTTGGTCCAAATGAAGTATGGCTGTAAAGGAGGAATGGGCAATGGCTGTCCCTTTCCTCTTTCCTTCCTCTGTTTCTCTTTCATCTTTCCCCCCTTCTTTCCCTTATTCCTTCCTTCCTTCTATAATCCCTTAAAAAGGCAAAAACCATTCTTAACTCTAGGGTCACATAAAAAATAGACTTCTAGCTATAGTTTGTAGACCCCTCCTTTAATCTAAAGCATTAGTTCTGATTATATTAGTCAAGCCTATTTTAATGCAATTAACAGTAAGGCTATTTTAATGCAATATACAATTAACAATTAATTAAACCCAGCCAAACTGGCTCAAGCAAGGAAAAAAAAAATGAATTCACTGGCTTGTCACTGAAGAGTCTAGGAGAATGTTTGCCTTCAAAGAGTGTTCAACCCAGACGTATCCAACTTCAACTCCAGTACCTCTCTCAGCTCTGCTTTCCTGGGTGGTAGACTTTGTCCTTGTGTGGCTTCCCTCACTGCAGCAGAAATGGTTATTATAATTCCGATCACTACATCCTCGGACACATCCAAAGAAAATTCTTTCAATGGCTCTTGTGGAAAGTAGAAAATCTTTCTCATTGGCTTCCAGCAAACATCCCACATTTGGATGGTCTGCACATGTTGGATGGTCTGCTCATCTCTAACTGTAGCCCAAGAATGGGCTTCTCTTACTATCTGAAGAATGGGAAAGAGATGGTTTTCCTAATGGAAGTACTGAGACTTGCTATGCAAAGAGCCCTCCAAGGAGCCATCACACCTTGAAGGAGCATCACCAGGGGAAAATGCAGGCTCTCAGGTCCTATACTCCAGGCCTACTGAATCAGAATCTGTCTTTTTTACAAGACCCCCAAACAAATCATCTTCATGTTCAAGTTTGAGAAGCATTGATTACTCCTACGGAGAAAGAGGGGCAGATGCTGAGCAGAAGCAACAGGCAACTGCTACACGTACTTCCTTGTGATGAGGCTAAATTGATTTTGACAGTGATTTTCATAGAGAAGATTACAAAATAACTTGAGCAGTTATCATTTATCAATTTGAATGTTTTCAGCAACAAATAAGAAACCTCCAACTCAACGGGCTTAGAGAATAAGGAAAAAAACTATTATATTACAAAATGTTGCAAAGTAGGGTAGCTCCCGGCTTGTTCCTCCTTTTCAGAATGCTTCCTTGAAGAATCTCAGTGGCCTTTTCTCACATTTCATTGGCCAGGACTGGCTTCCATTCCCACCTGGAATCTGTTTCTACCAAGAGAAATTTCTATGATTGGTTAGGGCAGTTCAGATGTACCTGTACCCATGAGAGGCAGAGTGGATACCAGAACCAAATCAGGTCTGCATCAGTGAGGAAGAAGGGCTGTTGATACCCAGGGATTAGCTGTAGCACCTTTGGTGCATTTCTGTAACTTCCCAAGCTTGTTACTTCTTATGCTAATATTTATTTCAGTATGCTTAATTTATTTTTCACTGGTTGTTATTGTATAGCCCTACCTTAAAATAATTGATTTTATTTGCTTATATACGTGTTCTCTTAAAATGAAAAAGAAAAATATCAGTCAGAAAAGAAAAATAGACCAAGAGCAGCAGGAAGGGATTTTTATATTCAGACTTATGATTGAAAGCGACAAAAGGCAAAATAAATAAAAAAGACACTTGACAGAATCCTTTATAAGAAAAGTCTTATTTGTTTTGTGTTTGGGCAGCACGGTCTCCTTTTCCAAGGCCTACAGCTGGGGATCAGACTGTCTGTGTCTTCCAGGATCACTACAATTTTTGGCATTGTGTTACTTAAGCCCTGGGGTACACATTTAAATTGTCATATTTGGTCTGCCTCACAATGACATTCTTCAGCAAGGAAAGAAAAATAGAGAGTGTGGTTAGTGTGAAAGAGTAAAACTAGATACATTTGCCAGTCACACAAGAGAGCTGGAGGCTTTTTAACACTTAGACTTGTTTTCCTTCATTAAGGCTAAATACCAAATTCATTCTCAGTTTCCTAAGAACAAGGCTCAGCACTGGGGTGAATTAGAAGGCACTTAATTATGCCCAGTGCTGTGTCAATCCTCCATTGAAGATGCTAGTGCTTGTTAGGGAAGGGTGGACAATCCCGAGCCCCCTGGGGCTGCAGACTGTGAATAGATGGCCTCTCTTCAGGGCTCTAATAAGGCGACTCTCCAGCAGCCCTGGACCCCCTGCCTTGTGACCTGCCAGGCTGTTGTGGTAGGGGGCAGTGGGTGGTTTTGCACTGGGCTTTATTTGGTTGTTGAATGGACAGTCTCCCCATGATTTCCTTTGTTCCCATTTTATTAGCAATCTCCCTGTGCAGAGGGGTTTTAGACAAGCATGGTTGCTGGAAGGGGGTTCTATTACAGATTTCACAGGCTTCAAAATAGTCATGCTGGCACTCTTCCAGTCTCCGGTAGGGTTTTACTCTTAAGGCCTGGTTGTTTTGAACATTCTTGGATTTATAAAAGTAAGAGCAGTTACCATAACTGAAGTTTGCATAGCCGCCAAGCCCTGTGTCAGGCACTTTAAATGCAACAGCTCATTCAATGCTTTCAACCACCCTTCGCAGTGGGAAGTATTATCTCTGTTCAATTCATGAGCAACTGAAGCTCAGAGAGTGTGTGACTTGCCCATGGTCACACAGCAGTAGGTGGTAGATACAGAGGTAAGACTCAGATTTCATTTGCACTGCAGCTTCTCTTCATTGCTTGAGATGGAGGAACCCTGGCTTCAGCATGTTCTTTGGTTTTATATGTGGCACATTTGCAACTTCCTGAAGAAGAAAGGCCCTGAAGAGAAAGCAGGCTCAGAGGCTAAGGGTCTGGAAACCATGGGCTCACATACTACTCTTCAGGTTGTTGTTTCAGTGACAAATCAGGAAACATACACCTCACTTTTGTGCTCTGAGCCCTACATTATCATTTGGGGTAGGATCCTGCTTCTCCAGAATAGAGACTTTTATCCATTAATTGATATGTACCCAGGACTTAAATATACCTAACACACACACAAAAAGTCACTATGTTGGTCACAGTTCTCCAAAAGGACCTCCCCAACACCCCAATTGTGTGTGTGTGTGTGTGCATGTAAAAAGCTTTATTATAAAGTATTGGCTCATGGGATTATGGAGGATGAGATGTCTCAGGATGTATCTCCAAACTGGAGGCCCAGGAACACTAGCAATGTATTTGAAAGGCCTGAGAGCCAGGGAGCTGATGTCTGTTCGGGTTTAATGGCCTGATAATCAGGAGCATGAAGGGCAGGAGAATATGGTTGTCCCAATTCTGCAGTAGGCAGAGTTAACCCAACTTTCCTCCACCTTTTTGTTCTATCCAGGCCCTCAGTGGATTGGATGATATCCATCCACCTCGGGGAGGCCCATCTGCTTTACTCAGTCACTAATTCCAGTGCTGATCTCTTCTAGAAACATCTTCAGAGACACACACAAAAATAATATTTGACCAGCTATCTGGAAGGGCATCTGGATCCAGTCAAGCTGATACATAAAAGAAACCACCACAAGCACCAAATGCATTTGAGTGGATGCAGGGGGAGCAGCAAAGGAGCAAGTTCCACTTTTAAAAAAATAATCATATATATATATATATATATATATATATATATATATATATACACACACACATACACACACACACACACACACACACACACACACACATTGGGCAAATTTGGATGTGATGTGTCCCACAAAGACTCATGTATTAAAAGTTTAAAGGCAGTAGTGTTCAGAAGTGGGGCTCCTGGAAAGTGATAGGGTCATGAGGGCTTTGTTCTCATCAGTGGATTAAGCCACTAATGGATTTATAATTTGATGACACTATTGGGAAATGGTGGAAACTATAGGAGGTAGGGCCTCGTTGGAGAAAGTAGGTTTCTGAGAATGTGCCCTGGTAGGATTTAACTTGTTCCTGGTCATTCCCTCCCCATCTCTCTGCTTCTGGGTTACTATGAGCTGAGCGGGTTTTCTAAACCACACCCTTCTACCAGGATGTTTTTGCTTTGGAACCAGCTGGCCATGAACGGCAAGTTCTGAAACCATGAGACAAAATGAATCTTTCCTTTAAGTTGTTTTTCTCCAGTACTGGTTTCAGCAATGAAAAGCTAACTAACACAACAAGGTGCTAAGTACCCCGGAGTTTTAAAGATAATAATATCTAACATGCAGAGTTAAATAAGATGAGACAAGAAAGGAATAAAGAGTTCAACACAATCTCTTTAAAAATACCTATAATGGGTGGACATTGTCATCAGTATCATAGCATGTTTCTTATACTGGGAATAGGAATGTTAGACATTTCGAATATAGTGAAAATCTTGGCTGCCTAGATACTGTTGCTACATGATTCCCATGAAAAGAGTATTTTGTCACTTGATCACTTGTTCTATAGGGAATGGGCCCACGGTTCTAGCCACAGTGGCAGGTCATCTCTGGATTTCTATTTCCCAACTGTCTCTTTCATGGCTGTCACATGGGGGTTGAGTGCTTTCCTACTCCTGACCTACCAGAGCCACAGTCATTTCAAGAAACAATGATAGGGCTATTCCCTTTCCAGGTAGACAGAGCCTACCAGTGTTTTCTTCAATGAGTATTTTTAAACTAGAGATTTCTATGGCTCATTCAGAATCATTTTACCAGAAAAGGCAGCCGCAGGGAAAATGACTTAAAAGGACATGTGAAAGATGGACTCAGCCTGTCTTCGTGGTAACAGAAATATTGCTATTATTAATATTGTGCACTTAGAGAGCATTGCTTTCCAAAGAAGCTCAAAGCATTGCACATATATTATCTTATTTCTCCTTGCCATATGCAAGGGAGGTAAAAGACAGGAATATGAAATCTTCAGACCAAAAAAAAAAAAAACTATTTACTGACGTGAATTTGGGTTGCACTGAAGCTAGACCAAATCATCCCTGTCTGGTAGAAAGAGAGCTAATGAATCATATTCCCAGGAGCGCCTGACTTCTTGATGCACTTCACTGAATGCCAGGGGTTTTAAGAGCTGCCCTCAAAGTGAGACACCGGCATCCACACCTCTGGAGGTAGAAAATGTGCTCTGAGTGTCTGGGCTTCTCAATGGCATTCAGGACTCACAGCTAACCTGTGGGTACCACTTCCCCTTGGGGTTGTACAGCCTCCTGGATGCCAGGCTGAGTCCAGTGCCTATCACTTGGCATTTTGTTGATTCCAACCTTTTGACTTCTTCAAGGGTAATCCTTCTCCAAGGGTAATCATGAAATTCTGCAGGTAGAGTCGGGATTGTTCCCCATGACACAGTACCTCTCCTTCTGAAGGACACATTCAGGATTAGACAGTGAAGGATGCTCTGGATTGGGCTCTCCCATTACCTTGTAATGGATGATTCTATGCATTATCTTATACTTAGAGTTGGGCCTTAATTTAGTGTGCCACAGTCTCCGACTTAGTCTAATCCGAAGCACGTCATACTTACATTCATCTTAACTGAAGTTTGACTCAGCAGACAGCTAGCAGTGAAGGACAATAGGCCCTCATGTAGATAAGCACTATGCAGCATCTGAACTGGAGCATGATGGCAGCACCATTCCCTTCTTCTAGGTGATAGGGACATTGGGGACAAGTAGAACTACTCAAAAGACTACCTCAGCACTTTGTGGTAGAGAAAACATTAGATTGCAGGACCTGACAGACTTGGATTTTAAATCCCAGATCCATATGCATTTGTCTGTTGTGTATTCTTAGAAAGCTCCTAAATCTTTCTAAGGCTGTTTCCTCATTTATAAAAAAAAAAAAGAATCATAACCTACATTGACAGGGGCAGTTATAAGGCTGAAATGGCATGTGGCAGATTGGGGAGCTGAGTAACACTGTGAGAAGCACATACTGGCATGGTAACATTACCTCCTTGCTTTGCTTTCAGCTACAGGTAACTTCCAGGGTTTTCACTGTTTGCAGGAAATGGTGAAATTGGGTATCTCCTTGGAAAAAACAAGGAAAGAGCCAGTATTTCACAACTATTATAAAAATATTGTTATAAATGTTCTTATTATAAGAACATTTGTTCATATGACTATTCGGTCAAAGAAAGAACAAATATTTTGTAAACTTTGGGAACTGAGCTAAATACTACAGACACCATTGATGGAAAAGGACCCAATACCTGCCCTCAAGGAGCACAAGCTGTTGCTACTTTTTCTTCTAGTTGATAAAATAAAAACTCCAGGTGGGCTTAGTAGAGTTGATGAAAGAGCAGTGGAAGGAAACAGCAAATGTTTCTTTGAGTTTATGTAGCTCTGGGATTCAGCAATTCCAACCATACCAATTATAGTCTTTTCTGTCAAGGCTGACCTTTGAGAAGATTGCCTCAATTATGAAAGGTCAACATATCCTGGTTCTGGCACAAGCAAGTTCTGAGCAAGGTAATGAAATACAGCCAAATAATCCCATGGAGGCCTCTCGTTTCTGCCAACCAGCAATGACCTGAGGCTATCAGACATCTTTGGAATATAGTGGGTACATAGCTCTTAGATACAAGGTGTATGCTAGAAAATTAGCACTTACAACTTAATATAAGTTAGTTGTGTGGGCCTTTTTTATTAGCTATGCAAAATGTTTTTTCATAGCTAGTTGGTCATTACTCCTAAATGAATCAATTCCAAGGGTCATCACTTCTCCACACAAAAGTTAAAGGGGTGTTCATTAGAAGTATAGTAGGTAGCTTTTAGAGAGCTCATTCCTCCAGGTAGGAGAGAAAGTGAGCAGGACATGCTGTAGCAAGTCCATTTTCAACTTGCTGCCTTGACACTTCTGAATTCAAACTACAAAAAGAGAAATCATGTCCCTTGATGTCACTTCTCAGAGTTATAGGGATGCTTGACCTAGAGGCAGTTCCTGTTGTGAAGCTCCATTTTTGTGAATTACAAGACCCCATCTCCCCACAACCAAAGAATAGGAGACAGACCAAGTTCAATGTGTTCTTCATGATGACAAGATGAGGAACAAGTGTTCAGAGGGAAGAATGAGCTGGGTCAGACTCCTGGCCATTCTGTAAACTTGGCTTCCGACCTACAGAGCTGCTTCTCTGAACCAAATCCAGCCTGATGCTCAAACCCATTCCTCTCAGAGAGATGTCTCAAGTGTCAGCAGATAGGAAAACTGGTTTGTTTTCAGGCAAGAGGCCCCAAATCAGGCTGGGAACTAAATTTGAAGCACCTTTTCACACAGCTTCAATTTCTTCACAGGGAGGAGGCTGGAATTTCCAACTCCTGTGCCCTCAAAATTTGGTTTGTTTTTTTAGCTCTAGTTTTCAGTTAGTAGATCTTTTGATAAAGTACTATTATCAGACTTCTTTGCTCACTTTTCTCAGAATAATGCTGATAAAAGGACACTTTCAGAGGTTAGACTTTTCCTTTGGTGTTGGAAAATCTTCAAGTTTATAAACTTGGACTTTACAGAAAATAGAAAAGTGATAGTCAGCTCTGAGTCACAGGTCTAAGGATGGGTTGAAATATCTGTAATTATGTGCAAGTAATTTGGATATGTACATTTTATATGGGAGAAAGAGATAATATCCTTATCAGATTCTCAAAGTGGTCTATGACCTAGAAGATGCGAAAAACCAACAATCTAGACAGTTTCCTTACCTCTGGTAGCTGGTTGGTGACCAGCAATTAAAGTTCGGTTGTAAATACAGACATAAGCGATAGGCAAGGTCTGTCAGTAGTAAGAGAAGATGATTCTCAGACCTTTATAAAGTATGGACAATACATTCAAAGGCCTGGAGCAGGCTCAGGTGGAAATTCTGGCTTTACCATAGACTTATCCCATTGATCTGTGATGAATTTCTTAGGGAGAAACTGGAAACAGCTCCCTTTGGTCACATGTTAGTGGTCATTTCAAATACTTGTTATGGCCAGTAAAGTCAAGTCTTGTCAATTTGAATAGTGTTGTATCCTGAGAAGTTGAAGTTTTATTTTCATGGTATCAGAGAAATACAGCTACTGTTACTCCATAATGTGTGTAAATAGTAATGAAAACAGAAAAGCAGAAAGCAAATTGGGGAAATACCAGAACCCAAATCATTCAACAACAGGCTTCAGAGGAAAGGAAAGGGAAGGGAAGGAAAAGAAAGGACTGGATTTACATCTTTCCTAAGTAATAAACTCAGAGGTTAGAAAATATATTTATAAAATAATATTTGAATGCTATAAAAAAGAGACAAAGAATAAGAAAAATAAAAGGCTTCTTTAATTAAAACACAATTACCAAAAGTGAAAAAACATCAATAAATTAATTGAAGTCTAAAATATTTCTCAGAAAAGAGAAAGAAAAAAATCAGGAATGGGAGAAGATGCAAGGAATGTTAATTTATATGGGAAAAGGAGACACTCAGAGAGGGCATATCAAATTGATAAGCTCTTTTATAAAGAATGAGTTGAGAGGAAAAAGGAAAGGTAAATAAATAATCAATAAAAAAATAAATTTTCCCAGGGATAAAATACTGGCTTCTTCCAATAGAAAAGATACACAAGTGACTTGGAACAATGGAATTTATAATACCAAGAATGAAGAGATGAGCCATAAACTTTCCAAAAATTAATTTTTAATTTTTTTTAAAAATCTACAAATGGAAATGATTATGATTAGTATGCTCACTTTGTATCACTATGATAAAATACCTGAGAAAATCAATTTGACAAGGGAAAGGTTTATTTGGGCTCACATTTTAAGAGGCTTCTGTCCATGATGACTTGACTCTGTTGTTTCTGGGTCTGTGGCATAGCAGAGCATCATGGTGGAGAGTGTGTGCCAGAGCAAAGCTGCTCACATCATAGTGGCTGGGAATTTAAAAGAGAGAGGTGGGGGGGAGGAGAGGAAAAGAGAGAGGGGGAGAAAGAGAAAGCAAAAGAGAAAGAAATAAGAGGGGGCTGGGAACAAAACATTGTCCCTAAGGGCATGCCCTTAAGGGCATATTTCCTCTCAACAAGCCCCACCCCCTAAGTTTCCACTACCTCCCAACAGCACATTAAATAAATCCATCAACGGATTAATACATTCTGGGGTCAGAGCCTTCATGATCCAATCATCTTCCAAAGGCCTCAACTATGAACACCTTGGCTTTGGAGAGCAAGCCTTCAACATATGAGTTTTCAGGGGACATTTCAGATCCAAACTATAATACTTGGCATCAGTCTTCTCAAAAAGCATCATTGGATGCTAGAGGACAATGAAGCAAGGAACTTCAAAGTTTTGAGACAAAATTATGTTCAACCTAAAATGTTATGCCTATTCCAATGGCAGTTCAGGCTAGCAATACCTAGAAAATGCACATCTCATTTATGATAAGTTTGAAGTATCAGAATGAGAAAAGAGGAGAGGGAAAGATGGCTAGCAGCAAACAGGAAGTTTCAAAAATAGGCAGTCTGTGTCCCTGTGGCTGCTGGCCCTGAGCACTGGACATCCCACAAACCATTACATTGGGGTCCATGAACTCTCATAACTCATACCACTGCCACTAACATCACCATCCAGCGTTAACCCTCCATGGTCCCCATCTTTTGGTGCCATCAGTTCTCAATTCAAAGCCAGAGCAGAGAAATCTGATGGGCAAATCCTAGATAACTTCCTAATGGCTTAGATGCAAAGGAGATTATTCAAGTGGATTGAAGCCATTTGGGGCTTCCAGTAGAAGAACCTGGGCTTTGACTCTGAAAGACTCATCCAGTGGAAAAGTTTCCATACTGAGAGTTTAGATTCAGGGTAGAAAAATTTCCAAATGTCTTTCAACATAACTTGGACATGCTTGGTGGTATCTTAAATGCAAAAATGCAAACTTAAATTAAAAAATCAGAAACTCCAAGAAAAACATACAAAAGAGAAATATAATGGGTCCGACTATGAAGCAACACAGAATGCCACTTGATTTTATGATATCGTTTGAGTAAAATGGAGCAAATGCTTTTAGCTTTGCTGTTAAAAATCTTCCTATCAGTAGCTCAGGATCATAAGGTGAGACCTGAAAAAGAGGAAATATAATCCTAGCATGCTTTTCAATTCAGCTATGAACAAAATTTACATAGTCATAATAATGTAAACAGGTTTTTGCTGTTGTTTCTAATGTTCGTTATCAATTTGTTAACGAAGTGGTGGCAGGACAGAGACAGAATGTAAGCATAAACAACCATCGACAATGCCAATGTGTAGGTAAGAGGATGATGTCAAGACTGGAGAAAGAATGTGTCAAGGAACACATTGAGTTTTGATGGGACAAGAAATAAAATAGCATTTGAAGTTACAAAGGGAAATGCTAAAAATATGTTCTAATTTCACTACCAAATGCTGGGAGACGAAGAGGAGAAGAAGCAGCATACGTGAGGCATGTCTTCATCTTTTATACTTGGAAGTTAATAGAAAGATTTCTAAATTTAACAGTTCAAGACATGGTACCACAAGCCTATCCCCAGAGCTGTGGTGATAATCCTAGACCAACTGAAACTGACAAGAGTTGAGATCGCTGGTTGGCAGTGGATTAGAATAAAGAGGAGAAATACTGAAAGCCTTGCTTTTTAACCACGTCTTGAATTATTAGCACGTGCATTTATAATCTGCCCTCTATATCTGTGGTTTGTGCATCCACAGATTCAACTAGCTACAGAGGGAAAATATTTGAAAAAAAATTGTGTATGCATTGAACATATACAGACCTTTTTTTTTCTCAGTCATGAATTCATAAACAATGCAGTATAATAAGTATTCACATATCTTTTTAATTACAATGGTTATTATAAGTAATCTAGATATGAATTAAAGCATACAAGAAGATGAGTATTAGTTATGAACTTGTACATTCATGTTGGTATGGGAGGAGAACTCTGGAACCAATATACTATGGATACCAATGGATAACTGTATAACTTTGATACAGATTAAATTAAAAGTTAATAAATAAGTATCTTCAATTGAAAAATAATGCCAATATCACTTCCTTCCTTCTTTTTTTCATGAGAAGAAATAAATTTGTGATATTTAAAAACAGACTAGATACCCACTTGAATCAAAGTGTCGAATATGATATGTCAAGAAATTTGTAATGTTTTGAACAACCCACAATAAAAAATTAAAAAAATAAAAAAATAAAAACAGACTAGAAATCAAGATTATTTAAAGATAATTTTATAATATTTTTCTTCTATATTTTTGTCACACATGCAATTAATGAATAATGATTTAACTTTTGTTCCAATAAAGATGTTTTAAATTATTTCAAACATGTACTCTATGTGTGCTCAATATGAAACGAAACATACACTTTCAAATTTCTTTTGGAAGTCTTGATTTGTAAGAAGTTGCTTCTTGGTTTTGTTTTGTATTTTGGTGGTGTTATTTCCTGAATTGCGATTTTATAAGATATCAGCAAAGATTTGCAGTAGAAAAACCATATTTTCAAACTAAGCACCTTTTACTTTGACAGAAGTTGTTAAGTTCTATAATTAATTCTTGTCCGTAGATCAATGGATTGCCTAAATGGCAGATCATCCTTGACAAGATGGAGCAAATACAATCATTAGTGAAATCCTAACAATGCAGAACAATTGCCTGTGAATTTAGGTCATTTTGTCTGACTCAAAACACTTTTCCTCTCTACTATTTCATACTTGACTAGTCCCTACTGTGTGCTTGATATGCTTTCTAATTTCTTGTGGGCAATTTGGAATCTTCATTTTGGAACATACATTTATTTAAGAGATATGAATGTGCAGACTATGGCTAGCATAGTTAACCTGAGGATTTAACATAGTGCCAGAAACACACAATATAACTATCTAAAATTTTTGAATACTACTTGTGGCTAGAATATGGGTTAGGAGGCAGAAACTGTGGGAAGGAAGAGAGATTTGCTAAAATAGCAGGGGAGTAGAGCAGCATTATGTTTGCAGAAGGCAAAGGAGTCTGGACCCAGGGCAGTAATCACTGAAGAATTTGAGGAAGTATAAAGCAGAGAAGGACCAGGTGATCTGTTGGGGCAACATTACAACAGGAACTTCAGATTTGACGGGTGATACAGTAGATGTGCACAGGGGACCTCCTTATGCATATATGTGGCACCTGCCTTTTTAATCATCAGAGGTCTTCTTTGGACTGTTATCTGATTGGGTCCTGGTATTGCTTCCTTCTCCCCATGGAACATTCTTTGTGACTAGAAAGACACAGCAGGCTTAGACATATATGATTTCTTGGGAAGTTAGTAGATTTGTTACATTTTTATTGACTCTTCTTTATATTCAACAGCATGAGAGATTTAGAAAAGCTTTGAGATATGCCTGGGCAGGAATTTTCTCTTTTTGCCAACTAGAAAGCACAAAGTGATCCAGTGTGTATAACTTCCTGCAAGACTCATGCTTGTTAGTAACATGCTTTCTAGCATTCCCAATTTACCAAATGCTTCCTGTTTACTTCAATGTTAAGTTCAGAATTCTTAACTATTTTATAATTCTTTGAGAGGAAGCTCTGAAGACAAATACAAATTTGATGAATAGTCCCAGTGCCTCTAGGTTTGGTTCTGAGGCACTTAGATGAGCACACATTCCCCTGGTTATTAGTTACACAGGCAGTCCTACTCAGAACCAATCAGGTTAACTTTACACACTTGCTCCTGATCGTGGCTTTGGGCCTTAGAGAAATCTCCCAATATTCTCCCAGATCTTGTCTGAAACCTGGGACTAGGCAGACCTCTTCGTTCTTATTGTTAACACAGGAGAGATCCAGATGTTCCTCATTCTCATCTGTGAGGAAGGTCGTGAGGCTATCAGTTACTGCTCTCCAAACCATTGACCTCCACCCTACCTTGGTCCTTTTGGATCATATTATTCACAAGTTGGTAAGAACAGAGCTCTCAGACTTTATAAATGGAATCTTTGACGTTTCTCTCCACTGTGCCTTCGTCTGTCTTCTGCTAAATAAAATATTTTCATCTTTCCAAATGCTGAAGCCAGAAAACTGTGAGCAATCTTTATTTTTTTAATCACTCATTCTGTACAATCTATTTCAGGTTCTATAGATTTTTGGTCCATCCCCTGTCTACATCTCTATTTCCTCAAGGCTAAGCCATGTACCTTTCTTTTCCTGAACAATAGCTTTGCAGGTTTACCTCCTCCTATCTTGGACAGTTGCAGTCAATTCTGCATATGACTGTTGGAATTTTTAAAACAACAACACAGATGTCACCATGTCACTGTTGAACTTAAAATCAGTCAGTACACTTAAAATACAAATCTCTCAACATGACTTAGAGGACTCGGTCATCTGGTTCTTGCCTGTCTCCAACCTCATCCTGACCCATGCTTCTTTCAACCCCAACAATTCAATTGCCTTGACTTTTTTTTCCCCACTTAATTAAATGTAGCTAAGCTCTTTGTCACCTTGAGACTTTCATACAACTGAAAAGTTCTTCCTCCCAAGTCTTCACCTGGAGGACCCACTCCCATATTCCCTATCTTCCCTTCATCACCACTTCATTGAAGATGCTTGCTGTGACTTTCAAGGTAAACTAAAGTCTCTTGAGTCATAGAATTTATCACAACTTGAACTTGTATGCTATCATACATTTGTTACAAATGTGTGTATTTGTTGAACATCTGTCTCTCTAGCCAAGTATGAGTTACATATGGGAGGGAACTTCATCTCATTCGTTTTACTCTTTCCAATATTTAGCACAGTACCTAATGTGTGGTAGCTACAAAATAACTGCTAACTATTTGAATGAATGAAGTTTGGCATATGGAGGGTCAGTTTCTACATCACTATAGTCCTTGGCTATGGGGTTCTGAGTTCTGAGTACTCAAGTGAGAACTCATAAAAATTTTGAAGTTCGTTGAACATCAGTGAGAACAGGGCAAACACACAGTGTGAAAGAAATGGGAGCCACTGGGACTGGGGGAAGGTAGAAGTAGGAAGGGATAAAGCAGAAACAAGGCTAAATGTGTATTTGGTATATCTGTAAATAGCTCCTCACCCATAGATTCAGTGTTATCCTATAAAAATATAGTGTGATCCACAGTATTATTTTCAGTTCTCTAGTAGCTATGTTATAAAACATAAAAAATATACAGTTAATTTTAATAAAATATTTTTATTTATCAAATATGTCCAAAATATTATTATTTCAACAATAATTCTGTAAAAATTAATGAGATATTTTACATTTTTCTTACAAGTGTTCAAATCTGCTATGTTGCACATTCAGCACAACTCAGTTCAGACCCAATGTATTTCAATGACTCACTAATCACATATGGCTGGCTAATGACTACCATATTGCACAGAGAAGCCTTGTAGGTTCCTGTATTAGTCTGCTGGGGTGCTATAACAACGTACCACAGACTGGGTGAAATAAACCACAGATATTTATTTCTGGAAGTTGGGGAAGTACAAGATCAGGGTGCCTGTGTGGTTAAGTTTTTGGTAAGGGCTCTCTTGAAGAGGGCTGCCTTCTAGCTCTGTCCTCACAGTGGGAGAGTTGGGAGAGCACATTCTGCTACCTTCTTTTTATCAAGACACTACATTCTTCATAAGGTCTCACCCTCATAATTTCATCTAAACCTAATTGACTCTCAAAGTGTTCATCTCTGAATACCATCAAATTTGGGGTTGGGATTCAACATATGAACTTTAGAGGCTCTCAAACATTCAGTCCATAATAGTTCTTGGAGGTTTGTTGGTGCCAGCCATGAACTTGTCCTCATTTTCTTATAATGGGGTATTATCAATCATATAGGACAGATTCCTCAGGTGGCACACTACTAGTGGCTTTAATTTCACTCAGGACTGAGTGGGCAAAGTTGACATATAAAAGAGAAAGCTTTTGTATAGCTACAGAATACAGAACTAGAATGGAATTTCAAGGAGGCAGATTAAACTCCAAACTGCAAACAATGAGATGCCCTGTTTTGTATTTCTTGTCATGAGAAGAGCCAAGTAGAGGCTGATGCCCAGTTGGACCAGAATTCAATAATTCAATGAAGACTACTATCAGATGGTCTTTCCAGTTCCTTTGAATCAGGAGACTCTGTAATTGAATTAATCTTGAAAAATGTTTCCAACAAACATAGTCTTTTTTTTTTTTTTTTTGGCTTCCATTTAGAAAGCATTAAAAAATGCTTTAGAAGGCATTTTATTTTCCTTGCTAACAGATTTTTTTTTAACTATAACTACACACACAAAGAAAATTAGAGAATTTAAATAACTATTCATGTCATTTTAGAGAAAAAATAATAAACAAATTTGAGAAGTATAGGAAGAAGAAAAAAAATCTCTTTTGTCCTTTGTTTCTTGAAATCAGTTTGTTGGTGTGAACTCGGTCTATATGAATTGCTGCCCTGCATAGGTGTGGACTCACATGTCAGTCTGCATGTCAGACTCACCTATAGTCTTATTTCACTGCCCAATGTCTGTTAGTGATAACACCTCATTGTTTAAATGAAATTCTAACAACGCAATTGTGTACAAAATTAGATAACATTTAAAACAGACAGATTTTCTGCACTAGAGAACTCAGTAGGCCTAGGAAATGCTGGGTTAGAGAAGTCCCTTTTCCCACCTCCTTAGGTCCACACATCATGCTTCCTGCTTGTTGCCAGGAATGCCCTTGATGAGGTCTAGTCCTGTTTGGTGCTGTCTGTCACCTCCTTAGTGCCAGAAGACAGAACTCAGCTCGGCCAGGCAGCATGGGATTCTTCCTGCCTTAAACCAGGGCTGGAAAATATTAATGTTTTTGGAAAATGGAAGAAAGTATAGAAGCAAAGTTGAGAACATGGAAAAGGGTGAAATAATATATTTTTCAATAATAAACATTCATTTTTACTTGCTTTGTTAAAAAGAGAAGTTAAGCCGGGGTCTGGTGGTGCACGCCTGTAATACCAGTAGCTCAGGAGGCTGAGACAGGAGGATCATGAGTTCAAAACCAGCCTCATCAAAATTGAGGTGTTAAGCAACTCAGTGAGACCCTGTATCTAAATAAAATACAAAATATGGCTGGGGATGTGGCTCAGTGGTCAAGTGCCCCAGTATCAAAAAAAGGGGGGGGAATGGGAGGGTGGAGAGAGTTAAGGCTATTGCTATAAATATGCAAATTTTCTTTATTTTTGATATGATTATTTTTGAGGGTGAGTGCTTTCTGTTATTTGTGGATAGACTGTTACTCTCTCAACTCAGATCCATTTTCCATTTGCTCACATCCTAGGCACTTTCTGTCCTTTCAGTTACAGAATAGGACAAGTTAAAAGACTAAGACCAAGTTCAAAGCCTTTGGTTCTAAAGCCAAAGAGTAATTTAAACCATGGAACTATCCACAGGGCAATAAATGACATCCTTATCCTATTTAGAAATGATTTAACTTAGATAAAAATGGAGCATTCTTTTTTTTAACCTTATCATTTAATTCACTAATTCAATCATTCATTTAATAAACATTATTTCTGATCTTCCATACTACGCCAACCACAGTATAAAGACAGTAAAACTCATTCCATATCTTTATGTAGTTCATAAAGAAGTAGCAGGCACATTCGTCAAAATGCTGACTTCATTATAAGATGACAAATTAGGTAGTGGACAAGTGTGCACAGTGTCCTATGGTGGGCATGCTGGGGAGAGTGACAGGTTCTGCCTGCCTCCCAGAGGAGATGGGATTTGAGCCAGGCCCTCAGAAATGCTGGGCACTTATGGCACTTGGCAGGGAGTAGGGGGTTGCAGCCCAGGCAGAGGGAACAAAGCAGGAAAGCACAGGGCATATGTAGCAAGTGACAGGTGGTGTGAAGTGACTGGGCAGTAGGAGTGGGGGCTGCAAAAGCCAAAAGTGGGCAGGTTGTGAAGAGCAAAAGGACGGGTTCTGCCCTGGGAACTTTTCTATTCTTCCCTTGACCTTCAGATTATATATGTATGATAGATATATGTCATATATCTCTCTCTATATATATAAGTATATAGAGATAAGTATACTTATATATAAAGAGAGAGAGATACACACACCTGTGTGTATATATATGTATATATAAAATTTTAGGTCTAAATATATGTACGATTTTAGGTATAAATATAAATATATACTACTTTTTAGGTCTAAATATGGAGACTACAACGTTTTCTAGAATATTGGATTGGAAAATACAAGAAACCATAACAACAGCAGTGATGGTTCTTCCTCCTCCTGCTCCTATTCCTCTTCCTTCTGCTGTAAAATAGTAAGAGTGCATCTTGTTGTTATGATTTTGCAAACAATAGTGCATAGAATGTCAGAACATGGGGAAATTTGGGTGCCACTCTGTACTAGTTTTCTATTCAAAAACAAGATTCAGTTATCTCATAGATATAGAATGTTAATGAGCCTCAGCTCCCTGCCTGCTGTGAGCCATCCCTGGACTGGATCTGTGGTGGAGAACTCTGGAGATGGCTGGGTAGAATGTCTGAATTCAAGTGACCTCAAAGCCCTATTGTGACGAAATTGTCCTTACCATGAATGGGGATGTTCACTCTCTGGCCTGTGACCATAGAAAGAAGGAGCTGGCACACCAACCCTAGAAGGTTATGCAGTCTTTGTTAACTAGCATGGCCATGGGCTTGTTTTCTCTTGAACTGAGCCTGTGGATCCTATGAGAAAGCAAGGAAATTCAAAATAAGCTCTGCACCAAACAGTTGTGATATCCAAAGAGCTACCTCAATGGAAAACACCTGATTAATCCTGTTAACTCTGGAGAGCCAGTACTTGGATCCTAAGATCCAAGGCTGTGTTAGTGTGCCTGGCAGGCTAGACTAATCAAGTGGCCAAGTTATTCTATGCATACAGAAGCAGCCTGAATCCCCACAATAAATAGTTTCTTAGCCTGATGTTGATAAAGCACTGCTTGTACATGGGGTTAATTCTAAGTCTTTGCTGCTATTAAGCACCCTGTTCCTCCTGCCTCCAGAGGTCCAAGGCAGCAGGTATCTAACCTTGCAAACTCATGACCGCAAACATTTTTTCTGAGCTCACATAAGCCCATCCCAGACACACTGTCATGGATTTCAGAAAGGGATGTAAAAGATCAATGAATTGAATTTTGGCAAACCTAAGCTTCTTATACTTTAACTATTTTCTCCAAAATCTGTCTCAGCTTCCCTCATTCGTTTATGACAAGTCTTCATCTATGATCAGCTTTCCATTATCTCCTACCCTTGCCCATCACTCAATCAAGTTTGTAACTATTTGTCCAGTTCGTTCTTTCTTAAAAAGTCAACCTCTTTTCTCTTACCTAAATCCTTATCTTTCTAGCTCTCTGACTCTGGCTTATTTTCCATATTATCTGTGATTCCCAAATAATCTCTGGAAAACAGCAATATCCTCTCTTTTATTTGCATTTTAATAAATATTTATTGAATGCAGATCTTATGTCAATATTATGTGCTTTGAAGAACATAAAGATAACCCGGGGTACTATCCTCAAAGAGCTTCCAATTTAAAGAAGAAACTAGTCAGGTAGACAAGTATATCAACAAGGCATGGTAAAATCATGCCAAGACAAGGTTGAAACCCTATGCTTTTGGAACCCTAAAGAAAATGGGAGAGACAATGACTGCAGAGCTGAGAGAGACCACAAAAGGGGTTGCAGTTAAACTGAGCCTTGGTATGACTGATTTTTTAAAAATTTCTCATTGTTTTCAGCCCTTGTATCTTATATGGAGACATTTAATTATACACAATATAGGAGTCCTTTAAATCATACGATTTGTTTCAGGTCCAATTTTATCAACTGTGATAAGTCTGATACCTCAAAAAGAGTGAACTCCTTTAAAGCAAGCCCTGTCCTCTTTTATTCTCGTATTCCATCAGTATGCAGCTAGTGGTGGACTAATATAATAGCCAAGGTGATGCTCTGGAAACCTGACTCCTCTTTAAAGCTGCTATACCCCTGAAGTCTGCCTAATGTCACCAAGGACTCTCTTTAGAGGTCTCTTTGCAGACAGTGAGGTCTTGGAACCTAAATTTAGATACAAAGTAATCTGATGTTTGTGGCCACTTATCAACCTCTTCCAGCACACAGCTAACCCTGGCATGTGATCTAGCTTGATCAACAGGGAGGAGCCTTCACACCAAGGGGACGAGGCCCATGCAAGCCTCTCATTTTCCTTTGTTCCATGAACTTGGTATTCAAATGATGCTTGTTCTGTTCCATGGTAAAGGGGTTCATGGCCTCAAGACACTTGAGCCTCCAGACAGATGATTGTTCCAGGAGTTGCAATATGCTTGCTGGAATTGCTGGGAAAGGTGGGTTAACCATTCATGGGCAATCTGAAATCTGAGTGACTTCACATTCGGGTAACAGGCCACCTTAGTCTCTTTCTGGATTCAGTGTCCTTCTCGAGTGGCTCCATGCACCTGTCCCCTCCTTCAACCTTTAGAAGTCAGAATCTTTGTTTATCAAACATGAGCATCTGCCAATGTCATATGTCTCCCTGCCTCGCACCATCGGACAGAAGGGAGGGCTGGCCTTGGTGGTCTCCGTGTTGCACTGCTTTTGAGTTTTCAGCTATCACTGTCATGCAGCAATGCCCTTTGGATCAGGAAAGCCTCACCATCTAAGGACTTGATTTTCTGGCCTGCTAGCTTGTGGTTCAAGGATGTTAGTTTCCCAAGCATGGCAATCCGTAGTTTTAGGAAATGCTGATACAACTGTAGCAATTTCTCCCTATTTGTTTCTGACAAGAATTCTCTTCAAAATTGAGTTGGCTTCTTTTCTTTTGTTCGAAAATGCTGGTAAACATAATTAGCCTCATTAACCTCAGTTTCTGTTTCATAACCGAAAATTAGCCTACAAACACTGGTTTGCTGGAAAGCACAGTTGTAATTAGTCTTTAACTGACTGATATAAAAAATCTGCCTCTTTTTTTTAATTTCTTTGACATCTCAGTGCATATGAAAACATGTCTGAACTCTCCTACATTGGCACTGGGGACGGAAGTAAAAATAAATCAGGGATTTAAATCAAGGCTCTCAAGCTGAGACATGAAAACTGATATTCTTGTACTTGGAAATTGGAGAGGGGGAAGCATTTGCTGGGGGAGGTGATGATAAGAAAGTAGATACTACGATGCTATGGAGTCTGTTCTCAACAGCCCTTCAAACATGTGTAAAGAAACTTGCTGGTGACACTGATGAATTTGTCATCTACAGGCAAAGTCAAATTATTATTTGCAAAAAAAAAAAAAAAAGATTGGGTTAAAAGTACTGGTTTCCTTGCCACAGGTGAAAAATCACTATCTCAGCCCTTAAAATCTATATCATTGGCTAGCTTTAACAGCAATGCCTTTTTTTTTTTTTTTTTTTTGTGGGCAAGATAAGAAAGTCGCAGTTTGTGAACAATCTTGACACTTGCTCTTTTCCCAGGCTAGCACTTACCGTCCTTGTGATCATCTGGGATTGGGAATCTGGGTACAAAATTGTACGGCCATCATCCTTCCAGTGCCTGGTGATCTAAAGAAAGTGTCCAGTGTAGAAAATTGAGGGTGTTCCATTCTTTTTACTCAATAATGTGTTAAGACAAAGGAAAAGTAATTAGAGGTAGCTCAACCAAGTTTTCAGGTCTGAGTTCAAGAGTGTGGCCAGAGGAGCCAGGCCATGATGTGTGTTTACTTTTTGGAGAACATCAATCTGAATTAGACAATGAATACCTGCCTGTTCAGGCTGCTCTAACAGATGCCATAGACTGGGTGGTTTATAAGCAACAGAAACTCATTTCTTTCCATGATGAAGACTAGAAAGTCCAAGATTGAGACAGACTCAGTGGCTGGAGAGGACCTGCTTCTGAGTTCATCAATGGCCACCTTCTTGCTCAGCTTCTGTAGTGGAAAGGGTAAGGCAAATAGACTTGTGGCAAACTTCTTTTCCCCTATTGTCCTCAGTTTGTAAGACTCATCTACCTGACACTCTTTGGGGGGATACTAGGCAAAGTCATGATCTCTAGGCTGAGCAAATGTTAGATTCCTTTACACAACAAAGTGCCTTTCTTTGCCTCGTTCCCCCCACCCTGTGCCCACACTGCTTTTTTCTCTTCGATCCAACTGAAAGTTCCTAATTTCCAGGGTGTTTCTCTGTAGACTTAGATGATGCCCCTTGGCATGCATATGCTCAAAGACTCTGAAGTGTTTCCCTGTCAGTGTAGACTCTGGTTGGAGGGCAGTGAGATGGAGTCGAGTTGTTCTGTCTCGGTGCTCAAACTGCAAATGAGAAATCTTATAATTCAAATTGAAGTTCTCCCGTGTCACTCCCTGTATCTCATATCAAGTCCTATAATAGAGAAATAAAATAGTCACTGAGTCAGGAAATAATCCAGGGCAGTAAAGTAGCTTTTATTAGTCACCTAAAGGCATCAGATGCAAATAAAGTAATGAGAGAGGAAATTAATATTATTTTCTCTGTGGCTCATTGGGAAGAATGGTGTGTGACACTGGACTGAGTGGTGATATTTTTGCAACATTGTTCTTATTCTCTTCAGCATTGTTTATGCAGGAGGCTCTGTCTATGCAATAACCAGTTGGAAATAGTCATGTGGTTCGGCAACTGGATCTAACTAATTGGAGTCCCTGATGTAAGTGCCTGCATTGAGAACTCTTTCAAGAATTCCCAGGAATGTTCCATTTAAATGCACTATATTCCAAAGAACGACACTGAGCCTCTGACTAGCAGAAACATGTTTTTGTTTGGCAATTCCCCACCCTATTCCACCTTCTCTGGCCTCAGAGTCATATGCTTTCTCCATTTTATTTTCTGCTCACTTCACGGAAGCATCACACATCCTTCGGAAAGAGGAAAGACCCTGGGGGTGGTTATTTTGACAAGATATTCAGGGATAGGAACCTCTCTCTTCCCCTGACATTCATTTATTGCATGTTTCTTTTGGGTAATTAAACACAGAAAGGTCACCTAGCATCCTGGCAATAACAGGAAATAGGAGGGGGGAACATAAAGTAAAAGCAAACAATCAATATGAGGAAGTCGACACTGTTTTTGTTTTTATTTCGGTTTCTCTGGAAAGGGATTAGTTATTTATTGATTATTCATATGCCACCTACTTCCCCAAAGATCTTTGAGGCAGTCCAATTTGAAAGCACCTCACAAACACCTGCGTGTTACTAAATTTAATTTCTTGGCAAAACAACAACAAAAAATCTAATTTGAGGGCTTCTAAGTTTCAGTGAAATAAAAAATTTGTCTCACCTAAAACATCTGTATTCACTTGTTCCCATTTTATTCCGCCACCCAGCCATGTTATCTTGAAAGCAGCCTCTGCTTTTTTGCCCTGCTCAAATGCTCATGCTAAAACAAGGACATATAAGAGTTGATTCTTTCCTTTTTGCACCTCCTTGGCCCAGTTCCATAAGGAGTGCAATCTGTATTTCCATAACTCCAACTTTTAAAGGACTCTGTGTTAGAATGAACCTGTTTTTAATAGGACAACTTATTTAGAAGATGACCATGCCGCCCTCTGGATCAGTTTTTGGAGTTGATATCTTGATAGCAGTCATATGGAAATTCTGGGCTTTTTTTGTTGAACTAGGTTGTTGCTGTGCTATGAACACATCTTAAACTTATCTCTCCATGGTATTTTTCATGCTATTCCTTAGTTTGAAAACTCTCCCTGTTGAACAGACACTTCTCAGAGGAGGACATACAATCAATCAACAAGTACATGAAAAAATGCTCACCATCTCTAGCAGTCAGAGAAATGCAAATCAAAACCACCCTAAGATACCATCTCACTCCAGTAAGATTGGCAGCCATTATGAAGTCAAACAACAACAAGTGCTGGCGAGGATGTGGGGAAAAGGGTACTCTTGTACATTGCTGGTGGGACTGCAAACTGGTGCGGCCAATTTGGAAAGCAGTATGGAGATTCCTGGGAAAGCTGGGAATGGAACCACCATTTGACCCAGCTATTGCCCTTCTCGGACTATTCCCTGAAGACCTTAAAAGAGCGCACTACAGGGATACTGCTACATCGATGTTCATAGCAGCACAATTCACAATTGCTAGACTGTGGAACCAACCCAGATGCCCTTCAATAGATGAATGGATAAAAAAAACGTGGCATTTATACACCATGGAGTATTACGCAGCACTAAAAAATGACAAAATCATGGAATTTGCAGGGAAATGGATGGCACTAGAGCAGATTATGCTTAGTGAAGCTAGCCATTCTCTAAAAAACAAATACCAAATGTCTTCTTTGATATAATGAGAGCAACTAAGAACAGAGCAGGGAGGAAGAGCAGGAAGAAAAGATTAACATTAAACAGATACATGAGGTGGGAGGGAAAGGGAGAGAAAAGGGAAATTGCATGGTAATGGAGGGAGACCCTCATTGTTATACAAAATTACATATAAGAGGTTGTGAGGGGAATGGGAAAATAAACCAGGAGAGAAATGAATTACAGTAGATGGGGTAGAGAGAGAAGATGGGAGGGGAGGGGAGGGGGGATAGTAGAGGATAGGAAAGGTAGCAGAATACAACAGTTACTAATAGGGCATTATGTAAAAATGTGGATGTGTAACCGATGTGATTCTGCAATCTGTATTTGGGGTAAAAATGGGAGTTCATAACCAACTTGAATCTAATGTATGAAATATGATATGTCAAGAGCTTTGTAATGTTTTGAACAACCAATAAAAAAAAATAAAAAATAAGTAAATAAACTGCCTTGTACAATCTTCTTCATTCTCCATGGCATTGTTGAAAAACTACTGCTCCATGAAGCCAACTGTCACAATCAAGGCACATTGCAAGTAGCCAAACTCTAATAGCACGCAGCATAAACATTTATTTTCCCTCACAGATCTAGACGTCAGCCTCGAGGTTCTGATCTCAATCGGCTTTATCCAGGCATCTGCAAACAGCTACGTGCTGATCTTGGCCAGGTTCTCTCACACAAGAAGGGTTTGGCTGGCTGTGAGGGACCTAGGATGGCCTTAGAACAACTGTGCTTTCCCCATGCACTCTCTCATCGTCTGGCACTTTAACTTGAACTTGGTCATGGTGGTGACAGATCTGTGAGAGCAAGAGGAAATGGCAAGGCCCCTTGAGCTTAGGCTCAGAGATGGTACACAAGGTCACCTCAGTTTCAAAGATTGAGGGCTAGACTCTACTGGTCAATGAAAGGACCAAGATCATACCACAGTGGGGGTGGATGGGAAGACCAAAGAACTGGGGAAAGTTTTGCAATCAATCTCCCACCAATTTTCTAATTCCTTGGTTTGAAGTAGTGCTTGATTGTATGTTTACTTTTTTGAAAGCAATTTTAAAAGGGATATTATTTGTATGCTTGCTTTATCTCCTTCATGACTCCCTCAGAGTCACAGTCTCTGCTTCATTAATTGTTTGGGCTTCAGATTGCTCGATCAGCTAAGCATTAGACATATTTCAGAATAGAAACATTCCAAAAATCAAGACAAGTTAGAAAACATAAGCACACAGAATTTTAAGTGAGGAATAACTTCAAAAAGTGTATTTGTTCTATCACACTGACTTGCAGCAAGCCTCCCTAAATGGAAGGCCAACAAGGAAATCACCTCAAAGTGTGGAGAAGGCCTCCCTAATCAATGCCCATTGTGAAGTATGCACCACCATGCACCCTGACACTCCAGTGTCAATTTCCTAATTCCTTATTACAGAACAGCCAGTTTTCCATCTTTATCTTAGCCTTCACTTCTGCTTTCCTCCTCTCATTGTGATTCAACTTCACACTTTGTTGATGATAATAATGTCTGCTTAGTGTTCAAAGTTTGGAATAGTGCCGAGGACTGAGATAAGTTCTTTGCACACAGTGGGCACTCAATAACTGCTCATTGAATACCTAGATGTAGAAAGGGATTGCTTTCACCCTAGGGTCTTGTGATCTATTTGAATCAAGGATTTTCCAGGAGATCTGTCATATGTTGCTGTGGGAAATTTTGGTTTCTCTGATGTCCCTTCTTGGTCTTTCTTCCATCCTGTAGCTCCCAAGAGAGTCAATTCATCTCAGACCTTCAGGGCATACCAAGCCCCCTCCACTTGACAACCTCCATCCAGTCTTTTGTCCAGAACTGTATTTCAGGAGGAGAAAGCCAGTCCACTGTAGGGGTGAACAGCACTCTGAAAGAGAAAGGGAGGATTGACTTCTGTATTGATTCATTCGTGTTGAGAACTCTCCACTCTGCAGAATGGAATTCAATTAATATTTCAGGTTTTTAATGAAACTTGTTCTCACCATGACTTTTCCTGTCACTATTTATTTGAGTCCTTGATTTGTAGAACTCAGTATCAAAGAAGGTCTTGGATAATTATTACATGCCCCCCTCATTCTTCTGATTTGGTTTAATTCCCTAGTCAAATCACTGAGAAAGAAGAGCATGATTTTCTTTTACTGGGAAAATAGTTTTAAAAGAAAGTCATAGGTAGCCTATAATTCTGTGCCCTCTATTGTTAGTCACAGTTTAGTATGTTTTTAACCTCGGTTTACAACACAATATATCTTTCAGATTCCCCCTGAATGATTTTCTTTGAATCAGCTCCTTATTGTGATGTTGCTATGGCTTTGTGGCTTCAGGACAACCTAATGTCTAATTCCTTCTGGCTGTTTAATCTCCACTTCCACCATTTCTCCATCTGCAGAGGTCAGTAGAATGATAGCACTGCCAGCCTTCCCTGTTCAGATGGTCTCCTATTCTCCATGACTGTCAAGATTCAGTCTTTGCCAAATTTGACTCTTCCCTGAAATTTAGTCTCTTCCATCAGAAGAAAAAAATCATTTTTCTTAATTCACTTAAAAAAATGGAAAAAAATTCTCCAATCCAAAAACCATTTATTTTCTTCCCCATAATCAGGATCTATTTGAAAATTCATATAGTAGTCTCATAAAACTGGCTAAGAATGGTTACCAGACCTGCAAATTTATAGCCTGCTTCAACAAAAGAGAAAGTATTTCTCAAAATCCTTTTGGATATAAGAGATCAAAACCCAGCTCTGGCTTAGGTAAAATGGAGAACATAAACCAGTGATAATTGGGTACAGGGACCTGTTCATGATCAGGTTCTTCTCCTGGGCTGACCTCCAAGAGAATGGAGCAGGAAATAATTTTATTCTTCCCCATTATTCTCCTGCAAACCTACTCTGCTGACAGTTCTCCCCTCTGGTCAAATTTGCAGGATCCAGAGCTTGTGCAGTTACTTTCAGATAAAAAATAAAATAAAAATAAAATAAAATAAGATAAGATAAAATAAAATAAAAATAAAATAAAATCCATCTCAGCCTAATCACAAAACAGTGAACTCTCAGGCAAATTAAAAATTTCCCCCATCTCCAGGTGCAGCCTGACTGCAGTTTAGAACTTGTAGAGGGCAATAGGGGCATGGTCAGTTCCATTTTTCTTCCCTTTCCTCACCTGTTCATGTCTTCCTAGGATGGCACTTGGGCAGAAAAGAGTATAACAGGAAAAGTGCACAGTTGGTGCTCTTGGGACCTTTGGCATTTCCTGGGTGTGGCTGAGGTACATGAATTTGTTCTTCTGCATGTGGGATGTATGGGTGGTTCCTTCAGGTACTTTTCCCAGCAGGTCTCTGTAATTTCCTGAAGTGGGAATGCTATCTCTCACTGGGTATTTGTAGCACCCATCACCTGTGGACTTTCAGCTCTGTGCCATACAACTCACTCTTGGACTAAGGCAAGAGGCCTTAGGCCTGGTCCCTACCCTTAAGAGTGAACATATGTTAGGCCATGCTCTCAGGTCTCAGTTTGTACCCAAATGTTCTGGAGCCTGCTTCTAGGGCTGCAACAGGCCTTTTACCTTATCCATCCTTCCAAGGGCAGGTTGTGGTTCTTGTCCATTCTGCTGGCCCAAAGGGCAATTATTTGTGCAGCTTGGACGTAGAGATATCCACACGCATGCCCCAAAGCCTCTTCAGAGTAAGGGGTGGATTCAGGAGGGTGGGGGGAAGAGCAGAGGAAAAGAGAGCATCTATTAGGGGCAAGAGATAGCAACAAGAAAATTGGGTCTCCCTACATATCTTGATGTATGCTGATTGTTACGTGTGTTTGCTTATGATACATTCATCAAATTATGTACCTTACCTATGCATGTTTTAATATCAATTATGCCTCAATAAAGCTATGAAAGTAACAGTGTAAAATTTGAGGGTGGGAAGTTGGCATGCCATATATTCACTACCAACTTCCCTCTCTTTTAAAGCCAAGTGAGAGAGACATTCAAAGAAAAGAATTACCCAGAAAGTTTGATGTATCTTCTCTGGGATTTGAGGGAAGAAGAGGATGAAACTGGATCCACATCTTAAAAAAAAAAAAAAACTAAAAACAAATAGCTGTAATTCCATCAGCCTAATCTGGGCAGAAAAAGGAGCAAGGACACCTGCAGGGCAGAGAGATGTGTTTCTTCAAAGGTGGGCAAAGTGAGGTCAAGGGATCCATGAGGAGGAGACACACTAGGTTGTCTTGGAGGAGCAGTATCCATAAACCCTGTGTAGTGGGGAGGGAAACCAACAGACTGCCTCAGTGTGCTGCCTGACCCCTAACAACTTGGGAGCCCTGAAGCCCACATACCTTATATGTAAACATCTTAAAATTATACATCAAGCAAACTAATATAAACAAAATGTATTCATCTTACCTTGACAGATATGCCTTCATGAATAGTTTGAAGTCTAGGTTTGAATGTATAATTGTCAGACATCCAGAACCGTACAATGGAATGGGATATGTAGGGAGATACACAAGACAGTTGCATATCCATCTGCCCCCAAAATGTCCTCTTGCCCCTCTGTGATTCCTTCCTCCCTGACCCTGGTCCCCAGGCAACCACTGATCTACTTTCTTAGTTTGCATTTTCTAGACTTTTGCATAAATTGAAATTAGTCTGCCATTTTTGTTGTTGTTGTTGTTGTCCTTTCTTTCTTTCAGAATAATTATTTTGTGACTCACCCAGGTTGTCTGTTGTGGGTTTGAATAAATTGTGCCTTTCCATTGTACAAGTGTGCCACATTTTATCTATTCACATCTTTTCTTTTTTTAAAAAATATACTTTTTTTTTAGTTGTAGATGGACACAATATTTTTATTTATTTATTTATTTATTTATTTATTTATTTATTTATTTATTTATTGTTATGTGATGCTGAGTGTGGAACCCAGTGCCTCACATGTGCGAGGCAGGTGCTTTGCCACTGAGCTATAGCCCCAGCTCCTATTCACATCTTCAGTTGCTTTCAGTGTTGGGATATTACACATAAAGCTACTGTAAGCATTCATACACACTTCTTTGTGTGAAGATATGCTTTCATTTCTCTTGGATAAAAAATAATGTGTGGTGACGTTCTGGTTAATGTTATAAGAATCTGCTAAATGATTTTTTTTTCCCAAATGATTGTACCATTTGACATCCCACTGTTAGTGTTTAGAAGTTCTATTCCTGTACACTCCACCAACACTCCAATCAGAGTTTGTCTAGTGGTCACCCAGTGAGGCACTGCAAATTCTAGAACCTTCAATGTATTAGTCACCTTCCCTTCTGTACAACCTAGAGGTGGATTACAAACTAATAGCAAAATTATCTCACAAGACGTCCTTGGCACCTGTTTCATTGGAATCAGGCACTAGGGCTGGGGTGATACTGAGTACATGCAGTGGTATTGACTAGGTGTTCCACAGAAACGATTTAAAGTTGTAAATTGTTACTGGCCAAAATCTTTGCAACCATATATTTCAAGATACTTAAAATGAAATCCAAAAAGTAGCCTTAATGTAACTTTTTACTCCATAACTGTTTATTGCTGATACCGTCCCAAAGATTTCATCTAAGAATACACACTTCTTCCTTTTTCTGTATTTGCATTTATCCCTCAAAAGAAAGTTTAATTCTTCAATACTTAAAACAACATATATGGAGCAACTGCTATGTGACTGGCACTTATATTATGTACTCAGGACACAAAGGTGAATGTCCTCAGGTTGTGAAATGTACATTTTGTGCACCTTCCTACCTGTGTAGTCAGGAGTCTGAGATTCCCGACTAGGAATGCTGGTTGGGCCTTTTCTTCATTCCTCTTGCTCTGATTCTTAAGCACTGGATGTTCATCTATTTACAGAGTAAGATGTTAAATATCTTTTTTTCTTGCCTTTAGGATGCAGTCTTAGAAGAAAGTATCTGTTTCCTCCCCTAAATTTTGAACACGAGGCAATGATCTTTCTAAGCTTAATGTTTTATTGCAGCCCAGATAGTATAACACTATCAGCCGTGTATATTCCCTTGCTTTTTTTCTACCTGTGTTTTTTTTCTTCTCCTAGAATTTATATTCCTGTCCCTCCAGCCTTTCACATGAACTCTCAGGCACAGAATTTATTCCAATTTTCTCTAATCTCACTCTCTGACGTCAACAAATAATCCATCTATCTTTGTGAGTCCTTGATGACCTTTGATTTCGTATCAACTTGTCGTATTTTTTATTTCCTGTCTTTAATTTTTACACATTTTTTGCTTTAATTCTCTGCTCTGACCTCCTGTGTGCTGGTTTTGCACACTGACTATCCGGTATTGGCAGAGACACTCCCATCCCTAGGTCTCTCTCACAGCTACTGTTCCTTCCTCACCAATTCCACATTTCTCACAGAGGCTGCTATCTGCTCTGCTGCTGGGGTCACCTCTCCTCTTGGACTATGGTTCATTTGCCTTCAGTTCTTCTCTTCCTCCTTCCCTGGTGTCTGCTCACTGAATTCCCATCATTTGGCTGACTGCAAAATGGAATTTGCAGAGTCTAGAAGGTGTCTTTCTCTGCCCCACCCAATCATTAGTCCCTCTCCACCACTTACTGCAAGGGAACAGTAGGAGTTCACAAGAGGGCTGATTTTGTTGGACAGTGGTGTGAGCAGCATTGGTATTGGTTTAATCCTCTCCAACACGGGCCCCTATCCACTACCTGATTCCCCGCTTTGTCTACTGACCACCCTGACCCCATCATACTATGCTACGTGTATGATGTGTTTAATATTCTGACAGTTTCAAACTCACAAAAAAGTTACAAGGACAAAAAAACCTTTGTTATACTCTCATTCCTTAGTCTTCTCTGACCTCTGTGACCTTGACATTTTTGAAGACTGCAGATTAGCCATTTTGTTGAATGGTCCTCAATTTGAGTTTTCAAAAGAGATCTTATGATTAGATACTAATTTTCTATCTTGTGGAGGAAATCTCACTATGCTGTGTTCTTTCCAGTGCATCCTGTCCAGGAGGATGCACTGTCCTGTTCCTGGTGGTGTTGATTTTGGTCACTTGATTAATCTGGTGCCTGCCAAGTTTCTCCACTGTAAAAGACACTTCTTTTCTTTTATGATTGATAGGTATATCATGGACAATACTTAGACTATGTAAAATCCTAGTCTTCAGCCAGCTTTTTAACACCTACTAAAATGTTTCTTTCCTGAATTATTACTATGATGGTGATATCATTCCTTCTTCACTTATTAGTTGGTTTCTTATCATGAGGAGGAGCTTCCTCTTGCCATGTATTCATTTATCCATTCCTTTATTTATAGCAATGTAGATTCTTGGCTTCCTATTTTATTCAATAGGTTATAATCAAATCTAATATTATTATTATTTTGGTTCCAAAATTGTCCAAGTTTGGCCAGTGGAAGATCCTATGCATATGAGCTTGGGCATGTCCCCATCATTATTTGTCCATTTCCTTACTTTTTGTTACTAAAATTAATGTTCCAGACTTATCTTTACATTCACATTTTTCTTTTTCTTATACCTGGGATCAGTTATTTGTGTATGTGTGTGAATTCTGTGTTTTCAAATGATTTATTCAACTATATTTAAAACTACATTCTCACTATCACTTCCAGTTCCAATCCAACACTACATAGTATATCTTAGCTTTCTCTCTGTCCATATTTGTGCTTTTCTTCATTGTCGATGAGAAGCCTGACTCCAAGTAATACCCAGTATCTCAATATCCTTGTATATAATCCATTTAGTGGCCCTGTCTGGTGCCTCGGTCCTTCCACACAAACCTGAGCGAGCCCTACTTGGTCTGTCATCTTTAGATAACCTACATACCTGGGTCTGCCTTAATGGTTCATTGATTCAAGAAAGATGGAAATCAATCAATACTTTTTGAAGAAGGGAAGAGGAAGAACAAGAACAAAAGAAAAATGTTAAAAAGTTTTTCCAAAAATTTTGTTATTTTTATCTCTTTTTTAATTTTGACAATTTCTTTTCCAGTTTTGCAATTTTGCTAAATAATTTTTCTAAATAATTTTTCTGAATAATACATACTCTCTGACTATTCTGCTTCAATATTTTTACTTTGTACACATTATATGCTGTTCCTACAAAAAGTGCCCAATTGTCTTTGAGAATGGATAGAAATATCAGAAAACCAGTTTGGTGCTTTGAAGAGATAACTGGTGTTTGGGGAAATATAGGTTTAGGTTAAGTTTTACAAACAAACTTCCCCCAAATCTCAGAGTCTTAACCTCACTTGTTCCCTTCTTGTTCATGCTATGTTCCCCAAGCAGAAAGACAGGACTTATTAGGGACCCAAGGCTATGGAGGCTTCACCTCTAAATGTACTTCCCTAAAGAACATGGTAAAAAGTAGAAAGACACTATGGCTGCACTCTGGCTTATTAAGTTCCTACTAGAAAGTAAAAGGTATCCTGTATGCTCACATTTCATTGACCAAAGCATGTGACGTGACCACACTTTCCAGGAAGTGGAAAAGTACAAAAAGTGTCTTCCAATGGAACATATGAAATAGTTGGAAGTACTAATGACTTCCATAGTGTTTAACAGGGGACACCAAGGCTGTTGCACTCTTAGCTGTCACTTTTACTGCTAATCTGATCTCATATCATTTCTATTTGGTTATCTTCAAAATAACAAAACCCTAGTTTATGGGGTTACTGTAAAAAAAAAGAATAAAAGTGCTTTGTAAAATGTAGAATGCTGTATAGGAAGATGAGAGCACTGTAACTACCATTTCTAATAGTCATGTCCCCAATGCAGATAAACCTCCTGGAAGCTGTGTTCATTCTTTCAGTGTATTCTATATGTGTATATTTCAAGTGGTAATAAAATCATCATTCTTTTTCTAATTATAAAAGTAATAGGTGCCCAATGCTGTCATGTTGATAATTTGCTCAAACACACACACACACACGCACACACACACGTACACATGTAAATACATATGTACACACACATATACAAAAATACAAAGATCCACGATCTCATAACAGAACAGTGATTATCTTTTCATATATATATACTTTCAATTGTTTTCTACATAACAATTTAGGTAGTTGAAATTATATGCAAAACTTTCCTATACTTTTACTTAACTTTAAGCTTCAATATTTTCTCATACAATTGCAAATTATTTTGAGTATCATTTTGGAAGACCCACATATTTCATAACTAGTTAACCATTCTTGATTGTTGGCATCTAGGTTCTTTCCATACACAAGATATTCATGGTTGCTTCACTCTACTGAAGAGGACAGGACAATGACTGGCTTCAACACTGTACCCACCCTGGGCTTCAGAAATATACCTGGTTCTTCCTCTTCTCTGCTCTGAATTAAATGTCTGGGGTTGTTGCCGTATCACTGAATTACCTAGTGAAAGGCACTAATAGGAGATGGGAAGGAGCCCAGCTATTTTTCTGCATGGCTCTGTCTTGGATATTTTCTCTGCAAGCAACCAGCTCTCCTCCTTATCTCCAGTTCTCACTAGTCAGGTCCTGCATGGTTCTAGATCCCTCCACTGAACTTAACCCCTTGGTTCCCATAACACCCCTCCTCCCTTTGCCTCTTTTGTCTAGGTATTACAGTGACTTCCTGTTGTTACTGATTTCTGGATTTTGTCGTCATCTGTTGATCTGTGCTGAACGCCTTCATTACATGGGTTACCAAAGTCCTGCGTGAAATTCTGCCCATAGGAAATGCTTACGAGGTTTATGTTTTCCTGGATAGGTTGTCATTATTCTCATGTTGGGCCACCATGGTTTGTATCCAAATTTCCTTTCTCCTTAACCCTGCCTTTTCTTTATCATGGACACTTAGTTCAAAAAACAGAACCCATGAAAACTGATCCAAACAAACAAAAATTTAAAAGGAGGAAGTTACTTAAGGGATCAAAGAGCAATAGATAAAGAACAACGCAGCTGGAAGCTTGAGGAGACAAGAATAGAAAGTGTCTCCTTTCTTTCTGCCCAACTGGATAAACATGAGAGAAAGTGGTTCCATAACCCTGATTCTGCATAATGGCTCCAACCCAGTGGCCAATGTGAATTCAGGAGCTCCCTGTTTTTTCTTTTCTCATTTTCAAGCCTTGCTTGTTTCAGGTATAGAAAACTCAAGGAAGCAGCTGCTAACAGGAGTAGGATGTGGTCAGGGTCACATGTGCCACCGCCTACCCAGCTGGAGAGACTGAGGGGCTTCTCTGAGCAAGGGCACAGGAAAGAAAGCACCTTGAGGAGCGTGTCCTCTACCAGCCTATTATTTCAAGCTCCTGAAAACTACATGGACCTCTTGTTTCTGCAAGTGTGTTGTGCCAGTGGCCCAGAGGAGCCCCTCCTAATGTAGGGCAAATAAAATCATGGGATAAATTATAGAACAACAACATCTTTTTAGTTATGGCTGAATAGGTGGTCAAGTTAGAAAAACCATTAGAGTCTGAAATGAAAAAAAGTTTCTTCTCTGAATGGAGGGAAATGGGTGGAATGGATCAAAGGATCAATACTATCAGAATTATGATGTTTTATTATATAAACTTGGGGTAAGTATAAGTGAATTCATTTTATTTTTATTATTTTGATATTATATAAAGTTAAATAAGTATATTTGCATATATTTTTTAATGAAAAATAATACAACTTAAGTAACATATAGACTGGAAGTCTTTTTAAATCTCTGTCCATAACTGATCAAAACTTAGTTTTGAAAGAATAGAGGCTTTCAAAATGTGTTCCTGTGCACTATTTCTGTTATTGTTGCTATAAAGAACCACACACAACTGCAAATCTCTAGGATTTATCTACTCTCATGTGAAACATCTTTGCCAAATGATTGCTATGAAGTGTCTCCTCTTTTACTACCTTTATAGGAGGTTGCTAAAATTTTTTGATGAAAAGAAAGTGAACTGTGAGACTTCCTTATTGCTTGAAGGTCTTGATTCTGTGGTCATTTCTTGTGTCACAACACCAGGCCTATCACGTAGCTGCAGTGACTACAGATGAAAAGGGTCCACTTACCATCTCACGGGGATTTGGTGGTTTAAATCCTATTTCAGATGAACTTACTAGAAAATGTGTCCCTGGGTTCTGGGGCTCTGCCTGAATCATCCCCTTTGGTCTTAATTCTGCTCCTCTGGTCTATGGTGTAAGGGTCCCTCCTCCTGTCCTGTGGAGTTGCCCATCCTCTCACATAGTTTCCTTTTAACACTTTCAGGAGATAGTTGCTCTTGATCTCCTCAATGATTGAAATAGTAGCAAACCTTTTACTCTTATGCCAATTTACCAGAACACTGGGTTTCTCATTTTAAATGTCTCTTTTTAAAATTCTTGCATCACTGGGTAGCCAACTGTCTGTCAAAACATGATACCTTTCCAGTGTTTCTAGAACAACCCTTCCCCAAGGTTTTTCCTTTTGATATTTATTTTTATGTGGCATTTGAAGTGGTGTGCCAGAAAGGTTCATTATAGCTAATAAGCTGGTTATCCAGTATTCAGGAATTTTGTGAACCAGTTTTTAAATCATGGGTAGCTTGGAATCAGTCATACTGGGTATAGGTGTATATTTGTCATGAAAATTGTTGTATAACTAGAAAAACAGTTATCAGCATATCACTGCATTTGGGTAATTAAAATAAAAAGAATGTAAATAAAGAAGCATTTTGCATGGATAATCAAGCAAAAGAAAAATTTTTTATTTTTAAATGTCCTTTTAAAAGCTTAAGTAAAAAAGTCACTTAAATGGGCAATTCAAGATTTCCTAATGGAAACAAATAAAGTTATACTTTTAAAAAAAGAAGATAATACTGGACTTTGTCAAAATTAAAATCTTCTTGTGAAAAAATATAGTTGAAAAAATGAAAAGGTAAGCCCCAGACTGAAGAACATATACACAAAATAGCAAACAGTTTATCTAGAATATATACAAATGTTTATAAATAAGCAAATAATAAAAAGACAAATCAAGAATGAAATGGGAAAAATAATTGAAGTGACACTTCTTAAAAGAAGATTTGCAAATGGCCAATAATTACATGAAAAAAAGTTTTGACATCATCATCAGGGAAATGAAAATTAAATCCACAATGAAAAGCCACTTCACATCTCCTACAATGCCTGGTGTCAAAGAATGTCAAGGTATGGGACAACCAGAGTTCCCAGACTGCTGGTAGAAATGAAATATGTTGTAACTACTTCAGAAAACTGTTTGGGGTTCCTTATAAGGTTAAACATACATCTACTCTTTGATCTTGTGATTCTACTTCTTTTCAAGAGAAATGAAATCATACCCACAAAGACTTACACAAGAATCTTTATAGCATATTTATTCACAATAGCTTTAAAGTGGAAACAACTGAAATATCTAAATATCCATCAATAGTGGAGTGAATACAGACTGTGATACATTTCTATAATGGAATACAACTAAGCAGTAAAAATGAAAAACTCACATCGATGAATATTAAAAACTCATTATTTGAAAGAATGAGACATAAAGACTGCATACAATATGCTTCTATTTATACGAAATTCAAGGACAAGCAAAACAACTTATGAATCAAAACAGTGATTACCTCACAAGGGGTCAAGGCATTTGGGAGTAACTGGAAAGGGACTCAAGGTAACTTTCTGCGATGATGAAGATGTTCTATGTCTTGATTAGAGTAATAGCTACACTAGTGTGTACCTTTCTCAGAGCTCATTATCTATATGTCAGTAACAGAATGTACATAAGAATAAAAATAGATACCTCCCCCAAATAAGTGATTTAAAGGACAAAACCAAAATGAAGTAATTTCATCAAGTACCAGGACAACAAGGAAGTGACATCTTATCTAGTTTAATGATGGAAAATAGTAAGAGATGAAATCACACAGTGTCAGACCATAAGACACAAAGAGCTGATAGCAGAATGCAATCTGACCTTACAATAGTGCACATTTAGCAGGGCATTACCTTAAAACTCTCCACTAATCATTTTGTTTCAGCTTAATGCTTCCCAGGAATTGTAGTTTTACTCCTAGCCTTTAAAAAAAAGAAAAAAAAAGTCCTTTGGCCTGTGTATACATAGTGGTGGAAATAATAAGTTCAATAAATCATCAGGGCTTCCCACACTCTTTGGCTGGTATTAAGCTTTTGATTGACAGTGTAGTCACCAGGCCTGGCAGGACCTGCACCATCAGGCCTGCTAATTGCTGCACAGCCAAGGAGATTTAAGGAGAAGATTAGAGAGAAGAGTCAAGGAGTTGAGGATGTCTTCCTAGGAGTGATGGGAAAGGGCAGGCACAGCCAAATCAGCATTTGTGAAACTGGGTGTGGTTAGTCTGCCCTGCTCTGCCTGTGACCTATCTGTATGTTCACAGAGGAAAATAGTTTGTTTTCCATCAATAGGAGTAGAGTCAATGGTTATTTGACACTATCTTCCCAAGTTCAAGTCTTCTGAAACAGCTTTGACTTAATTAAAATAAGATAGCTTTAGTCTGTTCCTCATTTTGATGATACCTTTAGTAACTCTCTGGATATTCTGAGAATTCTTCGTGGTCCTAGTTTCACCTGTCAGTATTCTCCCAAGTTGGCTCACTTTCTCAGTCTCCTTGACCTCTGGGGCTCTGGGACCTGTAATGTTAGTTCAGCCCACCCAAAGTGGCCTTATCATTAGGTAGCTTCTAAACTAAATGGTTTATCAAGCTCAATTGAAGGCATAGGGAAACAGAGAGAATTTTTAACATGTAGTGGAAACAGATTAGTACCAGTTGCCTTATTTCATCCAGGCTGCCTTAAAAAAAAGGACCATAAACTGGTTGACTTGTAAACAACAAACATTTATTTATTCACTTTTGGAGATGGGGAAATCTGAGATCAAGGCAGATCTGGTATCTGGTAAGGGCCTACTTCCTAGTTTGGAGACAGTGTATTAGTTTGTTTCCATTTCTATAATAAAATACTTGGGTCTTGGTAGATTTTAAAGAGAAGAATATCATTTTGCCCACAATTTTGGAGATGAAAAGTCTAAAATTGGACAGCCCTGTCTGTGGCGAGGGCACCTTGACCAAATCTACAACATAGTAGAGAAGCAGAATGAAAACTGGCTACATGAAAAGGGACCAAGCATGTGGAGTGACCCTAACTCACTCTCCTCAACCAGCATTTACCCCTTTTCAGAGCAGTGAGCAAATAACCTAGCCCGCTTCTGCTAGGCCTTGCTTGCTAAAGGTTCTGCTGCTCTCAACACTGCTACACTGGAGACTGAACTTCTAGGACATGAACCTTTCTTTGTGGGACACATGGGTTTGGAAAGGGCTCATATTCAGACCAAAGCAGTTGTGAAACATCACAATTGCTGAACTCTTGAAGCTGGCAGCTCCCCATCATGAGACTCCTTTCTTTTTTAGGCCCTGGCTTCCTCATCTGATTGCTGGGAACTTGTGCTCACCTTATTGAATCTCTTTCCTCTCTTCTTTCCCACCAGGCTACTGAGACTGGCACAGAAGAGCTGAAAACCTCACTTCACCTGAAAGCAAGATCTTGGCCTCATTATTTTCTGATGACTCACAGTCATTTAAGTTCATTTGTCTTGATAACCACCTTCCAGGCCATGTCTTTAACGTGGCTCATGATTTCTGCACACATGGACACCCCCTGCCATTATGCTGAAAAGCATAATGTTTACAAGTCAAATAGTTTATGGTCCTTTTGTTAAAGCAGCCTGGATAAACTGAGACAACGGTACTAATCTGTTTCCACTATGTGTTAGGGTCACACATGGCTACCTTCCTAAAACAGTATTTTTCTCATCTTTTTAATTCACTTATTAAAACTTTGCAATTGTTTCCCTGATTCTGGTGACATTTAAGTTCAATGTTCATGGAGGCTCAGGGTCCTATAGGACATAGTTTAATCTAGACTTGGCTGGATGAGGAGGAGAGCACACAGCTGATCCAGCAGCTCACATTTCCTCTTATTTGGGTGCATAGCCACTTTTTGCATTCTTATTTTTCAGGTCTTCCTTTTATTTTCTGTAACATGAGCATGACAGTAGATAGCCTGTGTCTGCCCCTGTCACTTGGGCTCCTTCCTCTACGCCAGTGAGATGCATTTGAACCAACATGATAAGCAGCAGTTCTGTCCGTTAAGATAGCCCACATGTTTGTGTTAAATGCTCTGCAGCAGGTCACTTGCTTCCACACCAGCTCTCCTGTCTGATCCTACATGAGCGGCTGGTGAAAGAATCAGAGTTCTCCAGTCTGCTAAGCTGAGCCCCATCTAATATTTCCAGACTACAGTTTTTTGAACTCTGGTCTCCCAAAGCAGTTTTGGAATAGACTTTGCCAATATTTTTCATGTCAAACAAGAAAACACCAAGGCCACTTTCTCTTGGCTCCAGTCCCCGCTGCCCTTGGTTTTATGTTGTGGCAAGCTCTTCCACAGGACTGTGGACCCAAGGGGGAGGCTGATTTCCAGGCAAGGTCACACATGGCTGCCTGGCCTGGGACCCTGAAGGCATGCTGGCTGCTGCCAACACCAATGGTAGATAAACAAGCCTGGATTAGCATTTTAAAACAGGTTTAACCCAAAGGATAACTATTGTCACAGCACAAAATATTACTGATTGGAGCCTTCTTAAACCATCTTTAGACATTCTCCCATGTCTCTGTCCCACTTTCCTAGTGCCATATTATAGTATTTATAAAACAGCAGAGCCTGATGTGGGGCCTGTGAAGTTCCAAGTGTACTGGCTGACTGTCTTCCATTGCAGGGGATTAAGAAACTGGAGCTGAAAATGAAAACGTTCACCAGCATTTTCCACATCAGTGCACGAGTGGAGATGGCAATGGCTTCTATTTTTTTTTTTTAATAAATAGCACTAAGAATTGCAGACAGTCAGCTCAGCTTGGGCCAACTTTAAAAGCCCACCACCAGATCCCCACCAAGATAAGCAGCCCCCATGCTGAGATGATCCACCATCAGCTCCAAGAGAGGACTGGGGCCCATGCTAGGAAAGGAGGAGAGATGCTTTTACAAAAATAACATAATTTGGCTCCTGGAGAAGAGGAAGGGTAGAATTCAGGCTGTGTTCCTTCCTCTCTCCCTTGCTTGCTTCCCCTGGTGAAGGCAGTAATAGGCTTAGTGCTTACAAAGGTGAAATCAAAATGAGAGAAAGAGGAACTGCAGGAACCCTACTACTGGAGATGCAGAAGTTGAGGCCATCTAGGAGGCTCATTTGCTTCAAGAAAGACTTAAGGAGGGAGGAGACCCTTTCTGCCTTCATTCAACTTGCAATGAAAGAAAAAAATGCAAGAAGTAAACAGTTAATGTAGAGGGTATCACCTAAAGTGATGGAAACCATTTCACTTTTTCTTGAGTGTTTATTGAATGCTTATTATATACCCAGCACTGTGATTGATAGAAAAGAAAATTACAAAAATTTAATCACAAATCTCATCTTTGTGAAAGACAACTTTCCACTTACTGACCTGCGAGATAGCCTTGGATGACTCAAATGGATCTGGTGCCAGCCACGGTTCAAATGTCCTATTGTGGGTCATTTCTCAGTCTCTGCAGTGGGGTTGCTTCAGTGATTTTAGGACCACGCTAACCCACTGTAATCTTGGAAGTATTTACCTCTGCCATTTTTTTCTACTTCCTGCAACTGAATTGTTTGCCCCATGCTGACATCACTTATGTGAAACACTAACCAAATTTCTTTCCCACATTCAACCTCAGTTTCTCCACATGTGTTGTTGTAGAATCATCTGATTCTGAGTCACTCAGTCTCTCTTGGCAAATACTTGGTGCATTTGAGGCTAGGATCTGCTTGTTTGAAGTCCTTATGTTTCAGTCCTTCCTGTCAGTCAAGTGTATCTGTGTACTCTCTCTATATATTTCATGTATAAAGTGCCTATTGAAGAAATAATTTTGGAAATACTAAGAGAATGTTCTCTGTTTTGATCATTCCACAATGTTTTCTACTTAATGAGCACAAAGATTTTAGAAAAGTGCATTTTATCTTCAGAAAAGACTGCTGTCAAGAAGACCTTCGAGAATTCTTCCCTTTGGAAAAGAAAAATCTGGTTATGTGATAGTAGAAACAGCTGTAGGTGGCCACATTATCTACAGTGTCCTTTTAAAACCCAGCCATGGTGTGTGGGTGTTATGTGTGTATTGGAGTTGAAAAGTTGAAATGGAATGAAACTAGGCATTTTTGCAGAAATTAAGCAATTACTATTTGCTGATATAATGTCAATTCATAAGTGACCCCTCAACAACATCAAAGCAATCACTTAGGAATTAAAAAATAATCACCTCACTGAACAAGCAGATGTATTTGTTTAGATGAAGCATTCAAGAATTACCTGACCCAGACTGCAAACGAAGGGGCCCCACAAGCCAGTCAGCCTGAGGAAGGACTCTGAAACCTCCATTACCTACGGCCCATGAGTTCTGACAGCAAAGTGAATCACTTCTGGGGAAAACAATGACTTGTTTACTTTTCATTGAATTGAAAATTGAAGATATTTCATAATAGGATCTGGGAAAATTTACCAGATGTTTCATTGCACTGTGTTCTTCTGGCAGGTCTACAAGATATAATACTGAAAAAGGCTAATAAATCAAGGTGGGTATGAAAAGCTTAGGGACAAAATTCATAAAATCTTGAACTGCAGGAGGACACCTTTTTTTTTCCAGCTGCTAGAATATGAAAATTTCGAACTTTTTTCTGATGCTTCACAGACAAGCTAATATAAAATACAGATTCTATTTTTACTCAGGTTTTCTCTCCTTCTTCCTTTTTTTTCTTCTTTTCTGCTCCAATTTTGCAAATCTAAGAATTTTTAAACCCAGAATAAAAAAAAATGTATTTCTTCTACATTACCTTGAAATGATAGATGAATATATAACCACAGCCGCAAACCACAGCTTCAACTTGAGGACCTTCATTTCTTGACCCAAGGAAAGGTACACAGAAACAGATCTTGAGATGTTTTAAAATAACAAATTCATTTTGTCAGAGCCAAGCACAGAATGGAAAGCTTTTGTTTCATTTACCTTTTCCTCCTCTTCAGATTTTTGAGATATTTCATAAAAGCAAATACTAATAAACTGTGGTGTTAAATAGATGACCTTGGTGGAGACCGTTTTCTGGGCATTTGTTACTTACTTTGGACCATTGTCTGTGCTATTGTGACTAAATTCTTTTTTTTTTTTTAATTTATCTATTATTGAATAAAAAATCACCTCAAAACTCATGGCTCAAAACAATAAACATGTTATCTTACAAAATGTGCGTCAGGAATTTGAATGATTAATTGAGTGGTCTGATGTAGGATCTCCTGTGAGTTGCAGTCCTGATGTGGACAAGGGCTGCCAGCAAATGAAGGTTTGACTGGGGTTGCGGGATCTGATTTCAAGATGGCGTCCTCACAGGGCCAAGAGGCAGCATCCATTCCTTGTGAGGTGGATCCCTCCATAGGCTGTCCAAACATCTTTACCACATGATAGCTGGCTTCTCCCAGAGTAAGTGTTCCAAATGCGTGCGAAAGAGAAAAAGCAGAAAGCTACAGGGACTTTTATGAACTAGTATTTAAAGTCACATATTCTCACCTGTGCCTCAGTCTATTTGTTAAAAGCAAGTAACTAAGTCCAGTCTGTATTCAAAGGGAAAGGAATTAATCTCCACCTTTTAGAAGAAAGAATATCAAATAATTTATGAACATGTCTTAATGTCATTCTGCTGGTTGAATGGAATTTCAAATTTGTACAGTTGGTAGGGGAGTATAAATCAATACCATGTATTAAAGAAAAAGAAAAGAAAGAAAGAGCTCTGCTTAGGTTGCTCTTTGTCCTGCTCTACTAACTTCCATTCCAGGCTCCATCTCAGCCTTATTCCACCCTGACACTGCTCATGGCTTTTACTAATGTCTCCCTAATTCCATCATTGATCTGTCATTAGTAAATCTCAACAACATTCACAAGCTAGAAAAAAGGAACCTAACATAGACAGAGGCTCAGGTACCCTGAAACCTGGGGTTATAAGAAACTCAAGAATCTATGAATTGAGAGAACAAAGGTGAAGTCGATATAGAAAGAGGAAAGTAATTCTCCAAAGTGGGATTCTGTTCTACTTGATGGGAGGTGTTGCTAAGGCCTCCCATAGGAGTCTCTTGGCTCCTGCTGGTGACAGGGCAGGAAACTCACTTAAGTGGGGACAGCACAGCTGATTTCTCACACATCACTCCTCTGTAGCTCTTCTGAGCTTCCTGGACCCAAGGCTTCCAGCCTCTACTCAGCAGTAATCATGATACTACACCACCCTCTGCCCATTATCATCCAGAGTCTGACCGTACATCTCGCCAGGAAGTCTGTTTTGATCAGCCTTTCACTGACTTCCTTTCGCGCTTACAACAGGCAAGAAAATGGCTTCAGGGACCACCAGCTCACAGGACCAGTCAGTCCTAATGGCCTTATCACTTGGCTACCTGCTCTTCCTTCCCAAAGGGAACAACAGTTAGTGTGTCTGAGCCAGAGAGTCTGGCTGAACCATCCTATTACTGTTTTATATAAAGCACTTACAGAATTCCTAGAGGGGAGAGGAGTCTCCAAGGGGAAGCCATCTCATTAAACTGCTGCCTGCTTTCCAAGTAGCCAGAGAGGATCTGAGCAGAGAGGCAAGACCTTGGGGGGCTTGGTGATGCTAATGCACTAACCTCTGGGTACATAAGCAACATAATGGGGAATGACCTCAGAGGAGAAAGTGGGAAATGTGCTTTTCTCCTTTGCCCCATTTAATGAGGTCGAAGAAGAAACAAAGGCTTTTTATAGAGTTATAAAAATGGAGCCAAGCTTCTAGAATCCCATGCTTAAAAACTCCTTATGATTTGTTCTTTCTTTCAAAAAAATTTCTCCTTCTGTCTGTGCTCTATAGAACTCTCTACTTAGCCTCAGATTGATAAAAAAAAAAAAAATGACCTCTGAAGATGTGGTCTTTTAAAAGCCTACAGAAGAAAGACCAGAAATTCCTTTAAAAGGCCTCTGGCCATGATGTCTTTCAACTCTGATTTATAGGAACTATTCAAAGGAACTCTCTGGAAAATGGCTTTTTTTTTTTTTTTTCTCCTAAGAAGGCATCACAGAAAACAAGCCAACTCCCAGGTTGACAGGATGTTGTCTGGAGAGAGCTTGGGGATTGCATTTGCACAGGTTTCCTGCATGATGCACCTGGATGTGATGTACTCTGGATGCCAAATCATGAGGGAGCTTAGTTCTGCTGCCAGGGTTCGGTCTGTAGTCAGAAGAGAAGGAGGCCTGCAGCACAGGGACAGACGACATATCAGGGCTGTTTTCTGAATCCATCCTGTCCCAGAACGGGGTTGGCAAGTTTCTACTTTTTCCCCCAAGTTGCTCAGCACAGAGACGAAGGAGGAGCTCAGTTCATCTCCCTGCTAGATTTTAACTAGGCCTTTAAACATTTATACCAAGTGGCCAGAGAAAGTGTGTGTGTGCGCGTGTGTGTGCGCGTGCATGCCAAACAAGTGTGGCAGCCCCACTTCCGAAATCTGAGAACACCAGGATAACTCAGAAAGGGCAAGTTGGAAGAAAATGCTCTTCTGACCTTTATTCCCCAGGATATAATTTCTTTCTTTGTGCATAGAGCTCTTGTCATTAGATTTGAAAGCAAATATTCTAAAATTCCTTCTTTTTTAAAAAAAAAATTTCTTCCTGAGTTCTTTAGGACCTTTAATAGAACTATTTATTCTTACCTTCTTGGAAATAAGTTGTGGACATTTGATCATCTGACTTGCTAGCTCACTAAAATGTGGGCAGAAATAATTGTGTCACTTCCTTGTTGAGGTTTTAAGGATTACTAGGTAATTTAACCTTTTTACTTATCAAGGTGAATGGCAATGGCCCATGTTATGGCTGCTTCCAAAGTGAGGATGACTTGGAACAAAGTCTTATGCCAACCCTTGATGGACACTCAGGAAGAATATGGAATAAGCTCTTGCTATTATAAGACACTGAGGTAACTGGCTTGTTTGTTACTGCATCATGGGATATCCTTTTCTATCTAACTCTCACAATACCCTCTTCAGAAGAGGGGGACTTCTAGTTGCCAATAGAAGTGCATTTCGTGGGAATAATCTAGTTTCATAGGAACATCTTTCTAGATGAGGGTTTGAAAAGTCTCACTTCCAGTCCAGGAAAATATACATGATCTAGGCCAGAGGAAAGAACCAAGTTTCATGCAAATTTAGCCTCATGTGATTCTGCTGTGGAACGACAGGTAATTAACCACTTTATTTCAAATGCATTGTTAAAAATATGATTAGACGGATAGGTCTTTCTCCCTAGGACTGTGTGCAATCTACAGTCTGGACAACATATACATATATACTATTTCCCCTCTTTACCAGAATGCATTTTATCCCTTGAACAAGATTAGGATAGAAGACTATGAACTAATCATGCCTCAACAGTGATGAAATCTGGCAGTCTTCTTGTCCTCAGCATAATTATTTTCTTAATGAACTCTTATATCTGTCATCTGCAGAAGAGACTTTGGAACAGATCTACTTTAGGACCAATAAGAGTAAACAAATTTTATAGACAGTATATTATCACCATTTTACTGACATCAAATGGGCAGTGGAAAATACTGTGTGTGAAGAGTCTGCAGAGTAAATTTCAGTAGACATAAATCATGGCTGTGATTATGTTAAGGACAGGGAAAGCCCTTGGATCTATGGACTTGACCACCTGGGTTCCTCAGAAAGGGCTTAAGGCAGAGTTTAAATGCTCATGCTTCCTGGGGAATATAAGTTCAGGGCATAAAGACTCCAAGGAAACATGCAAAGCAAGTCAGAAGTAGTCCTTTCTGAGCCCTCCAGTCTCCACAAGAAACCCTGGTTACTTGAAGGCTCTGTAGGTGCCAGGAGGAGACACTGCACTTCAGAACAGTGTGCTGGGGAGGATGGGAGCAGTTTCCTGTTGGTCTCTTTCCGCCTCCTGCCTCCCTGCCTCTTACTGATCAGACTTCTCACTGAGTATTAATTCCCCCCCCACCCCAGTTCTCTGAGTTGTTCATGCTTTATGGAAAACACTTAGCCCCATGCCCTGGTGTTTCTATCACTCCCCAAATGAGAAGAATCCAAGACTTCAAGGATTCAATAGCTCTGTTAAAGCACCACCTTCAGTGGTGATAGAAAATGGGATAGCAGCAGCTATGGCTCTCCATTGAGCAAAATTCAAGACCTGGAGCAGAGTGATCCAGGGGAGACACAGACCAATTACAACACAGGTGCTCGGCTTTTTTTTTTTTTTTTTTTAAAGAGAGAGAGAGAGAGAGAGAGAGAGAGAGAGAGAGAGAGAAGAGCGAGAATTTTAATATTTATTTTTCAGTTTTTGGCAGACACAACATCATTGTTTGTGTGTGGTGCTGAGGATCGAACCCGGGCCGCACGCATGCCAGGCAAGCGCTACCGCTTGAGCCACATCCCCAGCCCAAGGTGCTTGGCTTTTAATTTTAAGAGTTATATCCCATCTGATTCAAATGTATGATATATGTCAAGATCATTGTGCTGTCATGTGTAACTAATTAAAACAAATAAAAAAATTATTTAAAAAAGTTATGATATGTCTGTGTGAAGATGACGATTACAGTCCTTGAAATTTTATTATGTGCAGGCAATTAAACGCTATAATTATTAATGACTGACAATTTTATATGGAGGGCTATGGAGAAAGAAGTAGTCAAATAAAGTTGAATAAGAGGTTAGCTGCGCATTGTGGTGCACACTGTAATCCCAACTACTTGGGAGGCTGAGGTAGGAGGATGGCAAGTTCAAGACCAACCTCAGAATTTAGTGAAACCCTGTGTCAAAATAACAAAGATCAAGGGCTGAGCTCATAGCTCAGTCGTAGGGCTCATCTGGGTTTAATTCTCCTATTGCAGGAAAAAATGCATGCGCGCGCACGCGCGCACACACACACACACACACATAAAATGTTTAAACTGGTATACTGGACATTACATGTTGAGAGCCACAGCCGAGTCAGAATGGCCCCTGGCATTTTGCCAGAAGTAATGGTTGAGAGGCGAGCCATTAAGATGATGCTGGATTGAAACAGGCTGTGTATTCAATTGTATATAGACCCCTGCTGTCCACCTGGGGTGCCCGCTACTTTGGAGTTCTCTCGGGGATTCCTGGGGAGTTCGCGGGAGTTGGAGTTGGTTGGTGAAGTTCTGGTGGAGGGAGTTCCGGTTGGTGTGTGGTGTTCCTGGAAGGGCCGCGTGGGTGGCGTTGGGGGGAGTTCCTAAATAAAGTTTGTTCCTGCTTGAGTGGCTCCTGATTTGTGCCCAGCCAGACTGCGGCAGTTACAAATCCCAGTTAGCCTACTGGAAGACTTGAGAAGATGACGGCTGACTTAATTCTATGATGGTATGATCAATAAGTCCTCGTGCCATTTCAAAGTCAAAGGGCTGGAAATCACACTTATGACATCACAGTCAAGCAGAGCTTGCCAGCACACACACATGCCCATACACAAATAAGCAAAGCCAATGTATTGAACTGCTGATGGCTGAAATAGTTGGAATAGTCGACCATGCCTATTGGGCCCAGTAATCATCCACATACCCAAACTGTGTCATGTATATACCTGGGAGTATGTCTGCAGCATCAAGGCTAAGAGGCATTTTCTTGTAAAGAAGCCTGTTCAAGTCAGCCTTTCCTAAACTTGTTTCATTGTAAACCACTCCTTTTTGTATAATAAATATTCACCTACCAAGGAACTGGCATTCCTTAGAAAACAGGCCACCTCTAGACTATTTGGAAGGACACTGTGATCATGGAGGAATTCAGGCAGCCAAGACCCTGAGCACTCCACTTGAGTCATGCTAGTGACATTAATTCTCTGTCACTTTAAAATCAAGTCAGACATCCACACCCTAATCTTAGTTTCTTCATTTTCCAAGAAGAAACAGTGTATGTTTCAAGGCTATCAGGAAGGCCAGACAAAGGAACGAAGGTGAATAGAAAGTTAAAGGAAAGGAAAAATAGGTGAACTCTACTCTTCAAATGAACACTGCTCTCTACGATTGATTCAATAGGCACTCTTTCTTTCTTTCTTTCTTTCTTTCTTTTTTTAATTTAACAAATGAGTCCTGCACTGATCTGAGCAGGTTTTGTCTTTTTCAACAGACTCTCTCATCCTTTTATGAATGCACACAGTCAAGAAGAGCGGATGTTGAGTGGTTGCCAGAGTGAAATGAGCAAGCCCTGCTGTCAGCTTCCCACCAAAAAGTAGGTACTTAGACCATTTTATTCAAAACCAGTTCTTTGAATGCACTATGTGCTGAATAAATATTACTACAATACGTGTGTGGCTTCTCTGTTTTGGAGACAGGAAATGAATAATTGAATTTAGGGTCCACTCTGTCCACACATTTCTTCTTGCATGTTCTTTCTTAGTAAAAAAAAAAAAAATGGAAAGAAGAGAGTGAATCATAAAGCCTTCAAATGACAGAAAGGAAAGGGATTCTAGGAGTCACCTGTTCCCTCTCCTCATTTGGTAGAGTGGTAAACTGTGACCCAAGAGATATATTAACCTCCCCTGGTCAGAGTGGCTGTTGGGAGTCCAGCTAGACTCTACTCCATTCAGTTTCAACCGAGTGCTTCTTCTATGCCATTCTTTCTCGTTTCTTCCTCCTCAATGATCTCAAATGACTACCAGAACCCACCAGCTCTTTAAACATTAATCATCCACAGAGGAATACTGTTATGATTACAGAAAACCTCCATGGGACAGCAACACAGCAGAGCCATCTGCCTGTCAGGTAAAATGGCTTTACTAGAAGGGGGTTATATTGAATGACAGACCGAGGAGAGACAGGCTGAAGCAGGTTGGGTTCCTTAGAGGCAGAGCCTGACCCAGGGTAAGGCAGGGGAGAAGCCCTGCCAGGATGTGGCCTCAGCTAAGACTTAGCAGTGGTCTAATGGACAGGAGGAAGGTTCTGGTGCATGCACCATACAGAAGAGCTCTGCCCTGTAGGCAAGAAGATACCTTTCATAGTTGGTATCTGTCAGGCATTGGCTTGGGTCTCTGAGAAGTATGCTTTCCTTTCCTGCAAGGTGGCTTCTGTCTTCCTCTGAGGGTGGCTATCTGGGGAAGGGGGCAGCTGTGAGTTATAACCGCCGCCCACACAGCAGAGCGGTTCAGTGGACCTGGGCCTGACACCCATGAGTCTGCCAGAGGAGCAGAGTACAGGTGTAGGAGAGGGAAAAGCTTTTTTCACCGCCTTGGAGATGGGCATTTGCTCAGTCCTGTCAGGGCCAGCAGGACAGGCGGCCAACTAAACTGGTTTGCATTGTCTCCTTTTATGATCACGATCAGAGAGTCTCATCCCTCTCTACCTCTCATTTCTTTGGGGGCTTCTCCTACATTTTAGTTGTGATGGTGTGCAAAGCAAGGAGCAGGGTGGTGGTGGGGGGATGTGATGATGTCCCTGAGGCCTTGTCCAGCCCAGAGAAGTTGCCCAGAACTTTCCCACTGGAGAAAAAGGCTGACCATGGTTAAGTACTCCCTGAGTAAAAGTGGAGCGTGGTGCTTCTACCTTGAAGCACTTCTACTGGAAACCACGTCTCTTATCCCCCTTCTCAGTTCCCTTTGGTATGTGAACTTCTGTTCCAGGCCAGATGAGTCAGCAGAGGTGGGAATGTTAATTTGCACAAACGTGTCAACATTACTCTCAAAACAAACTCACTTTTCTTATCATATTGGGAAGAAAATATTCATTCTTCACTTTGGAGAGATTAAGCCTCCGACACCTTATCTCTAGCACAGCAATGTATGGTTGGGAAAGGCTTTGGGACTATCCTAGCTCAACTTCCTCTCAGTAAAAGGGAGGAAACTGAGGCCCAGAGAAATGGAAGTGGTTTGGCCAAGAGTACAGTGCTGAATAGTGGCAGAAACGGTAAATGCCATTCTTTAAAAGCAAACACAAAAGCCTAGGAGGCTTCCATTGGGTGCCAAAGTTGTGCTGGGAGCCAAACATACCAAACCAGTGGCTGCCCTCCAGCAAGGCACGGGGCACAGTGAACAGCACACTAACCACTGTGCAGATTATGCTTCATTTGAAGTCTTCAGAGAGTACTGGGGAAGGGTGCTGGTGTTGGATGACTGGCATATGAGTTGGCCTGGAGGAATCTGGGGAAATTCTTTCACACATAGATGATGGATCCAAGTTTGAAATTCAAGGAAAGGAGGAAGAAGCACTAGGAAAGCACAGCCTGAGTTAAGATGGAGTGAGAGGAAGCAGAAGCATTTCAGGGAAGGCACAGGTGGATGGGAGCAGCTGTCCCCGGTGGGGCTGGAATGAACTCAGGAGAGAAATGGGTGTGAGCTTTGGGTTTAGAAGTCAAGCTGTGAATGGGGAGCTGGGAGAGGAGGGAATAGAGAAGATGGAGCTCCCAAAACAAGTTGGACCTGTGGCCAGGGATTTGAAGAGCAAGGATTAGGGCCTCTTAGCTATAAAATCACTCCCTGACTCTACTAGTTAGGGTTACTAGTGCCCTTTCAGCCATATGCTTAAAATACATTAGGAATTTATGCTTAAAATTCATTTAGGATTTATTCCTTTGGGTACTAAGGATGACTTTGCTTTAAGTCCTATTAAAATGTAATGCCTCTGAGTGAGATTAGTATAATCTAGCAGGTAATACCTCCAGGAAATTTGTTGACAGCTAAATGACAGCTAGCTGAAAACAAGATCTGCAAGGAAAGAAAACAGAGCAGGCACCTGGGGGCAGGGGAGGCAGGAAGTTGGGTGCTAAGAGAGAGAGAGAGAGAGATGCTCAGACAGGAGGTTTTGAAATTTGTGCCTGTGTCAGGCACTGCCTGAGGATGGTATGTACAGGGTAGATATGAGGTCAAAAAAAGAACTTTATCTGGCCAAGTGATGGGTGCTGTTGTAGAGAATTTATTATTTTCCTTCTGAAGTTTTGATAATTTTAGCCTATGAATTGAACTGACAATGCACAGATAAACAGGAAACTAAGCATACAAAATTATTAACATGCATAAGCACAGGAGCCATACACAAAACATAAGACTCAAAGAAGGGTAAGATAGCTGAACTTTATATCATATCAAGCTAAACAAAGAGACAGGCACTTGGCCCTCTGAGGGGAAGGGGGGTGGCACAGGCTGTGGAAGATTGTGGAGAGGAGGTAGACAGCAACCTTGTCTTGTTATGCAGATGAAGCCTCCCGGTGACACCCACCTGTGGTCATTGCTATCTGTGCCAGATGTCAGAGCCCCAATAAATCTCTTCCTGTGAAAAGAACTTTCCCAGGAAGAAAAGGAGAATATCAGAAAAACCTCTGCCTGCAGCTGCTGTTTACTAATGTGGATGGATGTAAATTCATTTTCACAAAAATGCACGTTTTTCAGAGCCATTCCTGTGTCTGCATAGGTCTGCAGTTTCTCAGAATAACCAACTCGAAGTATGCCAAAGACATGTATTTAGGGTGGCAAATTTTGATCTTTCTCGGTGCCCAGGTCTGCAGTTATGACAGGGAACACAGCATGTGTAGACAGGGAAATGTCTCTTCAGCTGGTGGCCTCAGGGAACTGGGAGCCCAGCTTTGGAATATGTCTACCTTATTTGGTTTGAAGGGGATAAAGAGAGTGCTGGGTTTCCAGGAGACTTTTCCCTCTTAGCCTGTGGGAAAACATGATGAATACAACTCCAAATTGGGATATTCTTAGACTCTGCTAGAGACCTGCTTCTCCACACTGCAGGTTTCTCTGTACATGTGCAGGTTTTACATTCAACTTGCTTTAGACATCTCTAAGATACATCACCAAATTTACATTATCACCAAATTTGGATGATATTTTCTGCTTAATCTATAATAATGAAAAATTTATATTACTAAGTGAGGTATCATTTTAGCCTAAGGCTATTGCTAAACCATGAATACCATCTTCCTATAGTAGCCACCCTCCAAGATGGCCCTAGTAGTCAGGCTTTTGTTAGCATTCCATCCTACATGGAATTGGGCTGACATGTGTAACAAATAGGATATTTGCAGGATTGTTAGATTGTGATTTCTGAAGCAAGGTCATAAAAGACAGTGGTTTCCAGCTATACCCTTATGTCACTGGAAGTGGGGAAAACTGGCTGCCATGTTGTGAAGACTTAGGCAGCCCATGGAAAGGCCAATGTGGTGAAGGCCTTGTACAAAACTGGAAGCAGATCCTTCAGCACTATCAAGTCTTTAAATGTCTGTACTCCCAGCATATATCTTGACTGCAACCTTAGGAGAGACTCTTACCATTTCTAAATTCCTGACCTTCAGAACTAAAAATAATAAATGCTTATCACTATAAGCCTTTAGTTTTGGGTTAAGTTGTTAGACAACAGCAGACATTGTAATAAATTAAATTTGGAATACATCTTATTAGATGTGAGAAAGTGCTGAACACCGGCACATATTACTTTAACCTATAAGAAGCATATGGATTTCTCTAAATATGTTACACACCTAAAAGTTCTATTTAATGACATAGGGGCCTAGGTGGATTACCAGAATTGTCAGGGAATGTACCTGTACAAATTTATTCTTCATCAAGAACATAGGTGATTGTAAGGGAGAAATTGCTCAGTCTTGCCCTATGGTCTGATACAGAAGGGGGACTGGTAGAGGTACGTCCAGATGAAAGAAGCGGCAAAGCAATGATCACATGGAGAATCTCGAGAATTAAGTGGCCTTACTGTGAACCTCATTAACTTCTTGCTTTCTCAGAAAGTGGGATTGTGGAAAACTGAGGAATGATCAGCCACTGGGAGACCTGACAGGTTTAGTGAATGATGAACATAGCACACCTAAGTAAAACCGTGAACTCAGCCAATTCCCTCCCCCTGCCCCTCTAGGCAATATCCCATCTGGCCTTGATAAAGACGGATTCAGATTCAAAGATTATCATAAACAGAATGGAATCAATACAGAACTTTATGCACTCATGTTGAGCAGTGGAGGGAAAGCAGGGAAGGAATGTAAGAAAGGCATATGGCCAATATTTTCTTTCTCCTAAATGTAGTAATAGCACCTGCTTTTCCTTTGGAGAAATAAACCACTCTCATTACATGGGACTCTGGTGTGATTATCAAACTTTTTCTCTCATTTTGTCCTGAGGTATGTGATACAAATCTGGCCAATCAGAATAACCATTCATCTACCTAGACCCATATCCTCAGGGGTGGACATCTGATGGAATCTAGCTGGGCCAACCTGATACTAAATAATTGACTTTGAGCCTTGGGTTGAGATGGGAAAGTGATGGCGCCCACTCCGAGAAAGCCTAAGACATCAGATGTTCCTAAAGCTACCTTGTTCCTGGGCTCCTCAATGACAGGTGAAAACAAATGGGCTTTGCAATAAGTTAGTCTAGTTTTAGTGTTCATCATTTACAACCAAGTGAGTATGAGTCCATTCGTGGTCACAGAAAACAGAAGAGTTCACAAAATAGTCCTCTAGAGTTGTAGAAAAATGAAACATGATATATATTTTCTAGGGGGAAAAAAAGCTCAAAAAGAAAATAAATACGAAGATCAAAGAAAAGAAGATAAGACAGCTAAAAGGTTGAAAACCGAGCTGGCAGAGTATAGAAAAGAAATGGAAGAAAAAATAAAACTGTTACAAAGAAGAAAGCCATGCAAACAAAACACAAAAAGAAGAAAAAGAGATTGGATATAAACACTGTCAGAGACATGAACAACAGGCACGATGTTAAAATCTCTATTTAAATGTTTAGTTTAAAAGTAAAGTGATAACAGTAAAAGGGTAAATACAGATGGCAAACAAAGGCAATTATATACATGATATGAATGATTTGTCACACAGGTTTTGTATATTGTATATAAAACCAGTGTTCATAATGATAATGGCTAATATTTATATAGTGTTTCTTATATGATAGACATTTTATAAGACTATGGATTAACTCAACTTTTTATAAGAGTTCTGTGAAAGTTGGTCTCCACTTTATAGGTGAGAAAAACACTAACAAAGAAGTTAGTTTATCCAAGGCCACTTAGAAGGTGAAAGGCAGAACTGAGATTTGAAACTTGTGGTCTGGCATGTTCTAAACTGATGGACTGATGCAGCCTTTCATATGCAATACAAATCAAATGGAGTCTTAAAATATCCGATGATTATAATAAAAGAAAAACTTATGGAAATGTTAGTAGTAATAGTAAAATGTTATCTGATATTTAGTATGTATCAGGCTGTGCAAAATAGCATACCGTATCAGCAGAAAAAAATGATGTGAAATTATCTACTTGTGATCAAAGTAACTCATGAAAAAGGATAAAGCAAGAGTTTCCAGCATCCAAGAAAATAATAAGCGTAATAAAAAAATATCTGAGTGGTCTCAAACCTCTATGACAACATTTAATGATAAACTGTACTTGACCGACCATGTGAAAATCCATATGAAAAATAATTTCAATAATTTCATATACGTCTACCTTAATTTATACTTTTGGTTTAAACATATTCATGTTATATAAAAATTTCATTTTATTTTGAAATCCTTGGCTCATTACTGCCAATAGAACATAATACAAAAATCTATCTATTATAAAAATATGATTTTTCTAAAGTACAAAAATTAACATATAATACTTAGCAAATTTTATTATTTAAATATCTAAGCACATCATTAGGGACAAAAATAATTATGTTCTCTTGCCAATTATTATATTTCCCAACTTTTAATTACATTACAAAACACTATATGTTTACCAATTTTGACATACATGTACAAAATACATGTTTTTTCAATTTTGTTTTATGAGGGTGTATTTGTTAAGGTAGGAGGATAAAGTATATTTCACTTAACAGTATTTATAACATTTAAATATATAGGCAAAAGATGAGTTTTCATTTTACTGTTGCTACAGCCCTCACAAATGTTAGTGCCAGACTAAACAGCATAGAACCAATAAGAACTGTGAAATGAGTTGGGCACGTGGGCACATACCTTAATCCCAGCTACTTCGGAACCTAGGGCAGGAGGATCACCACAAGTTTGAGTGTAGACCGGCAACTCAGAGAGAACTTGTCTCAAAATAAAAAAATAAATAAAAAGGGCTAAAGCTGTAACTCAGTGGTAGAACACTTGCTTAGCATGTGCAAGACCCTGGGTTCAATCCCTGGTACCAGACATATGAGCATGCGTGGCACGCGCACACACACACACACACACACACACACACATACACACACACACATACACACACAAAGAATCATGAGACAGAGAGAAAGGAGAGAATGCTAATTTCTGTACCATTTATAGAAAGGATCATTAAACATCATTTAAAGCCCAAATAGTGAACTGCTTTTTTTTTTTTAATCATCCTCAGTCTTTCAATGTTATCATTCTTCTTTTCCAAATAATAGGTATACTTTAGAAACTTTGAAATTTTTATCTGAAGAACAATATATTTTATTTTGCTATATTTATTTATATCATGTTAACATTAGGTAAATTATATAATATTTTTAAACAAAAATGGCTTATATATTAACTTCATTTTTGTGAAATTGTGTCCCCACCTTCCTCCTGAGTAGAGCCACCTGGGTCATGTTCCCCAAGGTTCTGTAAAGCTGAGGCTATTTCTGGCTGGGATGCATTCCATGTTTTCTTAACTTTGCTCTTTGTATTCTGTGTTCTTGATTTTTTTTTTCCCATGAGCAGCTATTATTCTTATAAAAAAGTAAAAGTAAATGTGTATGTGTGTGTTCATAGAAAAAAAAATTAGACCAGCTTCTTTTACCAGGGAATAGTAATTGTTTGACAGGTTGTTTAATTGGGGTTCCCGGCTCAATGATATCAGCCAGTGGCATCCTGTTAGGGTCTACCTGAGGTGATTTGCATCGTCCTTACTGATTTGCATGGCACCATATGCTGCCCCGGCTGAATCTTTGCACAGTATGAAATAATTCCTTTTGACAGGATAACTGCTATTACAGCAGGTAGGCCAAACTGGGGGAAAAGAGTAATCAAATTAAGGAAACAGTAAGTAGACAATTACATGTCCCCACCACCAAATGCTGGCACTAATCTGTTCAGGATGTCTGTGGAGCATTTGGTTGGGAACAGCTTGAGGGCCACTTAGAATGTTACTGCATTGTGAACATGGGACCTTCTGCATGTACTTATTCAAAAACTGCTTAGGCCTTATTAATGATGTTAAGTCCTGATTTTTGCCATGTTTTGAAAAGTCAATGTTTTAATTCATGCCTCAAAATCCTAAAGTATAGCCCCAGGACCAAGAATGCGACCACAAATTGACTTTCCTGTGTAGCCTGATGGCCTCGTGCATTAGTTTAATAACTATGTTTTTTTTTTTTTAATTTTAGTATCAAAGGTTGTTAATCACCTGACAGAAAAATACAGTCACATAGTCTGGAATGTAATGCTCAGATGACCCTTCCTATCCTCCCACCTGATACTCCCCACACCCCGCCCCCGGCTCTTTTCTTTGCAGTCAAACAGCAAACCATTTCAGTATGTCTCAGGGTGGGAACGGATTTTACAGACTATTTCACAGAGTTCTGCAGAAGTGCACTGTCCACAAGGCACTCACAACCCCTGTATGTTCAGAAGCCTCACCGTTCTCCAATGGCATCAAGAAGTTGACTCTTATATGCCCCAGAAAATTGCAGCTTCCCCCTACCCCTAGGGTATGACCCTGAACAGAGCTGAGACTCTAAGCCAAGCTGAAGCATCTGGAAGTGAGGGGGATGTGAGGGGTCAGAGTTCCAGTGGACAACTCCTTTGGGAGGGAGCAAAGCTGCTTCAAAGGAGGCTGAGCAATTCTAAGGATGCCATGGAGGTGAGGACACTTAATGTCTCCTGAAGTTCCAAGAAGAGATTCAGATAGTAATTGTGGGGTCTGATAGCTTTTTTTTTTTTTTATAATAACCTAGGTCTTTAGAAACAGTCAATTAAAGTTTACCTGCTGGAGCATTTTGCAAAACAAATCGATATCTCATTTATTAAAAATTAAGAACCCATAAGCTTCAAACACATGAGTGAAAAAACAAGGAGGCAGTGTAGCAATGAAAGCTTGGGGGACTTGGTGGGGGGAAAAACCTCAACATACATTTCTAATTTTAAATATACCACAAAGTCCAGGCGTTGTCACCCTGCAGTACATGACATTAGCATAATCAAGTTTCCTTACTTTTAGTTTACGAGCTGTGACAGCAGTTAGGCTTGATTTGTATTCTGTTTCTTCTAAATCATGGACTTCAACCCTGAAAGCAGGAAAGTAGTTAAAGAAGGCATTTACAGAAGCTGAAGAGAATGGGAAGTTTACTAGTTTTCTTTGGAATAAAATAGGAAAGAGAAACATGGCAAAGTGGAGATTTTTCTTACTGAACTTCCCATTTGTGAATTCAAACTGGGTTTCTGCACCCAAGAAAGCTCCCCAGAATACAGTCCCCTTCCCATCCTTACACCCTAACTTTAAAAGCAATCATCTATTGACATTTCAAATGCTAATGCATGCTGCACAGCTAAATCACTGATTGGTTCATCAGATCAATACCTTCAGCCATAGGTTCTCACACTTGCCTGTGCATTTGAATTACCCTGATGTGTTTTTAAAAACAATGATGTCTTGGACTGACTCCACAAGATTCTGATGTAATTGATACATGGTGCAGCCTGGACATTAGGATTTTTAAATTCCCCAAGTGATTTTGATGAGCAGACAAGTTGAGAAACATAGCTGTAAGCGAGTGGTTCTCAAAGGGTGGTCCTTTAACCAGTAGCATCAGTATTGCTTGCAAACTTGTTAGAAAGCCAAACTCTCTGGCCCTGCCCCAGGCAGACTGATTCAGAAACCCAGGGAGTGGGCCCAACAATCTGTGTTTTAACAAGTCCTCCAGTTGGTTCTGAGACAGGCTCAAGTTTGAGAGAAATTGCTTTAGAATTTAGTTTGAGAACAAAAGCTTTAGAATTTAGTTTGAGAGAAAAAGCTTTAAAAACCCACAGAGAGTATGTCAACACCATTTATGAAGCTGCTCTTCATCTCTCAAATTGGTATCTTTTTTAGGGAGCAACTACAATGAAAACACAATGGGCTTTGGAGTCAGGCCAGACCTGGGTTTGAATCCTAGTCCCATCATTTATGAGCTGGGTGAGCTTAGACAAACATGCATTATAATTTTTTGAAGCTTCAGTCTCCTCATCTCTGAAATAGTGAAAATCTTATCTAGCCCACAATGCTATTATGAAAATATATGAGATAATAGTATCTAGAATGGACTCAGAATACCTTTAATTAGATCTTTCTCCCTCCTATTCCAAGCAACAGAGAAAAGTAGCAGAATCTCTATATGAGTTCAGAGTCTTCACTTTCTTGTCAGATCATAAACACTCTTTTCTACTCTCTTTGATAGCATCATTAATTTTTACTTGAATTAGCAGCATGACATCAGACTTTATGATGTGGTGAATCCCATGAACTAAGCACAGGACCAGGCTGTGGCTATTGGGCCAATAAGAGAAAGTCCAACCATAGTCTCATCAATTAATGAGGAATAGAAAGCAAGGTCAGGCCCAGGCAGACCCCTTTTCAGTGGCAAATTTATTCTCAGAGGCACCAGAGTTCTTAGAAGTAGTTACCTATCTTGGACAAATTGCATAGTTTATTCCAATAATTTCTTGATTCTGACCTGTACTAAGAATTTGCATTTATCAGGGACTCAATTGCCCACACCTGCTTAAAGAAAAGGCATCCAAGTCCACTCCAGGACAAATGCATCCATGTAGTATAATGCTTGATAATAGCAGTATCATCAATTAATATCAGAATAGATCATTACTGTTTAACCTCATCATCTCTGCAACTCCATTTCATTCTCTCAAAAACTCAGTAAAGGAGGCATAATATTTATTGTCATTTTACCAATGAGGAAGCAGAAGCTCAGAAAGGTTGAGATGGTTGACTTGTCCAGGATCATACAACTAGGGGAGTGGTCTTCTTGACCCCTTTCCCACAATCTTTTATTCTAATTGACCTCCGGCTATCATAATGGTAATGACAATAAACCATAACAATATAAGAATACAGAGTCCCCTGTGAAATGTATAGAATTGGCTACTAGAAGACAGGTGCTCTGAGATTTATGCACAAACAGCTGGATCCAGAATGGCTAATACTAATTCCCTACTCTCTACCTACTGCTCCCTCTGTCATCCCCCTCCCCATAGTGGTTTCAATATTCTTGGTTGCTAGCATGATGTGGTTTTCATGAGAATACCTAATCATGTTTTCCAATTTTAGAACATTCACTTCCTCATAAAACTAAAAATAGAACTACCCTAAGATCCAGCTATATCACCTCTGAGTGTTTATCTGAGGAAAAGGAAGTCAGTATGCAAAACAGACACCTGCATACCCTTGTTTATTGTGTCACTATTCACCAAGATATGGAGTCAGCCTGAGTGCCCATCAACAGACAAATAGATAAAGAAAATATAGCATATAAACAAAACGTAACATTACTAAGCTATCAAGAAGAATGAAATCATGCAAGAAAATGGATGGAACTGGAATATATCATGTTAAGTGAAATGAGCGAGATACAGAAGTGTGTATCACATGTCTTCCCTCTTATGTGAAGATTAAAAAAAGAAAAAAGAAAAAAAAATTGAACTCAAAGTCAAATAGAAGAAATATCATTAAGGGTGGGAGGGGAACCAGGAGAAGGGGAAAGATGGGAGGCAGGAGAGAATTGAAAGGAAGGTGGACATGATCAAAGCATATATAGTGAAACCCATTAACTTGTACACTTAATATGTGTTAATAAAAAAATCCATAAAAATATAAAAGTAATTGCCTAAAAATGAAGAGAGTAATGTGCTCTGAATCTACCAGATGTCCTAGAGCCAAGCTTGTTTTGTAGGACCAGCAGGAGCAGTGTCACCAGAGAGAAATGTAGACTCTCAGCATTTACCCCAGAACTTCAAATCAGAGTTCAGCATTAAACAAGATGCCAGGCAATTATTCCATATCTATGAAGCTCCTGAGAAGCTCCTAAAATGCCAATAACGCTGGTCTGAAGATTGTACTTGGGTACTAGAGTTCTAAATCCTGCCAGCATAGTCAGTCAGCTTCAGTGCTGTGGCAGAGCCCAGCACGCTGATTTCTAAACTGTGGCCTACACTGAGTCCGCCTAGTAGCCCCTTCCACCTGAGGAAAGGTGGGAGGTCAGAGGAGGCTCTTTGAATCACTCTGGGCTCCATGGCTTCAAAGGGGGTACTCTGAGCTTCAAAGTGGAAGTCTCTTGCCCATCTGAATGTGGCAGTGGAAAACTTATCTATGCAGTTGACTCTATGTGTCCCTCTATAAACATGTCAGGACAGGGGAATTGCTGGCATAAGGTAGGTCTCCAATGGATCATACATCATTCAGGAGGGTGGCTCAAAGGAGCTGGATTTGTAGCTCAGTGGTAGAGTCCATATTTAGCATGCACAAGGCCCTGGTTTCAAACCCCAGTATTGGGGCAGGGGGAAGTGGCTTTAGAGTCACATCAGGTAAATAAAAGCACATTTTATAAAAGGTTTTATGGAATATCTATCTGTAATGAGTGTCTTCTCCTGCTTTTTATTGTTTATTTTTATTTATTTATTTTATTTTTTTGTGGTGCTAGGGATTGACCCCAGGGCCTTGTGCATGTGAGGCAAGCACTCTACCAACTGAGCTATATCCCCAGCCCTCTTCTCCTACTTTTTAATAAATGCCCATTCCTCTTTGTGCAAATGAGCCACACTGCCTTATCTGTCAGTCTTGCCTCTTTCCCAGCGATCTTATAGCACTGACTTGGCCCATGCAGCTCTGTGTTGTCCCTCATACCTGTGCTCCTGACAGTGTCTAGTATGTGGTGTTTGAGTTTTGCTGAACTGATCCACGCATGCCTGAATGTCAATCCAAGCAGCAAAGACCCATTTTTCCTGTTGCTCTTTTGACCCTGGGAACAAAAAAGGAAATATAGTCAGAAGCACTTGAAGGTCTCATGTTCTTTGGATGAACTAACTTATCCAAAGCACAACTTCTAATTATTGCACCATGTCAAAATCTGTTCTTCTACCATGGAACTTTCCCAGCTCAGGAGAGAGCATCATCATCCATGTTGGCTCTTCAAGCTGAAATCCCAGGTATGACTAATTATTGAATTCTTCCTTAGATCAAGCCCATATCCAGTACATCAGCAAGCCTGTCAGCATTTCATCCAGAAAACCTTGCAAAAGTGCACACTTCTCTTCCTGTCAGTCACTACTGCCCTGATCCATCATGTCTAGGCTGCAACTGCTCCCTCACCAATCTCCCTTCTACTGGTCTTAAGTTCCGCAAAGAGGCCAGATCTTTTCAAAACAAGTTTCTCAGATTATTGTTGCAAACTTCCCTTCCCCATTTCAAAATATCCAATGGCTTTTGGAGAAAATCCATCATGGACTTTGGTTTTGTCCTCATCTCTTTCTTAGTTTTTTTTTTTCTATTAATCTATCTCCTTCTTTCTACTCCAGCCACATAGGCATATCTGGCCTATGGGTGTCCTTGCTGCCTCTTCTTTCCATCTGGGGCACTTTTTCCTTAGAGGATCACACTATTTCCTTTCCCTGCTCAAATCTAAATTCAAGGTCTTGTCCACAGGGAGGGCCTCCCTTGGTATACTATCTGAAGCAAGTTCTCACAGAAACCCAATAATACTATACTGTCCTCTAGGCCTGTCACTGTCTAAATTACCTTGTTAACCTTTTTATTTGTTCCTGTTTGTATCAACACTGGACTATAAGCTCTTGAGAGCAATTACCATTTTGTTCATGTATACTTGTTTTTCATAAATTGAAAAAGAAAGCAGTGCCAGGAGATATAAACAATACCACCTCCATTTCTGTATTAATTTTTTATAGTATTTACAGTAACACAGAATGTCAAAACTATCTGTGTGGGTTGGAGAATACCATATGTAAGGAGCCTTCCTTGGGCAATGCTGGGATCAACTATAACTCCAGAGAGCTGGGCCACCAGCTGCCGCCACAGGGATGAATCACAGCTATCTTGGCTCGGGAGCCAAGGAGAAAAACTCAAATGGAATATCCTACTGATGATGAGTCAGCAGTGTCATGTGAAAAGGAGTAGATGAAGCTGAATCAATAAATCACTGATTTGCCCCCCAAAAGAAAATGTTTCCTACTTGGTTTCAAACTTCCAATTGAGTATGCTTCACCCAAGTTCAGAGCTAACATTGCATGCAGACAGGCTGATCTGTATATCTTCTGTAGGCTGATCCACATGGGAACTCTACACTCTCACTTCAGAGCAAAATAGTTGTATAGCATGTCTCAAACTATGCCAAGTGTTGTCTAACTACTAAAGGATGACCAAAGAAAAAGAAAAGTCAAAAAAAGACAACAACCTAAGAAATATACTTTGCAAATAGTGTCCTCTCTATCTTCTTCATGAGTTCTTTCCCTTTGCCTGTTCCCAGTGTCTATGTTCCCACAGATTTTCATCTACACTCATCCATATTTATGGTCTAGGACAACTAAAATATTAATTCCTGTGTCTCCAACAAGATCTCTTTCCTGAGCTTTAGTCATTCATCTCCATCTGTTAGATAGAAATTAAAACCAATAGACTTGCAAGGCCTGGTGGCCTAAGTCTATAATCCCAGCTACTTGGGAGGCTGAGGCAGAAAGGTGGCAAGTTCAAAGCCAGTTTCAGCAAGTTAGTGAGACCCTGTCTCATAATAAAAAGGCCTGGAGATGTAACTCAGTGGTAGAGCACCCCTGGGAGTAATCTCCAGTACTGCAAAAGAAAAAAAGATTGATATACAATGGAGTTCACATCTTGAAGAGTAAAATTTCACACATTTGACTATGTATACGGCCAAAAAATTAGCACCGTAATCAAGATAGGAACATATCACTTCCAAAAGTTTCCTTGTGCCTCTTTGTAATTCCTTCTCTTTCTCCTTTACATTCCCAGGCAAACACGATCTGCTTCTACTATTGATTATATTTCATGTTCTATAATTCATATGAAGGGGCTCATTCAGTTTATTCTCTTTATTTTCTGGCTTCTTTCAGTGACCATAAGTGTTTTGAGTCACATTCATGCTGTTATGGGTACATTCACTTTTTATTTCTGGGTAGTAGTCCATTGTACGAATATAGTACAGTATTTTTTTTATCCAATTACCTGTTGGTGGACATTAAAGTGATTTTTAGTTTATGGTTATTACAAACAATGCTGTTATAAAATTTGTGTACACATCTTTTTAGAGTTTCATTTTTCTTGCATAAATGCCTAGATATGGAATATTTAACTTTTTAAAATTTTTTTTACTTGTAGATGGACACAATACCTCCATTTATTTATTTTTATGTGGTGCTGGTGATCGAACCCAGTGCCTCACACATGCAAAGCAAGCACTCTACCACTGAGCTAAGGCTCCAGCCCCCTGGAATATTTAACTTTTTTTTTTTAAGAGAGAGAGAGAATTTTTTAATATTTATTTTTTAGTTTTTGATGGACACATCTTTATTTTATTTGTATGTGGTGCTGAGGATCAAACCCAGGGCCCCATTCAAGACAGGCGAGTGCGCTACCGCTTGAGCCACATCCCCAGTCCCCTTACCAAACTTTTAAGGTCATTCTTCTTATTTTTAGCCATTAGGGTGTATTTCCTGAGATTGGGATGTGATTACAACCTCACTGATTCATTGCAATCTCTTGCCCTCAGCTTTCTTCTTCCATACCTTGACTGAACACTTTAAGACTCTACGCAGGTCTGTGATGTCTTCCCACATTTCTTACCACCCAAAGAAACTCATCTCCCACAGACCTTGCCACTTGACAGTGCCACATCTATATTATAACAGATATACCTGGTCGGTGTGTTCTAGCTTGTCCTATCTTAAAAAGGAGGAAGAAAACAGAAGAAGGAGGAGGAAAAAAAAACCACAGCATTGCCTGAAATCCATTGAAATTCACAACAAATGTTATTAAAAGTTTCACTTCCTTAAGGAACAGTGAATTATGTCACAATTCAGACTGAGGTTTAAAACAAGCTTCTCTTTCAGATAGCTTTTCTTTTTTTCATAATTTCTCCCTTTCATGAAAGTGCCATTTATAGAGAAATATGACATTCCTATTTCAGAGAAATAAACCAAAAGAGGGCACTAGCAGGAGATGATTGCAAATGATGTGTCCATTAAGAATTTCCATTCTTTTCAAGTTTCAGGTTTACAACTTAAGCACTTATAACCCTGGGGAAAAAAGAATTCTAGGATTGCTCAACCACAGTTTATGGTAAGAAGCAGGACTGTTTCGTGGATGCCCCCAGGGACCTTTACAAAAGCCTGGTAGCTGGAGGACCACTTACTGCCATTCCCTATCAGGACTGAAACACAAGCTGAATAAGTGAAGGAAGGGAGATGGAGCGGAATAAAGGAGATTAGTTTGCATTATTCTCCCCTTGTGTTCATCTTTCCTTTTGCCTAGTCAGGTATCAGTAGAAGATGATATTTTAACTGTTTCTTCTCTAAAATAAAAAAGAAATCATGTCCTTGTAATGTGCCCATCTTAGGCTTCACCAGCCAGTAAGCACAGATAGGGTTTTGAAGCCCAAATCTCAGAGGGTTCTGTTTAGCTGCACACCCTGCCCCACTTCACTCCCCAGGGCAATCGGTCTTGTTTCGATTCATTTCTTTTGCTTTCCACTCTTGTTCTCCTGTAGTTCATGGAGCCTCTGCAGCCCCGCCCTGATATTCCCAAGGAGAGGCAGTTCTGATTGTAGAATGCAGCTCCAGTCCACGGGTTGTTGCCAGGATCCTGCAGGAATTGAAAGCCAGCTGTTCTTGATGTCAATGAAACAGGAACCCTGCCTCAAGCCTGGATGCCAGGGATCCTTATTACCATTCTTGCAAAGTCAGGAAAAGAGGGTGCAGTCTGTATGGTGGAGAGTGGAAGGCAGGATTTCCTGTAGAAACTCAATTTAAGCTTCAGCAGTAAGTGATACAACTTTTTCCTCCTGCCCAGGTGGTGGGGGTGAGCCAGGATCAGTAGCCCACAGGCTAGCAGTTCCTCAGAGTCAGGAGCTGCAGCACTGAAGGTAGGAATCTGCTCATCTCCAACTGTGTGCATCAGCAACCCTTAAGTGAGGTGTACCTAGCATGCTGCCCTCCACCTGCTTAGGGCAACACTTTTGAAGCATAAGGGAGAAAATGTTTTCATTTTCAGCTTGGAAAGGGAGTATGGTTCTCAGAGCAAGACTGCTTGAGAAGCCCTGAAATGTTTAGAGATTACACTTTTAATGCCAGTGTAGCTGCATGTGGCGGACAGAGATGGTAGCAAATTCTTTGGCAAACTTCCTATGGAGTTGTGTGGCCTATCTGACCTCCCTGCAAATTGGAGCCAGACTGGCCTGTGAGCACTGAACCAATACAGAGTGATGGAAGTGAATTTAGGTAGCACTTGGGCCTGACCTTCAAGAGGACTGGTAGCCACTACTTGGCTTCTAGAAGTGCTGTGCTGCTTGCATAAGAAGCCTGGCTACTGTCCTGCTGGAGAAACCATACAGAGAGGCTTGAAACTACGTGCTGAGGAAGAGGCCCCAGCTGAGTCCAGTCTTCTGGCCATCCCTGCCAAGGTTCCCAGGTCCTTTGGAGCCTGCAGCCCAGCCCAGCCACCAGCTTCATACCTCTGAGTGACCTGTTGGTTCTACATGAAGTAGTAGAATCGGTTCTTATTCTGTACAAAGTGTTTTATTGTTGTTTGACTTCCCTATGGTTTACCAGTTGTATAGCAACAGATTCTTGAAGCCTGAGTAAGGACAAATTCTACAGCAGCCTCCAGGCTGTGTTGGGAATTCCTGTTCTCTTTCAGGACCTCAGCCCTTCTCCTTGTCTGGCCCTCCTCACTGGACTCCTTCCCCTTCTGTTCAGATCATCTGGAACCTGGGGAGTATAGTTTCCATGGGACCAACTAGGCTTATTACCTGAGTTTTCTCTATTAGATACAATCACTACACAGGAAGGGATACATTGAAATAATGGAACACCATTCTCTGCCCATCCAGGACACACTGTGACATGAAATTTACTAGTTGCTATGACTGTTATTTTAAAGTTAAAAAAAAAGATTACAGATAAGGACTAAGCAGGAGGAAAAAGTAAACCTATTCAAAAATTTGCTTCTTACAATTGGAGAGGAAAGATAAATTCAAGGCATAGTGCATGGATAATTATGGTACTTTAATTCTTCCTTATTATTATTATTATTTTTTTTGTTCATTGCTTTCTCTTCCCCAGTGACCATGCCCTAAAGGCCGTGCTGCATTTTTGAGAATACAAATTCAAAAGTTCCCATTATTAGTGTCTGTTAGAGCTATTTTCTCTTTCTTTTACCCTGCTAAAATTAGCATTCCTAGCTGGGATCTGTAGTTAACTCAGTACAGGGCTCCAGCTCTAAGTTAGATGCCAAGAACACCTTTTCAGACTGGTTCCCAGGGAGTACATTGATGTACTATGCTGGGGGCATCAATATGATGTTCAGTGAAGCATAGTTGTTTCTATTCTAAGGGATACGTTTGACTGTTTATAGAGCAGCAAGAAACAGCCCAATCTTCACCTGCTGACAAAATGAATGTGGGTGAGATGCTTTCAGATTCACGGCACTGACGTTTGTGAGCAGTGATCAGCTGAGTTTAAGTGTGGCTTTCAGCAAGCAGGAGCTTACTGGATCTCAGATCCCGAGATGCCCTTTTTATTTGATCTAAGCACAAAAAGAGAACTTTTCTTAGCTGGGTAAAAACAAAAAGGGTTTAGGAATTTAATGTGCCAAGGTTACTATGTCCCATTTAGCAAGAAGTCATTCATTATTTTCTTATCGTCTAACATCAAATTGTAGGATATTTGCCAACAAACCAAAAAGATAGCAAACTGGACTGAGAAAGAATCGAATAGATTAGTTAGGATTTGTTTTAAGGAATAGAAAAATTAGGACTGCCTTATGGTTTATACTCCAAACTGAACACTTTGAGAGTGAAAGAAGGGTACCTCTGATAGCCACATTAGGGCAATGGGAATAAATTTGAACAGTCCTGGCCAAACAGGACTAAGTTTCCACCCTTGAAGTATCCCACCTCAAACTGACTTAAGCTATGAAGAAGATTCACTGGTTCACATAACAAAAAGCCCAAAGGCTAGACAGGCCTTGAACCAGGCTCAACAGGTGTCTTCTAATGTCTTCACTCTGCCTTCCAGGTGGTCACTTCATCCTAAGTCTGCCTCATCTTGTGATTGTAGGATAGTTGGCAGTAGCAACTGGATTCCTTTTTTCATTCAGCAACAGGAAGAACCCTCTGTCCCAGCATTCCAAGCAAGATTTGCTGGGCTCAGACACTTAGGTTACATGCCCACTGTTAGGTAACTGACACAGCCAAGGAAATGAAATGCCTTGATTGGTTTCCACCCTTAAGGACCCCTGTTGAAGCTATGAGTGGGGTCAGTTTCACACAATTTGGAGATGAGAGGCTTTTTCCCCCATTACAATATAGGTAATGTTAAAAAGAAAGAAAAAAAAAAAGGAGGGGGAGGCTGTGTTAAGACTCGGTAGATTACCGTCTGACCTATCAAAACAAACCTGAAATTTAATAAAATGACTTCCTTTATATTGTAGTAGTTAAGAGGGGGACTCTGGTGTAAAATTTCCTATGTGTAAATAGAGGTGTTCATCTCAGACAAACTGTTTAACCTAAGTCCTACTTTCCCAGTCTGGGAAATGAGGATAATAATAGGAACTGCCTTATAGGGTTGTTATAAGGTTACATGAGATACTATGTGTAATGTGTTTATGACAGTGTTTGGTACATAATAAATGCTTAATAAAGGTCAGACTCTATTGTAATGGTCCTGAAGATAATTTCTTAGGAGGATTGTGATATCGTAATATACAAATTTGGGTTTTTTTCCATGGCACCTGGCTTATAACCCCTTCTAAGGCAACCATACAAACTAGAGTTTCTCTTCTCCAAGGGAAGTCACAGAAACTCTAATCTTTCCCACCTATTGTCTTGGAGGTGGCTATAAAGGAGTTCTCTGACTTCCCTTATCTGATGGTAGGTCATAAGACCCTCCTCATTCCAGAAGGGTCCTGTTCCCTGCCCTGGTGGGAGGACTGCTACACAGAGAGATCAAGAAGAATCTGAATAGACAGGCCTTGCTGGGTTTTCCACTGGGTCTATTAGCAGTAGATATGAAATAGTCTATAAAAACCCAAAAAGAATGGGATTCCAGAAGCTCTTGATGGCTGAACACAGGAAGGCTCACAGGAAGAAGAATGAGAAATCCACGGGCTGGGAGGGTGTGCACCCCAGCTCCACAGAATGGAGGCTCCTGGGTCCCTTGAAACTTCACCTTGGGTACCTCTTCTTCTGGCTGCTTATTCTCATCTTTTAAAATATTTTTTTATAACTAACGGGTAGATTAAGTACACTTTCCTGAGTTCCGAGAACTACTTTAGCGAATTAACAGAACCTGAGGAGGGGTTCATGGGAACCCCAGTTTGTAGCTACTGGGTCAGAAGTTCCAGAGCCATAGATTTGTGCCTGAAGCTGAAGTGGGTACAATATGAAGGACTGAGCTTGTGGAATATGACATGCTATCTCCAGGTAGATAGTGTCAAAACTGAATCAAGTTAGAGGATGCTCAGTTGGGGTCCACTACAGAATTGTTTGCTTGCTGGTGAGGAGAAATCCCCACAACTTTTGAGGTCATGGCATCTTCTATGAGAGAGCAGAATAAAAAGCAGACTGTTTTTCCCCCCTAATACACAAGATGTTCAAGGAAATTTGTTTAAAAATAATAAGTTATCAGCAGCAAGGAAATTCATTTAGTTGGTTGAGAAAGAAATAATGAAGACAGGAGCTGGAGGAAGGCCTGGGTAAGGACTCTATCAGGGAGAGAAGAATGTTCCCAAATAAGAGATGAGTCGAGTCTCAGAAAATTTAATAGTTTCCATCCAAGGTGAGTCTGTCATTCTTAAACATCACCACAGTCTCACTTAGAGGACTTTTTCAATGTTTCATGGTCAAGAAATTCTCCCTTATATTCAAGATAAATCCCCATGGTTGTCACATAAGCCCGTTTTATGTCTTCACACAGGATAAAACATGGGTAAAGGTTTTAGAGACATGGAAAGCGAAGATGGAGCTTTAGAGATGCTGCAGAGGAAAAGTGACAAGGCTTAGTGACATCCATTTCTTAGTGACAGGAGAAAAGGGTAGTGTCAGATGCAGGCCTGTGATAGTGTGCATGAAAGACGAGGGAGACAATGGTATCTCTGACAGAGAGGGAGAAGGGAGAGGTTGGTCTGTTAGATAAGGAGTTGGATTTATAAATATAAGGTGGTAGCATTACCAGAACTTTGAGAATAAAATCAAAATGGTGCCAGAACAGGAAAGAAGACATTTTCTCTTCTCTGTCCTTTCATAGATAAGTAGGAAGCTAAAAAGAGAGAAGACGGGAGAATGTTGCATTAATTTCTGGCAACCTGAACACATTCTGGAAAGTTTACTCATTACAAACATAAAAACAGGGATAGTATCTAGTCCTACTCTTTGGTGCGACTGTGGGAGGGGGCGTGGTAGGTGGTGTTTGGCTTTTCTTTGCTTGTCAGGGGCTTTTGTAACAGAAGTGGTGCTTCTTTGCTTCTGCCATCATTGAAATGAGCCTTCTGCCTTATAAATGCATCTAAACCATTCACAATGATCACATAGGCACCGTGAGTTTAGTTTTTGCTTTTTTCTCTTCCTGTATGATTTTTCCACAGAAGTAGATTTGGGTAGACTCTTATATTTATACATACACACACGAAGATGTAAATGTATAAGAATATATAGTACCTGGCATTACTGGCATGCATCACCACACCCAGCTATCTGAGGTTTTATGAGTACTTAATTTTGCTCACTATACACAAAACACTTGGTAATCTTTTTTCTTGGAAAATAACACAAAATAAGCGTTTGCCTCTGAAGTTTGCACTTTAATCTTGGAGGTACACATATCTAGCTGTATCTTTGGTATAAAATTAAAATCCTAAAAAGGACTGTATTCCACCAAAAAGAATATGAAAAGAATTTGTATTTTTTTTCTTGTGAATTTGCTCTCCCAATACACTGTCTTATCTCCATTATCCAAATAATGGCAAATAACATGCTTTTTTTTTTGCAATAGTAGTTGTTCAAAATATAATTGAAAATGAATGAATGAATCCATTTTCCTTGAGAAAATGAATTCAGAGACCCAAGTTTGTTCATAAGTAGCACTGAAATATTATGTACATTACTGTAAAGTTATAGACACTATGAAGTTACATTTTGTATTTTAAACTCTATCTTCCCCTAATTTATTAACAGGTTTAAGAATTTAATTCTTGCTTAACTACTTGACCTATTACTGTCCACTAGTCTCAATTATTTAACAGCTTAAACTGACACTTAATAAGTATGTAAATGGAAAGCACCCCAACGTAATACAGGTATCTTCCTGAGTGCCAATTATATGCCTCAACATTCCCTTCAATTTGAATGTGTTAGTAAGAATCTAATTACACTGGTTTATAGCTGATGGAATTACAGAAGGAGAAGATTTCTCTCCTACATACTTATTAGACCTCAATAAGTGTTCCTTTGCAATCTGTTGCTATTCAATTACCAAGTAATAACTGTCTTAATGAATCTAATTGAAATGCTTATTTCAGACTCCTATCACACCAAAAAAGAGGCTTTACTTGGAGTGCTTCTACTGAATGGGGCCTGACTTGTTTATACAGAAAGAAGGGACTTCACTGGGAAGATGGTCACATTTTTAAAAGCCAGGCAGAATTTCAAAGGCATCCATGTATCACAAAACCTAAGCTCCTCCCTATGACCTTGCTACTCTAACACATACCAACATGAACTCCCAGGCGATTGGTCCACCTGCATTTTCCACTCAAAATGAGAAGCCTCTATTTAACTTTCCTTAATGAACACAAAATAATAATTAGTAAAACACCCATATGCATAGTGTGTTTACTAATAGCCATTATTCTATTCTCCACAAACCCCCTAAGGTAGGTATGTATTATTGTTCCCATTTAACAGATTTGGAAACAATATTATTTATTTTTAAAAGAAGAGCAAATTCAGATAAATTATGTTAATAAATGACAGAGATCATGATGCCATAGGCCAGCTGGCTCTTGAGCCTACTTCTAGGTATATAAACTAATCGCAAAAGCCAAGTCGTGAAAGGAATGTTAGTGTTTAGTTGATGCAACTTCTTATTACTTGAGAATTGAGGCTTCAGATTTGCAGAGAAAACAAAACATCAAAACCCCTTCAGCAAGAGCATTCTGCAATAGTCTCCCGACCCTAACCCTTTTATAACTCTTGTTTGGATCAACAACTGGGTCATAAAACTCATTCATCTAAAGGTCAAGAGACCATTTGCTTGAAAGAATATATAGGATGGCAGCTCAAAATGGGTGCTGTTTATTTTCTTAAAGAAGAAATTAAAAACTTTATTGGCTCCAACATAAAAATGGAGTTGATTCAAGGAAGGGCAAAGCACTTTGATAATGCACAAATTTTATGCAGATTTGGTATGTAAAATCACTTTTAAAAATCACTCTGGTCACAAAACAGCTGACACAGATGAGCTAAGACTTAGCTGGGCAGGATGTGATCCTTCTCCAGTTGTTTCCTCATCGTTATGACGATGGCCAAATGCCAGGTCCACATTTGGGATACAAATGGCATGGATGTTCTTTCCCTCCAAAAACGATGATGGTGATGAGGTCAGATGACACTCTGGTAATTTCAAGGATGCCTGATGAACACTCTCTCTGCGGAATTCATAAGGATTTCAGGTGAAAAGAAATGAACTGACAAGAATAAAAACAACACTTCATACAAATTACCAAGGCATGTCAAAGAGTCACCTTCTGACTTATTCCTAGCCATTGGTCATCTCAACAGAGGCTGATTTCATTGCTCTGAACAGCCAGGCCTATTCCTGCCCCATGCTGTCATCTGAGCTACACTTTTTTCATTTGAAACTGTGGCATCTCTGATGTTATGTCTAGGTTCAGGTGCTTAAGACTGTTTGTGCATTTACTCAAAAACAGTATCTAAGGAGCAGTTGTTCTTGTATTTACCACTTAACACAGTACCAAAACTGCAAAACTGCTAATGGTCTACATGACTTTTCTATGGAAAGAAAACAACAGAATAGAAGTGAGTTCTTTATCCTCCTGAGAATCCCTGAGTCTGCAGCCAGTCAAGTCAATAGATTTTTGAGTTCCATGAGTGTTCCAATCACCGAACTGAGTTCCCTGCCTCAAGGACTTACAGCCTAGAGAAATGCAGCCAATCATTTCTTGAAAACTCCCAGAAATGCCCTTATAAAGATGTGAGGAATTTGAAGTGGAAGTTGGAAACACACAATGGAGAAATAAGAGTTGCTTAATCCTTTCTAAACAGCAACCCTTCAGCACAGGGTTCTTAAAGGCATCCACAAGGCAGGGACAAATTCCATGCAGACAGAGTGGTTTATAGAACAAAAATAAAAATTGACAAGAGCTTTTTAAGTCTCAAATTAATTTTTAAAACTATCACTACTTAAATGTATAGGAGAATCACATAAATTTGAAATCTTTAATTTGAAATTTAAAAAAAAAATTAAAGTGAAATTGTGTAAGTATATACTATAGTTATAAGCAGTAAGTTTAGTAAAGTATATGGAATTGTTTTCCAAAAGGGAATAGGTTATATAGCATTTATAAAACATATACTATATGTAATATTCTTATTGGATTTTTTTTTCCAAAATGATGGGTAGTTTGTCTTGAACTTTTGCAAAAATTATTTATTCATTAAATCATGACTATGTTTCTTTTTCTTTTGTTTTACTTTTCCCTTTTGGTACTAGGAATTGCACTTAGGAACACTTGGCCACGGAGCTATATCCCCATCTCTTTTTATTTTATATTTTGAGTCGGGGTCTCTCCAAGTTGCCCAAGCTGACCTTGAACTTGTGATAATCCTGCCTCAGGCTCTCAAGTATTAGGGAGAATGTCACTTAGGCAATACTATTTTGAAACTTATCTTCTATCTTGGAAAAACTGTCATTCTACAGTCACTCTGATCCAGAACAACGGTCAACCTGACCTAAAGTCCAGACCGTACCCTTTAAGGAGCCTGGTTATCTGGAATTGAAATCTTGAGAAACACCCTGTTTGACAAGGAATAGTAATGACCACAAAGAATGACTGTGGGTGAGAACCACAAGAACTCTTCCCTGACAATCCCTAGCAACAGCCAAGCCACAAAAATTCCCCACCCTTGGCTCCCCTATAACTTCCCTAGGCTGTAAGTAGAAGACAGGCTTCAGTCTCACTGGGCCTCCTCTTCTCAGGTTTCTCCTGAACAAACCTGTGTACTGTTGAGCCACCTATCCTGTCTCCCTCGTTTTTTCCTTCATTTTGTTCTTTCCTTACATTTTGCTACCTGGGACTGGTATTCAAGGTTCCCACCATGGGCAGCCCCTTCTGGCCACCCCTTAACCTGGACTTGGTTTTTCTTTCCCTCTCATTCTCCATCTTCTCCCTCTGGTGGTTCTAGTAAGGACCACTTATATTACTGGACTTCTCATCTACCATGGCCACTGTCTATTGGGTGAGTGACTTTTTCTGATTCCTCTACTACTCTGGATTCTTGGAATCTCTGCCTCTGTTTCTCTCTCTATGGATACTCTTCTTCTGATAAATCCTAGCACTGAGTGAGAGAACCCCCATCACCCTAGGTGACAATGACATGATCACCTGTCATTTCCATCCTTCATTCCTGGAATGACCTAAGAGAAGCCAAAATTCTTGGAGAGATGCTCCTTGATTTCGACTTTGCTCTGTCAAAGTCCTTGGTGTTCCCCGCAATCTTTTTGTCCAGCATGAGCCAGGTCCGTCAAAACCCCCACAGGACACTCCCTTGGGGTGTCTCCTAAAACACATTCAGACACTAGGTCTCCAAATCTAAGAGACTGGTGCTCTTCTGGAACACTGCCTGGCCCCAATACAAGCTGGACAATGATAGTCATTGACCCAAGAATGGCACTTGACTTTCAGATTCTCCTACGTCTTGAACTTTCTCCAACACAATGGCAAATAGTCTGAGGTCCCATATGTTCAGGTCTTCTGTTACCTATACTCCAGGCCTTTTCTCTGCCAAAATTGCTCAACTTTTCACATTCTTCTCCTCAGTGAAATAACTCCTCAGGCAATTATATCTATCTCCCTCTGCCTTCTTCTGATTTTGACTCTGCAGATGAACCTTCTCCCTCTCAGCCTCACAATCAAGCTCTTCTTTATTCCCATCTTCACTCCACTTCACCCCTTCTCTCTTGACACCACACTTACTCCCGTGCCCTTCCTCCCATGGAGCCCTCTGCTTGCTCCAAGGTCTTTGCCCTCTGTGAGGTGGCAGGTGCTGAAGGCATTATATGTGCCCACGTCCATTTTCCCTAAGTGAACTCTCAGAGATAGAAAGATGTTTACACACTTTAGCCTTAGACCCCACTTTCCCCAAAGGATTTCTACACATTCCTATACCCAGTCCTATGACCTTCCCTGGCATCCTTTCCTCCTATCTCTCCTCTGAGGATATGAATTGTATCTGGTCAGCAGTCAAGGCTCACATAGACACCCTCCACCACCAAAATCTTGCCTACAATAATCCCATCAGAACCAAGCTGTCCTTCATCCTGACCCCAGTTGGAACTCTTAGGCCACTTCCATTGACAGAATCAAGCAGACCCTAATTACCTACCTCCTGGCAGGAATGGAAAAATCTGTCTTAAATACAGTCAACTATGAAAAGAGTAAAGAAATTAACCAAGGCAGTGATTAAAAATTTTGCCCTCTTTCTCTCCCTCCTTTCAGAGGCTATGACTAATATACAACCTTAACCCTGAATCAAACAAAGGCAGACTTTAATCTTAATTTACATTTCATCTCCCAATTTGCCTCAGATGTCAGAAATAAACCCCTAAAAGCTGGAGGATGGACCACAGAACCCTCAGCACAAACTTGTAAAACTGGCCTTCAAGATCTATGACAATAGAGAAGAGGGACAAAAAAACACAACTCATATGAAATCAGGCTAAATTCCAGATGTTGGCAGCCATACTCAGACAAGGGCCCCAAAGATCCCATAAACAGGGGTCCTCCAAGTCCCACTCCACACCTCCAGGTGCCTGCTTCAAGTGTAGCCAACAGGGACATTGGGCAAATGCCTGCTCTAGCCCTAAACCTCTCCTAGGTCATGTCCCCTCTGTAACCAAAGGGGACACTAGAAATGGGAAAGCGCACAGCGAGGCTCTCCTCTGACAATGGCTTCCAATTCCTACAGGTCCACGGACGGACACAACAACAGACTGGCAAACATCCCTGGCTTGGCGATGTACCATCTGTCAATGGAGGACTGGCAGCCCCTGGGCTCATGACCCCTACCACCATCTCTCTACCTGAGCCAGGGTAACATCTGGTAAGCCTCCCTCTCTCTTTTTAAATGGAAACTGGGACAAGTTTTTCAGTATTTTCCAGAATTTTTTGGTCCCCTCCAAGCTCCCTCCACCTCTGTTGTTGGTGTTGACGGGAACTCCACCACCTCTAAACAAATGTGTCCTTTACTCTGTAACCTACTTAACATTCTGTTATCACGCTCCTTCCCAGTCATACCCCAATGCCCAACTCCTGTTCTCGGCAGGAACACCCTAATCAAATTCAATGCTTTCATTCATTTTAGCTTTCATTGTAGCCCACACTTCTCTGCCTCCTTTACCCTCTTATGCCGATTGGATGCTTTTCTTCCCCCTCCAACATCCTGTCAGCGCTCCTCGCTGAGAAATTGTAACACTCTCATTAAAATTTCCCTGCAAAATCTTGCCTCCTCCTTTCAACAATCCCAACACCCACCAGTCCCCAGGGCCTCAGAGGCCTCAAACCCATCATTATGCATCTTCTGGAGGCTAACACCCTTTGATCCACTGACTTCCCTCATAAAACCCCACTCCTGGCCATTAAAAATGCTACTTTTCAATTAGTACAGGACCTTTGCCTGACTAATCAGGCTATTGCCCCAATTCACCTATAGTCCCTAAACTTTATACCTTGCTCTCTCATGTTCCCCCACTGCAACTCGCTTCTCAGTCCTTGACCCCAAGGATGACTTCTTTACCATCCCATTGGACCTCGCTTCTCAAAATCACCTGGACAAACCCCAATACCAATTTCTCCACCTAGCTAACCTGGGCAGTCCTTCCTCAGGGCTTTAGAGATAGCCCTCATTTGTTCAGCTAAGCCTGTTGCATGACTTAGCTGATCTCAATCTCTGTCCCCTAGTCTCCTGTACTGTGTAGATGCTCTGCTCCTCTGCAGTCCCATGACCTTTCTGTCAAACACACTACTCCTTTGGCATTTTCTCAATACATTAGGAACACATTTCCAAATCCCTTGACACTTCTCTTCCTATTAAGACTCTTTTCTAAAAATCAAAACAGCCCTTTCCATAGTAAGCAATGATCAGATTATACAATCGGAGACCCTAACTCTCCAAACCACCTCTCAACAAACTGAGTTAATACCTCTAAGCAAAATAATCCAGATCATTGCTGACTCCTCCCCTTAGCCTGGATGTAAATTCTTAAACCTTCACACCTACCAAATTCCAATTGCAAAGCCTCAACCTTCTGATGCCCATATTGATCTCCAGCCCCACAGAGCTGTACCTATGGCTACCACCTTTCTTTTTATCAGGGATGGATACCCTCTAGCAAACATGGTGGTTACTGCAGCCACCTCCAGCTAAAGTGAGTTGTCTCCTATCACTCTATGGCTGCCTTGACGATGATTAAGGAATCTTCTGTGGAAATAATACTTTCATCTGTTTATCCACTGACTGAACAGGAACGTGTGGGTTGGCCTTCCTCACACTACCTATCCTATATTCCACTGTGGAGGGACCTGTATATGCCTATTTCTGCTGTCCCTCTCCTGGTAGATCTGGGCATATCTTACAGCAGTGGGCGTAGGAGTGGCAGGAGTAGGAGTACTGTCCAGAGAAGTGGCACATAGCCTTAGAGAAATTTCAACCCAACTATTTACCCTTCAAGACCAAATAGATTTCATTGGCGGTGGTTGTCCTCCACAACAGATTAGGACTAGATCTCTTAACCACAGAAAAAGGAGGCATCTGTACCTTGCTACAAGAGGCCTGCTGCTTTTACACTAATGTGTCTGACCTGGTAAAGAATGGCATAAAAAAATTAAGTGACCAAGCTACCAAAGTCCATCGATACTTGTCCTCATGAAATATGGGATGCTTTTCTTCTTTGACTGTTTTCTCTTGGTTAGCCCTTTGCCTCTTCCCAATTCTATTTATAATTATTGGCCTTGCCCTTAGATCCTCCCTGTTTTGTCTATTCACTTATTTTTTACAGAAGACCATCAATGTCACTACTGATGAGAAGGGCCAAGACATCCTCCTGCTTCATTCCATTAGAGCTGCTCAATACCAACACCTACAAGAGTACTCTGTCAACACCCTCCTCTCCCAGCAGGGAGTAGCTTAGGAGACACCAAAGCCCCTTCTCTCATTCCACCACCCCTCTATCATTTTTTTTTAAAGGCAGGAATGTTAGAACTTGACTTAGGCAACACCATTTTGAAAGTTATCTTCCACCTTAGAACAACTGTCACTTCATAGACACTCTGATCCGGAACAACAGCCAGCCTGACATAAAACCCAGACAATAAATACCCTTTCAGGAGTCTGGTTATCTGGGACTGGAGTCTTGAGAAACACCCTGTTTTACATGGAACAGTGATGGCCACAAGAACCCTTCCCTGACAATCCCCTAGCAAGAGCCAAGCCACAAAAAATCCCCACCCCTTCACTCCCCTATAACTTCTCTAGGCTGTAAATGGAAGTTGGCTCCAGTCCCATAGGGTCTCCCCTCTGCAGGTTTATTGTCCCAAACAAACCTGTGTTACTGTTGAGCTGCCTCTCCTCTTTCCCTATTTACTTCCTTCATTCCTTTGTTTGGTTCTTCCTTACACCAAGTAGCTGGGACGACAGTCATGAACCACCGTGCCAAGTTTATTTTTGTTTCTTCAAGGTGCAGGATATGAACAATCTTTGAGGTGTTTGCCTTACTTTATGAGTAACCAGAATACTCTAGTCTTAAATGCAAATCAGAGAGTGATTCACCTGGCTTTATATATTTGTGTCTGCGGCAGGTTTGGTGCTCCTTTATCAGAGAGGACCACAAGCAACTCAAGCGTGCCTCAGTCCTGGGGAATTTCACTTTGTCTTGTCCCATTCTCCTTTCCCTCCTGTCCATAGCCACCGCTACCTCCTCCTCCCCGTTCTCTCATGAATTTTCCTTTTAAACATCAAAATCAACCTTGAGACTTCCAGTATTTGCTCCAAACAGTTGATTTGGATGGAGCTGAATCCACACACTTTTGATTTGAAGATCTTGAAAGTAAAGGAAATAATCCCTGGTTATTATGAAAGAGGACAGAGTGTACAGGGAGGCTCAGAGCATTGCAGGGAAGAATCTTTGTTTATACAACATGTATTTCCAGAGGATAAAACCAGGCATGAAACAAAGCCCTCCCTCTGCAGAGCACACATTCTGATTGGAGAGATCAAGTTAATAATACACCAACAGATAAAAGACTACTTGATAGTGGTGAGTATTACAAAAGGGACAAAATGTGACGGCAAGGCTTGGGAGTATACAATCATTTTAAGTAAGAAAGGGTGTCTGTGAGAAGGTACCATTTTATTTGAGACTTTACAAACTTTAGATAAATTACTCAACCTTACTGACTTTCTCAAGGGTAAAACTCAGGAAAAAGTACTCGGATCTGAGTTTATTATAAGAACAAAAGAGAGGACAATATATGTGGAGCGTTTCAACAGATGGTAGCTGTTACTGCTGTCATTGGCAAAATATTGTGTCCCTTTAGGATTCATGTATGAAGCTGAGGACACACTCACAGTGGGATAATCTGAGTCAAGTTTAAAAGAGAATTTATAAAACTGTGGGCAGAGTGTAGGGAAACAGGAAGGGACGAGCAGTAATTGGAGTCTAGTAAAAGCAGAGAACCACGACCAGAAGGGAGAGGAGGATGTGGCTGTTAGCCTGTGGAGGTCGAGAAAGCTGCAGTGAGCAGCCGGACCAAGCTCACACCTTCAGTCTTAGCCTTGAGAACTTGGAGGGTCCATTTTGTGCAGGACTGGATTAGGCACTATGGGGAATTACAAAGATGGGCTAGAGATGGAATCTGCCACCAGGAGGCTTGCAGCCTCCTGCAATTGCCTATAAGCAATAACATGTACACACATAATTTGACGGCAATATAGAAAGTGATAAGGATTATAGGAGATTTTCAGATAAAGGCTGAGGAGTTTTGCAGGGAGTGGCAGGTTACTTCTAGCCAACTGTGGGAGAGTAAATTATCCCAACCAAACACACTACTTTGGCATACTTCAAGTTTGTTTTTCAGAGAGACTGCAGATCTCTGCTGACACTGGAGTGGCTCTGAAAAAAAAAAATGTCCTTTTGTAAAAAGAAATTTACATTTATTTACATCAGTAAAGTAGGCAGCAGAGGCTTTGGGTAGAATCTCCCTAGGGGCAGAGAAAAGCTCTTTTCACATGAAGAAGAGATTGGGGCCCCTTACCTGGCCCAGCCAGAGGTTGCCATAGGTGGTCTTTGGAGGGTTGCCACCTGCGAAACTTTGCATCCTGAGACAACCCTTGCTCACCACAAAGCTCCTCTCTTTATCTTTTTCATTACTGTGGCCACCTCCCTGCTCTGGCAGCCTGAGCCCAATTGCTGGGTGTTATACAAGATATCTTATAAATTTCAACCATTTGGCCCTTTCTTTAAGTCTTATCCTTTGCACATGGCCTCTGTGCATAGGCATGTAATGAATTTTGTTTGGTTTTTCTTTGGTTAATCTATTGCCAGTTCATTTTATAGACAAACATTATCAAAAGTTCCGAAAGAAAAGAGAAAATTTAAAACTTTCCAACATAACAGGTCAGAGAGATTGCTATATAGGAGGTGGAGTGTTTGCCCAAGACCCTAAAGAAAAGCAAGGATTAAGACATGCAGCAGCAAGAGGCAGAGGAACATTTTAATGGAGGGAATGGGAGGGGAGGAGCAAGCATCTGTTGATGGGAAAGCTCTATTTTCATAGGCGGCAGATAGGAAGTGCAGTTTGACAGGGCCTCTGACACATGAAAAGACTTAGCTTTTACTGTTTCCGTGACTGTCCAATCTTTACCCTGTGGCTGATCACCTTTCCTCTTCATACCTATACTTTCTCACTCCCTCTTTTGTTGACTTTCTCTCTTTAATGAGAAAAACATTGGGTGCAAGGGCAAGTGAGAGAGGTTGGGTGCTGCAGAATGTCAGAAAAGCAAGCTGAACCTAGATTTTCCTAACTCAGTCCTCTCCCTGGGATCACCCAGCAGAATGGGAAATCTTGGGGGAAAGAAACAAAAGGACCTCAGAGCAAAGACTATTTATTCACTGCATCCCTATAGCCCATGTCTCCTGCTATTTTCTCTGTTTTCCAGAAACCTGGAGGAAAACAAACTAACAAACATGAGAAAACAGAAGATAGACTTTTAGAGAACGTTAGCTTGGCCTTTGTCTTTCAAGGACCGAAGGCCATGTCTGCCACTACCAGTTTCAGGGAACAACTGATTCATTTCATAACCGCACCAGTGTACACTACTTGCTTTCTCATTGGCTGCAGGACAGCAATACTGCCCAATACGCTAGACAGTTACTCAGACTAGAGTCCTTCCTCCCCATGAGGTTAAGGTTTATTTTGTTTGTTTATTTTTAGTTATACACGAGAGTAGAATGTATTTTGACATATCATATATACATGGAGTATAACTTTCCATTCTTGTGGTTGTGCATGATGTAGACTTAAACTGGTTGTGTATTCCTGTATGAACATAGGAAAGTTATGCCTGATTCATTCTACCGTCTTTACTATCCCAGTTCCTCTTCTCTTTTCCCCATTCTCCCCCAACCATCCAATCCATTGAACCTCCAATACTCCCTCCCCCCATTGTGAGTCAGCATTTGCATATCACAGAGAACATTCAGCCTATTGTTTTTTGGAATTGGCTTATTTCACTTAGCATGATATTTTCAAGTTCCATCCATTTACTGGCAAATGCCATGATTGAATTCTTCTTAATGGTTGAGTAATATTTCATTGCATAAACGCACCACATTTTCTTTATCCATTCATCTATTGAAGTACACCTAGGTTGGTTCCATACCTTTGCTATTGTGAATTGAGTTGCTATTAACATTGCTGTGGCCATGTCACTATAGTATGATTATAGTCCTTTGGATATATGCCAAGGAGTGAGATAATTGGGTCAATGATGGTTCCATTCCAAGTTTTCTGAGGAATCTCCATATTGCTTTCCAGAGCGATTGCACCAATTTGCAGTCCACCAGAAATGTATGGGGACCTTTCCCCCAATACCCTTGCCAACATATATTGTTACCTGTATTCTTGATAATTGCCATTCTGACTGGAGTGAGATGAATTCCCAGTGTAGTTTTAATTTGCATTTCTCTAATTGCTAGTGATGTTGAACATTTTTTTTGTGTATTTGTTAACCATTCATATTTCTTCTTCTGTAAAGTTCGGTTCAGTTCATTTGTCCACTTATTAATTGGGCTATTTGAGTTTTTTGGTATTAAGTTTTTGAGTTCTTTATATATCTTGGAGATTAATGTTCTACATCAGGTGCAGTTGGCAAAGATTTTTTCCCATTCTATAAGCTCACTCCACATTCTTGATTATTTCCTTTGCTGTGAAAAAGCTTTTTAGTTTGATACCATCCCATTTATTGATTCTTGATTTAACTTCTTGCACTTTAGGAGTCTTCTTGAGGAATTTTGTTCCTAGGCAAACATGATTGAGAGTTGGGACTACTTTTTCTTCTAGTAGGCGCAGGGTCTCTGTTCCAATGCCTATTCCTTGATCCACATAGAGTTGAGTTTTGTGTAGGGAGAGAGCTAGGGGCCTAATTTCATTTTATTACATATGGATTTAAAGTTTTCCCAGCACAATTTGTTGAACAGGCTATCTTTTCTCCAGTGAAAGTTTTTGGCACCTTTGTCTACTATGAGATAACTGTACTTCTGTGGGTTTGTCTTTGTGTCTCCTATTCTGAACCACTGGTCTTTGTGTCTATTTTGATGCCAATACCATGCCATTTTTTGTCACTATAGCTCTGTAGTATAATTTAAGGTCTGGTACTGTGATGCCTTTTATGTCACTTTTCTTGCTGAGGATGGCTTTGGCTATTCTGGACCTCTTATTTTTCCAAGTGAATTCCACGACTGCTTTTTCTATTTCTAAGAAGAATGTCATCAGAAACTTAATAGGAATTTCATTAAACCTGGGTAGTGCTTTTGGTAGTATGGCCATTTTGATAATATTAATTCTGCTTATCCAAGAACATGGGAGAATGTTCCATTTTCTAAGGTTCTCCTTCAGTTTCTTTCTTTAGTGTTCTGTAGTTTTCATTTAGAGGTATTTTACCTGTTTTGTTAGATTGACTCCCAAATACTGTATTTTCTTTGAGTTTATTGTGAATGGTATAGTTTTCCTACTTTCTCTTACAGTTGATTCATCACTGCTGTATAGGAATGAAGTTGATTTATGTGTGTTAATTTTATATCCTGTTACTTTCCTGAATTCATTTATGAGTTCTCGAAGTTTTCTGGTGGAGTTTTTTCTAAATATAGAATCATGTTTCCAGTAAATAGGGATTGTTTAAGTTCTTCTTTTCCTTGTATCCCTTTAATTTCTTCCTTTTGTTTAATACTCTGGCTAGAGTTTCCAGGTCTATGTTGAATAGAAGTGATGAAAGAGGGTATCCTTGTCTTGTTCAAGTTTTTAGAGGAATGCTTTCATTTTTTTTTCTTCATTTAGAATGATGTTGGCCTTGGGTTTAGCATAGACAGCTTTTACAATATTGAGGTATGTTCTAACTATCTCTAGTTTTTCTAGTGTTTTGAACATAAATGGATGTTATATTTTGTCAATTTTTTTCTGCAACTCTTCAGATAATCATATGATGTTGTCTTTAAGTCTATTGGTGATGAATTATATTTATTGATTTCCATATGTTGAAACAACATTGCACCCCGAGATGAACCCCACTTGATTGTGGTGCACTATATTTTAAATATGTTTTTGTATGTAATTTGCTAGCATTTTATTATAAATTTTTGCAAATCCATGTTCATCAGGGATATTGGTCTGAAGTTTTCTTTCCTTGATGTGTCATTGTGTGGTTTTGGCATCAGAGTGATATTAGCTTCATAGAATGTGTTTGGATGAGTTCTCTTCTTTTCTATTTCATGGAATGATTTGAAGGGGATTGGTACTAGTTATTCTTGAAAGTCTGTTAGAACTCATCTGAGAATTCATCTGCTCCTGGGCTTTTCTTTTTTGAAGGTATCTTCAATTGCATTGCTTGAAATTGATCTGTTTAAATTTTGTGTGTCCTCCTGATTCAATTTGTGTAGGTCCTATGTCTCTAGAAATTTATCAGTGTCTTCAAGATTTTTTAATTTTATTCAAGTATAAATTTTCAAAATATGTTCTGATTATCATCTGTATTTCAATTGTGTCTATTTCCTTTTTCATCATGAATTTTAGTAATTTGAGTTTTCTTTCTATTTGTTAGCTTGGATAAGGGTTTATCAATTTTATTGATTTTTTTCAATGTATCAACTTTTTGTTTTGTCAGGTTTTTTGTTTTTTGTTTTTTTGATTGTGTCTTTTGTTTCAATTTTATTGATTTCAGCTCTGATTTTAATTATTTCCTGTCTTCTACTGCTTTTGGTGTTGGTTTGTTCTTCTTTTCCTAGGGCTTTGAGATCTAAATATTTGATTATTTATTTGGCAACCTTCTATTCTTTTAATGAGTGAGCTCAATGCAATGAACTTTTCTCTTAGCACTGCCTTTATAGTGTCGAGAGATTTTGATATTTTTTTGTTGGTATCCTCATTTACCTCTTAAATTTCATTCCTGATTTCTTCTGCTATCCTTTGGTCATTCAATAGCATGTTATTTCATATTCAGATGTTAGAGTATCTTCTATTTTTTATTTTGTCATTGAATTCCAATTTCATTATATTGTGATCAGATAGGATACAAGGTATTTTCTCTATCTTTTTTTGTTTTTGTAATTTTTAAGAGTTGCTTGTGGCCTAAGATATGTTCTATTTTAGAGAAGAATCTATGTGCTGCTGAGAAGAAAGTGTATTCAGTCACTGATGGATGAAATAGTATACACACACACACACACATACACACACATATATATATGTATATCTATATCTATCTGTTAAGTCTAAATTATTAATTGTATTTTTTAGTTCTATAGCTTCTTTGGAGGATCTATCCTGTGGTAAGAAAGTTGTGTTAAAGTCACCCAGTATTATTGTGTTGTGGTCTAGTTGCTTCTTGAAATTAAGAAGGGTTTGTCAGGGGTAAAAATATTTATAATTTTACATCTTGTTGATGTATAATTTCCTTAAGCAGTATGAAATGTCCTTCTTTGTCTCTTCTAATTAACCTTGCTTGAAATCCACTTTCTCTGATATGAGGATAACAAACCCTGCTTACTTATAAGATCCATGTAAATGATTTGTTTCTTTTCATTCTTTTACTTTCAGTCTGTGGATATCTTTGCCTATGAGGTGAGTCTCTTGGAGACAGCACATTGTTGGGTCTTGTTTTTTAATATAATCTTCCAGTCTATGTCTTTTTATTGATGAGTTTAGGCCATTTTTTACTATTGAGATATGAGTTTTTAAAAATTCTCTGTTATTTTGCATTATTTTGTTGTTTGTTTATTTGGTACCAAGGATTGAAGCCAAGGGCACTTAACCAGTGAGCCACATCCCCAGCCCTATTTTGTATTTTATTTAAAGACAGAGTCTCACTAAGTTGCTAAGGACCTCGTCATTGCTGAGGCTGGCTTTGAACTTGGAGTCCTCCTACCTCACCTTCCTAAGCTGCTAGAATTACAGGTATATACAAGCATGCCTGACTCTGGCATATATATTTCAATTTTAATTAATTTCTCCACTTTCACTGTTCTTTTAGTGTAGTTCCTCCCTTTGCTGGTTTTCACTTTTATTTTTATTTCTTCTTCATGAAATATTTTATTGAGTGTGTTTGTAGTACAGGCTTTCTGGTTGTGAATTCTTTTGACTTTTGTTTATCATGGAAGGTTTTTATTTTATCATCAATTCTGAAGCTTAATTTTTCTGTGTATAGTATTCTTGTGTTTGTTAGGCATTTTCATAATAATGTGCCTTGGTGTGGGTCTGTTGGAATTTTGTATATTTGGGGTCCTCCTTTGTTTGATTTTCCATTTCATTCTTTGGTTTTGGGAAATTTTCTGATATTATTTTATTGAAAAGATTGTGCATTCCTTTTGTTTGTATCTTGGGACCTTCATCTACCCAATAAATCTTAAATTTGGTCTTTTTAGGTTATCTTGTATTTCGTGGAAGTTCCGTTCATAGTCTCTTATCTTTTCTCCATGGTCAAATTTGTTTTCAAGATTATATATTTTGTCTTCATGGCCTGAAGCTCTATCATCCTAGTGATCTAGTCTGTTGATGATACTTTCAATTGAATTTTTAATTTGGTTTATTGATCCCTTTATTTCAAGGATTTCTGCTTGTTTTTTTTTCCCAGAATCTCTCTTTATTGAAATGTTCTTTCATTTCCTATACTTTTTCTCTGATTTCACTCCTTATACCATCCTTTAATTCTCATATCATTTTAACTATGTGCATTCCAAACCCTTTCTCTGATATTTCTTCCACTGTGGTGTTGATGGCTTCTGTTATTGAAGTACCTTGGTTTGTTTGGGGCAATTCTTCCCCTACTTTTTTATGGATTTTTGTGTGTGTGTGTGTGTGTGTGTGTATACCCATCTAAGAGTATCAGTCTTAAAGATTGATACAATTGGCAGTAGACTTTCTACCATATGGTCTCATTGTATCCCTGGAGCTTTCTAGTACCTCACTTTCTGAGAAGCTGCTTGATTGCTTTCTTCATTTCATGGAATAGTGAGGAAAGAGACCTCCCCTATTCCACCATCTTGAAAACTCCCCAGTGAGTCTATTTTTTTTATCTTTGGTACTGGGGATTGAACCCAGGGTTGCTTAACCTACTGAGCCACATCCCCATTCCTTTTTGTGTTTTATTTTGATACAGGGTCTCACCAAGTTGCCTAGGGCCTCCCTACATTGCTGAGGTTGGCTTTCAATCTGTGATTCTACTGCCTCAGTCCCCTGAGCCACTGGGATTGCAGTGGTGGGCCACCAAGCCTAGCTTGGGATGAAGGTTTAAGAAAGCTTTATGACGTGTACTGAAATCACCTGTGGTTTTGATTTTTGTTTCTTCATTCACCATCAAAGCCCTGAAGTAAAAAAATTCAGTGCACTGCCTCTCACATAGGACTCTGTGTTCTCATGAAACTGCAGTAAACACTCAACAAAAGCACGTGGAATGCATGAAAGTTGCGAAAGAGTCTCTGGTTTGGGGAATCATCATAGTTACCACACTAAATGTGCTTTAATTGCCCTTCCTTCCTCCAATAAGCCTTTTAACTTCCATTCCTCTGCCCATTGTAGAGAGAAATAATACTTTGAATTTTTGCATCTTCAGCTACTAGAAGACTAGATATGGCCCATAAAATGCCCCCCCCCCATATATAGTTGTTTGAATGAATGAATGGTTAAATCACTGAATAAACATTCCTGTCTTCTAATCATGATTTAGAGAAACAATGGAGGAAAATGAGGTTCCATCTTTAAAGCCAAGTTGGGAAGGGCTGTGTACAAGAATGAGGCGGATGTTTTTTTTTTTTTTCATTATTTATTCTTTTTGCTTCAGGGAATGACAGAAGCATTTTAAGCAATCAGGGAGTGATTTAGTGTTCAAGGCTGTTTTAGTAAGATCATTCTGATAGTTGTGTAGAAGATCGATTACTGTAGTGATAAATCTCATGTATGTCTAAGCCTTTGTTGTTTTCTAAAAGTGACAATGGAAACTTTGCTGAACAAAAGTCTTTGAAATTCAAACATAGGTGCAGCTGTCTTAATTCTATTGTTCACTAATGGAAAATAAATATACTTTACCCACTTTACATGATCCAAGGGTGCACATAGTAGAAAACAAATGTCCTCATGAGACTAATATAAGCTGAACATGTTCCATTATTTATCCTTTTCATAAAGTAAAAACTCATCAGGAACTTACAAAACTATCTTCAACTAATGTTCCCATTTCCATTTTTTAATATCCCTCCAAGGAAAAAAATATTATTTGATTCTAGTAACCCATTAAATTCTTGGACATCCAATTGTATGACTTTGAAGCTACTCTAACATTTGAAAAGTTAAACTTTTAGAAGATGTTGTTTGCTTCTTCCCTGTGAGGAGCTGGTACCTAACAGTAACACTTTGGCATGTTTTTGGGTCAGTCACTCAGGATTTGCTCGGTCAGCACTAACTGAAATGGGTTGGGCTGTAGCTGGGGTGACTTAGGCCCATCTATTTGTTTTTGCACCTGTAAAGCCATCCAAACACCTCTTTGTTAACATATCATCATAAATATTGATTATTTCCTGTAATGTATTATATATGACTCTAGATTCCCTACAACTCTTCTACAAAGCAGTGGCATCTGTTTCCTTTATTCCTTGAGGATGACTGCCTTTGACCAAAGGAAGCAGCAGATTAGATTTTGTGTGATTTCCAAGTCCTTGCTTAAAGAGTCCTTGGAACTTCCATTCTTTCTCTTGCAATGCTTGGCCTGCACCACCTTCTAGACAATGTGAGATATTATGAAAAAGATGAGAGATCTCATGTGACCATAGAGGTCCCACTGTCCCAGACATCCTAGAAGATACATCAGGTCATCAGCAACCAGCCAGGCTTATAGACAACTCTACAACTGACAGACTGCAAATGCACATGTGAGCCAGTCAATGCTCAGAGCAAAGGTGACTGTCCCAACTGAGTCCTGCTTAAATTGCCAACCTACATAATTGTGAGAAATAATGGGTTATTGTTGGTAGCCATTAAATTTGGAGATACTAAGGATAATCCTAGATGTGACCCTATTAAGATTCCCATTCCCTGGTTATTTAGGCAAGTACTAATCTAGTACATCTATGATGGAAATGTTCAAAAAGAATGAAATCTCCAAGTCTGTTGACCTTAAATATGTTCCTTATGTGGTTTTTAAAAAGTGCTCAAGTGAAAATGTTAAAAACAGTGAGTTTTCTCAGACTAGAGTAGAAGGTAAAGTCCTAGAGATTCAAACAATATGCAAGATTTGATGTACCTTTGTTGGTTTAAAGATGGAAAGGACTGGCCCCCATGGTGGCACATGCTTTTAATTGTAGCTACTTTGGAGACCAAAGCAGGAAGATTGAAAGTTTGAGATCAGCCTTAGCAAATTAGTGAGACCCTGTCTCAAAATACAATTCAAAAAAAAGATGTGGTTCAGGGAAAGAATACTTTCTTAACATGCCCTGGATTCAATTTACAGTACCATCAAAAAACAAAACAACAACAACAACAAAAAATAGAAAACAAAAAAAGATGGAGAGAGCCTCATGACAAGAAAAATGGGCAGCCTTTATAAACAAAGAGCAGACTCAGGGAGCAGGAAGATGGCAGGCCAGAGGGAGGCAGCATTCTGTGTCGCTCCGTGATCCAGATCTCACCTAGTTGGAATACTGCATCTCTGAGAGTGTTAGAGGACCCCTATATAGCTGCTCTCCGCAGAAATTACCAGCGCTGTGACCCACACAAGGCTCTGAGCCTCAGTGTTTGTGTAGGACTTTGGACCTCTGGCTCCTGACACCTAAAGCTTGAAGTTCTAGCCAATGCAGGGCTCATGAGCGCCTTAGCAGACTCACCTATCAGCACCTCTGCAGAACTCCCAGACATCACTCGACTCCCACGCAGGTCACTCAGCTGCTATCTACCCCCTACATCATTGCCTGGCTCTCCTCACCTCACCAGACACGCTGGTGCCAGAAGCAGAGTGCCTCCATCTTGGCTCAACTTCCTCAGCATATTTGGTGGGGGCAGCTCCCAGATAAGATCCCAGCTGGCCAGATACCAGGTTTCTAACACCTCCCTTTCCCCAGTGGCAGTAACCCAACACAGTAGCTTCCAAATACAAAACAACTCTTAGTTGGACAGGTGTGTAGTGTGACTAGGGCACTGTCCATGGGAGCCCCAGTGTGAGAGTTTCCTCAGTTGGGAAGTGTTAAGGAACAGGGAGATGGGCTAAAGTTTGGAGACTAACAGAGAGGCCAGGAACTGGGAAGTCTCCAGGCAAGATATGGAGCTAGTATCGGGTGCTCAAGTCATATGAACGGTCCCAAAAAGAGACCCGTAGGTGCAGTCTCCCTGCAGGGAATGGCGGGTGCCACTTACCACTTCCAGGCACCCTACACTAGGACTAGTCTTCCTACCCTGGCTACCTCCACCATCCTGAGGGCAGAGACACCAGCTTACAATAGACAACCCCACCTATTGGATGAGAAGAGAAGCAGGAAAGAAATGGATCTCTAAAACTACCAACAATCCTGGCTTCTTCCTTCAAGTATTTTTTTATCTTCTCCCTTTTTCTTTTACCCTCTATCCTCCTGCCCTCACATCCCTAACATAGGTGAAACAAAGAACTTTGCATGAAATAGGATTCGAGGACTGAGTCATCTGAATAATATAGAGGTGTTGTATATGCCCTTTTTTCTTCTTTCATTTTTCCTTCCCCCTTCTAATTTTACTATTTTAACATCCTGTATTTTTCTAAATACATATGTGTGTTTGTTTTCTGTACTCTACTGTCTTCCCATGTACTTGTCTACCCTAAATTACTTCCTGTCTATTCTCTTGCTACTAACCCTCTTCATTAGATTTCTCATTCACACTTCCTAAGATATATTAACTCTATATCCTCACATCCTACCTTTTCAGTATATTGTCCTACACCCTACTCCAAGTTCATGGTCCACCGACAGAAACTATAAACCCTTTTACAAAACTACTGATTACATGATAGACAATAATTGAATCCAACATTTCTGTACATTGAAACTAAACTGTAAACATCTTAATAACAACAAATTGTTCTTAGGTGGTATATTGTTGATATTGGAATCTGTTAATATTGTCCTTTCCCACAAAGGAGAGGTCTTGGAACCCTAAAAAAGCGCTACAAACCTATAGGGTAAAAACAATAACACCCCAGACCAACAGATCTGGAAAGGAAGACACATGAGTAACATGAAAAGACAAGGGAAGAAAGTGTCCCCAAACAAATTAAGACATCACATTATTAGAATCATTGGAAGCCACAGCAGAAGAAATTATAGAGATGAAGTTCAGGATGTTCATGGTTAAAATGTTCTGTGAACTCAAGGAAAATATAAGAGAGCAAATACAAGCAGTGAAAAATCTCTTCAACAAGGAGCTACATAAACAAATACAGGAAGCAAAAGATCACCTCAACAAGGAGATACAGGTTCTTAAAAAAACCCAAACAGAAATCCTTGAAGTGAAAGAAACAATAAACCAAATTAATAGTTCAAATGAAAGCATCACCAGCAGAGTAGACCACTTGGAAGATGAGACATAATGAATATAATCTTGAAAAGAACGTAGATCACACAGTGATAATGTTATGAAACCACGTTAGAGTTTCTTGGGATAGAGGCATAGAGGTCCAAACCAAAGGAATGAACAATCTCTTCAATGAAATAATAATAGAAAACTTTCCAAACATGAAGAATGAATTGAAAATCCAAATTCAAGAAGCCTACAGGATGCCAAATGTACAAAATCACAACAGATCCACACCAAGCCACATTATAATAGAAATGCCCAACATATAGAATAAGGAGAGAATTTTAAAAACCATCAGAGAAAGGAATCAGATTACATATAGGGGAAAACCAATTAGGTTAACAGCAGATTTTTCAACACAGACCCTGCAAGCTAGAAGATCCTGGAACAACATATATCAAGCTCTGAAAGAAAATGGGTGCCAACCAAGAATCTTGTATCCAGCGAAATTAAGCTTTAGATTTGATGATGAAATAAAAACTTTCCATGATAAATAAAAGTTAAAAGAATTTATAGCTAGAAAACCAGCACTACAAAACATCCTTAGAAAAATATTCCAAGAAGAGGAAACAAACAACAATAAAAATTAGCAGAGGGAGGTAGTACCCTAAAGGAAAAACTAATCAAAGAAGAAAATCAGGTCAAGTTAAATAATAAAAATAAACAAATATGGCTGGGAATACAAACCACGTCTCAATAATAACCCTAAATATTAATGGCTTAAACTCACCAATCAAAAGACATAGACTAGCAGATTGGATTAAAAAAAGACCCAAAATGCTGCCTCCAGGAGACTTATCTGATTGGAAAAGACATACACAGACTGAAGGTGAAGGGGTGGGGAAAATCATACTACTCACGCAGACTGCGGAAGCAAGCAGGGGTTTCCATTCTTACATCAAATAAAGTAGACTTCAAGACAAAGTTAATCAAAAGGGATAAAGACGGACATTACATACTGCTCAAGGGAACCATACACCAACAAGACATAACAGTCATAAATATATATGTCCCAAACAATGGAGCAGCTATGTTCATCGAACAAATTCTTCTCAAATTCAAGAGTCAATTTGCCCACAACACAATAATCTTGAGTGACTTTAACATACCTCTCTCACCACTGGATAGATCTTCCAAACAAAAGTTGAATAAAGAAACTATAGATCTCAATAATACAATTAATAACTTTGACTTAACTGACATATATAGAATATTTCAACCTGTATCAAGAGGATACACTTTCTTCATATCAGCATATGAATCCTTCTGTAAAATAGACCATATAATATGCGACAAAGCAACTCTTAACAAATGAAAAAGAGCAGAGATATTACCATGCATTTTGTCAGATCATAATGGAATGGAATTGGAAATCAATGAGAAAATAAAACATAAAAATTACTCCAACACCTAGAAACTAAAAAATATGCTACTGAATGAGCAATGGGTTGAAGAAGACATCAAGGAGGAGATTAAAAAATTCCTAGAGGTAAATGAGAACATAGACACAACATATCAAAATCTATGGGACACTATGAAAGTAGTACTAAGAGGAAAGTTCATTGCATAGAGTTTATTCCTTAAAAGAAAAAAAAGGCAACAAATAAATGACCTAACATTACACATCTCAAAGCCCTAGAAAAAGAAGAGGTCAACACCAAAAGCAGTAGAAAGTATGAAAGAATTAAAATTAGAGTTAAAATCAAGGAAATAGAAACAATTTAAAAAATGACAAAAAAAGTTGGTTCTTTGAAAAAAATAACTAAAATTGTCAGACTCTTAGCTACGCTAACAAAGAGAAAAAGAGAGAAAATTCAAATTACCAGCATATGTGACGAAAAAGGTAATATCACAACAGACACTACAGAAACATAGAGGATAATTAGAAATTATTTTGAAAACTTATACTCTAAAAAATAGAAGATATTGAAGGCATTGACAAATTTCTGGGTTTAATTCTCAGTACCACATATAAATAAATGAATAAATTTTTTTTTGTAACAAACATTTTTATTTTTTTATTTTTTTTAATTATTTTTTTTTAATTTTTATTGTTGTTTGTTCAAAACATTACATAGTTCTTGACATATCATATTTCACACTTTGATTCAAGTGGGTTATGAACTCCCATTTTGACCCCATATACAGATTGCAGAATCACATTGGTTACATATCCACTGATTTACATATTGCCATACTAGTGTCTGTTGTATTCTGCTGCCTTTCCTATTCTCTACTATCCCCCCTTCCCTACCCTACCTTCCCCTCTTCTCTCTCTACCCCATCTACTGTTATTCATTTCTCCCCCTTGTTTTTTTTCCCCTTTCCCCTCACTTCCTCTTGTATGTAATTTTTTATAACCCTGAGGGTCTCCTTCCATTTCCATGCAATTTCCCTTCTCTCTCCCTTTCCCTCCCACCTCTCATCCCTGTTTAATGTTAATCTTCTTCTCATGCTCTTCCTCCCTACTATGTTCTTAGTTACTCTCCTTATATCAAAGAAGACATTTGGCATTTGTTTTTTAGGGATTGGCTAGCTTCACTTAGCATAATCTGCCCTAATGCCATCCATTTCCCTGCAAATTCTATTATTTTGTCATTTTTTAATGCAGAGTAATACTCCATTGTGTATAAATGCCACATTTTTTTTAATCCATTCGTCTATTGAAGGGCATCTAGGTTGGTTCCACAGTTTTGCTATTGAGAATTGTGCTGCTATGAACATCGATGTTGCAGTGTCCCTGTAGTATGCTCTTTTTAGGTCTTTAGGGAATAGACCGAGAAGGGGGATAGCTGGGTCAAATGGTGGTTCCATTACCAGCTTTCCAAGAAATCTCCATACTGCTTTCCAAATTGGCTGCACCAATTTGCAGTCCCACCAGCAATGTACAAGTGTACCCTTTTCCCACATCCTCGCCAGCACTTGTTGTTGTTTGACTTCATAATGGCTGCCAATCTTACTGAGTGTGAGTATCTTAGGGAGGGTGGTTTTGATTTGCATTT
>NW_026000229.1:31654833-31822037 GCF_001458135.2 Marmota marmota marmota
CCAATGACTCTTAAGTTTGGTCTCTTTATGTTATCCCATATTTCTTGGATGTTCTGCTCATGGTTTCTTTACAGTCTTGCTGAGCTGTCTATGTTCTTTTCAAGTTGAAATACTTTGTCTTCATTGTCTGATGTTCTATCTTCTAAGTGTTCTACTCTGCTGGTAGTATTCTCATTTGAGTTTTTAAGTTGGTTTATTGCTTCCTGCATATCTCGGATTTCTGTTTGTTTGTTTGTTATAACCTCTATCTCCCTGTATAGTTGATCTTTTGCTTCTTGTATTTGTTTATGTAATTCATTGTCGAAGTGATCTTTCATTGTCTGATTTTGCTATCTAATGTCTTCCTTGAGACTCCAGATCATCTGAAGCATGTAAATCCTGAATTCTTTATCTGACATTCCATCTGCTGCAGCTATTACCTCTTCTAAAGTTGAGTTGAACTGCATTGCTTGTGGTCCTTTCTTTCCTTGTCTTTTCATACTGCTTGTGTTTCTTTCTGCTTGGTGAAACTGTTGTGTTTTTGAATTTTCCCCCTATATATTTATATTGCTCTTGAATAGTTGCAAAGTCTCCCTTGCAGGGATGGGCGGCGGCTGTGCTCCTCTTCCAATTGGGGTGATCTGTCTATCATGCCGGCGGGCCGCTGGGCCCCTTCTCCAGGTCACGTGGTCTGCCTACCTTGCGGGCAATGGCTGGGCCACTCCTCCAATAGGGATGATCTGTGTACCATGCTGGCGGGCCGCTGGGCCTGTTCTCCAGGTTGCAGGTCTGCCTACCTTGCAGGCACAGGTGGCGGCTGTGCCCCTCCTCCAATTGGGGTGATCTTTCAACTAGGCCGGCGGGCCGCTGGGCCCCTTCTCCGGGACGCCCGGTGTGCCTACCTTGTGGGCGGCAGCTGGGCCCTTCCTCCAATTGGGGTGATGTGTCTACCACGCTGGCAGGCCGCTGGGCCTGTTCTCCCGGTAGTTCACAGGCGGCTCTGCCCCTTCTCCAATTGGGGTGATGTGTCTACCACGGCGGCAGGCTGCTGGGCCTGTTCTTGAATAAAATTTTTTAATCTCCTCCTTGATGTCTTCTTCAACCCATTGCTCATTAAGTAGAACATTTTTTAGTTTCCAGGTGTTGCAGTAATTTTTATTTTTTATTTTCTCAAATTTCTTAAGTCATATAATTTGTCCAGATTGAATCAGGATGATATACACAATTTAAACAGACCAATATCAAGTGTTGATATAGTAGACGCCATTAGAAGCCTACCAACCAAGAAAGCCAAGGACCAGATGGAATCACAGCCAAGTTCTACAAAATCTTTAAAGAAGAACTAATACCAATACTCTTCAATTTATTTCAGGAAATAGAAAAAGAGGCAGTACTTCCAAACTCATTCTATGAGGCCAATATCATCCTGGTTCCAAAACCAGGCAAAGACACATCAAAGAAAGAAAACTTTAGACTAATATCTCTAATGAACATAGATGCAAAAATTCTCAATAAAATTCTGGCAAGTCGAATACAAAAACATATCTAAAAGATCGTGTACCACCATCAAGTGGGATTCATCCCAGGGATGCAAGTTTGGTTCAACATGCAGAAATCAATAAATGTAATTTGTCACATCAATAGACTCAAAGATAAGAATCATATGATCATCTCAAATTTTTTTTGAGATGATGAAATTTTTTTTGAGATGCAGAAAAATCATTTGACAAAATATAGCACCCCTTGTGTTCAAAACACTAGAAAATCTAGGGATAACGGAAACATATCTCAACATCATAAAGGCTATCTACTCTAAGTCCCAGGCCAACATCATTCTTAATGGAAAAAAATTGAAGGCATTCCCTCTAAAAATTGGAACAAGACAAGGATGTCATCTTTCACCATTTCTATTTCACATAGTTCTTGAAATACTGGCCAGAGCAATTAAACAGATGAAAGAAATTAAAGGGATACATATAGGAAAAGAAGAACTTAAATTAGCACTATTTGCTGAAGATATGATTCTATACCTAGAAGACCCAAAAAGCTCCACCAGAAAACTTCTAGAACTAGTTAATGAATTCACCAAAGTAGCAGGATATAAAATCAACACCCATAAATCAAAGGCATTTCTGTATATCAGTGACAAATCCTCTGAGAAGGAAATGAGGAAAACTACTCCATTTACAATAGTCTCAAAAAATAAAAATAAAAATAAAATACTTGGGAATCAACTTAATGAAAGAGGTGAAAGATCTATACAATGAAAACTACAGAACCCTAAAGAAAGAAATCAAAGGAGACCTTAGAAGATGGGAAAGATCTACCTTGCTCTTGGATAGGTAGAATTAATATTATCAAAATGACCATACTATACAGATTTAAAGCAATTCTGATCAAAATCCCATTGATATTCCTCATAGAAATAGAAAAAGCAGTCATGAAACTCATCTGGAAAAATTAGAGACCCAGAATAACTAAATAAATCCTTAGCAGGAAGAGTGAAGTAGGTGGCATCAGTATACCAGACCTTAGACTATACTACAGAGCAATAGTAACAAAAACAGCATAGTATTGGCACCAAAACATACTGGTAGACGAATGGTACAGAATAAATGACACAGAGACTAATCCACAAAATTACAATTACCTTATATTAGACAAAGGTGCCAAAAACATGCATTGGAGAAAAGATAGCCTCTTCAACAAATGGTGCTGGGAAAACTGGAAATCCATATGCAACAAAATGAAATTAAACCCCTATCTCTCACCATGAAAAAAACTCAACTCAAAGTAGATTAAGGACTTAAGGAATTAAATCAGAGACCCTGCATCTAATAGAAGAAAAAGTAGGCCCTAATCTTCACCATGTGGGATTAGGCCCCAACTTCCTTAATAAGATTCTTATAGCACAAGAATTAAAACCAAGAATCAATAAATGTGATGGATTCAAACTAAAAAGTTTCTTCTCAGCAAAAGAAACAATGTGTGAGGTGAACAGAGAGCCTACATTTTGGGAGCGAATTTTTACCCCTCAAACATGAGCTAGAGCACTAATCTCTAGGGTATATAAAGAACTCAAAAAGCTAAACACCAAAAAAAAAAAAATAACCCAATCAATAAATGGGCCAAGGACCTGAACAGACAATTCTCAGAAGAGGATATACAATCAATCAACAAATATATGAAGAAATGTTCATCATCTTTAGCAATTAGAAAGATGCAAATCAAAACTACTCTAAGATATCATCTCACTCCAGTCAGAATAGCAGCTATTATGAAAACAAACAGCAGTAAGTGTTAGCGAGGACGTGGGGTAAAAGGTACACTTATACACTGCTGGTGGGATTGCAAATTGGTGCAGCCATTATGGAAAGCAGTATGGAGATTCCTTGAAAAATTGGGAATGGAACCACCATTTGACCCAGCTATCCTCCTCCTCGGTCTATACCCAAAGGACCTAAAAACACCATTCTATGGGGACACAGCCACATCAATGTTTGTAGCAGCACAATTTATAATAGCTAAACTGTGGAACCAAAGTAGATGCCCTTCAGTAGATGAATGGATAAAAAGGGCTGGAGTTGTGGTTCAGTGTAGAGCACTTGCCTAGCATGGGAGAGGCCCTGGGTTCAATTCTCAGCACCACATATAAATAAATGAATAAAATAAAGGTCCATCAACAGCTAAAAAATATTTTTTAAATGTGGCATATATACACAATGGAATATTACTCAACATTAAAAGAGTATAAAATTATGGCATTTGCAGGTAAATGGGTAGAGTTAGAGAAGATAATGCAAAGTGAAGTTAGCCAATCCCCAAACAACAAATGCCAAATGTTTTCTCTGATATAAGGTGAATGACTCATGGTGGGGTAAGGAGGGGGAGCATAGGAGGAATAGACGGACTCTAGACAGGGCAGAGGGGTAGATGGGGAAGAGAGGGGGCAGGGGGTTAGCTAGGATGGTGGAATGTGATGTACATCATTATCCAAAGTACATGTATGATGACATGAATTGGTGTGAACATACTTTATATACAACCAGAGATATAAAAAATTGTTCTCTATATGTGTAATAAGAACTGTAATGCATTCTGCTGACATTTATTTTAAAAAATTCAATAAAAAAATTTTTAAAAAAAGATCAGATTCAGCTGACAGTCAGCCACAGAACTGGGACCTCAGTCCTACTACCACAAGACTATAAATTCTACCAATGGCCTAAAAGGTTGGAAGCAGATTCTTCCCCAGAGCTTCAAGATCAGAGCATAGTCCAGATTATATTCTCATTACAACTCTGTGAGACCCAGAAGATGAGGTAGAATAGAAGAAATGAAGAAGAAAAAGAAGGAGGAGGAGAGGAGAAAGAGGAGGGGAAGAAGAAGGCATATAGAAAGGACAGGAAATATCATTTTAACGTAAGATTCCTTATACTTTTCCAGGCCTGTCACTCCAAAATTTCTGGGAAACCTATGAATCTTAAAGTTAACTGTAAATTCACTCGCTGTGACTATCACATGGTACACTGCAAATTTGTCCATCAATAAATAGATTAAGCAAAGAAAGATATATTTTAAGAAATTTATATTATAGGAAACTTTCCAGCTTCATCTTTTAATCAGATAATGGAGACCATGTCCTAAGGACCCTCAGAATGTGGTCACCTGAAAGTTGTCATCCCCCCATATCTTCCCATACCCACCCCTTACCAAGTTTTCTTTAAGAGAGCAGCCAGGAACTCCCAACACTCATCTTTCACTGTTTCTGTAACCCCCATTCTCCCTGAATGTGTAGTACTTGCTGTTCTAAATAAATCTCTGTACCTTTACTGACACATGCTGAAATTCTATTCTGTCATATATATCAAGGAGTTGAGTCCCCCCACTCAGCCTCTGGGAACTCCTTCCAACCCTCTTCAGGAGATATCTCTTCTTCACTAACAGACAACTTAGCTTGCCCATTATTATGGATCTTTAGAAGTGTGAGCTAATAAATGAGTGTGGCTATAATCCTCTAAGTTTATACTAATATGTTATGTGAGAATATAACACTGAAACAAGATAATTTTATAGCAACAGTTGAACAATATGTACACGAGTTTTTAGAATATATAGGAAAGTAAGGGATTCCAACCCTGACAGCTCATCAGAATATTGTGGAGAAAACTTTAAAATACCAATGCCTGGACTCACCTCAGAGATGCTGATTGAATGGTTCTGAGATGTAGCCCAGACATTGATATTAAAAAACAAAACAAAACAAAACAAAAACCTCCCAGGTGATTCTAATATGTGGTCAAGACCGAAAATCACTAATATAAAGCAAATTATATGTGAACAGAGATATAGATGGGGGGTGTATTTCCATGCCATCTGTTTTCATAACCCATCAACTCTTGAGACCACTTTGACCATGTTGGAGACCATTAGTTTTGGGGGCTCTCATCTGGGAGAAAAAGTATCTGATCAACAAAGGAACAGAAAAATAATGATCTTCCTCTTGATAAGAAATCTAGGCACCTGAGTCTGCAATGTTGGTTAGTTCAGCAACACTGTATATCCATCAAAGTCTTGAGGGCTTTGCATCTCTTTGCTCTGCTGTCATGATCATGTGTGCCTTCCTTCTAGTCTGCTTTCATGGTACCAAGATGGTGGCTGCAGATCCATGCACCATATGTCTCTTGCTACATTTCATAGTAAGGAGTTTCTCCTATGTATTACCTTTTTATTAGGGTAGAAAAACTTCCCCCAAGCTCTCAGTCTTTTGCTCAGAGTGTATTAGCTAGAATTGGGTCATAGTTCCATGTCTTCACCTTGTGAGAAATCAGAAGAGGAAGTACTTTGCAGTTTCAGCCTCTGCAGTAGGCAATCTTTTTTTTTTTTTTTTTGACTACTGGGGATTAAACTCAGTGGCACTTGCCCACTGAGCCACATTCCCAGCCCTATACAGGGTCTCACTGAATTGCTTAGCACCTTGCTTTTCCTGAGGCTGGCTTTGAACTTGTGATCCTCCTGCCTCAGCCTTGGGAGGGAGGCAATCTCTTTGAATAAGTTAGAAGTTAGATGGTGACTGGTAGTTAGAACAAGTTAGGACAGATGGTGACTGGGTAGAATACCTACAATGTTGATCTTCCATGTATTTGTTTCTCCCCATGTAAATTCACACCTGAATTAACTATAACCTATCTGCTCTTTACTATGGTCATTCTCCCTCTCACATTCTGTCATTATTGTTACTATAGTTTTTGGCTTACTGTATCTTACCCAGTAACATATGTTAATACCTGGTGTTTATCCTTCAATAATTTTCTCAATATTTATTTAAATCATAAAATATGTATATGCTTATGTGATGGGGTATACCACTATTTATTTACCAAAATAGGATCTTGCAGTATATTTTTGAAATTCAAGTACATACAAACATCCAGTTACCTTGCTTATAATTTTTTTTTTTTTGGTACTGGGATTGAACTCGGGTGTTCTTAATGATTCAGTTATATTCCCAGCTCTTTTCTTGTATTTTATTTGGAGACAGGGTCTCACTGAGTTGCTGAGGCTGGTTTTGAACTTGTGATCCCCTGCCTCAGCCTCCTGAGTCACTAGGATTACAGGCATGTGCCACCATGCCTGGCTCACTTATAAATCTTTAAATGTTACCCATGGCTGCCCAACTTTTCTCTGTTTTCATTATCATTCAACATCCCTTTCTAATTTCTTACACATTTATCAAGGAATCAAATTAAAAGTAAGTACAGAACTTCCTGGTCTACTTAATACTTTATTGTTGGGGACACCAGGGTATCAGAATTATGAAACAAAATGTTCTCTAAATACTTTTCTGTCTTTCATTTAATTGCTTGCATGTAGAGAAATTTTCTGGGCCTCTTGATGTTTCTGTTTAGTTTTTAAGACCCTTCATTCCCTTCTACTTTTCCAGTGCAAGCCTGTAGTTAATTTTGTCCTTCCTAAGCTTCTCAAAGCTGCCCTCTGTCCCTTGAGAGAACCACAAGTCCTTGGAATGATGTTCTGCATTTCTAAACATCCCATGTTTCCCCATGACTTTTGCCCCCCGCCCCCAATAGTGGACTGTTTGGAGTTGCAGAATGGAGAGGAAGTCATCCTCTGCATACTCTCCTTTTTCAAGGTTTATTCAACAGCGAAGGGAGATTTTTTTCCACAAAACTCTAAAAAAAAATTGTTTTCTAAAATTCAACTATTCTACCAAGGATGCTTATTGTGCTGTGTTATGCTGTTGTTTGTTTTTAGGAACTACGACTTTTACTCTTGTATTTTAATCTGATGTGAACAAAACCCAATAGTTGTTAGATACATTTCTACAGGGATGACCCTATAGATTTCTGTCAAATGTGGTTAATCAGAGTCTTGTATTTCTTCTAAATAGTTCCCTAAATATACGGATGTCTGAATAAGGGAGAGAAGAAAAGATGCAAAAAATAAGATCATTGGAAAAGCCATAAGACCATTCAAAAAGGAATGCAAAATAATAATAATAATAATTGTGGCTCTTAGTCACTATCCCAACAGGCATAGGGCAGCAACTGTGCTAGACCAGGGGCTGCTGGATGCTCACCAAATGTGTGTAGGGTCCAGAGCAGCAGGGGCTCACAAAGTTGTAACCTACATGTTTTTATTGTTTATTTTTTCCCCCTGGTACTGGGGATTTAACCCAGTGATACTTTACCACTGAGCCACATCCCAAGCCCTTTTCATTTTTTTTTTTTTATTTTGAGACCGTCTTGCTAAGATGCTGAGGGTCCCATTAAATTGCTGAGGCTGGCTTTGAATGTATGAGCCTCCGAGGCCTCAGCCTCTAGAATCACTGGGTTTACAGGTGTGCACCACCACTATGCTGGGCATAATCAATGTGTTTTCAGTGTGCCAAGGAGGTACTGGAGATTGAGATATTAATGTTATTCAACAGGGGAGATTTCATATGTAAAGTTGACAAAAATACTCTTCCTCCAGAGATATCTGTTATTCCCTGGTGTTATGAGACCAATCTAAAACCAAAAGACATACATCCAGATATGTGATGATGAACACTTTTTCAACAATGGGAGGTATTTTCTCTATAGTGGCTTTGTGTGTGTGTGTGTGTATGTGTGTGTGTGTGTGTGTGTGTTGTTGGGGACGGAATCCAGGGACTTGAGCATGTGGAGCTGCACTACCATTGAGGTACACCCTCTGTTCTGTGTAGTGTGTTTATCCCTTTTATATCATAGGCTCACTTTCAGGGAGCAAGATCGTCCTATTGAATCGCCTTGGTAATTGACACTTACAAGGTGCGATGGAACTGCAGCAGCACCAACAAAGAACAGGATGTATAGCTAGGCCTTGAAACTCCAATTCCACTTTGACCAGCTATACTGGTTCAGATGAAAATCTCCTTAGTCGAGTAAAGTACATTATAGATTCCCTTAATAGCAGGAGGAGCACAGTCATTTCTTCCAAGGGAGGACTTGTTAAATCGAGAAAATTCAATGTTTTAAAAGTGTGGGAGGAGTGGCAGGGAATTTTGTAAAGGGGTGTGGTTCCCTGACATCCTCAACTGGGTGCTGTCACACAGGAGAGGATTTGACTTTCCTAATTATTTTGTATTTTTGCAAGTTGTCATTACCAAAATCATCTCATTGTCCTCAAAGCTGCCTGTTCTTTTATTCATCCTCTGCCTTTCTTTCTGTGTTCTTGAATGTGAAAGAGAGAAGACAAAGGAGAAAAAGAGGCTGTCCAGCTTTCTGAGTCATTGTCCTCTGGGACAGATAGAAGAAGAGCCCAGCAGCTTCTTATCCTGCCTTTCCTCTGGACTCCCAGGCTTCTGCTCACACCCAGCCCAGCTACCACCATACTCCTGGGTTTTCCCGACAAAATGTCTTTTCTGCCTTATGGTAGCTTCACAATTTTCCTATTTCAGAGTTCCAACATCTTTTACTAAGAAAGCAAAACTTTGCCTAGGCACTTTAGAAACCAAAGGACGTTAAGGTTGATCATAGTCATTGGCATCTCCCTTGTGGCTAAATCAAACCATTCAGGAGTTTCTTTTTAGCGGTGAACAGGGACCATCTTTTCTTGAGACCCAGTTAACAACAACAACAACAAAAAGTCAGGGGCTGCAGCTGTATACGGGGTAAAAATGGGAGTTCATAACCCACTTGAATCAAAGTGTGAAATATGATATATCAAGAACTATGTAATGTTTTGAACAACCAACAATAAAAAATTAAAAAAAAAAAGTCAGGGGCTGTTTCCAGGATTTCTCTTTTTCGTTCTAAATTCAAACAGAGTAAAAACTTATAAAGAGTTTTCAGAAATATGCTTGAATGAAGCCTATTTCAAACTGATATGTCAGTTTTAATGAGAATAACCCGTTTTTATTATCTTTGTATGTTTCTTTCCAGTCTTTTACACTTGTGTATATGTATATACACATATAAATCATTTGAATTCTGTCACATTCCTGTTTTAGTATTTTGCCATTTCCATTCACTTATGATATATCTTAAGTAAATTAGCAAATATCATGAGTTCAATCATTTCTAGCTTGGCGGAGGTGGGTTCCATATGTAGTGGAAAACAATAGTTTCTAAATCCTGGGAATCTGATGAGATTATCCATAGCCTGAAGAGGCTATTGTCAAGTCATAGGGAATCTTGTTTGGGTCTTTATGAATCACCCAGGTACCTACTGAACAACAAAAATTCAGATTGTTGAACCAGTGAATAGCTCTGTGTCTCAGTCCCAGACATCATTGAACTAATTTACTGAATGTTCACTACCACTCAAGATTTTCAAATTCGCGTATTTCAAGGCTTACCTTTCCTTTTTGTACTTTTTGAAGCTGTCCCCAAAGCCAGTGGAATGCTCCTTTGAGAATGGTTAAAGAGTGCTATAAACCTTTTATTTGGGAACCTGATTTTCAAATGCCAAGAAAGGGTGTATGCTTCTTCAATACATGCTTATTAGCACTAAGGGGTACGAATGTCTAGCCAGGCCCTGCCAACTGACTGAGGATAAGATTCAAAGTCTGACATCAAATTTGTTTCTTTAACAGGTCTTTTCTGTATGCATGCTTCTGCCTCACAGAAAGCTAGCCAGCCTCAAATAATTAGAAAACATTTTCCTGAAGATCAAGTGTGACTCCTATGCCTCCCTCTGTCTAGGGAGCAGTGGAAAGATTACAACCATGTTTAAATCCCAATATGCAACCCCAGCTCAATATGAAAAAATTCCAAAATAAGAAATAAGTGAATTCTCTCCAGAGATTCTCTGACAGTCCACAGATGTCAATCTGGCAGGATGCCCAGAACCTTAGATGGTACAATTTGGACACATCAAGTTAGTTCCTGTAACATCTCTGAATTCATCCTCTTTGGTTGCTTTCAGCCTAGATAGCGGGGCTAACTCAAAGCATGGATTCTTTTTTCAAACAATTGTTCTGAAATGTATAGTAGAATGGCTCAGCTTGTCCCTGATTTTACTCAGCATTTCATTTTTCACTGGAGTTTTCACACATACCTGTGAATTCTACAGTTATTTTACCTTCTTTATTCTTCCTCATTATGCATGAAATATTGGAGAGAGGTCATTTTTTTCTGGTTGAACACAGATACTCCTTTTTCATCCCTTTCAGGGAGTTGGCACACCAGGCATGAGTGTGAGAATATGTGACTTAGGCCTGGTTTGTGAATTGGTTGTCATTTATTTTTATATTATATGCATAGTTGTCTCAGAACCATTGACCTTAATTTCTTTACCTGACAAATTGCATCCCTTTAGAAAAAAAAATGCTTATTGGGAATTAACTCAAAAGCACTGGGAAAACCTAAGAGAAACCAAGAAATTCTGGGTTTTCTTGGTTTCTTTTCATGAAGAAGAAAACAAGCCAAATGCTGATGCTCTCTTGGGGGCCAATGAATGTGCATATCTAGTTTCTAAATAAGGAAACACACCACAAACTTGACTGTGATTGACTGGGTGATAAAATGCAAGGCCAAATCTTTGTGAGGTCCAAGGGTAGATACATAAACATATACAAGGTGTGTCTCATTTTTTAACCAGATTTAAAAGTCCCATAACTGTTGTGCCAGTTGCAGTGGTTGCTCTCTACACAGGTGCCATTTAATATAGTAAGTGCCTCATAGGTGCTAGCCATACTTGAGGTGCTCAGTAGCCATATGCTAGGCTACCATATTGTATGGAACAGATATAGGACATTCCCATCAGTACAAAGAGTTCCAATGGACAGGGCTATTGGATACTGACAAAACTTCTCTCTCATCCCTTCTCTACCTGGCTTGAAGCAGCACTGATCATAGCAGCACTGATCAGGACCATCTCATAAAATGAAGAGCATTCATAAGTAGTAGTGCATATATAAAGCATGCTATGTTTGTATACTTTCCTTCACCAAAACCCAGTATAAGAGTCTAAGATACACTCAAGTGAATGTTCTAGAGATTTATCAGTCTGTAATCAATACCTAATTTTAAAAAGAATTATATCAAAAGACAAGGGCTAGAAATATGCTGTTTTCCTTTAAATGTGAATTCTAGTTGATTCATGGTCTGAATGTTCACGACATCACTCACCTCCCCCTTCATCCTTTTTCTTACATCCCCCAAGAATTAGATTGATTTTATTATAAGTCCATTCCTCTCTGTTTATGGCATCACATCTATTTGATAAAGAATGCAACACTGGCAGGGATTTAAGTGTTTAACACGTTATATATGCAAAAAGAGTAAACATCAAATATAGATCCAAGCTAAATAGCTTAAAGTGCATTGTTTATCATGCCTTACTTTATTGCTAATCTCACATATATCGCACATCTAACAGGGAACAGGCCTCACACGTCCATAAATAGCCTACAAACTGAGCAACTGAATGAGCAATATTTAAACATAGCATTCATAAAATAAGTAATAGAATTACAGAGTTGACAGAGACCGTAGAACTGTCAGAGAAATGGATGTCAAACCATTTTTTTTCAAAAATGAGTGAATTCAAATTCCAAGAGATGGAGTGCCTTAGTCACTTGATGAGTGGAGTCAGAATTAGACCCCAGCTCCCCAGACCTGAACTGAGGGTGCTGTCTTATTCATTATTTTTATTTTTATGCAGTGCCCAGGATGGAACCATGCATGCCAGGCAAGTGCTCTACCAATGAGCCACATCTCCAGAGGGCTGTTTTGGATCCTTGTTCTTTTCCCTAGTCTGACAAGGATAAGGGCGAGGAGTGGGGAGAAGATGAGAGAAAGTTGGCCTCTCTCAGATGTCAGAAGGGTGAGAACTCCTGGTGCCAGGCCAGCATCTAGGCCATGATGTCGCATTGTGGCATGAGAGACAACTTTTCTTCTTAGCCTTATCAGCACTTCAAGTGCTCCACCTGGCTTCAAAGGTGCCACTTCCTAGAGGAACCTATATACTCAGCTAATGGGATTTCTGGAACCAGAGCATGAGAGTCCTGTTCTGGTTAATTCATTTTATTTGTGCCTTTACTGTCCAGTTTTGTCATGTATTTACCATGAAAAGCTCCAAGTTCTCTCATCCTACTTCTCTGAGCATTTATCATGAGGATTCAGAGATGTGGTTTTAGGGGACTGTAAATGTCCTATAAAGAAAAAATGAAAATCATCTTTCAGTCCGTAGCCTTTATTAAACTATCAAAGAATTTTAAAAAAAGACTAAGAACTTTTATAAAAAGAGGAAAGATGTACTTCTTAGACGGAAGAAATAAACTGAACCCAGAAAAACTGGTATAATAGCTGTAGGTAATAATAAATATCATTTTAATAGAAATGGGCAATGTAAAGGAAGATAACACATTGCTTAAAAAGACCAGAAACAGGTTGAAGATACATTCCCTTGAATTCTCTCTTCCTTCATCCATTCATCCAAACTCTTTAGAGTTACAAATTACTTTTGCACATGGTGGGGGCACTTCCGCCCTCTGTCTCCAGCACCACAGTGGGCTCAAGTCAGAGACTTCCTTCAGGTCATGGGTGGGGTTTGGATGCTTTGGCCCCCACACTGCCTGGCTGCACACCCTGCTGTAGTGCTTGTAGCTATGAAAAGCAGCAAACAGGCCCTCCACCAATCTATTTCTCTCACAAAAGGATTCTTGCAAACTCATCATCATCTGTCTCGGGTATGGCATGCCACCACAACAATGAAAAAGGACCTTGTGCCACTGCAGTGACCCAAAAATGCAACACTGCTAATTAGATGGCTGTGGGAGAAAGAGAGAGCAAGACCCAAGACAGGAATATGGCAATGTTTCCTTTTTACAAAAAGCTGCTGGGCTCCTTGGGAAAACATGGTCCTAGAAGTATAGCTGGGTTTTGGCCAGAAGAAGCAGATAGAAGAACCAAGAGGGCAGGTATCTCTGCAACCATCCTATCACATCTCAGAAATGGTTCCCACCCTCAACATCCACAAGGGCAGTGGCAGCCACCAGTCATCACCTGCTGAGGGAGGAACCACGGACTCATATTTTTACCTTCCATGTCAATATTTAGGGAATGTATCTTCTAATATATTCTACTCAACTACAACAATGAAATGGAGAAATTCCATATACCCCAAAGCCCAATTTGTTAGTTATAACTTTGAACTAAAATTACTTTTAAAATTTCACATAGGGATACAAATCATGAATTTTAAAAATGTCTGTTGAACCAGATATATGAGCATTGTGAGCCACTTGTGTGTGTGCCTACAGCATTTGATGACTGATGCTGTGCCATATTTCATCTGGTTCTCTGAATTCTCTCCCTCTCTCTCATTTTTCAGAGGTGTTGGCCTTCAATATCAGCCTTCCAAGGAGAGCACAGTAGTGCAACTGTGACCAGGGAGCAAACATTCCAAATAGGAATATTTTGGTAGATTTTAAAAGAAACTCACTGCTGTCCACTGACTTAGAAAATATGATACATTATAAACCTCTTCAATATCAAGAGGCAGGATATAATGATTTGTATATTTTATTTTGACTTTACATGCGGTGTTAAAAACCCAAAGTACATATTATTTACACATCCACAATACAAGTTTACAAGATATCTATACATGTTAAAGTACTCTATAAAACAGTATAGAGCCACTTCACTTTAGGGTTACTTTTTTATGCCGTACCATTAAAAAAGATACAATCTGTGTTTACCTTTGCACAAATGGATAAAGAATTTAAAAATTAAATTAACAGGATAGAGACTAGAGTCAATGTTAGAAATTCCAACATAAATACTGATAGAACTCACATTACAAACTACAAGGCAGCACAATGTTACAAAATGTTATCTGGGGTCACACAGAGTTACCACGCTGGGATTAATATTGGTAAGGTAAATTCAAACACGTTTGTTGTTGGTGGACTGAGTAGTGTTTATCATTGGTTGGTTTAATTTATTATTAATCTGTAATATTTTAGTTGCAAAGCAGAAGTGTTTCAAGAACAGACATTTTAGCTTTTGAGCTTCCAGAGATCACAGGAAATCATGTTCTTTATAAAAACAATGTTCTCAAAGGAAAAGAATAACTGCATCAGTATTCTACATTCTGTATAAAAATGATCTGGTAGTCTGCATCCCATCCTCCCCCAAGTAACATCAGCATGATCACACGAAATCAGTTGAACTTATTTGTCTGACTAGGTCAGGAGCCTTCCTCTGCCGAGTTCCTTTCTAGATTAGGTTCAATAAACAATTGGGTGGTGTGCAGCATATTACTGAAATAGTCATTGGGGTTGCACATCATCAACTGTAAGTGGTTTCTGCCAAACTATGCACAAATGACTCTAGATGGTTTCCCGCAGGTGTCACATTCCCCGGGAAACCTCATTTGACTTCACATTATCACCGTCTCATCCTTAGGAAAGCAGGAGTGGAATGTTTATCATGGCAAAGGAGGTAATGCTGCTATTCAGATGGATTGTTTAACAATTAATTGTTCTAGGTTGCTTTTATGGTTTTTGAAAAGTCTTTTCAGGTGCTGGTTGGAAAACATTTACAACTGGCACTCAGTAAATGATGTGCTATATTGAAAACACTTGACATATTTTAGTACTTCTATCATTCTCATGAATAAGGCACAAAATGCACAGATTCAGGTAAACTCACATGTGGTATTTACAGTATATTGTCATTACCTGCATGACTTAGGAGAAAATTCTCACATAACACAACATAGACAACGTGATTGCACCACGGGTGGGTCATATGACCCTTCCTGCTAAGCCAATTACAATGTCCTCATATGCCTTTCTTTTGTCTTTTAATTTTATATTTTTCTTTTACCTTGGGGGTGGGAGGAGGTCAAGGAGGAAAAAATTAATATATGGGAAACAACCAAATACAATCAAAATAAACTCTTCATGGTGTGTCCGAGGTTAAATAGCGTGACTCAGGCTTTGATTCACAGTGGACGGGCAAATTTTACTACCGAATACTGGTGGATAAATCAAGGATACCTCATAATATCTCTAGCTTCTTAAGGTGGCAAGACTGGAATAGAAGTTTTAATGAATAGCAGCACAAAATTACTTGGAACTCTTACATTCTGGCATTGGGTACCACATAAATTAAGTTCATCATTTTGACAGCCAAAGGAGCCTCAATTGTGTTCCTTTCTCAAAGCTGAACCCAATGGGCTGTAGGAAGAAGTTGGTGTCTCGTTCAGTCATGCTCAATGTAAACAACTCCATAGCACAAAAAGACACAATGGGCACCTAAACACATCCTAGTGGGTGCAGAACTTCTCTCTCTCTCTCTCTCTGTCACACACACACACACACACACATACACACATGCACACACATACTTGCAACACAGTTTGTTGGTGGCATGAAAAAAAAATGCCACACATGAAAAAAATGCTACAGTTTGGGTCAAAGACTGAATTTTTAGCAAACTGCTTGGTAACCTACAAGTTTGTTTCTTTGAGACATTACCGTCTTTTTTTTTTTTTTTGACATTTGTGCAAGAGGCAAGGTGAATGCATACATATTAAAATGTTCACATTTAATGGGAAGACCACACACAAGGGCAGTCTAAATTGAACCCATTTTCAAGTATTTGTTCACAGATTCTTCTGAGTACTGTATCAGCTCTTGATACTGGTAAGGTAGCCCTTGGGAGCTACACATCGCTTTAGCTTCCAATAAAATAAATGGAATGACCAGCACCTTCCTTTGAATTTCAGGCCAATACACAGAAGCCTCGCTGCCGCCGCTACATGTGGCAAGTTCTGATGTTGCCAAAGTGACAGTCTCTTTGGCCACTTGGTTCTTTTAAAATACAAGCAAGTCTCTTGTCCTAAGGTACCCTTACAACATCATCCTCTCAACAACACGGACAGGATAAAGCCACACAGGAATAGCACACTCGATGCCTAGTAAGTGTATTTATTCAGTGGTCTGACAGATGTGGTTTGAGGAACAAAGGAAGGCTTTGGTGGCACATCAGGTTTTAAGGACGGTGTCCTCTTTAGTCCCGTCCTGGGAAGGGTACCATTACTGGTGTAGCTGCTCTGTCTGGAAAGGGAAGGCTGCAGATGAACACTCACGGGTGTCCCCTGAATGTAGTCCACCTTCGCCCCCGTGGGGGTGGGCATGTATCCTCCACGGTTCATGGTAGGCTGTCTAGATAACAAAACACCATTTGGTGAGTTTAAGTTTTTAGGCATAGCAGATATAGAGTGCCTCTGGGAAGAATTTTTGTGATAACCCCTTTGTCTTTCCAGAGAAGTCATTGGGACCCCAGGAGTGGTGGGGACGTCCACTCGCTTGGTTGGACTATTCCTGGGGAGTGTTGAAGGAGGTGAATAGAGTGATGCCTCCCGGTTGGGGACCTTGGGTGGGACCTCAGACATAGGTCCCACGGGATCCAGCATTAGTGTCTGGTGGGCCATTTGGATGTCTCCCATGATGGCTTTGGGGTTACTGTTTGGGTCATTCAGATGTTTCAGGAGATCATTGAGGGTATTTCTGGAATCCACAGAACGCCGGTGATCTCTCTTACCTGATGACTTTGTAAGAGGGTGATCAATACTTTGAAGCTTCTTTTCAGCTTTATGAGCATTGGAGTTTGAGAAAGATGTATTGTAGTCATGGGTAGCATTGGGAAGAACAATGGCACTGGGGATATGCCCATGACTTAGTGGGGAGTGGGGTGGAGGACTAGAAGGAAAAAACTGGGGGGTTTCTTTCCTTGAAGCTGCATGGCCGTGGGCCTTGTCTGAATGGCCCTTCATGGCCTGCAGGGTCTTCTGGTGAAGCACAGGAGTAGACTCTGGTGTGGGGAGAGCAGCCAGCTCTGGAGGTTGGCCTCGATGGTCCATCACCATGGATTTTGTATCTCCACTGGGTGGCAGCTCTTTTCGACTGGTCAGCAGGTTACTATAGAGTTTAGGAGAATCAATATTCTGTTGGTATTCCTTGACGGGGCTGTCAAAGAGACCATTCAGTTTTGCAAAACTTCCACTGGAATCTGTGCATGACTGGGCGGATTCTGCGTCTTTATGGATCTTTCTGTTCTTCCGGACAAACATATCACGATAGCAGTATACTGCTACCCCTGCAATGAACGCCCCCAAAACAAAAGCAGCAAAGACACAGGTGATGAGGACGTTCATATGGACCATCTGGTTGGACTCTCCAGATTGGACTTCCCATCGCACACCTGCAACAGACACACAGGACAGGTTTGAATGAAGTGCTTTTAACAACAACATTAAACAGCAAATGGCTTCCACTGAGATAACACTACCTTCGACACTGTCCATGTGCTTAGCTTGGAGGGTCAGTTAGACTCCAAAATTCCACATATGTTATATATTTTTCTTTAATCACAATAGGAGCCCCAGAACCACATATGATTGCTGCAGATACCAGAATAACTCTAATCTTCCATTAATCTATATTTTTCTGTTCTTTCCCCCTCCAATCACTCTTCTTAAATAGTTGTTAGAAATGTTAACAATTTCTGCCTTAAAAATAGTTACAAGTTATGTATTTTCTAAACAGCTAATTTTAATCCCATAAAATATTTTGTCTCATGATTTTCTCCTAATTCATAAGTCAGGATTAAAGGCAGCTGCTGTGATTAGGGAAATGTATGAGTTAGCATGAAGATATATTATGTTAAAATAATTATGGTTATACAATTACGTTAAATTAACTGGATAAAAACACATAAATTGGTCACAAACTTAAAGCATCTACTTGGTCATTGTTAGCTACATATAGCTAAATATACTTTTATGTTTGCTTTTTTTTTTTTTTCATTCTATCTTGGGTGAAGCACTCTTGAATAACCTGCTATGTAAGAAATCCAGACAGTGTAAGGAAATATATTATGCATTAGTTAAGTAATATTAAATTATTTGGAGGTATTTGAGAAATATTTAAATTAGACCTAGAAGGAGAAGATTGAAATAGTTTTTAATTATTGTAATTTGTAATGCAACCACAGACATCTAACAGTCAATCAAAGAAATGTTAGTTTAAGAGGTATCCAAGTCTGTTACACGCTATACACACAGTTGTCCCAGAATAAGTAAGTAGGAGGGATTTTGAAGATTGTGTTGTTTTAGGTTAGTATTAAGGCCTTTGAACATTAGTTGTTCAGGGTTATGGAATTCAGTGGCATAGTTAGAGACCAAGAAAGAAAAGCAAAAAGAAATGATGTTACTAAAGAAAACAAAGCAGAGAGAAGAATGATTATAAAATTGTTTACAATGAAAATATATAAAACCAAAATCAACAGAAGTAAATCATAATCGACAAAACAGTGCATAAAAACTGATTGGAAACCTGATACCATGGTTTAGTAAGCACTAAGGAATAGATTTTTTTTTTCTGGAGTAATATATCTAATAAGCAAAGGCAATAGGCAGCTATTTTATAACTGCTGCTGTTATGGACTGAAAGTGATAGTTACGGACAAGTGCTCTGTTATGCTTTATTGCTTGTGGCATTCAAGGCAACTTGTCACCTCACATATCCTTTTAATATTGCACTTTGGATTGAAGCTAAACGAGAGGCTGGGAAAGGCTCCTAGACAAAACATCTGATATGAGGATATTTGCAATTAGTGAGTTTTGTTTTTTGATGTTGCAAGGGCAACCCTCGAAATTCTCTGATATTCAACAGCCTCTCAGCTTCCCCAGACAGAAATCAACACAGATTAGATTGTCTGAGTGGCTGTTTCACGAGCCATGTCTTCAACAGCTTTCCGCCCCTTTCATCTCTGCACAAATGCACTCAGATATAACCACAGAATGCCAGAGTCTCTGTGGCCAGTGGAACTGGAGGGGCAGTAAGAGCAGCTCCACTTGGATCCACCTTAGAAGGGCACCCTTTTTGGAGATGTTAGGAATCAGGTTTCTGCACAGTTAGAGATGAGTTCCCTGATGCGGCCTTACCCTTTGGGATACCCGATAAAGGATCAGAAAAATCAGAAGTGTTTGGGTCATCTTGAACTACAAATTTCCGGGAGCTCGTCAGTTTAGGTCTCCAGGTATCAATCACTTTGGGTGTAATTTCTGGGATACTTGCCACTGTGATAACAGAAGATGAAGATACCTCCATGTCTGTGGTGGCAAACAGATGTTCATTAACATGGGCAATAGCAGAATGCTTTTCTGATTGGTCTGTTGCATTTTTAAGTAAACTTTAAGTTAATGTAATGAGAAATCTTGTTCTAAGATTTTGTACAAACACACCTGAGGAAACTACACCAAATCCCTTTTTTTCAAGGGACGAATAGAACCTCAAATTTAACAGTAAAGACACTTTAAGCAGATTTCAAAAGACATTAAGCCATTCCTACTGAAGTCTGTGTGGTATTAATGCTGCCCATGGAAAAGCTAACAGAAATCCCAGTGCAGATTATTTGCCATTTTCTCATTCTCTTGTGTGACAACATCATTTCCTCTCTCTCTCTCTCTCTCTCTCTCTCTCTCTGTGTGTGTGTGTGTGTGTGTGTGTATTTTAAACAATACTTTCCTAGATGGTTGGAAACTTTATTTCCTTTGCTGGGGAAGCTACAATGTAATTTCATCATAAAATAAATGGTTAAGTCTGAGTAAACACTTGATTTTGGACCTGATAAACCAGCCCTGCCTGAGAGATTGTTCTGCTTTTTCACTGGCCTCCTGTCTATCTGTAGACTTCTCAACTGCACTGAGGGCCTCCTGTCCACAGTAAAGTACCATGTTCTTCAAAATGCCTGGGGAATTTCTTCCAAAGAGTTAGCATCAACTCACGCAAAAATAAATGGTATTTACAAATAGAATAAGGGTGTTCTGATACATAAGATCTGCTATCCTTTTCTCCCTCCTGAGAAATGAAATCACAGTGTGTCCCAGAAGAAGCAATAGAACTGAGAATAACTTAACCTTTTAGCAGACCTGTTATTGATTTCTACCAAGTAGATTTCCTCCAAATGTAGGCCAATGCTTTCAGGCTAAAACAGAGACCCCAACTAGAAATGGTGCCATAGTCACAAACTGAGGCTCTTCAACAGATATAGACAGAGGATGTGGAGAGCCCATGGACATCGTAGTACATCAAAACCCAGCAGAAGCCTTTTTCACAGCACTGACTCCATGACATTCAGAGATCCCAGGATTCCCACAAAACATTCAAAAAAGGTCTTTAAAACTCATAAATACACATTTTTTTGGAGGGAAATGTGTATTTGTTTACTAGGTCTTAGGGAAGGTGAGAAGGGGAAAATTATGAGATCCTGCCATCCATTCAACACAGATGGCCACAGGGAACATTCATGATGCAAAGGTGAGAAAGAAGGAAGCTCGGGTGGGCGTGCGTGCAGCTGGAATGCAGTTCATGTCAACCCACTTGACTTTTCTTAAGGGGTGTGCCTTGTCAATGATGACTGTTAACATGCTACACAGAGGGAAGTGCTGAGTGAGAAACAGTCTTCTGGTGCCGTCAGTGGGATTATGAGTCAAAGCAGAAAAATGAAGGGCTGCCAAACTGCGCAAAAGGAGGGGAGAAGGGGCTGAAAATGCTGAACTGAAGGAAAGAAAAGGTTGTTAATTCAAAAAAATGAAAAAAAACTAACCAGATGTTGGACCGCCAAATATTTTGTAATCTGGTGTAGTTGAAGTAGGCAAAATTTCTAAAAGAATTAAAGGAACAAGTAATCAGTAAAAAGTAACCAAAAGAAAGCAAAAATTTATGAATTCCAATTAACTAAAAAAGTCAAAAGAAAAGACTACAAACTAAAAGATTAACCTACTGGTTAGACTACTCTTCTCTAGATTTTCTACAAAATTGTAAATGGTGAAGAAAAATAAAAATTAAAAAAAAAAAAGTAAGATTCTTTTCTAATGTATCCCCATGACCAAACGGCTCAGCTTTTGCGAAGTTCAAGTTAAATGCTAGGTGGTATGTGTCCCAAGTCATTAAAAGGCTGATTGTAAAATAATGTTCACGTGCAAATGTCAAAAGAAGAGACAGGAGGGAATGGAAGAGTGCGTCTTACCATGGCAATCCCCTAGATGGGCCGTGTTGCCATATTCTGTGTCTTGTTCATATCCTCCAACGCTGTGGTTATGGAAAGCAAAGAAGTCTTCAGTTAGCGGCCTTCATAGGAACACAAGTGACATCCAGAGCAGAACCAAGAACACAGACTGATTAGTAAGAACGGGCAGAGACAACCAATCCACATTTCAACATAGCTAAAATGGCTATTTCTGTTCAAATTTTAGGAGAACGTGTAACAGAATAGAAGTGTATTTTTTTTTCTGCTTCCCTTTTCCATAAATATTACCATGTCTACAATTTCCCAACCCTCTTACATTTCAGGTTTTCTTTTATCCTTCTCCCATATCAAAAAAAAAAAAAAAAGAAAAAGAAAGAGCAAAACAATAACAACAACAACGAACAAACAAACAAGAGAGCAAAAGAAAAGAGAAAAGTAGTGTAACAGTTAAGTTTTCTAAGATTTCCAGCTTTAGAGACCTGGAGGAGACAGTTCATAGTTAATATGGCAGAGTGTACTTACAGCATCCCTGGGGTCACTCTCCCACAGGTTCCCTGGCTTAACCAGCCACAGTATGGGTCACGGGATGCAATACAAGATCTGTATGAAACCAAAAAGAATGTGGCGTGAATTTTCTCATCATCCAAGGTTTTGAGACTATAAACCCCTGTGTACCTAAAGAAACAGGATCTTACTTTTTACATGATCCATACCGCTCGCAGCGGCTCAGGGGGATGCGGATAACGCAGCTGGAGAACGCCACATACAACGCGTGGTGGTCTTTATCCAGCTGTAATGAGATGACCTTTTTGTCTTCTTCGTTCTCAGCATTGCACCTATTTTATGGGATATATGTTGAAGTCATAGGTTTAGTCAATCAAAAACGACACAAAACTATACAAAGCAGGTGTGGTTTGGTGTTGCAATTCCAGAGAACTGGGGAAATCCTAAGGAATAGTCTTGGTAACAAACCAGGCAAGGACACAGTTTGGGAATTAATAATTTATGTGATTCATCTGCTATGTCTTTGCATGGATGGCTAAGTTTCAGGCTGGACATGGGTTTATAAAGATTGCTTTCCTGTTAGGCTGCTCAAAGGGAATTGCATACGTGAAGGACATGTTGGACCCTAAGGAATTCAAAGGATAATGATTCATGAATTTAAATCTTTCCATGCAACATGTTTCTGGATCTCTCCTAAGTCTCCTTTGCTTCATGTTATGTTTGTTTTAATTTTCCAAATAATCTCTTATATTTTACTGGTTGGAAGAAAATGCAAAACTATAAATATATTCTGTGCATGTGTGTGCTTGCAACCAACTGTCTGCCACATCCTGAAATATATCTACAAGGTAAGAGGGGTACTGCTAAAATGTTCTCATTTTCCACAGGTGAAAAACAGGGCTGAATTATTTTTAAACTTATCAACTGTTCATCTTCCTTGCCTTAGTGAGCTAAGGAACAAAAAACAAACACACACACAAACAAACAAACAAACAACAACAACAACAAAAAAAAAAAAACTAAAGAAGTCCAGGACTTATTTCAGTGAGGGAAAAAAAAAAAAATCACTAATATGCCAAACCACCACTAATTCAGAGAGCTGAAAGGAAATGACTAGCTGAAATATTCAGGAAATTTTTGGATAGTGCTGAAGAGCGTTCTCGTAAAATATACGTACTTTGCATGGTTGTAAGCTTCAATCTCTTCCAGTAATACGCTGTCATTCAAAGAGAAAGGATTGGTCTTTGCCAAAACTTTAAGTACCACACCGGCTTCAGAGCCAACAAAGATGACTGTGTAGTTCTGGTGGGGCCCTGCAGAACGGTCCACGGCGATGGCCGTCAATCTGTACCTGTCAGAGAAGGTGGGGAAGTCAGAGCTGGATGCCAACAGCAAGAGAACAGGCAATATGCCAATGGGTCCCTGTTGCCCATGCAATCTCACCTGACCCGCGTCTTTGTGAACCAGGGCTCGTCAGCAATAGGTGGAACAGCAGAGTCCATCAGGGGGTGGGATTTGATGAAGGACAAGGTTTCATCCGGGAAATCGATGGAGGTTTTGTAAGCTTCGGCAAGGCCATGTTTTGCACAACAGCCAGGCCTGAAAGGAAAACAGTACTCATTTATCACCACCCCACCCCAACTATATAGAGGAGTAAGTGCACATTTTGAAAGAAGAGGTCAAGAAAGCAAAGAGAGTCAGCAAAACCAGAGAAGCAATCTATTACCCTGAATTCAATGGGTTCTTCACATTCACATTCTTGGGGTGGTAGGTTACAGGGTCATGTTTACTGATTTTGTCAGAGAATTGCATAGGACCCCTTCCTGGTATGGGAGGTTGGCCCAGCTGTTCTCTGAGGATGGATGGATGAGGCTACCAATGTCCACGGGGTTTTGTTCAAGACAAAAAAGCCTTTTCAATGCTTTTCTTTACCTTGGTTTTGGAACTTTATCTTCAGGGACTGCTGTCCAAACAGAATCTGGTGTTTTCTGTTCTTTGAACCGACCTTTGAATACTTTTTCAATGTCATCCATGCTAAATGCACAGACTGCAGAACCAGGAATGCTAAAAGAGAGAGAGAGAAAGAAAGAAAGCCATCAAGAAGAGGCTGGTGACAACGGGCCCATGCTTGGTTCTGACAAGCAAGCTTTGAAGTGCCAGGGATCTGTTCTTACCTGTTGAGCTGAGTGGTAAACACCCCTACCACAGTGGGGATGCCATTGATTTGTATTATGTCTGTAATAGACTGCAGAACATCAAAGTAGAAAAACGAATCTCCAGGGACAGAACAGTTAAGCCTTGCCTTCAGAAATGATGTCCAGTGTTTCTCCAGTACCCGCTGGGAGCCACCCATGTCGTTTTTACATATGCGGGCCACACGGGAATAGACAGCCTGCCCAGGGACAAAAGCGAAGCAAGGGGGTTAGGAACAAGGAAGAGTAATGGAGACAAAATGCTGCTATTTCAGGGAGGGGCAGAAAATGCTAAAGATATCTGGTTCAAAAGAATCTAGCAGCCTTCTCTCTAGGGGTCTGTATGGTAAGAATGTAAACTAGATTTACCTGCAAGTAAAGAGGACCAATTTCTTATTCTGCCAAAATTGCTCCCCAGACCTGAGCTATCTGTCTGCCTGCTGAATGAAAATCATTCCTACTCTTTTCTAACTTTGCTTCTCATACTGTTAATGAAATGTGGCATAGAAGGGACTGCAATGCTTTGAGATCACATGTGTTTTTTCTTTTTCTTTTTTTTTTTTACTGAAACACTTTAAATTGAACAGGAGCCTTTACTTTCTATACTGCCTTTTGACACTGAAAAAAAGTCTCCACTATGAATGGATTTCAAGAGAGTAAAAGGAGCCTCCACAGCTCAAGGGTACCTGTAGAACATTCTCTATGGTGACAGAAAAGAAATGAAAACGTCTCAAGGCCCAAGACTGCTGTTACCACTCTGGCCATTGTTCAGGTGTTTTCTAGCAATTATTCTCACCATAAGCAACCCAGCTCTGAACTTGGCCTTACATGCATTGAACTGAGTGCTGGAAAACATGCTAAGAGAGCATCCATAATTACCAAAGTGGTCTCCATTCCATGCAGTATAAGTCCACAATACAAATCAAGTACATATACTTGCCTTGCCTAAATTATTATGTTCTACAGCAATTTCTCGAAAGAAGAAATAGACATAGTTTCCGTATTCTATGGCATGAAGAAAGTGTGGCTCTGAAAGAAAAATGGAAAATGAACTGGTTCCTAAAGGATAATTTAATTAGCATATGACCCCGACTGCTAGGTATGACTGACAGATGTTGCATAGTTACATTCAAGGCCATGATTTAGAGGAGTCCCAATATGGGTGCGTTCAAGCTTCAGGGAACCCACCGTCTTCAAAGTCAGCTAATGGACTGTAAAAAGGCCTGCAGGGAACTGAACCTCAGCAAAGGTCTTTGTTTCAACAGATTTATTCATTAACCTATTTAACTAGGGAAAAAAACTCTTACACTGAGAATAAAAAAAAAAAACAAAACTCAACTTTTAAAATCTAAAGAACAAAACGACTACAGATATAGACTAATCAATTAACTTTCCAAGACAGGTAAAAAGGAGTGAGCACATAGTATTATATGCATTTAGAGTTAGACAAATCAGTACATCAAGAGAAGGTGGGTCTCATTTTGTTTTGCTTTGAGGTCATCTTTGGATAAAGGCCTGGATGAACTAACTCTCCTGACATGCCTACTAGTCTCCTCAATCCTCACAGAGGCTCTCATTCACCAAAGCAGGTGTCCTTATTCCAGATGAACAATATAAAGTCATGCACTGAGCTTCCTGATGGCCTTGGCTACTCTTCCCACATGAGTTATCCCACTATTCTCGGCGACCCCACGCCATTGCTCTTCAAAGGTACCTTTTATCCATTTGGAATCATATTTTATTGTGCGAAGGGCAGATCCATCACCCATGCTTCGATAAATTACAGCATCACTGGCCAAGAAGTCAGCCACTGTGGCAGAATACAGCTTCCCATCTGAAACCGAAGTTATAATTTGGTAAAATAACCATAATTATCCTGCAGTGTGTCAGCCTACCTAGCATGCTGTACCTTCTGTGGTGCTTTCACCTGTGTTACCATTATCTACACGACAAACCTGCACCTGATGCTCACATCAACCTCTAACTGTTTGGCCCAGGGCATTACTTAATTTTATAGATTAGGGATCTAAATATCAAAAGCTAAGCAACTTATTCAAGGTCACTGGCTTAGTTGACAACAAAGCCACGTGTTCAGAATACCTGAGCACCACAATATCCTTGCTTTTAATTTCCTCTTTAAAATTTTTGTTCATAGATTTCAGCCTTTGAAATGCTGGTGTCAAGGTGTCTATGAGCTTTTTTTCTTCCTTTAAATTCTTCTGCACCTTCTGCACCATGGATCATTTATATTCATTACACTAAAGGTTCTTACCAGCAAAGAGGGCAACATTGGTTTGTCTGGCATCAAATGGGCATCGTGCCAGGCCACTAATTTCTTCTCCATCGTACTCTAAGGTATTCAACTACAAAAGCAAAATAAATAGCTGGTGTCACATCTGTTCAATGTACCTGTTTGAAAGCAATATTGCTTTATTTGCATTGAAATTCTATTTGAAGAATTCTGTTTTTATTCTTTTCTAGCATTAGCGATAAAACAAATTACTGAGTTATAGCGGAAAGGATCCAACTCTAACAGCATACCAGTGAGGGAAAAACCAGTGATCAAAAGAAGCACATCATATAAAATATACTTACCCTATAGTATCTACACATAGGATTGAATGCGTTGGTACCACAAACAAAAACCATCTCATCATTTCTTGGAACAAATACTTTGATAAAGTTGTGGCATTCATCCTAAGAAAAGATAATAATTAATATTAGATATTTCACATGCTGACATTGTGGTATCACAAAGCCCACAAAAAGACTGAGTGGGGCAGGCCCTGTGAACTCACTTTATGTTTGCCTTTCATAGCACAGTTTTCTCTATCCTGTTGTCTTGACCTCCATGTCAGTTTCTGTATTAATCAAGCAAAATCAAAAGTTCAATTTTTAACAGATCATTTTTGGCAAGGAGGGGGGGGGCATTATTCAGTTTCTGAGAGAAAGAAAATTAATTTGCTATAGTTGCTCACCTTGCTTGGTATTACTTCTGTTTTGGGGATTTCATTTAAGTTTACTGTATAAACTTGATCCCTGTTGGAAACAAGGCAATAAGTCATATCATGTGAATGTATAAAAATGTTAAGCTGCTTCTTATTTTATTTTTACAGATCTGCCTTTATTATGTTTTGGAGATCAGCTGGATTTTCGATATCTCAAACAAAGTCAACAAAGAGTACTTTTTCATTAGTGAGATGCTTTTATATATCATTGTAGTCAAGGAGCTAAGAAAGCTCTTCTCTCTAGGCATGGGTCAAACTGCTACTTGATATTAGCATAGACATATTTCTAATATTTGCTTGAATGATTCTAAGTTAAAAAAGAATAAAGAGAGATTTTTTTCCCCTGCTGCTTTAGGAAAAAAGAATGGTGAGTGATTTCTTGATGGCAATAATAAAATAGCACTGCTGAAGGCTTTAGCTCTGTATTTTGTTCCTGGTACACAACACTGACTCTTCTCGGTGAATATTTTTGGCTACTTGCAATTCTTGATCACAATCACATATTAGTTTTTCATGAACTAGACACATTAATGCAAGCACCACAAGAGAAAAGAATTTTAATCTAATAAACCAACGAGAGGAAAATTACCTGCCAGCAATATAAAGTGTGTCTCGAATTTTCAACATCAGCTGAAAGTCCAGCCTGTGCTGCGATTCATTGCCTGAAGGGCGTCCTCTAAAAACCGGATATTGCCTTGAATCTGCAAGTAAAAATGGGCTAAATCATCAGTCAGGATTATGGAGCTGAAGAATCAATATACAGCATTGATTAGCTGTATATACTAGTTGTAGAAGGGTTTTAACTAAATTCCTCTCTTAAGGTCTTGAATATAAATGAATAAAAGACGATGAATGTCAGCAAATGGCTTTTTTCTTTTTACTGAAAATAAACAACCGATATACATGGATTGCTGCAGAAAAGCACCCCAAACTGCCCCATTGTCTCCAAACACTAGGAAATGATTATAGGTAAATTAATATGCAAAACATTTTAAAGACACGAAAATCTCTCTGAAAATAGATATACTTGGAAAATTAAAAAAAAAAAAAATCCTTTCTAGAAAAGGAGCTGCTCTGGATGACTTACAGTGATAGTCGACAGTATTGAGGGGCTCATCGTCTTCAGGAAAGCTGACGGCCCTCAACTGAGGAATCATCAGGAGCAGCATGTAGACACAAAGCAGGAAGAATCTCATGGTGGGCCACAAGGAAGTCAGGGCAGCCCCCTCCTCAGAAATCTCACTTAGCTACCTGGAAAACAGAAGCAGGTAAAAAATTTGGAAAAATTTCCAAAAAATTTAGAAAGATCACTACACTCTCATGAAACTGCTTTCTCATTTGTAATCAGATCTATTTTCACCCCCAACTCCTTCCAAGGCACCCCTTCCATCAGGGATGCTGGTGGTGGTGGATCAGGTATTTCCAAAAACACAGGCAAAAGATGGCAGTGTGCCAGATTTGGTTAAAGCGTCTGGTGAGCATATTGCTACTTTAGGCAAACTGACCAGAAGTTTTGAGGTAACTACTCTGCACCCCTTCCCCCAGTCGTGAAATATATCCAACACAGGTTGTCTAAAATGCCCAAGCTGCCTCAAAAATATCCAGAGAGCTGAGACACTGTCATCCCTCACTGGCATTTGGCTTAAGGTGTTGCTGAGTTCCCAGCATTACCAAGCCTTTGCCTAAATTTTTAGCTCCTGAAGCTTAAGACCAACATGGACATGATGCCATGAGTGACCTTGAATCAGGGGTGAAAGGGAAAGAAATGAAATGATTTCATGACAACCAATCAAGCAAAGCAAGGAGGGATGAAGCAGCACAGCTGACACCCGGCCACTAGGGACATCTACATTTTTACATAAAACCATTTGGACACAAACCAATACCCTAAGTACGCCTGTCCTCTTAGCTTTATTGGACTTGAGAGCTATAAGGGGCCTTAGGGACCATCAAGTACAACCCCCTCATTTTTCAGATGAGAAAACTAAGGGAAAATAAAGGGACTCAGTGAATTGCATGGAGCTAGTCAGGACAGGACTCAGCTGGGTCCCTGTCTAGGTTTTTTTCTCCAGGGTAGGTAGAGAAGATAAATGACTTGATTTTTTACTTCAAAAACATAGCATCACAAAAAGACTTTGGCAGAAGGAGGGGCATATATATATTCATCATTTTTATTGAAGTGATGTTTCACAGGTGGTTAAATTGTACATTAAATATGTATAGTTTACTGTATGTCAATACTTCAATATAGCTATAAAAGCAGAACATTAAATTGTATAATAATTGCAGTAAAAATTTAAAAGATCTTTAAATGTTGTCAACTTATTACTTATTAAAAAATAAATTAGGACCCTGTGAGCCCATGGGAAGGGCATTTCTATGAAACTGTAAAGGATCCATTTTGCAACAATACTATCTCTTCTAGAACCAAAATTGTCACTTCTGGCTACTATATTGAGCATAAAACATTTAGCTTTATCCTCAGTCCTATATACCTAGGAAGTTTTAAGGTGAGTACAAAGAACCACTTCAAATTCTGTGTAATCCAATCACTCAACCAAGTACTGCCTGTTTTACCTACTTAATATCAAATATACAGGTGTGTGCACATGAATGCTGTGCAATATTTCTGTGATTAAAATAAAAATCAAGTATATGTGAATTTTATAAATCTAGTTTTGCAAGGAGAGAATACTATTCTAGTAAAATTTTTCTTAATGGATGGTTAATCCAGCAGCAAATTAGTGTTTTTAAAATGCTTTACAAAAAAGGCTGACAAAAAGAGTGGCTTTTGAAGTCATCTGGCTACATAGCAGATTCTGAGCAAAGTTATACCTACTTATAACCAGGCTGATGTTAAGAGTCTGAACAAGATTTGAGAAAAAAGATATCTTAAATATTAAGGTGATCTGCTCTCCCTTCGCACCCCCACAAATGAATAGTTATTCTACAAATTCTTTACAACTTGTGCCTATTTATCATGCATAGAAGATGAAGTTTAAAAAAAAAAGATACCACTATTCCACAATCCAAACTCAATAGCTATGCTAATTTGGTTCTTTTATTGGGGTGGGTAGTATGGGGGATTGAACTCAGGCGCACTCTACTACTGAACTATAACCACAGCCTTTTATTTTATTTTTTTATTTTGAGATGGGATCATGTTCAGCTTCCAAGACTGGCCTCAAACTTGGGATCCTCCAGTCTCAGCCTCCTGAGTAGCTGAGATTACAGGCAAGCGCCACTGCACCCAGCTGGTTCTCGTTTTTTTTTTTTTTTTTCCATATGCATATGTTTTCAATTGTTATGACAAGATGGCTTTTTTCTATCTCCTACGTCTCTGTCTCCAGAAGCAGCATTTCCCTGTCTTGCTTTTCCAAAGTGTTTTACCACTTACAAAGGCTCTAGAAAGTTGAAGCATAAAATAAAATGAAAAAATGTTGCCCTTAGAAGTAGATTCTGCTATGGCACCCATTCCAAACTTCGCCCTCTAGGTGGAAAGTCACTGGATCCTTCTACTGGGTCTCAGGAAAAAGAAACAACCACGATTCCTAAGGAAATGTGGAAATATCTGCATGAAAACAACAAAATAGTTCTGTGAATATTCCTCCTCCATCACAGGTAAGTGAATGGCTCATATCAAGTAGGCAAGTCCCAGAGAGCAGGTCTCTCAGCTGTGTCCCACGACTCAAGCTGAGATGGACTCCCTGCTGACTCACTGGCAAGCACAGAGCTGCCGGCTGAACTATCATTTCCTGTAACTCATTCATCTGACATTGCAGAAAGCACTTTCTCCCCACACCCCACCTCTTGCCAACCTAACCCTCCAAAAATAAAGCTGTGCCACTAACTGCTTTCTGTCCCTACATAAAGCTTTATTTAAAAAATACATACAGATTTGCTGTAGAAGTTATAAACAGAAATATTTAATGTTCTACATATATTCAAATAAGGCTAGGTGAGAACAGAAAGAATCTGGAAATATATGAGAAAAATGTCCCAAGAAGGAGAATTTTATGTAAGTGAATCCTTCAGACTACTTAGTCCTCACTATTTAAGGAAGAACCCCAGGATTTCAGGGCTCAGTAAAATCAGAAAACTAGTTATGTTGAATGAGGACAAGCCCAGAGGCAAGACAAATTATTAGACAAGAACATGGTCCTTGAGATTAGAAAAGCCTGAGTTCAAACCGATTTATACCATTTACTTCCTGGCTCTCAATCTTATTTAAGTTGACTGACTCTAGGACTCAGTTTCCTCAAGTGTAAAATGAGAGTAATTATCTTTACTACCTCATCAGATCTTCTTAGGGTTAAATGAGATAATCTATATAAAGCATCTAACACAGAACTTGGTTTGTAGTAAATTTCTAGTAAAATTCAGTAAACGTTATGACTATTATTGTTAACATCTCATTGGACAGAAAGAATTTTAAAAAGCAATTTTCACTTGTTTATCTTGTATAGCTATTTGAAAATTTATGTATGTCCTTGTAACAATGACAGAGGTTTTCCTAGAGGATAAGGTACCTCTTCTTAAATCTAGATGCCCACTAATACAAGGAGGGACTTACTCTTCTCCTGTGTAAACTGATATTGAAGATCATATTTCTATGAGGTTATTGTTTTTAGTCAGAGAGCAAGGTACCCAAGTAAGCATGTTTTGTCAATTTTTTTGGCATTACATTCTCCCACAAATTCCTAATGTTGAATCCCAAATACAATGAGGAAAGCTCTTAAAAGGAATTCTGAGCAGCCAAGACATTTTGTATTTGAGTGGCATGATTCTCCAGAGAAGAGAGGTGCAAGGAACCATACTCAGCACTTGATTTTACTCTGGGGGATTTACTCATCCTTAAGGTCTATACAAATGTGAGTGTAGCTAAAAATGAGAGTCATATTTTTGGAGTCTTGAGCTTAGGAAAAACTACAAGCAAACATCCAAGGGTTCTCTGATAAGCTGCTCTACAAGAAAAACAAGAGGGGAGCTTTATAAGAATTCCACCCCAATCTCCAACAATTTAAATTCCAAGTTGGGAGTGTATGATCTCTCAATCTATGGCTTGCCTGAAAAGATAAGGTGAAATTTTTCTAGAGAAAGATAACATCATCCAGAGAATAGCTTTTTTTTTTTTTAAACATGCAATGTTCAATATTCATTCCAATACTAAGAGAAAAATAAAATAAAACAACAGAAGTAGGCCCAAAGATAACTCGGATATTACAGTTATCAGACATATGTTTAAAAAATAACTGTACTTATTTTATCAAAGAATAAATATAATGAGATGTAGAATTTCACCAGAGAATTGGAATCCACTAAAAAGAACCAAATGGAAACTCTATGACTAAAAACACAATAATGAAAACTTCCTAATAGATGTGTTTAGCAACATATTGGTCTTAGCTGAAGAGAAGATTAATAAACTGGAAAATTGGTTGATAGAAATATCACACAAAACCAAAAGCCTAGAAAAAACAAATCACAAAATAAGAGATACGCATAATCTTGTGGAACTATCTAACACTGGAGTTGCTGAGAGTGAAGAGACAGAAATAAATAGGAGCAATATTTGACAAGATTAACAGCCGCTTTCTTTTTAAAAAATTGACAAAGGTCCACAAGCCAAGAACTTCTAAATACCAAGAAAATCACTTAGAAATATCATAATCAGCCAGGTGTGGTGGTACACGCCTATAATCTCAGTGACTCTGGAAGCTGAGGCGGGAGTACCGCAAATTCAAGGCCAGCCTCGGCAACTTAGTAAGGCTGTAAGCAACTTAGCAAGACCCTATTTCAAAATAAAAAATAAAAAGGATGGGGGATGAGGCTCAGCAGATAACCTCCTCTGGGTTTAATACCCCATACCAAAAAAAAAAAAAAAAAAGGAAAAGAAAAAAAAGAAACATCATAATCATTAAAATGGTGAAAACAGTGGTAAATTTTAAAAAAGTTAAAAGATATATTACCTTCAGAAAAGCAAGAATAATCCTGACAGCTGACTTATCAATAGAAACAATGGAAAGCAGAATAAGATTTTTAAAGTGCCAAAAGAAAATAAATTTATAGCCTAGAATTTTATAACCAGTAAAAACAATTTATAAAAGGAAAAAAAAAATAAGGGTGCTTTAGACAAATAAAAACTTAAAGATTTGTTGCTAGAAGGCCTGAACTGAAAAGGAGTTCTTTAGGCAGGAGAATTTATGTGGGAGATTAATGCAACTTCTTATGTTGCCATATTGAAATTAATAATCCCCAGGTAATGAAACTGGCATGTAGTTTCTGGCCCTTTAAAAGTTATATTAGTGCAAAGGAAATGAGATCTACTTTATCCCTAGCCCAGAGAACCCAGAGATAACAGGGTGATTTTAAAGCTTTCTCCAAGCTCTCTTTTGGAGATGCCACTTCTCAAAGAGGAGCTGCTTAGATTCGTATTCCACTTACCTCAGGATCTGGAAGTGGAGTTGGTTCCCTCTGGTTTCCCAATGACTCTTTTGAACCTTGGGCCTCTGGGATCTTACAAAAAGTCTTTGCTTACTCGAGGTTCTGCCCCTCTTCTCTCTTTTATCTGGTAACTTTTCATACTTTCTCCAGCTTTCCAAAGATTTTGTAAGTCCCAGTTCATGGTTCCACCCTGGGAGGTCACCTTAAGAATCATAAGGTCAAGTATTGCATACTGTGATACTAATAATCTGACATTCCAGCTTGCTTGCTTGGGGATTACATGACCAAGTTTACCTCCTGAAAATTTAATTCTTCTTGTACTCGGAAAATGAATGGGAAACAAACAAGGTGCAGACAGGCCATAGAGTAAATGGTTGGATGAATGTGGTATAAAGGGTAGCAAAAAAGGAATGCAGTCATGGGGGTCAGCTACCGGCACATCTGGATGAGGACATCTGCTCTCAAAAATATGGAATGCTTCAGAAATCCGTATGTCATCCTTGCACATAGGCCATGCTAGTCTTCTCTGTGTCACCCCAATTTTAGTATATGTGCATTGCTCTTCTTCTCCAACCTTGACACCCCTCTTCATTTATCTTAGATATAACAGTCAGTGCTCAGACATTTCCACAATACTTGCTTATGTTCCAGACTCCCTCATCCTCTGTCTGCCTGTCAGATTTTCTTATAAAGTCCTTGCCTTGGATGAACACAGCCATTCATATCTGCATCTCCTCCAGAGCACTGAGCGCTGGTGAAGACAACCACACTGTGAGAAAATTGGGTAGTAATGTAACAGAATCCTTGATCACGAATTACAAATAGCACCATAAAACTCCATAGAAGTCCTGTACTTCGCTACCACATCTGGCCAGGAATATACTTGCTTTCTGCTCACACTTTTTTCAGGGGCAGGTACTGGAGGTTAAACTCAGGGCCTTGCTTATGCTAGGCAAGCACTCTACCACTGGGCTATTAACCCCAGCCCTTTTTATTTTTGAGACAGGGTCTCACTAAGTTGCTGAGGCTGTTCCTGAATTTGCTAATCCTCCTGCCTCAGCCTCCCAAGTAGCTGGGATTATAGGGTTGCTTTCTCTCCACACAATCTTCTCTTCTGCCCCATAGCCACTGCACATAGATGATAAAAGCCAGAAGACAAGAAATTCCTTAGTCTCCCTTTCTTCCCATTACAAAGTACATCAACTGTTTGTATGTTCTTTAAACCCAACTTCTTCATTCTTTTCTGGAATAGAAAGATGTTACTTATATTTTTCTCTGATTGAATACTGTTCATTAGTATTCGTGCATGCCTCTCTTGTGTCAAAAAAAAAAAAAAAGGGAAAAAGCTCCTATGACCCCAGATCCTCCTGTCTCCCTTTTTTCTTCCACTCACAGACATTGAATGTTATTCTCACTGGCCTCACTTCCTCACTCCCCACTCATTCTTCCACTTCCTGTTTGCTGGCTCCTCTCTTAACAATGTCTCTCTGAAAGACACTGATGACCTCCCGGTGCCCAAGTGCACTGGATATTTTCCAGATCTATTTCATTTGCTTGTTGAGTAGCTTTACACACAGTTGATGGTTCACAGGTTTTTAAAACACTCCCTTTCCTCGCTACCCCTACACCATATTTGCCTGACCAAATTTACTCTCCAATCTGTCTACACCTTTTTTGTCTCTCATTTATTTTCTAGATACAACAAGAATTAAATTTTCATGAGGCAAACCAGTTGTGGGAAACCTGGTCACATAATCTCAGAGGCCTCTAACAGCTTTATTTTGTTCCCAGTAAAATGTCCCATATTTTGAATGTGGCCTTTAAGGCTTTTCATGTTTTGAGCCCTGCCTCCCTCGCCAGTCCCATCTGGAGCCTCTGTTCCTCTTGTGCTTCTACCACTCTGACTCCATTTTTGGTTCTAGAATATTTCATACCACTGATTACCAGCACGCCTGGCTCTTGCTTGCCCTGTAGATAGACCTCCTTGAATTCCTTAGCCCCATTAGTCCTCCTGGGTTTTTGTGTTTGTTTTTGTTTTTTGTTTTTGCTTCCAGGGATTGAACCCAGGGGCCCTTAACTACTGAGCTACATTCCAAATCTGCTTTTTTTTTTTTTTTTTTTTAATTTTGTGACAGGGTCTAAGTTGCTTAGGGCCTCACTAAATTGCTGAGGCTGGCTTTGAATTGTGATCCTCCTGCTTCAGCCTACCAACCCACAGGGATTACAGAGATACACCATTCTGCCTAACAGTACTCCTGTTTTCAGAACCCTGGGAATTTCTTCTCAGTTCCTGGGGACAAATATGTCTCATAATTGTCAATGCTTGAGACAACTGTACAAGAACTAGGGGTAAAAGGATAAACAAAAGTACGAATCCTATATCCTGCATTGCACAATTCTGTGGAATCTCTCAGGGCTAGATTGGCATTTTGGACTCCTGTCTAACTTAGTTTTAAATAAAACTATTAAACAAACAAGACAGAGCAGCAGACCCCAAGAGAACAGGCATCATGAGTCCTACTCTTAACCAGAATTCTATGTTGAGAATGTTGGGCACTAAAGGGAGGAGAGGTGTGGATCTACAGTTGCAGCATAGGAGCACAGATACCCCAGAGTCTGTACAATTCTAGGGGCACTGTCCACAGTGGAGTTGATGAGAATGATGGCCTTGGAATCATAGGAAGTATACTGCTTGGCATCCTCACATGACAAAAGGAAAAAGGAGCCAAGGGCTTGGGAAGATTGCAAGACAGCAAAGAGAAGCAGGTTAATTGATATGCTTTAGAGCCTATCAATTAACAGAGGGTTGTTAACTGAAGGTCAATTATGAAAAAGAGGGCTAGGTTTATACAGCATTCATTCACTTGTCTGGATTCCAAGCAGTATGTTCTAGGTAGGACTTTGGATTTTAATCAGTGATTGATATCAGTGTTTATTTAGAATGGTCCGAACACTAGGCTTACAGCATAACCTTTGGAGTACAAGAAGGCGGTGTACATTGAAATGTAAGGCCTTCTTTCACCTTCCATGTGTGGTGAGATGATGGGAGTAGATACATTCAGATTCTGAAGACCCCTAAGTAGAGTTGGGGCAGGGTCCTCTGAGCCCTTCTGAACAGTGTGGGTAGCAACTTGCATCTGAGCTCACCAAGGAACTTTTGGCTGATGGGGTGTCCTGGAGGGGCATCAGCTCTTGTACTGAAGGAATCTCTACTGTGACCTCACCCCGTGTCTCCAGCACAAAGGTTTGGGAAACAGGTCGCATATGGGAATGATTCTATCTTCCCTTCTCAGGCCAGGAAGAGATGGCTGAAAGGTCCTTGACGGAGACCCTTCCTCCCTCTGGGAGCTTGGGTTAGAAGAAGCTGCCAGCACTGCTGTGTTAATGACACTTCATCATTAACCATCTAAAACCTTGCCCCCTGGCATGTTGAGGAAGTGACAAAGCAGATCTCTGACTCACCTTCTTCACAGCTGCAGCTCTCCTGACACAGCAGAATCTGTGAGGACATGCCTTCTCAAGGAGCAGGGACCAGCCACTGCGGAGGACTGCAGACTCAGTACCATAAGGAACAAAGCAGGGACCCTTCTTCTCCCAGACACAGGCAGTAGAATTAGTCAGAGACCAGATACCCAGAGATCTGGGATCTCAGGTTTGCTGTGTGACCACAGACAAGTCCCTTCACCTCTCTGGCCTGAGTTCATTCATGTGATAAATAAATACAGATGAGAGTTAAAAGTGTTGGGAACATTTTTTTTTTCTCCAAAACTCTGTGATCTCCTAAGGCCTGGAGGAAATGTTCCTACATCCCCTTACTATTATAGTTTGGATTTGAATGTCCCCCAAAGGCTCACATGTCGAAGGCTTGGTCCCCAGCTGGTGGCACTGTTGGGAAGTGGTGGGAACTTAGAAGGTGGGGCTTAAAATTGGAGGAAGTAGGCCCTTGGGGGCCTATCCTTGTCACCAGACCCATCTTCTTCTCTCTCTTTCCTTCCTAGTCACGATGAGATGAGCACCGCTACTCCAACACATGCTCCCCACCATGATGTTCTGTATTGTCAAAGGTCCAAAGCAATGGGTCCAGGTGATCATGTCCTGGACCTCTTAAACTTTAATAAATCCTTCTTCCTTTAAGTTGATTTTCTCAGGTATTTTGTCACTACAGCAAAAAGCTGACCTACCATACTCAGATTACCCTGATGTGAGGCCACCATTCTTTTTCCTCAGTGTATAAACATCCAAGTGGCTCTCATCATAAACAGCATTCCCCCCCCCTGTCCTTGAGGCTGCCTACTGCCATCTCCCCTTCTCCACCTCCTAGCCAGGCTTCTTTGAAGGGAAGTCTGAGGCCACTGTTTCCATTTTCTCACATTTCAGTGTATTTCTAACTTATTTCATCCTAACTTAGCTCCTGCCTATCAACCACTCAGCTGCCAAATCCAAGGCAATCCTCATTAGAAATCTTCTTTCGTCTCCCTGAAGCATTAAGTCGTGTTGGTCACTCCACTGATCTTGAGACTCCATCACCGACTTCCCTATTTCTCTACCTCTCTAGCTACTTCTTTTCAGCAACCTTCCCCAAATCATCCAATACGTTCACCCCTGAGATGTGATTTTTCATGGTTCCAGCCTGGGTCCCTGGAGATTCACTCCCATTACATCTAACTTCTTCACTACCGTCCATTCTCTGAATCTCAAATTCACATGCCCAGCCCAGACTGTGTTCCTCAGCTCCAAAGTCTAGCTATCTAACTTTCTGCTAGATGCAATTTAAACTTGACCATTCTAAAACTCAACTTAAGATACTTTGCTAATTTCCCTGCAGAGCACAGGCTTGGAACTCAAGAGTTTGGATTTAGGCACCATCACTTATTAGCCACGTGATCTTGGACATGTTACTTAACTCCTCAAAGTCTGAAGTTTTCCTGTCTAAAATGAGGATATTAATAGCATTAATATTATGATGGTTGCATGTGGTGGTGCCCATTGGTAATCCCAGTGACCTGGGAGGCTGAGACAGGAGGATTGAAAGTTCATGGCCAGCCTCAGCAACTCAGCAAGACTCTGACCTTTTTTTCCCTGTGCTCAGTGGTAAAAGTGCCCTTGGGTTTAATCCCCAGTATTCCCCTTTCAAAATATCACTATGATGATTCAGTGAGATGCTCTACATAACTATAAAGGCAAATCCCTTCTATCCAATAAGAATCCAATGAGTACAATTATTATTATTGATAGTTTTCATATCACTTGAGTCTTAAACTTGGAGGTCAACCTTGATTGCTTCATCTCTTATCATCCTCTCTTTAGATCCTGTCAGCACATACTATTGATTTTGTTCTTCATTGTTCTAGAATACACTCTTAACAGATTTCTGCTCTCCTAGACTTGTAGTTCATTCTCCTCAAAGACAACAGAATCGTTCCAAAACACAAATAGCATCACATTACTTTCCTGTCTAAAAGCATGTTAATGGTTCCCAAAGGCCTATATGTAAAGTCCAAATTCATTTCCAAGATTTACAAGGTCTCTACAATCTGATTTTTGGCAGCTTCTCCTTTTCACCCACGATCCCTCCCCACCTAGATCTCAAAACAGTGTCTTCCGCACACATTATTCTCCCTGTCCTTCCCCCAAATTATCTACTAATCAACTCAGAACTTCCTTGATCTTCTTCCCTTTTCCATTTCTCCCCTCACCCCAGGGTCTTCTCTACCTGCCACAGAGCTCCACTCAGGATGGATAATTGCACCAGAGGAAAAAATAAATACGTGAAAGAGAAAATAAGTACATAAATACGCAACAGAACTCAGGTGTTTCACATCAGCACAGGCATCTTCCTGCTATGACCCCAAACACCTAGTGGTGAGTCTACTGCCCTCCAACAACTTTGGCACACAGTCTGTATGAACTGCTAGGCTGTGAGTTTCAGGTGCTGCAAAACCAAGAGGTTCTCCACAAATGGCAACAGATGCCTCTTTTCATACCTCTCCATCACTGGCAAATTGCTCTTTGGTTCAGGAGGCACATGCAACACAGGACAAAGAGCTAAGTTATTTCTGTTACATGCTCTCCTCACTCCTGCCATTGAAATTTCTGTTACTCTGCACCTTTTCCAGAACAAAGGGGAGGAAAGCAAAAGTGTTCCTGAGAGTAGACAGCAGTGTGCCTGGGAATAGCAGACAAGAAGCCTACTTGACACCCCATTACCAGCAAACAAACATAATGGAAATCAGCCTGTCTATGGCTGGCTGATGACTGAAATTCCACAATGGGAAATTCTTTCCTTTGGTGGATGGCATTTTTTTTCCCCTGTAAAAAAGTATGGCTGAAATTAGCATGAGTACATTTATAAGATCTTTTCTTAGAAGTCGATTTTTACCAAGAAAGATGGGCAGCAATAGATACCATTGAAGGGAGTAAAGGGCAGGGAAGAAGTACGGAAGCCTGTCGTGTTCATGAGTAACACCTTGCTTTTAAAAATCAATGTCTTGGGCTGGGAATATAGCTCAGTTGGTAGAATGCTTGCCTTACATGCACAGGGCCCTGAGTTCAATCCCCAGCACCAAAAAAAAAAAAAGAAGTCAATTGTCTTTCTAAAATTTGGGTCAAGTTGATTTTAATTATATTTTATGTGCATGAGAAGGCTGACAACTTAAGGAAGTTTTCTGAAAACTGAAGTAGCAATTAGGGAAGGTTTTCACTGTAAGTCTGGGTTTTCTAAAAGCAAAGCATACCAATATCTGAATCAGTAATGTTTCTGGTCACATATTAATAATTCAAACAGAAATTGAACTTTAAACAAATTGGGCAGGAAGGGAAAGAAAACAAGATCCAACCTGTCTTTGCCAAATTCTAAGCAAACCTGAACAGGGATTCCAGAATTTGACCTCTGATCAGAACCACTGCTCTAAGAAGCAGAATTCCAGTGACAACTTGCCTCCTAGTTTTTGCCCGTTGGTCCTAACAAATCAGACAGCATTTTTGAGGCTAAATTGTCCTTAAAAAAAAAATCTTCATTTAAGGTGAAAATAACCCAAGAAGTCAATGAAAGGACAAGTTCCATATCTAAGCAGGAAGATGACTAAACAAATCAGCTCCTTAAGAAGATCAAGATGGGGCCTAGCTTTGTGAAGATGTAAAGAACCGGAGCCTTCAGTGACCAAAAAAAAAAAAAAGATACTTGGCAGGAGAGTGGGGCAGAAATGAACAATGGCATCTCCTCTTTTCAGGGAGGACCAAAGGGTTTTCAAGGCTACCTAGTGGGAAGAGAAATCCATAGCCTTTTCCTTTGTTATCGCCTCTACACACAGTTCCAGCCAGGTTGGACTGCTCCCCTTGGCCTCCAGGAAAAGGAGCTTTTGTAGACAGAGGAAGGGCCCAGGGCTCCAAGGGATGGCTGGGGTGCCAAGGACTCAGCCCATCTTTGGAACACTGGCTTATTCCAGCAGATGACCTGCGAGGGCTGCCATATGGCCTGCCTGTGACATTCTGTTCAGGATAATGGGGCCTGGGTCTTGCCTGGTTCTGCCCTCTAGGCCGGGAGCATGTTTGTTCTGATTCTGTGGACTTGTCTGAAGCAACAGCTCTGTAGCCATAGCTTTCATTGTGGTCCATGGTACCATTTCAGGTTTGCAAAGAATAGGAACACAATACTTAGGTAAGGACTGGGGAGGGGCTTCTGTACTATCTCTGTCTGAAAAGGGGAGAGGAAAAGCAAATAAATTAAGGGACTTAGGATCCAAGGATGGTAAAGCCAGTGCACAACCAGGTTGTCACAAGAGAGTCCAATGATCTATGTTTATGGCCACTGCCAACAACAACAGCAGGAATCTGCTCTGTTTTTAAGGAGCTCATGTCTTCATGCTTCGTATTCTACAAATACCTATTAGAGGTTCCCAGGTGATGTCATGCTTGAGAACAGCTGTCGAAAGGTTTATAGAAGGGATAAAACTCTAACAATCCACAGGAAAAAAAAAAAACAAAAAAATTCTTCTTTTAATTTGAAAAGCCAAGAATTCCTGATCCAAGTCTTTTAATTTTTCAGTTGCCAGAAGTATGGCCTTTGTATATGCCCTCGGTATTTGATGATATAGTAACAGTTGCTTGTCTCTGGCAGATATCAAGAAGGACTACGAATTATTTAGAGGGACTGAAAACATCGCCCTTATCAGCATTCCATGAGTCAGTTCTGACGTGTCTTTAAAAATGTACCTTCTGGGTCAAAGGGACACAGGACTCTTGTAATTCTGTTGCAACTTCCTGCAAGTTTAAAATTATTGCAAAATATTTTTTTTTTTAAAGGTATTTTGTCCTACTGAGGGAAATGAAGTCCCTAGTCAGTTAGGTTCAGCCTGATAGTTCTGGACTAAAAATGAAGGCTGTGACCAAACATGAAGATCAATTGAATGCTATGGCCAGCAAATTTCTGGGAGGGCTCAGCTGGACTCATCTGTAGCACTTTGGGCTCTGAATCTGAGAGACTAGGAACATTTGACAACTTTGGACTCACAGAGTCAAGATGGGAGTTTGTGTAAATCTGCACAAGTCTTCACAATCTCAGTTGCTAGTTTTTACTAAGTCAAGTCAAGAGGAGGAGGATGTGAGCACAGCTCTGCTCTTCCTACTGTCAGGGGTGGAGGCTGACTGGAGTGTTGAGCAGTGGAGTACAGGATGAAGGGCTCTGGAGCCTTCTGCCTGGGTAGGAGTCCCAGCTTTGCTATATAACCAACTATCTGACTTTGGACAAGATAGTCAGCCACTCTGTACCTCTGTTACCCTATAAACTGGGCTGGTATGAGCTGCTACCTTACAGAGTTGCTGTGCCAACTAAATGAGTTTTTTAAAACTCTTATCCAAGTTCCTGGCACATGGTAAGCACCATCATTGTTGTTAGGCAGGGAGACTATCAGGAAGTCTGTTCAAGGCCAACGTCACAACCTTGAGGAAGGGTGTGTGGAGATAATTATTCTTTGAAATTTATATTGCCCTTATCTACATTTATTCTGGCTTCCCTTATGAGTCACTTTAGGGGATATTAATATTACCCCAGAAAACAAAGACATCTAGAGAAAATAGGGCGTTGGGGGAGTCTGGATTCTACTCTCAACTCAGCCTTTAAGCAACCGAGGGACCACGGGAAAGCCAATTTACCTTCTTCAGCTTCAGTTTCCTCATCTCTATAATCAGAGGTGGGGCCAGAATGTAGGCATTTGCTAGAGCTGCTACAAAGTTGTGAGATTTTTATGATTCTGAGTCTTGTATCTAAGTTGATGAAGGCTTTAACCTCAAGTAAAAATGATTCCCAATTCACATTTCTAAATTTCTTGTACAGTATCAGCGTTGCCTAGGATACAGAGTGCATGTGCTCCCTCGGAAACCCTGAGACAGGAGACCTCTGCAATTGCTGTCTCTGATCTGTGATGCCAAACCAGAAATGGGTTCTGTAGTGCAAACTGGTCTCTGCTGGCAGTTAGGAATGGGGACTCGGCACTCTGATGGAGTCCCAGATGGAATGCAGAGATGCATTTTTTCTCCTATAACAATGTGGACTTGGGAAACATGGCCTTTGGTGTCAATTCTACCTTTTCTGAACCCAGGGGTGAAGAGCTGCAGGCTCTGTTGCAACTTCCTACAAGGAAGCGCTTTCTTCTTTAAATTGTATAGTGTGTGGGAAGCTCAGTTTTCAAGCACTCAGGACTTTGCTTCGGCTTTCTAAGTCCCCTCAGGGTCACCAACTGTACTTTGTAGCCGATGGAAGTATTTCATAAACGCCTTCTGTGTATGAGGGTAGGGGTCGGGGACCCAGCTCCCAGGAATATTCAGTCTAGATTAGGGACAAGGGAATGAGCTGCTCACTTTTATAGAAGCTTATGCTTTTCAAAGTGTACATGTCTGTCTTATCTAGTTTTTCATCCTTCAAGCTGCCCATAATGGTTTAGGGCAAGAGTTATCACCACTGAACTCCACGAAGACAGAAGTCATGTTTGTCCTGTTCTCTGTTTTATCTTCATAACCCACCATAGTGTCTGGCACCCCATATCTACCTGGTGAGTGTTTGCTGAATAAATGAATGAATGAATCTCCCCTTTACAGGCAAGGTCACACAGCTAATAAGAGGCTTCTTGATCACTTGTCTCCAAGTCCACTGCTCTTTATATCACCTCAATGGCTAATCTCAGAGAGGCTCAAATGGATCTGTGTAGACAAAAATAAGAACGAGGTTCCACAATAACATTCAGCTATGGTCTTCCAATGATGGGACCGGACTGCTCTCTTAACATCCTATGTTCTGGATGTGGAAGGAGTCACTTAATTCCAACATCAATCTCAGCTTCTCCTACCTCTCTGCCCTTGCACATTCTGCTCTTGTCACCTGGAACATTCTTGTCCTTTCCTTTCCCTTTCCATGGCTCATTTCCTAATGAGAAATCACTTCCCACCAGGATTCTCCCACTTTTCTTTCTAAAAAACTACCAATATCTGGTCTCACTTTTATCATAGTAAACCATACAATATGATGACACTTCCTTATTTTCTCCATTTCTCCCTCTCCCCCCAACCCTACTGTGAGTTCCTTAAATTCAGGGGCTGTCTCTTTTATGTCCATAAATAAATTCCTAATTGCTCATCACAGGGGGTTTAACAGTTTATTGAATTAATTTTTGGGTAACCCTAATACCTTATCAAGAAAAGAAAAAGCTGAAAAATCTCCAAAGAGCATTTTTGTCATTGACAGTGAACTATTATTGATAGGTTACCCACAACTTTTGTTTTTTAACACAGACACACACCAGCACATTGACACATTAACACACCAACACTTTATGCTGTGCATGTGTTGGATACTTTCTTCTTTACAGCTGCAGATCTGACCCTAGGAAGATTTGGGCTGCTACCGATTTTGCAATTACTCGGATGGACATGTAGGACTGGCAATACTACAATGATAAGACTGGCACATTCTCTATAATGAACAATGACCTGTTTCTGGGGCTCCAAACTCTATCCTCATCATAGGAAGATCATGGGGTAGGGACTTGTAGGCAAAATGGCTGTCATAGACATGCAAACGCGCTGAAAGATTGGGAAAGCACTGAGAGAAATTGGTCTAATTACCCTTGGAGGGACAAGTGTGGTTGGTTTTGGTTTTCCCCTCTTATCCTTAAAATAGACTCACAGCTTTCAGATGAAGAGAAAGGATTTATAAAACTAGGGGAGGCAGAGGATGTGCAGTCTTTTGCAAAATGGTCACAGGGGCAAGGTGTAGCTCCTGCAGGAACAAAGCCAGGAGGCCCTGTGCTGCTTCTTTAATGGTTGCTATCACTTGCAGCTGGGTGGAAGCAGAGCTGCCTCTTTCCTATCATCATGCAGAGGGTCCCAGAGAGTCTTTGGATCAATGTGAACTCAACAAGAGGCAAAGGAACTGAAAGGCAACTTCAGCCCAGTACTCGTGCTCTGGTGAGAGGTGCTAAGCCCAGTTCCTAGGCCCTGAGCTCTCCCTCCCTCGAGGGCATCTGTGACATCTTCTCTGCTCACTTTGTCCTTCCATGGCATCCAAGCTGCCCAAGGGAGAGGCAGAAACAGGCTTCCTTCTGTGAGGAGGGAGGATCCCAGGCATGTAGCCCCCAGCTCCCTCCTGTCTCACCACCTCTGAGGTAGGATAAAGGAGCAACTCTGCTGACTACCTCAAAATGTTTTTTTTTTTTTTTTTAAGGAACAAGTGAGATAATGTGAGTAAAAATACTTCATAAATTGTAAAGGTGTTATCTGGGTGTAAAGAAGTAGTATTATTATCAGTGCTTTATTTAGTCGCAGTTTGCATCAGCCTAGTAGACTGACATCGCTTTTCCTCAATAGTAACATTCCTATTTCCAGGGACAGATCCTCTATAAGTCACCAGCCCTGCTGGGGCTTCCTGACTTTTGTTCCTGCTGTTATTTGGACTTGGAAAGTCTTCAGTAGCTACTGTAACTGGTGATTTCCCTGTTATCCACTAGGACCTGTCACCAGTTTGACACCTTTCTCATCCTTCCCCTCAGTTTCCTGGTCTCCTTTTCACAACACTCCATCCATTTCTACAGTGGAATTTTCAAGATGGCAACACTGTCCATGTACTTGTCTGACTTTCAGATGGGATTGAGAGTTCCTAGAAGGCAGGGCCTACCACTTATTAGGGGGATCAAGTGCACTGACCAATATATGAAATATTTCCTCTGCCTGTACCTCTCCTCAAAGAGAGAATTTGTCTGATAACATTCTCATTTGTTTGCATGTGACATACCTGGAGTTGTGTGTAAGAGGCAGATGCTAGAGTCAGAAGAAATAGACACAATAAAGACCACAAGAAGCCAAGGCTAAAGGCTAAAAAAGTACTCTGCATTGTGCTCAGTCCCATTAGAAAGTGGGTACTTTTCTAAATTTGCAGATGAAGATCTGCAGAGGTAATATGCTTTTCATCAGAAAACTAAATGGCAGGGTTTAAGTCAATTTGACTCCAGTGTCTGAGGTCTTAATCACTGCACCAGAAAAAGTTAATGCAGAAGAAAAGGAAAAGAGAAAGAAGCATTTGCAATTATTAAGATAATACTGTCTTATTCTTTAGCTCAATTTTATTACTGTTATTTTAAGATATGAATGGCACTATTTCCCTCAAATTCTTTCCTCTGGTCTAATAATGTAGCAGGTAAGGTATCAGAAAAATAAGAAAATAGAAGTTTCTATGAAAAAATAACAAGTGAAGATTCATGCAAGAAGCAAGCCAAGATCTTGTTTTTCTAAATTTGGGGAGTTGGTCTCCACCTCTTCCTTTTACCTGCACCTGTGAAGTTAGGGGCCAGCAGGGGCCAAAGGCTTTTTCTCTCACTGACCCAACATCAGAGCTTTAAGTGGTTTCTAGGGAAGAGAGTGCAGTGGTGTGGCAGGAACCACAGTGCACTGGGTACTTCCTTGTTCAGGGTCTCTTGCCTGGAGACAACTGGAAGATCAAAGGCTCAATGGGCTCCCTCTCCCCCCAGGTCTTTCAAAGGTAAAGAAAGTCTCCCTTCGGTGTTTAGCTGGCCTGGCAGAATAGATGTAGGGAGGGAATCACATGAGAAATACATCTCCAGGCTTGTGAATGTTTCAAACTTACTATTTTCAACAACCAATAAAAACACAGCAAAGGGCAAAGTTCTCACTTCCACCCCACCCTCATGGAATGGCTTAAAAAGAAGTGTAAATGCATGAAATCCTCAAAAATGACAGTCTATGGATGATAGCCCATGTTCTCACCAACTGTAAGCATAAACATCTCTACAAAACCCAGTAAGGAAATGAGCTTCACTTTAAAAATATGTTGGCTCCACCTCCTATTAGCTGTGTGACCTTAGAAAAACGACTTCACCTTCCATACTCAGAAATAGCGGAAAAAATGGAAAATAATTGGACCTATCTTATACAGTTTTTATGTAGGTTTACAGACTTATTATACAGAAAACATTTAAAACAGTATAAATAAGTAGAAGGGATAGCAATCACTGTGGCCATCACTGTGGTCTTGTTAGTATCATTATACATCTTCTTTGTGGGGTCTCTTGCTTTATTTCTAACTTTTACTGAAGACCACCTCTGATGATTTCAGTGTTTTCTTCTAGTTTCCAAATTCTCTCTTGGAATAATCATTGGAAGGCAGGATCAAGAGACTTCAGTTCAAAAATAATTTCCCTTTTCCTGGCACCAGTAACAGAAACATCTAAATCACCTACTCGGCATTCAAACGGGATTCTCATAAATATGGCTGTCAGTGCATTAGGAGTTATGTGTTTTGCCAGTGTAAATGCACCAAATATACTTAATGTCATTATTCTTCTTGAGATGCTGCACACACTCAGGCCCACCTACCGAATCTATCTTAACAGAAAAGATCAATGACAGAGATGTTTGAAAGTTCCAAGACCTGGTTTCTTTGGGAGGGTTGGGGGTAAATGGAATTCTTCTAGATTCTCCACAATGCATAATTCAGTTTAAGAGATGCTATACTGAACTCCTTGCTGTGGAAAAGAGGGATCAGGTATAAGGAGAACCTGCCTGGGGAACTCTCTGGAAAGGAATGGAGGCTATTGCTCAATGCCTCCCAGGCCCTAGTGTTCTAAGTACCTAGGTGTTCAGCTTCTCAAAGGGCTAGAAATGCTGGGTGGTAGTTTAGAAATGTGATCTCCAAGTGTTTTTATATTGTTTCCATTTAGAAGTGGGTGTCTGAACCTTCCCTATGAATCTGGGCTACAACTGTTTAAGTAAAAGAATATGTTGTGCCAGTTCTGGGTCCAGGACTTAGTACATGAGCAGCTTCCACTTTCTATTTCTCCTGACATTTGTTGTTGGAACTCAGCCACCATAGCATAAGGAAGCCCAAACTGCTTATAGAGCAGCCTTCATGAAGAGGCTCACATGGATGAACTAGGACCATTGCTCTCAGCCTTCACTCTGCTTGAGCTGACACGCAGCACTCATGGCCTCATGAGTGAGCCAGCTTAGAATCAGATCTTCCAGCTTCACTTGAGCCACTCTGGTTGATACTACTTGGAACACAGATGAGGCTCTGCTAAGCTCTGCCTGAATTGTAGACCCATGAGCTAAATAAATAATTGTGGTAGTTTTCAACTCTGGGTTTTGGAATGGTGACATACTCCATGTTCTGGAGGAGACTTCTCTCCTGGATCCTCTCAAGCATTATCTCTATTATGAAATACTACTTCCTTTGCTCTATCCTTTTAGTTCAGCTGAAGATTGAAATAAGCTGTCAGAGCTAGATATTCTGCAGAGACACAGGGAACCTCTACTTAGAGTGCAGATGTTATGACAATTCCCCAGCAACAGTCTTCAGATTGCCCTTCTCTGTGTCAAGCAGTACAAAACTTGGCCCTAAAATGTCTTGTCTCAGTCTCTTAAAAAATCAAAATTCTTGTTAGCAATCATAGAAATGCAAATTAATTAAAGGAAGTATAATTTTACACTGGTGAAATAAGTCTCTCTTTTTTTTTAAAGGATAGATACTGGTGAAATTGGGATGAAATCAATATATTGCACATGGCAATGTAAATCAGCACAACCATTTAAAAAATGATTTGGCAATGCATAATGCACACACATGCATATTAACATTGAGGTAGAATAGAAGAAATAAGACATAGATAGAAAGGAGACATAAAGGAAGGTCACAGAAAAAAAGATTTTAATTTGGAAGGTCCTCATACTTGTCCAGGCCTGTTACTCCCAAGCCAGTTTTTTCCCCAGGCCTGTCATTCCCAAATTCCTGGGAAATCTGTAAATCTACTGGTACGCTATTACTATACCTCCCTTTCCCAAATAAATAGATTAAACAAAGAGAAAATAGATATGAGGAACCTATAATTTGGGGGACTTTCTAAATTATATTAATTATTACAAAGATCAGAGGATACTGAGACTGACCAGACCTACCAGAAACTGTCTTGGGATCACCAGACTCATATCATTCCTATATCTTTCCAAACCCCACTCTTCACCAAGTTTCCTTTAAAAGATGAGCTGGGGACCCCCGAACACTGTCTTTCACTCTCAAGATGGCCCACGAACTCCTTGAATGTGTATTGATTGCTTAATCCCCAAAGGTATCTCTCCTTGAGATTGCCCTCATTCTCCCTTGAATATGTATCTACTTTCCTAAATAAACCTCTGTCTATGCCTCTCACTGGTGTGTGCTGAAATTCTTTTCCCTCATGTAGGTCAAGAACCCAGCTGGTTGTAAGTAGAGTTCCCCCTTCTCTCCAGGAGTTCCTCAGACCCTATTGTGAAGGCACCTCTTCTCCTGTGACAACACTACCAATTTTTGGCTAAATTTTACTTCTGATAATTTATCCTAAACAATCTAAAGTAGGAAGAAAAAAAAAAGAAACATTATAGGATTATGCTTATTTACGTAAGTGGAAAAAAAAAACTGGAGACAACTTAAATTTTCAAACAAAAAAGGTAGTTAAAATAAAGGTATATTATACCAGCCTCATGAAATACTATGCAACCATGGAAATAATATTGAAGACCAACAACCCTCAGTTTTTAATGTAATACAAACATTAAATATCATGAAAATATCAGTACATAAAATTCTATGTTTTCTGATCACAAACTTATAATAACAAAGATATGTAAGAAATAGATAAAAATAAAAGAAGTTATTTTAAGGCTTTGTTCCTCTTTAAAAATAATACTTTGTAATTTTTTTTTAACATTTCAAAATAGAAGAAGAGATGCTCCCCTGATAAATAAATAAAATAAGTCCAGTCACCTTCTACCTAAATAAGCTGAGCACTTCCTGGCAAGGATAGTTATTGGCTGTCTGTTGAATAAACCAAGATTTAATACTTGGATCCTGTGGGGTATTTTCTTGAAACATGTAACTTATTTTTGAGGATAACTTCCTCGAGAACAAGTCCTCTCTCATTGTCTGTGTCACATTTATACTATGGATGTGTAGTAAGAGGGAAGGCAGGTAATTTGGATAATTCATTTAAATTAGCATATTGCAATTTTGGCTTTGCTCATTTCCCTTTTCTACCTCCTACTTTTTCCTTCCTCAGCTTCCAAATATAAAGTGCTAAAATAAAAGCAGCAACAACAGTTTCTATTTTTAAAGTGAACTTTAATCCGATTTTCGCAAAGATCCATGCCAATTCAAAAACCACTGCTGTTCTCTCAGTGCCAGTAATACCAGGATGGTCTTTTGCATTAAAAATTAAGAAAAAGCAAATGGAAAACTGACTGCAATTGTATACTTGGACATTGAAAGCCAAAAACATTTGTATCCCAGTTGTTCAAATATTGGCATTAAGATCTCCTTTCTCTACTCTGAAGCAATGCACAAGAAAATCGAGAATAAAACCTTCACAATCAAGTCCCAAACCTCCCTGGAAAGTCTTAGGAGTATGGTGGCAGGAAGAAAGGCTGTTTTTCTCTGTCAGTCTTCTTGCTGTTCACTGAGACCATCACCCTATATCACTGTGACCCAGATAAGTGACAATCTAAGCATTAAGAAAACTTCTATCTGAATGTGTAACAAAACATTAAATGCATGTTTTCATAAACTAATTTGTACAGCTGAACTGTTTACATTTTGCTGTGAAGATAAATGGCTGCTGGAATACTGAATCTCTTTCAGAGTTTTGTCACACCAAACTATTTTTCTTAGTCATAAAATAAATACTATAGTAGATAAGGGTGATTCTATAATTCTGCCTTTAGTTAGAGCAATAAGTTGGACTTCAACTATCTGAGGTCCTTTGCAAATCAGCCCCCTTTAGTGCTAATATAAATGTAAACACAGCAATCACATCCTGTGATTAGGGGCTGTGGAATATCTTGGGAGCTGAAATGTAAACCCCATTTGGTTCCAAGGCTTCTAAGCTAAGCATCCTACTGTAACACCATAGAAACAACCAGAAGTCAAAATGTTCTCCAGTCAAATGAAATTAAATAAAGTAAGGTTAAATAAATAAATGAATAAATAAATAAACCCCACAAACTGGATAACTTTTAGAAGATCCAATCTACAGCCCTTGAAAGTAGAAAAGATTATCATCCCTTTTTTCTTTCTCAGCCTAAATTATTTGAGTTGTTTAAAAGAATCTACATTAACACCTCTTGATCAGTGTCAAAGTAAAAATTGCTTAATATTTAAGTGATGAAATTCGTAGTACTAAGAGTGGTGGCTTTGATCTTAATTGGCTTCTGATACTGTGACTTACACGAAGTTGTTTGTGGCTTTTAACATGATAGAACCACCCCTCCCCCCTACCTCTACTCTGCTGCAACAGGACTGAATCCTTGTGAAGCAGAGTTTAATGATGCAAATGCTTAGGTGGGTGATTAGACACTCTGAGCACTGAATTCTCTTGTGATCTCAAATCTGCTCAAGTAAAAGGTGATTTTAGACAGAACTGAAGGTTTATCTGAAAATGACTGCTGAATCTCAGTTAATTTAGAGTTGTTGTTTTTTTTGAAATGTCTTATTGTTGCAATTTTCCAGTGACCTCAACTTGATGAGAAAACGAGTGTATTTGATGTATGTGCCTGCCCTTAAATAGCTAGAAGTTTTAATGCAGAATTTATAGCAGTGTTTGGCCAGATTAACTCGACACAGCAAGATCTCTGTTCCTGCACTGAGTAATATTGAAGACTCAGTGGTGGTAGTTCTTTCTTGAAACTTGGAGACTGGATCTTTGTGAATTTGGGCCATGATGGCTATAACAGTATCTTTTCCAAAAGTTAACACTGAGGTTTAACACTACAGAGAATATACCCAGAGCTGATATTCATGTGCAACCACACTGTGGGATCTGTTTTGCTTGGTTAGTGCCCATGCCAAAGACCTGACTAAATGTTTTTATCACTGCTTTGCAATACACAAAAGTTCTTGGGCTGAAAATCAGAAAATTCTCAGGTATGCCAACATTTGTATATTTGTATACTTGAGTTTTAAGGTCTGGAATATAGATTTTTCTTTTCTTTTCTTTTTTTAAAGTGTGGCAAAAGTACAGGAATGAGTTAGTTCTCCTCTGGGAAATTAGCATAAAATCTATGGAGAGGAAAGGACAGATCCAAATGAAATGAGCAGAATAATGCCAGTGCTCAATCAATTTGATTTTATGTTGTAAAACAACTGAATAGCATGTAGGCCCAGGCTAGAAGTCAAAGGTCATGACTATATAGCCCAACTTTCTCAAGAGTGCTAATTTTAATATTTCTTCTTTTGGTCCTGTAATCTCCATGTCCTAATTTCTATTTCAGAAAACATGGTGATCACATCTGAGCTCTTCAGAGATGTGAAGATAATCAGCTAAGACCCTGGGGATCATGTCAATTCTGTCTTAGTTCACAACTAAGGAAACTAAGGCCCCAGGAAATTATGTGACACAGTAGGAACTCAGACTCAGAGCTGATGACTTTTTCCAACCCATGGCTGCCTACTGCAAACAATACTAAACAAAAATGTTTTGGTGAAAAGAAGCCATCTAGACAAGCCATGTGATAGGCAGGACCTAATGCAAAATGAATCTTTGATCAAAGAGTAATAAGAATTTCAAGATGGCGGCAGCAAAGAATTTTTAGCACAAGGTTAAGTACCACTCATAGGTCACACGACCATGAAACTGATCCTGTATGCAGACTATCTGGTGCACAGACAAGTGAATGAATGAATAAGTGCAGGAGTAAAAGGCCTAGAAGCACCTAGAAAATTACTATTATGATTTAGAAGCAGGTTGAGCTATACATTAAACCATCTTGAGTTCTTGTTCGTTTAAATGTCACCCAAATAATTTGAAAACATTCATAGCATAATAACCTTCCAAGTCCCATCACAAATACACTGCGTGAACCATGTCTAAGAAGGGAAGAGCTCTGGTGTGCTTAAGAAATGCCGAGTTCTTACTGGAATTGTTTTTGGCTATTTTCTGACTGTTTATGCATTTTAAAGTAGCCACCTGAATGTTTTTTTAAACCAATCCATGTACAAAATCTAGATTCATATATGAATATTTCATATATTGTCAAACATCCTTGATTTGAAAACAATAGTAATAGTAATAACAAAACCACTACAATTTACTGAATTTTTATTATGTCAGATTCTATGCTCAGGGCTTTGTGTATATTCCTCTCAAAGACCTTACGACCTCCCAATGAAGCTGAAACGTTATCCCAGTTTCCCAGTGAGGAGAACAAGGCTCCAAGACACTGAGTAGCAGAATCAGAATGTGAACTCAGGACCATTCAGACCTGTAACAGCGGGGAAGGCAAATAAGGGAGGTCAAGTATACAAACAACAGTGGAGCAAAGGCTATTGTTTTCCTTTAAGGAGCAAGACTTTCTTGATAAAGCCGGAGTGAAGTTTCACCTTGTGAACAAAAACGCAACTATAGAATACTAAAAGTAGAAATTTCAGATATTGAAAATCTAGGCAGTTAATTTTTATAGCTTCATGAAAAGGCAGATCAGCTGTACAAAGAGACATAAAGGAGGGGCTCCTCCCTCATGGTTTATGGTGCCTTAGGACTGATTGATTGTGTTGCTGCATTAGGAAAAGAGGTTAAACAGTGCAGACTGAAGAATACACAGCCAGGATAGGATTTCAACTCAGGTATCCTGCATATATGCTATTAGGTGACAAGAAAAATTAAAAAGTGGTAACTTTCCTCAGGAGATACAGGATTTATCATATGTAACAGAAACACATGAAACTTTAACTTCGGAGCTTCAAGGGTTATTGGTTTTTTTTGAAGTAGGAACCACAGAAAATGTGAATTTATAATCATGAAATGTCTTACAGAGTTCAAGAGAATTGAGTTAGTGTTTCTGTCTCTACCTCTCAAGAGATAAAAGCGCCTTCATAATTATGGCTTATATTTACTGTGATGTTTCCAAGTGATAATCTGGCAGGAGTATCTTATTTCTCCTTTAAAACAAGCTACGGGGGGAAAAAAAGGAAGCTTGGTGGAAGCAATCTCATTTTCTATATTCTCTCTACTTTTTGGTAGCATTTTCCTCCAATGTCATATTGTTTCTATTTTTATTTGCTTAATTATATGCAAATTCTCTTCCAGGTCTGCAAATTTTTAAAATAATGGCAGAAAAAAAAATAGGGCAAAATATCAAACTTTTATAGTTTGGGTACTCTTACAAATGTGTTTAGGTAGTGCACAATGTGTGTACATAATATGCAAAATGTAACAATGTGCAGAGAGAAATGCTTTGTAACAAAGTACTGACTTTGCTCCTGTATCCATGGGAAAGCAATTCTCCCCATATCTAGGTCAACTCTGGTGCCTGCCCCGCTGCCCAAGACTGCTTTAGACTTCAGGCTTGAGCAATTCTATCCTAGGAGAACGAGAAGTCTGTCACTGGGAAAGGTTTTCTGGGAAGAGCTGGCCTTTTGATCTGTTGAAATGTACCAGTCTTATCGGGAACTGAAAAGAGCTATTTAAGGAGAAGGCGGATAGGCAGAGAATGGCAGAGAAACCCATAGAAAGCACCTGTGTCTCAGACGCCTTGTTTAGCCAAACAACTAATCAACCTTAAAGCCACCACATCTTAGACTTCTTATAATTTGACTTAATAAGGTCTTAATTATTTAGACAAATTTGAATTGGGCTTTCTGTTCTTTGTAGTACAAAACATTCTAATAATGGAAACCCCAATATGACTGAATACCTTAGAGTGAAGGCCAATTTCCATGCATTATCTCTAATTAATTTGACAAGTCTTTAAGAATATTTTCTCCATTTTACAGAAAAGCAAATTAAGACTCAGAGAAACAATTGATATACTCAATTACTCTCATGTAAAGAAGAGATTTTAGGATTTCAATCTAAATCTAACTTTGAAGGGTATCATATACAACATCTATATGGGTATGTGCACACACGCATTTGTGCATATGTGTATGTGGTAGTATTATAGTTTTATATATGAATATACTTATGTATGCCAATATATGGGGGAGGTGAAATCTAGTAGCATAATCATTTATTATGTTTTTGATAAATTGCTAAAGGTAGTTGGAATAATTGAGGATTACACAACAAAATAAATCAAGTGGCCAGAACTAGGTAGAGTAATCCTTACAATTTTTCCTTCTGCATGGGAGTTACTTATCTTCCTTCTCATGAGCCATAACTCAAGTTCTGTTCTTGCAGCTAGCTGAGACTTCAAATGACGTCTGCATTAAATATTTCCCAACCTGTACAGAGATCATGCCTAATGAGGATGAATGTTTTGAGGAGATGTGTCTCTAAAGACAGTAGTCCCCTCTTATCCACAGTTTTGCTTTTCTGTGTTTTCAATGAACTGTAGTCAACTATTATCTGAAATAATTACCTGGAAAATTCCAGAAATAAATAAATCAAAAGTTTTCCATCAAGTATTGTTCTGAGTAGTATGATGATACTGCATCATCCCAATCAGCCTTGCCCCATCCTACCCAGCATGTGACTCATCCCTTTATCCAGAATATCCATGTTGTATAGGCTACCTGTCTAGTACTCACTTAGTAGCTGTCCCAATTATCAGAGAGACAGTTGCAGTATCACAGTGCTTGTGTCCAAGGATCCCAAAACACAACAATAGTGGTGTTGGCAATTCAAGTATGCCAAAGAGAAGCAATAAAGTGCTATGTTGAAGTGAAACAGTAAAAGTATAAGAAGATATTTTAAGAGAGACCACGTTCACATAACTTTCATGACTGTTATAATGGTTCTGTTTTATTATTATTATTGTTGATTTCTTACTGTACCTAATTTGTAAATTAAACATTATTGTAGGTATGTATGCAGAAGTAAAAACAAAACATGCAAGATACAGTACCATTTGAGGTTTCAGGCATCCACTGGGGGTTCTGAAATGTATCCCCTGTAGATAAGGAGGGACTACGATATTCACTCAAGGATGGAAAATTCATTTTGTTGGCCTACCACACACCTCCTTTTTCATATAAGACTTTGCTAATCAATAAAGGCATTATTTTTCTCCCTGACCTTGAATGCAATCCTCCAAATTTCTGCAACACAAGCTGCAAACAGCCACACCAATCAGTCAGGTTTAACTTTGCATTTTGAACCCCATCTGCCCTACTGGTTCTACCTGTTCATTGTGGGACAGCTCTTCAGGGACATAACCAAAAATTACAGAGAAATTGTGCAATGGTAAAGTATGAACCTGAGAGCCGAATGAGGTGCAATTGCTGCTAACTGAAAATATTATCTATGTATTTCTCAAAATTGAGTCTAAAAACTGTATTAGCCGCAATGAAGTTTAAGTGATCCCTAAAGAAAAGGGCAAAGTGTTGTAAAATGTAAGTGGCAATAATAAATTTGAAAAGTTGGACTATCCATGTGTCTGTCTCTTTATACAGATAGCTACATCCACATTCATGAAATGGATTCATGGTTTTTAAAATCATCATTATATTTGGTCCTACTTATAGGTAGTTAAAGCATGTAGATAAATAAAGCATTCAAGAATCCTATTCCTAGAGCCTTGGCAGTTATCTGTACTCTCTGCTGCCCATCCCCAGCTCACTTTGTTCTAAGGAGAAAACAAAGGCCAGCAGGGCCAAGGTCTCCTCCTCAGACATCTGGCTGGCTAACAACTGAGAGAGGCTGGGTTTCAGACTCCCAGTTCTACACTCTCATTCCTTTTTCAGATAGCTCCGACAGCCTTTTCAGTGATGGTTATACATTTTACACTTCAAAATTTTATTAAACCTCATATATTAGCTAAGTGTGTGGTGGAGAAAAGAGAGGGAGAGAAAGAGAGGGAGAGGGTGAGGGAGAGCGGGGGAGAGAGAGATAAAGAGAGAGATTTCTGATAACTTTCTTCTATTCTTTGGAAATCTAGCAGAACACAGGCTCCTAATTTAATGGTTGACCTCTCAGGACATCAGGCCTCACAGGCTGGAGATGGTTTCAGCCATGCATGGATGGGGTGCAATAGTCTCACCTGAGGAACCCCATCCAATGGGATAAGAGATGATGCCAAAACCAGCAATCAACAGAGTGATTCTGTCATGTTTCTTTAATCATTCTTTGCTGAAATGGGAGCTCCACTAAAACACTTTCCTACAGACCCCAGACCTCTAAAATAATTCCCCAACCTTCAAAATGCTTGCTCACACAGTTACCCAGGGACAGATGAATGGATTTAGGGATCCCTTTACATTCTGTCAATCAACTAAATAATATCCACCCTCAGAAATCATGAATGACTGTAGAATGCTTAGTACAAAGTAGGATGTAAAGATCAATAAGGTTAATGTTTATATTGTTACTATGATGATTATATTTAAAAAGCCCCTAATTGATTATCCTGAAAGCAACAGAGCTCTCTCACCACTTATGTCCTATGACTTTATTGTTTCCTTCACTGATTAAATTGAGGAGGTTTATGGTGAGTGGTTGAGATCACGGGCTTTGAAGTCAGACTTGGGCATGAAATCTGACTCTGCCATTGTATGTTCTTGGCTGGATACATACCCATGTTAGGCAGAATAACGTCCCCACCCCTCAAAGATGTCCATGTCCCAATCACAGAGACTGGGAATATGCTAGTTTACATGGCAAGAGGGACTTTGCATATGAGATTGTTAAGGATCTTAAAAGAGGGAGTTAAGTCTGGGTTATCTGAGTGGACCCAATGTAATCACAAGAGTCCTTAAAGAGAGAAGGAGACAGAAGAGTCAAAAAGACACAATTATGGAAACAGAAGCTGGAGTCATGAGATTTCTGGCTTTGAAGGCAGAGGAAGAGGTCCCAAGTGAAGGAATGAAGATAGCTTCAAGAAGCTGGAAAACCAAGAACAGAGATTCTTCCTGGAACTGACACCTTAATTTTAGTCCAGTGAAGCCCAGGTCACACTCCCGACCTCCAGAACTGTAAAATAATAAATCTGTATTGGTTTAGGCCATTAAATTTGTAGTAATCTGTTACAACAGCAATTGGAAACTGATATTCTTTGAGCTTGTGTGTCGTCTTCTACAAAATTGAAATTAAAAAAAATATGTGTTCCCAAAGACTAATATGAGCATTGTAGAGAGAATGTAAATAAAACACTTCAGTGCTTGGCACAGATTAAAAACTCAAGAAATGTTTGGTCATGATGCATATGCTATTACCACATATAAATTTGTATATCATCGATTATAGTAAACAGTGATTTCCATGAAGAATATTTCATTGCATTAGAATAATACCTTATATTTGAGGAGCACTTATCTGGTTTTCACCCAGCATTTCCATCCATGCTGCTTTATCTGATGCTTGTCTAATTGTGTGGGACAGCAGGACATCAGTGGATGAGGAAACTGGGTGTTCAAGGGGAGGTGCCTCCCCCCAGGCCACTCAAAGGCCAGTCTGTTGGCCATGGCTGGAGCGCAGGGCATCTTCTTCCAAATATAACAGGCTTCCAGCCTCATCATGTGGCTTACAGAAATATATACACATGGTGCATAGAATCTTAATATGAAACAAAAACGATAAAGCCAAATGATGATGGGGTTGTTCACTGCAAAACAGACCATTTCACATACGATCTCAGCCAGTGGAGTTTTCTGCCAGGGCCTCCAGCCCCCTCTCTTCCATGCGTAGCCAGATACACTTTCTAATGCATCGAGTCAATTGTGCAAGGCACAAGGGAAAAAATCCCATCCTGACCACAGCAGGCAATCACCTTATGCCCTGAAGCATGAAGTTTGATTACCCTTATCTCAGTTTATCATTAAATCAAAAACTGGTGGTATAAATACTAGACCAGAACTCCATTTATGAAATGATATAGGTCAGTCAGCAGAAATAAGTGAGTGCCCTTTTTCTTTCATAATTTCAGCTCACTATGAAGCTCTTTTGCAAACTGGTAAGGAAAAAAAAAAAAAAAACCTCTTTAGTTGTGATCAGATTTTACTTCTTTTTCACTCTTTTGGGAGCTTGCTGAGATGTCTTTGGCTCATACACATTCTCCTTGTGCTTTAGGCAAGAGGTCTCAGATTTACCTCGTGGCCCGCTACAGGTAGTCTTGATGAATCACACTGTGCTTGGATGGGAATCTGTGTTTTAACAAGATGCCAGGTGATGTGCAGGCACATTGATGTTTGAGACGCTCTGGCTGCACTGGGATACCTTCTCCCGAAGTGTGATGAAGGGGTGGGCATGAGTTGTCTGGGGTGTCTGTTAAGAAGGCAGGCTCCTGGGCTCCACTCCACACCCAGACAAATAGACCCCGGGTGCCAGGGTTCTGCAACTCTGCATTTCACTGCTGTGTGATTTGAGGCATTTTGAAGTGCAAAGTCCACAGAGAGACATGGGAGATGAGGGTGATGATAGGAATGGTTTGAGAGTGCCTGAATTTTCATGGCACTGTTCAAGTTTCATCAGCCCAGGGGCCACCAGCATGGAACACATACCAGATATCTACATTTGTCCTTTGACGCAATCAACAGTGGACACCAGATTCCTGACAACATGATGCTGACAGATCTGACATCTGGATTAAGGATCGTCAACTACCATCAAGGTCTGGGGTAAATCCAGGCCATGGGGCACCTGCTGCCGCATTCCCCTCTCCATTCTGGCTGGTCTGTGGCCAGAGTTGTGGGTTAGAGTAGAGGGTAATTGTTGTTGAACTGGCTTCAAGGTCTATGTCAGTTCAAGAGAAATGATAAAAACACATGTGGACAGATAACACAGGAGAAGATCTAAAAGCATAGGCTCTGGAGCCAGACTGAATTTATTTTTATTTAAAAGACACTGATATATTTATAGCACTCACTATATGCCAAATACTATTATAAGTGCTCTTCAAATATTAATTTGTTTATGTCTCACAGCAACCCTTGGAGGTGGGTACTACCATCAGTGTTCACCTTTTGTGAAGGTGAAACAGAGGCTCAGAGAGGTTAAGTATTTTGTCCAAGATCACGCAACTTATTAGTCACATAAGCTAGGACATACAACCCCAAAAGTCTGGTTGAGTTCATGTTATGAACTACCATATTACACTGCATCTCATGGATCCCAGCCCTCCGGTTCCACTGTTCACTAGCTGTTTGACCCTGGGAAAATTACTCTCCCATGTCTCAGTTTCTTTCCATTTAAAAATATGTATATTTTTAATAACAGTATCCATCTCAAGGAACACTGATCCAAAGATTTAACATATTTACATATAAGAGTATTAGGCACATAGTTAAGTACCCAGATTAGTGCTCAGCTATTAGTCTTACATTCTCAGGGGTTGCATGAGGATTAAATTAGATAACATATTTAAAGTGCCAGGCACAGTGCCATGGCTCTTGGTGAGCACACAGTAAGTGCTAGCTGTTATTATTAGTCTAGCTAGCCAGCCCAGTTTATTTTAGATCCTGTCTGGAGGCAACTGTGCTCTGAGCAGGGGGAGGCAGCTTGCCCTTCACTTCAACAAGCAACTGGGTAGGAGCCAATACAATTATTAGACTAAACACGTTCTCTGTTTTATGTCACTGGAATATTCCTGAAAAGTTCTCATATTGAATTTGTTTGCGCTTAATTCCTTTTCCCTATTGACCTATGTTATAATTTTTGATTGATCTTTAATTGGCAGCAATGATTCAGACTTAAAGACTCTTCTCCAAGACGGCCCGTCATGTAACTATAACTTGTCAAAGACTTACATATACCATGGGAAACTGAAACACTGGAGCAATTCTTGGCAAAGCAATTGGTTCGATCATTCCCTAATGCAACTGTTTTCACTTTATTTTTCCTTTATTATGTGTTCTAATAAGCATACTTATATGATGGAACTTCTGGTCTTCCCTCCCTTGAAGCTTATTATATTCACTATTAAACGTAACTCTGTGTTGCTTATAATTTATGTTAACCAAGCAGCTAATGATGGATTAGAAATCACATGCTCAAACAGCCTAGCTTGGTGGAAGTTTTGGCATAAGGGGTGAGAGCAAAAGTCGTGGGTGACATGGTGGGTTACTGATGGCAGGTAGGTTTATCCTGAAAACTCAGAAGCACAAAGGGATGCTGAATCCTCAGAGACCTACTCAGTTTTCCAAAAGGATTCATTGATAACTTTCCAAGTCATTTATTCTCTGTGAGTAAAGACTGTCAGAGCCCCAACACACTGCTTGCAATATACCAGTCATGATGGCCAACATCTGCAATGTAGTAAACAGTTACTCAATTATCACGTTTATTAAAATATTTGCAGCATATCTACTTTGCTAACTTGCAATAGTGACCAGAAAACAGTCTCATCGAACCCGCAATCCAAGTTAGCACCTAGACTCCAACTTAATTTACTATCACGGTTTCAATATGATTTTACTGTCTTTTCCACTTTTTATCTCCACATCCTCTTCTCTCCCCTCTCCAAATGCCCATATATTACAGAGTCTATATCTAGACTCCTTTCAAGTTAAAAAAAAAATAAAGATAAAGCTGATGAAGCAACAACCTTCCAATCTGGTTCTGCTAAACAATTCTGTGAGGAAAATCGTCTTGCTGGGTAATTTGAGGCAAATCATGTTCTCTCTTGCAATGTTTATGTGTACCACTGATCCAGTTGGCAACTGACAGAGTATTCTTTTTTTTTTTTTTTTTTTAGTTCTGATCACAGAGCAATCTACTGAATTGCCACAGGATTGATCCCATTCATTCTGATGTCTTCAGTTGCGGGCCCATCTGCTGAATAGCTAAGTACAGTAGCCCAAAGACATTCAATAAATCTTTTGGAATTGCATGGCAAACTGCCTGTACACACCTGAAATGAAACTCTGTTGTAGGTAAGGACTCAAATGTGGACAACTGCTCTAGACCCCGACTCCTGCCCCACCCCAGGGCATCTGCCTAAGCTGTTCTCTATGCCGGGAATGCTCTCCCTCGCACCACCTCCCCCAAAACCCCTCACTGTCCACCTGTCCAAATCCTACCTAGTTCAAGGTCCAGCTCAAATATCAGTGGCTTCACAAAGCCTTCTCTGACCACCCTACCCAGAAATAACCTCTCACTCTTCTCAGTTTCCACTGGTCAGTGTTTATCTCCTCTGGCACTAAAAACATACCTTGTTTTGTTTTTGACTTTATTTACTTCATCTTTCCTATGGCACTAGGTTAGGTCCCTGAGCTCTGAACTGCATCATGCCCTTCTTTGAACCCTCTTCCCTTGGCACCTACTAGTACAGAGTGGACACTTGGTAGAAGTCAATTAAATGAACAAATATTTGTGCCAACAAATTATGAAAACAAAACCTGCAACATTTTTTTCCTTTCTTATGCCTCTATTTCTTCTTTGTAGCTTAAAAAAAAAAAAAAAAAGCAAAACAAACATTAACTTGACCTACTAATGACCCAGGGAACATTTGGAAACTTCATGATATATGTAGAAAACTCCCAAGACCAAAAAAGCTTCCAAAGACCCTTCTAGGAACAAGTGCGGTGTGGGAAACATGGGGAGCGTCCCAGTCCCTGGTTTGCTGACAGCCTCCTCCTGGGGAATGCAAGTGTTATTTTCTCAAGAAGCTTCATCTGCTCCGGCTCTGATGTGCCAGTTCCTCAGCTGAGTAGAAACTCCTCACTTTATTTTTAAGTACAGACTCCAATAATAGGCTAAGTAATTGCAGATTTGCCTGAGGCCTTATTATACATGTACCAACAGATTGAACTTTAAAAACCTGTGTTTCCTTCCCATAAATATAAGTTGAAAACCTTAAATTTCAACATTATGTGTAGTGGTAATATGCATTTGTTGTTGTTTTCCTCTCATAGGAGTCCTGTATTAAAAAAAACACAATGACAACATCAATAACAAAATGCTAATGCACTGGGGACAACATTGCTCTGTTATAACTAAGGAGAATGTATGGTACAACATAATATAGTCAAACTTCAGTAATACACTTTCCATCCTGGGGCCACCAATGCTTGAACAGCTGCAGCTCTTACTATCTTTGCTGATGGGGTCCATAAATACTCCTGTGAAACAGGACAAAGATATGTAATGGATCTTCACCTGCCAAGATCAGGGAAATGAATGTCAATCGCACCCCGACGCAGAATCATTTTTTGGTGGAGAGTGATGAATATTACCATTTGTTCTAATGCCACTGTAATCCTGAACGGGAAAGTCCAAAGCAGAGAAAAAAAGTGGGAGAAGACACTGTTCTGGGACACTTGAAAAGAAGTACCTGTCATAATCATTTGGTCAACAGGAATAAAAATGCTGAAAGAATTTTTCAGAAATATCAGGAGGATAAAAAATTGCAGGTGCTCTGTGTTCCCAGACACAATTCCCTGTTATGTGTGATGAAAACACAGGCTGAGAGGCATGAAGATCTGAATTCGAATCCTGAGTTCTCTACCTCCTATGTGTGACCTTAGAACAATGGTTTAACTTTTGGTACTTCAATTTCTTCCTTGATAAAGCAGTGATAACAGACCTACCTACTGCAGTTGTTTGAGGGTGACATGATGTAATAAAGATAAAGATCATATCATGGTGTTCAGAATTTAATAAGCAGACTAACATTCAGTACTGTGTATTATGTTGGCTCCTGTTTTCCTTTCCATTTCCTCCTTCCTCTTCCCCTCCCAGTTGTTTCATGGTGGATTTCATTCATCAGTGTCAAGTAGAGAAGAGAAGATAGTAGCTAACTCACACCAAAATATGAAACAGTCTCCTCTTGGCACATGGAACTCTAAGAATAATATTCCTAATTATAAAAGTTTAAACAAACAAATGAAAGGCTTGGCGATATCACCTAGCAAATACACAGACCTAATTCATGTTATTTTGACTTTAACAAGCAATGGCTACTCTAACAGGTACCTCATTAAGTAAAAAGAAGAAAATGAAACAAACAAAAAAATGTAGTAGAAAGCACCGTGTTCTATTAGGCATAGACCCATTTTTAGGTATATCAGATGTTCTCTGTGAAAAGGGATGAAGGAATAGCATGCTCAGCTCACCCCCCTAGACAGGTCCTTTTCTGTCTTCAGTCATTTGGGATCACAGGCTAAAGCCTACCTCATTCATTTCTTCACCTTTTCAAACGGAGACAAATGAATGAATTCTGATGGTGTAAGATAAGTAGGATCTGAATGGCTCCTTCTAATTCTCTAATTCTAGCGGTTTAATCTTACCAAGCCCAAAGAATCTTTGCTGTGGTCACTTAAGTTGGGGCAAGCTCCCTCTTAAGTGGAACTCATCCTTGCAAGCCAGCAGGGACTGCAGCAGGTGTGCTTCTAGAACTGGATAAGGGGTCTGACACAGGTTGAAAAATAATGGAAATGTCCCGTTCTGGGTGTTAACTTTAGTTACCACAGCCAGACAATGTTGCCAGTGGTGTGGAAGAAAAAATTGCTGTAGCCAGCTGTGCTGTTCACAGTCGGATGGATTCTGTGTAGCTCCAAATGGTGATGGAGCCAGCAGCCTGTTGTAGCCAAGGACAGAATGATGGATGATCTACATACTGTTTCCAAGTAGAGAGAATGGCGGAAGTTCACTTCAGGGTTGTTAAAATGCTAATCTGGGTGACTTAACAAAAGTCTTAATAGAAAAGAAAAGTTTGAGAAATAAGTATACCTCATGTGGTAATCTGTGAAGACCACTGATTTCATCGTCTTTGGTTATTTTATGGTTGTTTTTCAAAGTAAGAAGGTTTAGTAGTTTTCCTGTTGGGAGAACTAGAAGCAGTGACATTGATTAGCTGCACTGCCACTGGAGGAAGGGAGGTCTAAGAAGGATAACTCAGCCCAACAATAGCCAGCTCAACTGAAAAGTGTTAGGGTGTGCTTAATATAGTTATGTGTTTTTTATTGTCCCAATGTGGCATGGGAATAAATCAAAACACACTTTTTTTTCCCCCCAACGAAGTTGGCAGCTGTTCATAAAATAATCACATCCTAAGATACTGGCTTTGGCAGATCTTAAGGCTAAGTCTCCATTCACATAAGGCACAGAAAGTGTCATCTCCCACTCTAGTAGGAGAGTATAACTCTATGTGAGTTATACTCACAATGCATTTTATCATTCATTAGTGATAAAGATTTGACCACTGTAAATATTTGGTGTGGACAGTATTGCTTTAAACTCTCTAGGATAAAATAATATGCTTCAAAAGAAAGGTGCATATTTACATTTCTTGCCAGAAGACCTCCCTTGCCATTCTTTATTTCTCTTTATACTTGCTCAAGTTGAACATAGGTAAACATGACTGGCCCACCTGATGTTGGATCACTAGCTAACATAACTCCTTGCAAAAGACAGGTACTCAATAAACACTAACTGGCTGACATACCCTAACTGCCTCCTGTTTCCTCTAGAAATAAATTTAGAACACGCAGGCGTAAGGTCTATTAATTGAAATAAAAGACAATATTTTATCCTGCAATATGCTAAGGAAAGAGTTCACCTCCTATGGTTACACTAATAATGGTTAGGCATTCAGCCAGGCTCTTAGCTCTGCATAAAATGCATCAGAAGAGTGAAAAATGATCCTTTTTCCGATGCATTTTTCACTCTTTGTATTTTAGTGAAACTCACATGCAAGAACAATGACTAAGCTAATTACCATGGTTCATTAGATAGAGCAGCAAGAAGTGAAGAACTTATCCAATTTCAATAAGTCCTTAACAATTATGGGTATCATTGTGAATCAAAGCTCTGATTCCTGTTTACTTGTTTATGGCTTTTCAAGCAATAGAAACCGTCACACATGAGGCAAAAGCCCACTTACCCAAATTACAGTTACTGGATAGAGTCTTCCTGTGCAGCAAACAAGTAGACTGAAGTCCTTTGGATTTCTAAGTTGCCCTTACTCTACCAGGTTTACGTCACAGCCATCTTTCAAATCCATCAAACCAGGGGAGACAAGACCAGATGGTGCTATTAGAGGGCACCAAAAAAGAAAAAAAAAAAAGGCAAAATGCCCACAAATCTAAATCAAACTCAAGTTAACCAGCTGTCTGGTAATAGGGAAGTCACAATATTCCTGGCACACTCTCCTGCATAACAGAAATGTGCCTCAAAAAAGGTTATCTATGTCACATCTCTAGTAGAAATGAAGGCAGGTAGCAACTTTCTGTAGGATCCAGCAAGAAAGGGTAGTGGATTTTTACCCTAACTAAAAGTTCCTATGGAAGAAAAAGGTCTGATAAACTACACATTTTGGAAATCTTAGCATTATCTATTTATATGTCTTTCTGTGAGAATATTCTGGAGACCTAAACAAAAGCACAGACACTAATTGTAAAAAAACAACACAGAGCTATAGTTTATTTATCTTAAGATATTTAAGTTCATGGCAATATAGACCCGAATCTCAGAGCTTATCTGGCAATTTCTATTTATCTAAGCTAGAGTAAATGTTTGTGTAATATCTGCCAGCTTGACAGAATATGCCTGTCACTCACTACATTAAACATGACTACACACAACTTAATTTCCTGAGTTAGATACCTAAGACAGTGAAGGGATTTGTTTTTAACAGGATGAATAAACCAGCATCAAACCTATCGTTTTAAACCACCAAAAGGAAAGCAAAATCCTCCTCCTGAGATGTCCAAGGTAAGATTTATCAATACTACAAGAAAGAAATCTTGTAAAAATTTCTTCAAATGTATTTTTCTTATTCTGAGGCGACACAGAAGAAATTAGTTTTAAAAAATGTTAAACCTTTCTATGGGACTTCAGCCTTGAAATTTAGAAAGAAAAAAAAATCCACTTTGTTATCCTAAATATCAAGTATATCAAGTAGAGGGAAGTACAACTGTAAGAACACACACACACACACACACACACAAACACACACACAATTTTGTACTGCAGACTTAGAATTCATAGTAGCCAGAAGTTTGGGGGTGGGGGAATTGCCCTACACATTTTTTCCCCAAATAACCGGAAACACCACAATTTTATTTTAAGCAAAGGAGCCACTATGCTGGTGGACACAAGGTCCAATTACTATGTGGCATCTACAATAATAATGATCTGTTGTCCCTTCTGCGAGAGTGGAGAGGGTTTGGGAGGCTGGAATACCAGTTAGTTACTGACTGGTCGCCTCTGAGCAGGGTGTACTGCCCCAAGTTCCTCTAGCGCTGTAATTCACACTATACTTCAATTGCCCCTAGCTCGATGACATTTAGCTTTTTACAAGTTCGGGATTTAAACAATCACCTGACCGCAATGGTCTTGATGGCGGATTGAGCAGAAAAAATTCAAACCCAGCTCTCCTTCACATCTCCAAGTCCTTCATGACCTTTCATTTAAATCCAGCAGTTATACACGACAAAAGGATGCTTTAATTCCTTCCAAATTACTCAGGGCATGCTGCTGTATCAATTTCTGCAGACCACGGACAAACATCACTGTCGTTAAGACGAAGAGAAAAGTTTCCCTACCTTCCTCTTCACCATGCCCCCGCTAGTGGCTCCCTCCCGGCTGCAGGACGCCTCTTGCCGCCGGAGAAGGGGCTCATGCAAAATTGACTCTTCCTTATTTGTTTCCATCCATAATTGATGGGGAGATGAGAATGTAACACATCTCAGCGCGGAGCTCTTGCCGCCTGGCGGAGACCCTGTCTAAGACGCTTCCGTAAAGCATTTCCAGTCGAAGAACAAAGCACGGAAAGTTGCCTGGAGAGTGGCCGGGAGCAGAAACCTGGGCGCCGGGTGGGAAGCGGGGTGGGCTGTAGGGAGCTCGGGGCAGCGGAGCCCCGCCGCAGCGCGCTCAGCCAGTAGAGGGGCAGGGAGGGTGGGAAGTGGCCGCCCTCGGGGCAGGAGCTGGTGATCGGCCCCCGGGGTCGGGGTGGTCTTCTTGCCGGAGCCTCCTCTGTTGGCCAGCAAGCTCTCTCCACCCGACCGTCCCACCCGAGAGCGCACTGACAGGTAGCCTTAGGTGCCAGGGGCTCCTCCGCCTGCTCCCAATCGGCCCCGCGATGCCAGATCCCTGGTTGTCCTGGCGTCCGTTCCAGGGCGGGCAGGCTGGATGGGGCGGCCGAGCTGTGGCCGGCTCCTGAGACCTTAGCTCGGCTCTCTTCCAGGGGCTGGAGCTGCCGTGCCCAGTACCCAAGCAGCCCTAGCTCCCCCTGACAATGTGAAGGGGAGCGCTGGCCGTGTCTGGCTAGAAACTTTTACTTGCTCCCCCACTCCGCTTTTTCCCCCCTTCGGAGGAGGGGTGTGTGCACAGTGTAGGAGGGCCTCCAAGTCTACGTGCCCCTCCCCCACAAGCAGCCAGCTTTGCCAGTTTTGACGGGTCCGCCAAACCTCTCTACGCGTCCCTGGCACGGCTGGAGAAAGAGCTTCTCAGAAAAGAAATCAACTCCCCAGTGACACTGCACACACAAACGACACTGAACACACAAACACATGCACACGCACACACTGTGCGATTCAGGCTCTCAGGTTCTGGGTCCGACCCCCATTATGCAGCCAGAGCATTAGAACATTTTTAAAAGACGGTCTTACCTCATGGAGGGAGGGTGATTAAAAAAAAAAGCAGCTTGGCACGATCAAGGTAAAAAGAAAATAATGACAGTATTCAAAAATAGATATCCCTCTGTCTCCTTAGGTCTTGGCTTCCTCGATATATCACGAAACTCGCTGCTACCAGTCCTTGCAGCAGCAGCAGCAGCAGCAGCAGCGGCAGCGGCAGCAGCGGCAGCGGCAGCAGCGGGACAGAGCAAGAGCAAAACAAACTGATGCACGGCAAATGGTGTAATTCGATCCATCTCCAAGTCAATCCATCAGGCGAGCCCGAGCCTGGTTCCCTCCGCGCACTCCGCAGCTCGCGGCTTGGGTCCCACCCCCGGGCGGGCGCGGACGGCAGGAGGCGCGGGCGGCCCGGCGCGCTCACCCTCGCCCTCACTGGAGCACCGCGGCCAGCGCCGCCTGGAGGCCCCCACCCTGGCGCCGCGGCGCAGCTGACCCCGCGGTGGCCTCCGCGTCCCTTCTCTCCGGCGCTAGGCTGCGCGCCTTCTCTCTCCCCACCTTTGAGGAGCTGTTCCTTCCAGCAACTCCCAGCGCCTCACTCATCCAGCTCACTGTGGCTGCTGCAGCCGTAGGAACAGCCTTGTCACTTCCCTCCCTGTTTTCCCTTTTTTTTTTTTTTTTTGCACGCTCCCTCGCTTCTTTGAGAGCTTTCCTCCAGACATCCAGAGGACAAATCATTGCAGTCCAGTAGAGCTGTGGGCGCAGTTGTTCCCTGAAGTTCTGCCATAGTTCTAAGATTTATCTTTTAAGCAACATCCTTACAAACCCGCCCCCCCCAGCTACTCCCCCCTCCCATTTCTCTTTATAACCACTAAGCAAAACAGCTGGGAAGAAGCAATCAAACATTGCTTTATCTTTATAAAATACAGAAATTGCCTACTAAAAATCCCATTTCTACTTTGAATGAAAGCCATTCAGTACAGTATAATTTTGCAGGCTAAAGAGCCGGTTTTACAGGCAAGTGTTTCATGTAAAATACGTTGTGGGAGAAATGAAAATGTCCTTGAAGTGACATCATTTAAAACTGTCACAAATAAAAGGGGGAAAAAGTCACATATTCCAAAACAAGAGGATTTTAATCCAAATGATATTTCCAAGAACAGGTTGTGTTTATTAATTTCTAGTTGAATAATGATTACTATGAGGCTTTAAATGGCAGGAATGAACCATGATGTCCCTGTTTAACAAAAAAAACAAAACAAAACAAAAAGACAGATTTTCCTCTAAACTTTTAATTTTCTTTTGAGCATGGTTAATTACTATAAAAGAAAGAAGGGGGGATGGTGAGCAGAGAGACAGGATTTTCCTTTTCTCAATGCTTCCTGCTTTCTCCCAAACACAAAGTTAAGTTACTTTACATTTAGGAAGAATGCCCTGTTCCTCCTTTTTCTGAAACTTCCAATGACAGCATTGAAAAGCAACTCAAAAAAGGACACCCCAAGAAACTACTGCAGGACTCATCCGGAGAACTGTTTCCTCCCTAGTTAACACTTTGTAACCAAAAAGAAGAAAGGGAGAGGAACTAGAAGTCTTTTAAAATATAAACTCTCTTCCTGCTGTTCTTCCTATTACAAGAAAAGGGTAGGGGGCGGAAAGAACAGCTTTGGCAGCACAGCTCTGTGATTTTTCTGTTGTTAAGTCTTTTGTTGCTTGCCTGGCTGGTGTTTTCTGGTTGTGCTGGGCTCTGACATCATTGCAAGTTACTTGGCAGTCAGGGCCCTTCCCCAGCCAACTTCTGACCCAGAAAGCTTGCCTGTTTCCTGGCGTCCAGTCATTCAGTATTTTCTCCATCAAGGGCACAAGCCCCACTGCAGACAGAGGACACTGTGCATTGCATGAAGATGAAAGGGGGTGATCATTGGCTTGATGAGGAATCAAATCACCATCCACCTGGAGACAGAGCTTTCGAGTTGTCCTCTGCCTGCAGTGGCAGCAAGGGGAAAAAGTTTAGTTCTCTAGATTACTGAATTCTTTGCTGAAATTCCTCAGTAGTCAGAGTTACAGAGCAAAACACCAGAAAGTACACTTTAACCTTAAATCTAGGAATAAAAAACTTGTAGATTGCAGAAGGATATGCGGATAGGTCATTTCATAGCCATGGATTACTGCCTCACTCTGGCTGGGCACAAATCAGGTGCCACTGAAGCAGGAACAAACTTTATTTCACCAACGCGAACTCCCCAGGAATCCCTGCAAGAACTCCAAAGTAGCTGGCGCCCTGAGTCGGACAGCAGGGGTCTATATACAGTTGAATACACAGCTTAACTTAACCATCATCATCTCAATGGCTCGCTGGCAAAATGCCAGGTGCCACCCCGACTCAGCTGTAGCCCTCAACAGATTACACATGTTTTCAGTCTAAGTATCCTTGGGACCTCAGAGTCAATCCTTGTATTTGGTCTGATGGAGGAAAAGAGGTAGGGAAGCAGGCAATCCACTGGCATGGAAAAAATGTATCCTTTACCTTTGGCTCAAGACCAAAATACTGCAACTCTTGGTTCTGGGAATCTGATAGTCAAGAAAATTGCACTTAAAAAAAAAAAAAAAAACTTTAGTAGAATTCAGGGAAATGGTTCAGTCTACTCTTCAGCTACTACTATTGTGGTTTATTAGTGTTTGGTCCTATCAGTTCACTTTAGAGTCTTTCAACCCTTGATTCTGTTTACTTCTCCTGCCCAACACCCCTCTATCCACATCTTGTGCTTTAGGCAAATACTTGCAGCTCTCATCGTGACATGATATTTCTCTTCTCTTCTGTGCTGCACTTTCCCTATATTGTCATGTAGCTCTTTTTTTTTTTTTTTTGCCCCCTTGTTTTTCTTGACTTAACAACAACAAAAATGTTTAGGTTCCAAAATTTCCCTCATTCCACTTACCCTTGTATGGGTCTAACTGCCTCTTCTGTACTCCTCTAACAAATATGTAATTTATCAAATTAAAAGACCATTTTCAGCTTGAGATGTCATCTCACTTGATTTTTTTTAAGTGTCATCTTTTTTTAAAAATTTTATTCTAATTAGTTCTACATGACAGTAGAATGTATTTTGACATATTGTGCACAAATGGAGCACAACTTCTCCTTTGGCTACACACATGCGGTCACACTGGTAGTGTAATCACACATGTACAAAGGGTAATAATGTCCATCTCATCTCACCATCCTTTCCATCCTTTCCATCCTCCCATTCCCTCCCCTCCCCTCAGTCCCCTCTGCACAACCCAAAGTTCTTTCATTCTTCCCTACCCCCACCCCTATTATGGATTAGCATCCACTTAACAGACAAAACATTTGGTCTTTGGTTTTTAGGGTTTGGTTTATTTTATTTTACCATGATATTCTCCAGCTCCATCCATTTACCTGCAAATGCCATAATTTTACTATTTTTTAAGGCTATGTAATATTCCATTGTGTATATGTACCATATTTTCTTTATCCATTCATCTGTTAAAGGCATCTAGGTTGGTTCCATAGTGTAGCTATTGTAGGGAAAAAGATACACTCATACCTTGCTGGTAGAACTGCAAATTGGTGCAACCACTATGGAAAGCAATATGGAGATTCCTCAGAAAACTTGGAATGGAATCACCATTTGACTCAGGGATCCCACTCCTTGGTTTATATGCAAATGAATTAAAATCAGCATTCTACATTAATGCTGCATTCTACATTAATACACAGCCACATTAATGTTTATAGCAACTCAAGTCACAATAGCTAAACTATTTAACCAACCTAGATGCTCTTTAAGCTTCATCATTTAAAAAAAATAATTTTTTATTTGTTGGATACTTCTTAACAGCAGGATTCTTATTTTCCCTACCTGGACAACCCCAGTGCTTAGCACAGTGATGGGCACTAAAAAAAAAATACCTATTAATCAGGTCTTATATTGAAATCTACAACTTTCTTTTACCATTATGTACTAAACCAGAAAGTATGGATGCTCCTTCAGAGCAAAGATTTACTCATTGTGACCCCAGGGCTCAGCACACTCCTGACATGAGAATGTTTGTTAAATGGAGTGAATGAATAAATGAATGAACAGAGATATTTGGCTCTTTTCACAATAAGAAAGAAAACTTTAAAGGCTTGACTCTGCATGATTAGTGATTATACTTCAGTATTGTCTATACATGTCTCCCATTGGTGATAAGTAGTAACTTAATTTAGAATCTAATTTTAAGCATAAAAGCCATCTGAAAATTAAAGATCTTTGTGTCTAATTGTCAATAAAAATTTATCAATTGCCAGAAAGTACAACTCTTTAATTATTACAGTTATTAAACAGAACACTAATACTTAATATGTAACAAGTTATTTTCTAAGCAGCTTATAACTACCAACTTGCAATAATTCTATGAAGTAAGTAATATTATTATCATTTTAAAGATGAGGAAACTGAGGCTTAGAGAAATTTAAGTGACTTGGCAAATGTTACATGGGTAGTAACTAGCCATTTATATCCTACCTCTTACTTAGTTATAATAGATAATAGAGAGGTCATCTTTAATAGAGATATTTAATAGCAAACTCTTTGGAGTCTATGTAGACTGGATTACAATGCAGGTTCCTCCTCTCACTATACATATGACTTGGGATAATTTATTGAGCCGCACTGAGCTTCATTCTTCTCATTTGTGAAACAGGGATAATGATAATATTTGGAATGGATTTTATGAAGAATAAATGTGATAACACATGTTAAGTGTTTAGCAAATGCCTGGAAAACAGTAAGCAATGAATAAATACTAGAAAGTTTTTACAGATGCTATGAACGCAGTGTAGTCTTGGAATGCCACAGAAGTGGTTTAGAAACTGTAATCCAAACTCATATTAAAATGTGAGACTTAGAGCAGTCATACATGGTACACAACAGGTTTGCAATAAATTTTTGTTCCCTACCATCTCCTTTTCCCCCTCATCTATGGGTATATGTCTATTAAATCAGGTATACACACTACTTACTATCCAGTAGATAAGAAAAAACATTTTGTATGAATTTTAATGAATCATAAAGTTTAGGATGTAAAATTTCATATTTCAAAATAAAAAGATGAAGGTATTGAAATTTCAAAGGTAGCTGCAGCTTCCGTGATTACTTTAATTTGGAATGCACATACAGCATTCCTGGCGTTTGCACATTATAGAAAGTGCTTTTGTGGCAAGGGATTGCTTTCAAAACTAATCTGAGCTCCCCATGACATGATAAATCATTAATAATATAGACTGAATCTTGAATCTGCATAGGCACAGCTGGCCTCCTTGTGTCAACCGTCTGCATATGAAAGTGACTCTGCCAAGATATTTCACTTTAATGAAAAATATTTATCATGGTAAATCTTGAACCTCAAGATTTTACTGACATAATTCATTTCTATTATTATGTACTATGATAGTGTACCACCATACTATGCTTATGTTTGGAATGATAAAAATATGCTTTTTAAAGTCATTTTGATTACTCTGCCTTAGCATGAATAAATTTTGCTGTTCACTCTAAGGAAAGGGAGTGAACCATGCATTTATGGAAATAATAAATTAGTAATTTATCTGATTTTGCTGATGACTCTGCAGGTAGCACAGGGTGGACAGTGAGTGCTCAAGCCCAAATAAAAAGAATCAGCCTTTTAAAAACATCTTGTTATTTCTAACAGAAACATGAATAGCATATAGCTTTTAATAATATTAGCTTTTGAAAAGAGAGAAGAGATATGAATATTATCATCATTTTACAAAGATCTTTTGAAAAAAACAGAAACAAAATAAACTTTTGGAGGCAGGATCAGATAAGAAGCCTCCTGGTAATTCAGAGTTGGTTTTGTGCTTCTGTGTACTTTGGAAGGGAAAACTTAGGATTCAAGAATGCCAGCAAAAATAAGGCTGAATCTAAATTTCTGACAGATTTTTCTCCATCAATTGATGATAGCCAAGTCCCTGACCTTAAGAATTGGAGCTAAATAATATCTATTGAACGTTAGAATGTATTAACAAAGGAAAAAGATAATGAATTTAATCCAAAGTGACTGAGAATTAAAATATTTTGTCTTGCTTTATTTTTGCAGTGTTAGGATAGAACTCCAGGGCCTCCTGCATGTATATTAAGCAAGTGCTCTACCACTAAGCTACTTCTCTGGCCCTATTTTTTTTAAAAAACACCCTTTAAAATTTGTTTTAAAAAATAAATATCCCCTATGAACATGCCACAATAAAATCCACTCTTCTGTACAATTATTATGCAACAATAAAAAAATCTATAAAAAATGCAAGTAGTGCCACAAAGATTATAATTAAAAAACAAACAAACAAAGAACAACAAAGTTTCCTGGCTCCCTGCCACCCTTCCTCATACCATTCCTACACTTTCAACAATTTTATCTATTTCTATAATTCCATATTTCTAAATAACACATTCAGCCATTGGTCTGTCCTCATCATTCTTAGCATTATCTATTCATTCATATTATTGCAAAACAGTATTTTAACTGATTTTTCATCCCTCTCTTCTTCTCATCTTGCCAATATATTATAATGTTATATGATAATTTATGTTAAATCCTTAGTCAATTTTCATTATTGTAATGAAACAAATATTTTTTAAAAAACTGTACATAATCTTTATTATTATTATTATTACTTCAGCTAACATTAAAAATCAAACCAATGAACGGGAAGGAACTAGCTGGATACTTCTTATGGACTGGCTAGACACGAGAGCATCATTTAATTCTCATCACAGTTCTTTGAGACAGACATCATTTATGAACAAAAGAACCCAGGCTTGAATAAGTTTATTATCTTGAAAGTGTTTTCTGCCCCTAGTTAAGTGGGGAAGCCTAGATTCTAATTCAGATGTGGTTGGCTCTTAAGCCTAATTTTCTTTCTAGTATACCATGCCATGAGCAAAAAAAAAAAAAAAAAAAAAAAATCACAGTTTTAAAAAATGATACAGGTTGAGGTATCCCTTATCTGAACTTCTTGGGACCAAAAAAACTTCAAATTTTGGAGTTTTTCATATTTTGAAATATTTGCAGAGACTATACCAGTTAAATATCCCTAATCTGAAAATCTGAAATCCTAAACTTTCCAGTTTTAAGTTTCAGATCTGGGAGCATCTCTGATTTAGGATTTTCAGATTAGGGATACTCAACCTGTATGTCTTGGATAACATAAAAATAATACTACTTAAGATATACAATTAGATATTCAAAGATAAGCTTCAAATTCAGTTTCTAATTCTTTGGTAGTTTTTGCTTGTGACATAAAATCTAGTGTCAGAACCTCTGCTTAAACTTAAACCTTAAACTTCTTTACATTGCATTCATCCTATTAGCCAAAAACTGCTCTGAGTCACTTATGAATTATAATTAGATCTGTTTTACCCCATGCAAATCTATATGGAAATAAACCTAGATGCATAAGTTACAAATGCTTCCACTAATGTTGGGACCATATGATCATACCTCTCCCCCAAATCTTAACATTGCATATTCTATATACAGAACCTTCTAAACACTAGATGCAGGAAGAGTGGATTCATTGCTTGGAGCCACTTAGAGCCATCTACTGGTTAAAAAAACAAGACAAAACAAAATAGAATTCTGGGTAATTTCTGTCTTTCCAAATTAATGTACTCAAAGCATACAGTTTTTTCTTTCCTTTTTGCCTTCTCAGATAGGATGTTCCCTATCAGGGACACTTTATTAACATTGGATATATTGGAATTATCAAAAAACATACATTGCTAATAGGCAAGGGAATAAAAAGTGATATGTATATGGGAGACAGGAATAAGTTGATATCCTGGGATAAAAATCAATAGTAAATACTATGAGCATTCAGCTGTAATAACAGGGTTTTTTTTTTAAATCCCAAATGACTACTGAACTATGATGTCTCAGCAAGGCCCAGCAGCATATGGGAACTAAATTTGGCTAACAGATGTTTAAATCTGGGTTTCGCAATAATAACAGTGATATGGTACCACTGAGTCAGCCATGACACAAACAAGATGACAGCAGGTGCAATCTCTCCACTAGTTGCAGTTGCAATGGTTTTTTGTATGTCCTAAGTTTCAGGAGAGACTTTGAGTTTGTCTAACCTTTGTTAGGTACTATAAAGTGTTCTACCCAAGTTTTACTTGTCCCCAAGTCCCTCTGGCATAGGAGCATATCATCAATTGCCAGTTAGCAAGTACAAACAATTCACACCTATACATTTTTATGACAAACTTTCTCAGCAGGTTGGTCACAGAAACCGAGGTAGATTTAAACATGATCTGCTTCCTTTTACTGCCAGCCAGGATGAGCTCTTCAGTGGCTGTCTTCTAGAAGCTTGAATTATGGTGAATTTTGAAAAGATCACCTCAAACTTATATTTTTAAGGAAAGCCTAAAAAAGGAGCCTAAGAGAATTTGCCATTGCCTTTGTGTTTCAATTACAAAGCTGAAAGAAGAAAGTATTTGGCTGAGAGCTTTCCTGAAAAATCCAGAGTGGTTCATGAGGATCGATCAGAGGTTTTTAACAGTATCACACAACCATTAAATTTGAATATTACCATGTTAAAGTTTGTATTCAATGGTTGATTTTTCAAATCTTGTTGTTTCTGGATCCATGCACACATTGTGTGTGTGTGTGTGTGTGTGTGTGTGTTTCCTCCAAGAGTTTATGTTTAAAGGCTTTATGAGTTCTTTTCCTACATTAAAATCTTTGGAATTATGCTCATAAACTACTGCAATATGCTCTGAATTTCTGGGTCATAATTACAAAATAAACAAATTCATTTCTCATCACAAATTTTAATTAAGAATTCCAGTTATGTAATTATTTGCTAATGAATAATAGCTACGCAATACCAAGGCATACTATTAAATATGTTTACTCAAAAGTATGTTTTCTAACGACAATTTCCATAGGTCAGTTTCTCATTTATAAGCCATCAACCTCAGTAACTGACATATTAAAATAAAAGGAAAATCCTTATTCCCTATATTATTAAGATAGGTGGGGATTCAGGAGACAGGAATAGTTTATAATTGCTGTAAATGAATAAATAATAAAAACTAATCAGCTATGATTTCAGCTTTTTGTAAATTCTGAGCTCCTGCATTTTGTGATTTATTTTTGTTTAGGTCATTTGCTTGTTCATTGGCTGGTCTTCTTCCTATAGAAGCAGGCAGGGGAAGAACTTATTTGCCCCATGTTTATTTATTGTGCTTCGGGAAAAACTAGCCTGGTCTTGACTGCTGATTCCTTAAATATGCTCTTAGTTCACATAGTAAGGAAACAGTTTGCTTTTGATTTATTTGCCAGCTTTTATGTTGAAGAACAAAGATATAAATAAGCACAAAAAGGAATCCATTTTTGATATGAGGTAAGTGTACAGGCTGTAGAAGAAAGATGTGGGCTTCTTATAACCTGGAAACAAAGCTAACCCTTTCAACTCAAACCACCAGAAACACAAAGGCCTAGATTTCTGCAGATAGTCTTAAGAGTCAGTGAGTTCCCAGGGAATAGGGGACCTCCCAAATCAAATCAGGACATTACAAAATCTAATCAAGGTGACAAAGATATATCCCCAAGATAAGACTGTCACTACAGTTAGAGGGGGCAGGATCATTCACTTGTTCATTCTTGCATACATTCGTTTCACCATTTGTTATTAATAGCATCAATCTGCTTTGTGTAAAGCACTGTGCAGAGATAAATGAGAAATACCTTGCATTTAGACAGCAACTTAAAATTTGAAAAGCAGTTTTATCATTCAGAATTCTGGCAGGGAATACATGGCATGCTTGACTTGGGTAATTTGGGGAACTAATAAAGGGACTAATTGTGGAGGAATGGGTAGGGTGCAAGAAGACCATGAGGGGTCAATTGCCCCCGAGGTTCAAGGAGCCAGAGGAAGGAACAGTTAGCAGAACCTGGAGACAAGAGACAAGCTCAAGTGACCCTCTTGCATGTTCTTCAGCCAAGGGACTCTGTTGGCCTGAGGTGAACTGCAGGGAAGGAGGGACTAAGAAAATAAATATCACAATGTACCCTCTTCCCTCTCTCTGATTTCCTGTTGGTGCCTTTTAATGGTTCAGCCTCACTGGAAGCCAAAAGGCAAAGGGCCCAAGGATACAGTTTTTAGACCTCAACCTCTGGGGAAACCAAGTGGGGAGAAGGGAATTATTTTATTTTACTTTGGTCTGTATAGAATACTATGTAGTAAAGATCTTCCTTTTGCAAATGAGAAAATTTCCACTGGGGGATTTGCTTATTATAACTCAGTTACATAGCAGGGTCAGACCTTGAGCCTGCTCTTCTGAATCTCATTCTGGAGCTTATCACACTGTTTCACTGTTCTCTGCCCTTTGAACTTCCTTATTACATGTATTTCACCACATACTTTTATTTATGTTTTATTGCTTACATGGACTGAGCTCCTTGGAAGACAGAGCTAGGTCTTTGTGTGATTACTGTCTAGAATAGTGGCTGGAACAGGAACCCTGGAGTCTTTTGAATGATGGAATAATTAGAGTGTGAGCAACCTAGGTGGAGAGACAGATGTACAAGGAACTAGCTTCACACGTGGCAGAATGCTATCAATACCAACTCTATAGGTAGAGGAAAAAGATCTGCAGATGTATAGACAAGAGCTAATGAGTAAGAGTGAAGGTCCTAAAAGATTTTGACTGGTGGCCCTATGTGCTAGGTGAAGCACATTGAAAGACAAGTGGCTGAAAGTGGAGAATATTGCAAAGGTCTGGTTATAGGGTCCAACCAAGGCAAAGGAGGATGCAAGGTCATGGTATATTTGGGACTGATTAGTGTTCTTGGAGGAAAGTAATAAGAGATGTGACTGAAAAGATCAGATAGGATCATTGTATGGAGTTTATTTTTTTAAAAAAATATTTATTTTTTAGTTGTAGTTGGACACAATACCTTCATTTTATTTATTTATTTTTATGTGCTGCTGAGGATCAAACCCAGGGCCACACACACGAGGCGAGTGCTCTACCACTGAGCCACATCCCCAGCCCCTGTATGGAGTCTCTTAATTGGCATGTGCTAAGTCTAAATGTTTTTCTTGGGTGTTTAGAAGATATATTTTTGAGGGTACAGATTATAATAAAGCTCTTGAAACATAGATTTTTGAAGAAAGGATTATCAAGATGCTTTTGAGAGCGAAATAGTTCTGAAGCCAGAGGAAGGAAAAACTTGGAACAGAAAGAGGTCTCAGAAGGAAGGGAACTAGTGTACAGGTGAGGACAGACAATGATTTCAGGGGAGGTGGAACCCACAGAAAAGTAGGAATGTACACCAGGGGATACAGCTGAGTCATTAGGTAGGGCAGTGTGGGAAATTCTTTCAAGTTTCTCAGTCCTATTGAATTTAAGAAAAGTTATTATAAGAGATGGTGACCCAGGAGGTGAAATATATTTGCAGAAGGGGGATAATTGAGTTTGTTTTTGAGCAACTGGAGTTTAAAGTGCTGGCATGGTGACCATAAGGGGATGCCCAGCAGAAAATTGGAAATTATTATTATGATTACATCTATAGACAAGGAAAATTTCTATTTTCCAGAGGAATAACAAAATCTCAATGAGCCAAATATAGATGAGGAAGTAAGAGGAAATCCAGTTTTTATCTAGTGATGCAGGCTAGCCATTCTGCCTCCTAGAGTTGTATGCGTGCCTGGGTGAGAGGCCTTTCCTCCCTCACACCTCCCACTGTCCTCCAGCACAGAAATCATGTAGTGGAGAATTGTGGAGTTATTCCCATTCATTGACCACTGCTTATACCTATAAGAAAAACAGACCTGGAAACTCATCATATTTTATCTAAAATCTTTTTTGAGACAACTGTTCAGTGATATCCTTTCAGCCTGACATTTATACAGAAAAGGCAGATGGAGTCTAAGAAACTTTTGGTGAAATTGTTCAAAACCATTATTTTAGAAATGCTTAGGGAACTCTGGCCTTTCCTAATGTGGTGCAGCTAAGGAAAAATATGTACACAATTAATTTACACAGCCATTATCATCCATGAAAAATTAGGTGATCTTAGGTTCTTATGATCAATATTTGCTTCCAAGACCTCAATAAACTTGGGAAAATACAGTTTAGTGGCTTCTTCTCTCAATACTCTTGGACAACATGAGCACTGCCATTTTATTCAATTTGTAATGTTAACTGGAAATATAAAAGAGAGTGGCTCATTCAGAATGAGGGATCACATCTTGACAGCTAGGTGATAAAAAATGGAGGAGGGGATCATGAGAATTGGGGTATTATTTATGATCAGGATGAGCTTTGAAGTAGTGGTCATTTTAAGACAATTTATAATGTAATAGCCATAGGATCATAAGAATGCCTACTTCATTATTCTTTTTCTCCCTCTGTCCTTCCTTCCCCCCCCCCCTTTTTTTTTCTTTTGAGACAGGGTCTCAGCTCTGCCACCTAGGCTGACCCCAGGATCCTGGGCTCAAATGGTCCTCCTGCCTGCCTCAGCCTCCCAATAGCTGGGACTACACCCAGGAGTGTGCTGAGCCTTGCTTCTTTTTTCTTATGTTTAGTGTTATGTAGACCATTTGTGTTATGTAGACTTACTTCAAAACAACTTATGTCTCCTTTTTGTAGGATGGGGCGTGGAGGGGAAGTAGAGAGACAAAGTGAAACGGAAGGCAAATGAGAAATCTAATTAACTTTAATGGCACATTTCCAAGAAAAAGATAAAGTCTTTAGCCACATCGGCAGTTTCGATTTCTGAATTGTAGGTACTCACATTGGCAGACACTTACTCTTTCTTTTTCTTTTTGTTTTATTATTTGTCACTAATGGAAGGAGAAATAAAATAGAGATAAGTATTTGTTCATTTCATAGAAACCATTTCAAATTACACAGAATGTCACAGAATGTATGCTTAATTACATAAGCAACCTTTGTATTAAAAACATCACTTTATTACCCTCTATAAACATTTTATGAATCCGTTTAGTTTATGGCTAAATTAAGAGGAAATGAAAAGCAGGGATAAACTACAAAGGAGTCATTCCTCATGTTTTAAACTGACTTCATTAGACCTATAATTTAGTGCTATGGATAGCCGAGCAATTCAAGAGTAGAGATGGGACAGATCTATACTTTCATTATTTAGTCAAATGTTGAAAAAGTAGTGTTTGGCTTTTGATGAATATTTAATATGCTGGAGAGCTCTCAAGATTCCATTTTAGCACTGAGAGCTGGGGTGGTTTTCAGAAGAGACTGCATTGCCAATCTAGCCTCCTGAGTTCGTTCTACCACTTTCCTTCTTTTGGTATTTCTTAAGTTGCAAAGAGGCAGGCAGGAAAATATAACATCCTTTACTCAAAAGGCCTCCTACGTGTGCTGTGTTAGTGAAGAAAAGGACTCTGGGAGGGAGGCAGCCCCCACTCCAGAGGAGCAGGCTGCCCTTGGTTAGAGGCTACAGATGATAGCTATCTTCAAAGTCAGCCAAGGTTTCCGACTCCCCAGCAAAAGCTGAAGGCCTGAGAACTGGATAGAAAGTCAACATTTTCCAAATTTTGCACAGACTTGGGCCCTTGGCTGAACACTTTCTCCCTTGCCCCTTGATTATCACAAGTCAGTGTGAGACAGAACTGGGCTCTCCTGCAAGACTGGTCTTAGGTAACCCTGCACTTAAGAGGATGCGAAAGTAGTGGTTGGGAAGGGCTGCTGCGGTGGTTAACAGGTCAGTGTCCTGGATGAATAGAAAATGGGAAGGATTTCGTAAAAAAACAGGAGGACAAGAATTTTTGATCTTTCAGAGAAAAATTATGATAGTTTTAAATCAGATGTTATTCAATTGTTTTACTAAGATAAGTGCAAAGAGCACAGGTTTTGACTTTTTTAACTTAGCTTTATGATCTTGGCAATTTTGAGTTTCAGTTTCCTCTCCTTTAGTGCTGCGATCATGCTTAACGTGGTTATTGTTAAGAGCAAAGTAAATTAGGTTTGAGAAAACATTATCTAAGTTTTATATGGAAAAGCCTGTAAAACATTATATTAAAGTTAGATATTACTAAAGTCCAGTGTACAACCTAGTGGCCATTTTAATCCCCTGGGAAGCTTTGTTAAATGATATGTGCCACACCTGCCACCTCTTCTTCCCATGTGACAAGCCCCTCAAGGGTTCCTTCTTCTGTTCTTTCCCAATGACTACCATTGTTTTTGTGGTTCAATGTTGTGTTATATTCCATAGCTTCTTCGAATAAAAATGGGTTAAAATAACTGCCTTTAGTAGTGGGTAGATAGCATGGACCTTACTGGTAGCTCAGGATAGTACCTAAGTACATATTTACTGAATGGATAGCTTAAGCCATAACACAGAGGTGATTACCAGGAAGGTATTCACTATCAAGAGATCTTTTAAAAACTTTAAATACATCTTGATTATAGCCATGAAATAAAACTAGAAATAGTATAATTCTTTAACATGATCAACAGGTAAACTCCTCATATCAAAATTTAACATAGTTTTAAAATGGCATACTGTAAGAATTCCTTTTAAAGGAGAAAAATAAGTCATGGATATTATTCATCAATGATTACTATTATTTACCATGATTTTAGCTAATACAATAAGACAAGAAAGTGAAGTGTGGTCATATGTATTAGAAGGAAGAGGCAAACATACAATTTTTTTTGAAAGAAACAGCATTAGGATTTAGCAATGTTAGCAGTTTACAAAATAATGCAAAATTCACTATCTTTCTTATAGGTCTACTATACACACAAATATTTTTGCAACATGTAATAGGAAAGCTATTCTATTCATGAAAGTAAATTAAACATAAATTACTTGATGATAAACATAAAATATGCTGGATGTATATGAAAAAACTATAGTATTTTTTTAGAAAAATGTAAAACAAGAGTTGACTAAATGAAGAGTGAGATTTTATTTTTATAAAATTTCAGCATAATAAATATATTCATGATCTCCAAATTAATCTCTAAATTCAGTGTAACTATAATTAAATTCCCAGGTTTTTTTTTTTTTTTTTTTTTTTTTTTGGTGGGGGATATAAAAGACTGCCTTGAACAACATTTAGAATTTTAATGTAGTACTAGTTTGAAAAGTTCTGGACAAAGAAAGTAATTTTTTCCTATTCCATGTAATTATATGTATTTTCAAACTACAGCAATTAAAACTGTGCTGTGGTAATTCAGGAGAAAGCATCCAAGTGAGTGGAACAGAAAAAAATGCACAGATAGACACAGGTATATGTGTGAATTAAAATATAATTATGCTAGCACTTCAACCAACAGGAAAAGGATAAATTATTAAGTGATTAAGTTGAGACAACTGTCTGTCTGAGGAAAAAAAGCTGAAATTCTAGTTCACACTTCATTGCTCACTAAAAAAGTTTCTAATGAATCAAATATCTAAATTTTAAAAAGGGATTATAAGAAAATGCAAATGAGTATTTCCACAAACCTAGAGGAAAGAGGGACTTCCTACATATGAAACAAAATAAAAATCATAGAGAAAAAACCTGATATTTTACTATCAATTATAAAAATTTATATGTAATTAAAAACCACAATAAATGAGTGTTAAATCACCAACTAGAAGCTATTTACAACATAAAAACAAAAACTAACATTTTTTTTTTTACCATAACTGCTATACTGAGATTAACTCATTGAACCAAAATTTAACTCTTTTAAAATACAGTTTAATGTATTTTGGTATATATAGAGTTGACATCCATCACCATGTCTAACTGCAAATTTTTTTTTATCACCCTCTCCCCAAAAGAAACACCATATCCATTAGCAATTGCTTCTCATTTCTCCTTTCCCCTGCCCCTGGCAACCTCTAATCTATTTTCTATCTTAATAGAGTTGCCTATTCTAGACATTTCATATAAACAGCATCATATAATATGTTGTCTTTTCTGTCTGGCTCCTTCCACACAACATTATATTGTTAAGGTTCATCCATGTTGTATCTTGTATAAGTTCTTTCTTTCTTTCTTCTTTTTTTATTTTCAGTACTGGCGAAAGAACCCATGGCCCCATGCATGCCAGCCAAGCACTCCACCACTGAACTATATCCCGAGCCCCTTCAGTCTTTTTATGGTTAAATAACATTGCTTTGAATGGACATATCATATTTTGCTATTCATTCATCAGTTGATAGACCCTTGAATTGTTTCCCATTTTTGGTTATTAGAAATAAAGCTAGTCTGAGTATTTATAGACAAGCATTTGAATGAATAGGATTTATGTTTTCTGGCTACATATCTGTGAGTGGAATTTCTGTGATAGCCCTATATATTTGACTTTTTAAAGAACTGTTAAATGTATGAAGATCCTAATTACTCCACACCCTCACCAATACTTATTATTATTATCTTTTTTTATTATGGCCATCTTATTGGATATGATATGCGGTATCATATTGTGGTGGAGATTTGCATTTCCCTAGTGACCAAACATGTTGATCATCTTTTCATGAGTTTATTGGTCTTTTGTATATCTTCTTTGAAGAAATGTCTGTTCAGATTGTATTTTATACTTGGATTCTTTGTAATTTTATTGAATCTCATGAGGTCTTTATATATTATGTATACAAGTGGTTCATAAGATATATTTTTTTCCCAAGAACTTTCTCTGTGGGTTTTTTTTTTTTTTTTGCATTTTACCTTTTTTCCTTTCCTTTTCTTTTTTTCAATCTTTTCTTTTTTTATTTGAAAGATCTCCAATCTGCACTGTTCAGAGAAAAAAGTAAGGCATAGTATAATATAGATCTTATGCACATTTTGTGTAAGAAAGGGCAAGAAAAATAAGAATATGTATTTATATTTATTTGTAAATGCATTAAGAGATGCACAAAGAACCAAAAAAAATGACAATTGATGATGGAGAGGGACCTGGTGGAAGGTGAGACAGGATGTGGGAGCCATACCTCTCAGTGTGTTTCTCCTTATAGATTCTTGATTTTTTGAACCATGTGACTATATTACATCTTAAAAATCATTCACAAATAAAAACTATATATATGTATATGCATATACATATACATATATAGAGAGAGATAGAGAGTTTTAAAATTTAAAGTTATATAAATGGGCTGGGTTTTTTTTTATTATTTTGTAATTAAATCCAAACCTCTAACTAACAGCATTTGCCCTGTCTGAGTGCCCACAATATATCAACTTTCACAAATCTTTCACTTTATACTTTCAAGGAGTTTGTGGATCTGCCCAGCAACATTGGCTGGAACTGGGTAAGTCAGGATTGGAATTCTGATCCTCAACTTGGGTCTCAGTCAGCACCATTGTAAAATGGAGTCTGTTCTTTGCACTTTCTTGATGGTGTTCTTTCAAGCACCAAATCTTTTCATCTGAAGTCCAATATATCTAGTTTGTAGTTTGTTGTTTGCACTTTTGATGGCATATCTAAGAAGTCACTGCCTAACCCAGCATCATGAAGCTTAACTACTATTTTCTATTCTAAGAATATTATAGTTTCAGCTTTTACATATGGGTTTGTGATCTATTTTGAATTAAATTTTTATGTGATGTGAGATAAAGGCCCTAGGTTCCTTCTCTTGCATGTGAAATGATGAATTCTCTTAATATATACAGTGGATGTCAATAAGAAAAATTACAGACATGTTAATAAATAAATTTGACAAATTTTGTGTAACAGGTAATTCAACCAACTGACCTGTAAAAATATATCAACTATAATAGTAATCAAAATGCAAATTAAAACAATGATTTATCATTTATATTCAATAAAATGGCCAGCAAAAAACTCAATAATTGTTACAGTGATGATATGTATTTAAACTATTTAAATAATAGTATGTATTAATATTTGTGCATAAAAAGAAATTAACTGTATACTAACAGATAAAGATAAGCTACAGAAGGCATTATTTTATAAGCTTTCATTTTTGAGGAAAAAAATGAGGTGTGTGTGTGTGTGTGTGTGTGTAAGGGGATAAATCAAAATGTTAAAATTTCTTCCTTCTGTGCACTCTGTGTACTATGAGAAGATTTTCTTCTTTCATGGAGCAACAATTAAGTCTATTAATGGAAAAACTTAATCCTTATTAAGAAAACCTAAAATCTTATAAAGATTTTCAGAATGTTCTAATATGATGTACATATATACATAAACTTTCCATCTCCCCTTCCCTTGAAAAGAGAAGAAAGTGGGTCATTATTTAGCACTGAACTCAGACATGATTTTAATCTGTTATTGATTTGAACCAGCAGTTGAGGGAGGTTTGTGGGTCTTGTTTGTTTGTTTGTTTGTTTGTTTTTTAGGTAAGGGATTGAACCCAGGGGCACTTAACCACTGAGCCCTAGTGCCAACCCTGACTCGCTGAGTTGCTGAGGCTGGCTTTGAACTTACATTCTTCCTGCTTCACCTCCCAAACCACTGGGATTACAGTCATGCGCCACCACTCCCAGCTTGGGGGAAGGGGGTTGCTTTTGTTTTTCCATATGAAGACTGAACCCAGGGCCCTGTGCTCCCAAGTGCTCTACCACTGTGCTACATTCCCAGTGCTTGGGGAGTTATGTCTCTCTGTGTATGTTTTCTTTTGCTAGAATTATCTAGATTACTGCATTGATTTTCTACTTTCCTTTAAGGAAATGTAAATTGAAAGAGTAGGAATCATTTTTCATAGGCATCGTTTTTTCCTGTAGGAATTTCTAGAAATTGTGATAAATTAGGTAGCTGCATCATGGTATCTTTTTCTGCAGGAATATTGAAATACATGAAAGTTGCACATCTGACAAAAATGTGTTATGTTATTGATATTATGACATAAATCACAGTTATAGACTATGTTGTAAATTTAAATAAGCAAATGTGCACCTTTATATTTACTTTAAATGGCAAAATTATATTTCATGTCCTATAAAATGTATGAAAATATTCTTATTGATTATACAAAAGGCTCTGAAGTACTATGAAATGAATGTATAGCCTATAAAAATACAATTCTACCATGCCATAAATTACAGCTATCTAAAGTTAATGGGCTAACTAGAGTAAACATTAAGCACTTGATTAACAATCTGGTTTAGAATTTAGAAATTCTTTTGGAGGATTATTTCAATAGACTATTTTTTTAAGGTTGTATATAAAAATTGGAAGTAAATGTATTTTTGATCTAAATGAATTTGTTTGCACATAAAACTATATTAAAATCTTTTCATCTATCTTCCTCTTTAAACACACATATACATTACATTAATGTCCACTGTGCACTCATGTACATTAATGTTCACTATGGATTTTGACAAATTCATGTTAATATGTATCTGTATTTTCACTGCCTTAAAAAGTCCTCAATACTCCACTTATTTGTGCTTCTCATTCTCCCTGCTAACCTGTGACAATCACTGATCTTTTTAAATTTTTTAAAATTTCTTCTTTTTAGTTACACATGAAGTAGAATGTATTTTGACATATCATATACACATGGAACATAAGTTCCCATTTTTGCAATTGTACATGATGTGGAGTTACACTGGTCATGTATTCATATATAAACATAAGAAAGTTATGGCACTGATCATTTTACTGTCTCAATAGCTTTTGCTCTCACAAAATGTTGTATAGTTGGAATCACACAGTATGTAGCCTTTTCAAACTGGCTTGTTTCATTTAGTAATATGTATTTGAGATTCCTTCATGTCATTTCATGGCTTAATAGCTAATTTCATTCTGGTGATGAATAATATTTCATTGTCTGGACTTATCCTAGTTTATCCATTCATCTGCTGGAAAACATCCTTGTTGCTTCTAAGTTTTGGCAATTATAAATAAAGCTGTAAACATATCACATGCATGTTGCTGTATAGATATAAATTTTCAGCTCCTTTGGATAAACACAAAGGAATGTGACTGCTGGATCATATGGTAACAGTACGTTTAGTATAATAAGAAATCACCCAAATGATTTCCAAAGTGGCTGTCAATTTTGCCATACTGCCAGCAGTGAATGAAAGCTCCAGTTGCTCCACATCCTCACCAATGTTTGGTGTTATTAATGTTCCGAATTTTGGTCATTCCAACAGATATGTAGTTGTAGCTCCTAATTTTAATTTGCATTTCTGTGATGACATATAATGAATTTTAAGAGTCCTTAATATATTGGGGATAATAATTTTTATCAGACAAATCTTTTACAAATATTTTCTCCCTATCTGTGACTTGAATTTTCATTCTTTTGCAATGTCTTTTAGAGAGTAGGAATTTTTAATTTTAACAAAGCCCAGTTTATCAATTATTATTTTTGGCAAGGTGCCCTTGGTACTGTACCTAAAATATCATTGCAAAACCAAGGTCATGAAGATTTTTTTCCTATTTTACATTCTAGGAGTTTCATGATTTTGCATTTTATATTTAGGTTCATGATTCATTTTGAGTTAATTTTTATTAAAGGTGTAAGATCTGTATTTAGATTCATGTCTTTTTTTTTCTTTTTCTAATTTTGCTTGTGGATATCCAGTTCTTCCAACATCATTTTTAAAAAGCTATACTTTTTCCATTGTATTATCTTTGCTCCTTTTTCAAAGATCAGTTGACTATATTTATATGGTCTATTTTGGGGCTCTTCATTCTGTTCCATTAATCTATCTGTCTATTGCTTTGCCAAGAATACATTGTCTTGATTACTGTAGCCTTAGAGTAGTATGTCTTGATGTCAGTCCTCCAACTTTGTTCTTCTTCCTTAATAAAGGGTTGGCTATCCTGAGTATTTTGCCTCTTCATAAAAACTTTAGAATCAGTCTGTCAATATCCATAGGATATCTTGTCACAATTTTATTTGCATTGAATCTGTAGATTCATTTGGCAGGAACTGATGTCTTGACAATATTGAGTCTTCTTATTCATGAACATGGAATATCCCTTCATTTACTTATTTCTTGTTTGACTCCTTTCATTGTACTTTTATGGTTTCTTCTATAGGTCTTATATGTACATTGTATATTTATATCTAAGTATTTTATTTGGGGGTGCTAGAATAATTGGAAATTTAAATTCCATTTGGTTATTGCTGGCTTTTAGTGATGGACTTTTATTTATTAACCTTGTATACAGAAACCTTGCTTATAATTTCTAGAGTTTTTTCAATATTTTTTTTCAGATTTCTGCATAATTGTAACATTTTTGAACAAAGACAGTTTTTTTTTCTTTTCTCATCTTGAATTAGCTAGAACTCCTAGAATGTGTCAAAAAGTAAGATTGAAAAGGGACATCCTTTCTATATTCTTAATCTTAGTGAGGAAAGTGGGATATTGAACTAAATTTTCTTGCTTTTCCTTTGTTTTCATTTCTCCCAAAACATTTCCTTTCCTTTGCTACTGAATTGATACTAAATGCAAGTGGATGTTTTAATGTAAACATGCAGACATTGATGTGAAGGGACAACATTCATGTCTAACCTGTGCTTGTTGCTGGTAGCTCATGTTTCTAGGATTCAGTTTGCGGATCTGTTAAACAGATTGCCAAATGTCTAAAGCATTTTTAAAAAGCAATTTGGCAGAGAGGAAAGAGCACCGCCTATAGACAAAGATGGGTTTATATCCCAACTCCACTCCATGAATAGTTATTTGACTTTGGAAAAGTTACTTTAACTTGTTAAGTTTTAATTTTCTCATATATAAAATGAGGATATCAATTCTCAAAGGGTTGGTTAAGTCTGCAGTGAGGTAGCATGAGCAAAACACAGCACAGTGCTTGGTGCATGGTAGGCTTACAACAAATGTTAGTTCTTCTGCTCTTTTATGTAGACCCTATGATTATAAAGGGGTTAGTTTCAGAGGTCAAATATAGGTGCTCATTAAACAATGTTCAATAAAATAAGTGAAATAAGTCTTTGAAAGATTAGTACTGGCTTGCTCTTCTCATCTTCACTGGATTCTACACAGAGTAGGTATCAATAAACTGTGTTGATAATTAGGATAAAAAGCAATTTGTGGATAATGCTTTTTTTTTTTAAAATTTCCTCCATCTTTTATAGTCAGTCACTTCCCTTTCCTTGCCTCTTCTCTGACAGCTCTATTGCAGTGCTCAGAAAAGCATGCCAACTAGGGACATAGTTCATCTTTAGTTTATGGGAGGCAAGTAAGTGTAGTGTATTGTGTCAACTCAGACAGTGACTGCATGAGATGCTGCATTGAGAAAAGATGCTGTGGTTGCAGCAGGCCTCATGGGGAAACAGAAGCAAGATGGATTATTTATGCCTAACATTGATATGACAAGAGGGACTGGATGCCTGTGTACCCTGTACTTTTGTTTCATATATGTGTTAGCTAGACCAAACAAAAAAAATGAGAGAAGGAAAAAAGTAACAGGTAATTTCCAGACAGGAAGGAAATAATCAAGTTTATAAATGTTTCTCATTTAGTGGATCCACATTTTTAGGTCCCATCTATATCAAAAAACTTTTCATTTCCCTCCTGAGAAGTTTTCCTGGTAGGAAGATTTTAGTAGCCATGCCTTAAAGAAGTCTTCAGAGAGTCTTATTTTTATTGCTAGAGGTTTTGCAGTAGCTGAAAAAAGCATTTATAAGATTTTGTTCTTGCCATTGGAAAGTTTGATCATTTTGTCCTGTTAAATAATACCTTAGCTTATACTAGCCATCTTTTTCTCATTTTCTCATCTCGTCTCTCTGTTACTTAACAACAGTGATATAACATCTAAAATGGCTTGCATTTCACTGTTTACTGACCTTCTCAACTTCACTGTGAGTACTGTTCACAGTGGATTCCATGGATTATGCAAAAAATATATAACCCAAAGGGATCTCACTAAACCCAAATAATAATAATAAGAAATAGTCATTTTGAGAAGAAATGAAAAAGTGAATGATAAGTCCTACAACACCTTTCTTTTCTTTTAAATTTTTTTTAGTTGTTCGTTCTTGAAACACTGGCAAGAGCAATTAGACAGATGAAAGAAATTAAAAGATACACATAGGAAAAGAAGAACTCAAATTGGCACTATTTGTTAATGACACGATTTTATACCTAGAAGACCCTAAAAGTTCCACCAGAAAACTTCTAGAACAAGTCGATGAATTCAGCAAAGTAGCAAGATATAAAATCAACCCCCATAAATCAAAGGCATTTCTTTATATCAGTGACAAATCCTCTGAGAGGGAAATGAGGAAAACTACCCCATTTACAATAGCCTCAATAAATAAATAAATAAATAAATAAATAAATAAAATACTTGGGAATCAACTTAATGAAAGAGGTGAAAGATTTATATAATGAAAATTACAGAAACCTAAAGAAAGAAGTCAAAGAAGACTTTTGAAGATGGAAACATCTACGTTGCTCTTGGATAGGCAGAATTAATATTATCATAATAACCATACTTCCAAAAGCACTATACAGACTTAATGTAATTCCGATCAAAATCCCATTGACATTCCTCATAGGAATAGAAAAAGCAATCATGAAATTCATCTGGAAAAATAAGAGACCCAGAATAGCTAAAGCAATCCTTAGCAGGAAGAGTGAAGCAGGTAGCATCACTATACCAGACCTTAAACTATACTACAGAGCAATAGTAACAAAAACAGCATGGTATTGGCACCAAAACAGACTTGTAGACCAATGGTATAGAATAGAGGACACAGAGACTAATCCACAAAATTACAATTATCTTATATTAGACAAAGGTGCCAAAAACATGCACTGGAGAAAAGATAGCCTCTTCAACAAATAGTGCTTGGAAAACTGGAAATCTATATGCAACAAAATGACATTAAACCCCTATCTCTCACCATGCACAAAATTCAACTCAAAATGGATCAAGGACCTAGGAATAAAACTAGAGACCCTGCGTCTAATAGAAGAAAAGTAGGCCCTAATCTTCATCATGTGGGATTAGGCCCCAGCTTCCTTAATAAGATTCCTTTGGTGTAAAAATTAAAATCAAGAATCAATAATAGGGATGGACACAAACTAAAAAGTTTCTTCTCAGCAAAAGAAACAAACTGTGAAGTGAATAGAGAGCCTACATCTTGGTAGCAAATCTTTACTCCTCACACATCAGATAGAACATTAATTGCTAGGGTATATAAAGAACTCAAAATGCTAAGCACCAAAAAAAAAAAAAAACTCAAAAAAAAAAAAAACAAATAAGCCAATCAATAAATTGGCCAAGGACCTGAACAGATACTTCTCAGAAGAGGATATATCAAACAACAAATATATGAAAAAATGTTCATCACCGTTAGCAATTAGAGAAATGCAAATCAAAACTTCTCTAAGATTTCATCTCACTCCAGTCAGAATGGCAGCTGTTATGAATACAAACTAAAATAAGTGTTGGTGAGGATGTGGGGGAAAAGGTACACTCATACACTGCTGGTGGGGCTGCAAATTGGTGCAGCCAAAAGCAGTATGGAGATTTCTTGAAAAACTGGGAATGGAACCACCATTTGACCCAGGTATCCTCTCCTCGGTCTATACCCAAAGGACTTAAAAACAGCATACTACAGGGACATAGCCACATCAATGTTTATAGCAGCACAATTCACAATAGCTAAACTGTGGAATCAACCTAGATGCCCTTCAATAGATGAATGTATAAAAAAAAAATTGTGGCATATATACACAATGGAATATTACTCAGCAATAAAAGAGAATAAAATAATGGCATTTGCAGGTAAATGGATGGAGTCAAAGAAGATAATGCTAAGTGAAGTTAGCCAATCCCAAAAAACCAAATGCAGAATGTTTTCTCTGATATAAGGAGGCTGATTCATGGTGGGGTAGGGAGTGGGAACATTGGAGGAATAGACGAACTCTAGATAGGGCAGATGGGTGGGAAAGGAAGGGAGGGGGCATGGGGTTAGAAATGATGGTGGAATGTGATGGACATTATTATCCAAAATATATGTATGAAGACACGAATTGGTGTGAACATACTTTGTATACAACCAGAGATATAAAAAATTGTGCTCTATATGTGTAATAAGAATTGTAATGCATTCTGCTGTCATATATAAATAAAAAATAATTTAAAAAAATTTTAGTTGTCCACAAACCTTTAGTTTATTTATTTATATGCAGTGCTGAGAATTGAACCCAGTACCTCACACATGCCAGGCAAGTGTGCTACCACTGAGCCCCAGCCCCAGTCCCCTACAACACATTTCTTACAAGCATACTTTAAAGATCATGTGACTTCTGACACAACAGATTTAAAATGGAATGGACTCAATAATCATCTATAGCCAACTCTCCTATTTTATTGATGGGGAAACTGAGACCCTGAAAAGTTATCGATCCTTTGGCCTTAGTAAATTAGGTAAGCACTAGGTGAGAACAGAAACCAAATCTCTTGACACTCAAGAGTACTTTCCACCAAATATTACTGTGCCTCAGGAGACCTGAGTCATAAATGGACTGATGAGGATACTTGCCTAAGGGGAGAGTGCAAGTAGGCGGAGATGGAAGAATTAGACAGGTTTCATCAGTGATGGAATCACATTGACTCAAATTAATTTCAAATCATCGGGGCTTCTCCATACAGGAAGAAAGACTTTGAAGCAGACTACAAAGGACAATTGGAAACCAAGCAATGGGTTGAATTCTAACAAATAGAGTTTGTTGGATTATTATCTCAATATAATTTGAATTAGAATAAAAATAAGGTAAAACATAAAATTCAAAAAGCCAATAATAAAACAGTACAGGAAAAAAATGTCACAATGTTTGTTAGTGGGAGAGTGGAAGAGGCAACACATAAACTAGAGCATTTGCCATTGTTTTGAGCCCTCTGGGTGTCCTGAGAAGCTCACATGGGAGTTCAGAGAGGACAGCAAGGCAGAGATTTCACTTTCCTGAAAAGCTGAGCAGCTGCTAAACTTCAGAATGCATGTTGGGAGATCTCTGTGAACAGAGTCAGCCCTCCTGTGCTCCCATCCTCTGGCAGTGAGGAGAAATCTTCAGGTCCTACAAATTCACAGATGGCATGACCCTTGCCCTTCCTGAGCAGGAAAAATATAGCTGACACATCCTAATATGCTCTTTGAAACTGGTACCTGCCTCGATAGATGGTGAGAAGAGCAGTAAATACATCCTTTCCTCTATTCCATCATTAAAAAGAAACTTACTGACACCTATGCTGGTCTTTCATACCATCACAGGGTATGGGTCTGTGCAGGAATCACAAAGTGTTGATGATGGTTACAATGAAGGTAACGACGACAAAGATGACAGTGGTGATCATTTCCATGTATTGAGTTCCTATTGATTGAAATACTCAATTGCATACTTTATAACAAGTGTATGAGAAAGGTACTATTATCACCAGTATTGTGTTTGTGACACGCGCATCCAGCACCCAGAGCAGAGTTTCAGATGCCAGCTCTATCACTATCTATGTGACTTAGAAGAACTGAGCTCTTGGTTTTTTTTTTTGTTTGTTTTATTTTTGAGACAGGGTCTTGCTAAGTTGCTCAGGCTGGCCTGAAACTTGTGATCCTTCTGTCTCAGCCTTTTGAGAACCCGGGATTACAGGCATGCACCATCATGCCCTTATAGAACTAAACTCTTGGAGCCTCAGTTTCCTATCTACAAAATGCAAATAATAATTTTCACAGAACAAGGCTGCTGGCGAGGGGCCCTTCACAGCACTTGGCTACCAAGACCTGTGTATAGATGTCAGGTCCTACCATGCCCCACATCCTTTCTCCATCTTTGGCAGCAAGGGAGTCTCTAGGAACATTTGCCAAGCACAGATATCACCACAGAGAAACCGTCCCAACCCACCCTAACCTTTAGTCCTGGAAATAACTGATTAGAGTTGCTACCTCTAAGAGCAGAGCCTGAACTGTATTAAGGCTGAGAAAAAAAACAAAAAACAAAACAGAAGTCTTATATCCTGGTTGAACTTAGCAAGAGAGCCACTGATCAGGAGACCCTCAGAATGTCAGTGTGAGACCCCATTAATTTCTGTGTATAGGTAGGAATGGCAGAACTTCCAATCAACATGTGGGGTAGATAATATAATCTCAGGGGCTTGAAGTCTGGATCATCTAAGGAAACACTGGATCAAAAACAAGTTTTTAAGTTCTTGACAAATAGATGGAAAAAGTGGAGTTCAGATAACCCCTGTAAGCCAACATCAATATAAGTGAAGGAAGCATATTAGAAGTAAGTGAAGAGACTTCTTTTGTGTTAAGGAGAAACATATGTCTCACTGGCTGGAGGAGAGGATTAAACAGTGTAAGCATGCATACATAGTTGTAAATATGTGTATGTATGCTCTTTCTTGCAACAATTGTTAGCAACTTTGTAGGAAAACTATCTGGGACCTGCTCATAACAGTACATTATTGAAACCCACGTTTACTGGATATACTGAGGGTTTACTGGTTACAGAAGTGTCAGTTTAGTTTATCACAGATCAATAACTCATTACATGCTCCAGAATATACAAAAATCCAATATGAATCAACTTGCTGTCACATCCAGGCATTTGACTCTCACACCATAATATGGACTTTCAATCATGTGACTTTTTGTTTTTCTCTCCTGTACTAGCTTTGGAGATTTGCATTTTACATTTTGTGAGATAAAAAATTAACAAATATTATGTTTCCTTTTCATTTGGAAGATTTGAGAGTCAAAGGGGAAGGTATCAGATGATGGTAAGAATGAAGAACTTCACGTAATAAAACAGATTTCTGTGTGTGTGCACATGCATGCATGAACTCAAAACCTCCCTCTTTCTTAGGTAGAAGTTTTCAGGGCTTCCATACTTCAAATTAGCAAAGCTCAAGCAGGAACATTAAATCTCTGCCAGCTTATTTTAGATAAGACCTCTCTTGGCACAATGTAAGGGAATGAAGATGCCCAAACTGTCTCTAACACTGTTTACCCCCAAAACCTATCAGGGCCTGAAATACAGCTTCATTGAAAGGAGCAGAATTGATAACACTATTCTATCAAACCTCTTAAAGGTGAACAAAAACATTTTTTTCTTTTTCATTTATGCATTTGAAAAAGTAGGATTCAAATTTGGCATTGGCATTACAAATCAGCTTGAGTCCACAGAAGTTTGATTTACATTTGGACACAGATGAGGAACTTCATTAAGTGTGCCCACCAAATAAGCACTGACCACCTAGTGGTTAGGCAATCTGCCTGTCTGTGGCACTTAGGTCTTTAAGCCCTGGAGGCATATACCAGGCACAGGACTGTCATTCAATGAATAAATAATCTCTATCAATATTCACTTTAATTTTTGCCTAGAGCATTGCCCTGCTCAAAAGTCTATCATGTCTGGGGCTCTGGCTTCTCTCCTTGGTACTGGCATACATCACTACTATCTCAGTAATGATAACACGTACTCTAATTGGACACAGATGTATTTTAATTACAGACCTTCTCTGCCATGACTTTTCATCTTTGTCACTTTCATATAAAAATGATTCTGATTTGAGAAAAGCTGCCCTATTCTTCCTGCACCCTGCTAAAAAATAACTTGCACTTGACTGGCCACGACAGACACATGTGTTGATCTTTTCACAGCTGGGTTGTTTGTACTCATGTGAGCCTAGGAAAAATATTACCATTTGTATCAGGTGAGTGAACACACAGCTCAGCCACAGGCCTATAAACCGCAGCGTGGAGATTGATGACCACACGCAGGAAGCACAGGTTTCACTCAAGCAGCCCTTGGGTTAGCTGCAGAGGGGCCAATGAGGGGTCACAAAGTTTATTGTGCATTAATGAGGGGCAAGAAGCCCTTTTCGAAAAGAGTGCTTTGGTGTGTTAGAGGTAGAGGGAGGAAAAATTTAAGTTCTTTTATAAAATTAAATTTTTTTTAATGATATATAAAATGTAAAAATTGCACATATTTAGGGGACATTATGAAATATATCAGTGCATGTATATATTGTGTAACATTCTATTAAACATAACTCTCTCCTGAAATACCATTTCTTTATAGTGTAAACCTTAAAAATTCTTTTGTGTAGCTTTTTGAAATATACACTACATTACTGCTATCTATATTTACCCTACTGTGCAATAGCACACCAGAACTTAACTCCTATCTCCACATAACTAGTGCCCGTTGGTCAACCTTTCCTCATGCCCCCCTCTCCCCTTGTACCCCCAACTTCTGGTAACCACCATTTTACCTGAACATCTATTAGATTAATGTTTTTATGTTCCATACATGAGTGAAATTATGTGGTACTTGGTTTCTGTGGCTGGCTTATTTCATATCATGTTCTCCAGTTCCATCCATGTTGACAGAATTTGATTGATTTTTATGGCTGAATAGTATTCTACCGTGTATGTATTACATTCTCTTTATCCATTCATCCACTGATGGGCCCCTAGGTTGCTTCTGTTTCTTTACTGTTATGAATAGTGCTGTGGTTTGCAAGGGTTGCCTTTCTTTTACATCCTCTCCAGCAAGTACAGATTATCTTTTGTATTTTTGATAACAAGCATTCTGAGGTAATGTCCTGTTGTGGTTTTGATTTACATTTCCTCAATGAGTTGTAATAAGTATTTTTTCATATACCTGTTTGTCATTTGTGTATCTTCTCTTAAATGTCTATTTGGGTCTATTGTTTCAAGTTCTTAGTGTGGGGTACTTAAAAAGTGAAGACCAGACAGAGGGACACTAGTGAATTCTCTGATATTAAATTCAAATTTTTGTGCAGATTTTTTTTGGGGGGTGTGGGTATGACATGGTATTGTGCCTTTTCAGATTCTCTAGTCCTTACAACACATAAACATCAGAGCATTAGGCCAATGTGAGCATGCATCAATATTATTTGCAGGACTTTTAAAACCACTAATTCTTGTATCCCACCTCAAGAGTTTCTGATTCAGTAGTTCTGGTGTGGGGCCCAAGAATTTGCATTTCTAACAAGGTCAAAGATGACTCTAATACAGCTAGGTTGGGGAAGGTAGTGGTGGGTGCAATTTGAGGCACTGCATTAAACTAATACCAGGATTTCCAAACTTATCTGCACATTAGGATTACTTGGAATGCTTTGAGAAAAAATCAGATCATGGTCTCTACTCCCATAAATTCTAATCTAAGTTGATGTGGGGTGCCCAGGTATTCAAATTTGTTTTGGAAACTTTTCCAGGCAACCCTAACAATGTGCAGGTAGGACTGAGAATCACTACCTCAGTACCTTTAGGGGAGTTCATAGTGATAAGGAGGAAGGGGATGGATTCCAACAGAAGACCCTTTCCCTTCAATTGTCTGGCCAGCTGATTTTCCCTTATACCTCAAATTATAAACAGTTGCATTTGCTTGCTGGGGCAGGCATAATGAAGTAACATGGAGTAGGTGGCTTGAACAACAGCAACGTACTATCTCTTAGTACTTACCAGAGGTCAGGAGTCCAAAACCAAAGTGTGTGCAGGGTTGGTTCCTTCTGAGTATTGTGAGGGAAAGACCTGCTGTGGGTCTCTGGCTTTGGCTTGTAGAAGCTGGTCTTCTCTCTGTGTTTCTTCATATTGTCTCATCTATGTGTGTGTCTCTGTGTTCTAATTTTCTTCTTTTACAGGGACAACCATCATACTGGACTTCAGACCACCCTAATAGCCTCAGTTTAACTTGTTTACCACTGTAAATATCCTAATTCCAAATAAGGTCACAATCTGACGTCCTGTTAGGATCCCATTTGTTAGGATTTCAACAAATGGTTTGTGGGGTGGAGGGTAAGGCGGAGTGCAGCTCAATCCCTACCGATGATGCTCCACTGTCTAAAACTGAAAACCTCTGGGTGGGAGAGGAGGCCCTCTATTCTTTTAGGCAGATTTTCCACTTAAGCTTTTCTTAATCATAGAAATCCAATCTTTTTAACCATGTTTTTTTTTCAGCTTACTATTTCAGACTCCAACCCTTTCCTGCAAGGTTTTTAAGGTAGAGCTGCTATATAGTAGAATCCAAAATGCAGCCTCCAGGTCATTGCTACACAACCCCAAACAGTCATTGGCACACAGGGGAATAGGCCCATCCAGGTGATACCAGGGATCACTTCTGTCACTAGACCCTATGAAAACCTGGTCATCCTTTCCAATTTAGTTGGCAAAAATTCTCCAACAGGTTTATATAACTGCTTTGCTCTGAGCATTGGAGAATCAGGTATAATGTGTTTTTAATGTAACATGACAATATTTAAGGTGCTAGACAATCTTGTTTTCACAGCTTAACTCTCTGTGATGAAGGAATACCATGTTTGCAGCATGCTTAGGGATTTTCTTAAGCGGAGAAAATTGTGTAATCAGCAAGTGGACCTTAGAGAGATTGTTACTAGGTTGACAGAACATCATTGGCATAGAAGATATGGGAAGACCATAAATGTGTGCACATTCAATATTCTGATCTGCTCATAGTGGGGGGAAGGATAACTCAACTCTGTGGAATAAACAACACTTTTAATTTTGAGTAGAATTAAGGTTAAGAGCTGACATGGGGTACACACCTCAATGACTTATAGAAATGTCTAAAATTGAGAAGTTTAAAGAGTTATTAGCTAACAGCAAATAAATGCAAATGAGCCTTCAGAATAGTTTGGACTATTGAGTACGAGTGACTCTTAAGTTGTTCCCTGTGCTCTAGCCACTCGGGCCATCTACATTTCTTTTTTTGTTGTTGTTGTTTCGTTTTAGAGACAGGGTCTTGCTATGTTGTCCAGACTGATTTGGACATAAAGGCTCAAGTGATTTCCTGCCTTGGGCTCCTAAGCAGCAGAGACTACAGGTGTGCTACCATGTCTGGCTCATCTTCCATCTCTTAGACATCCTGGCTTCTTTCCCATTTTAGGGTCTATGCATTTGTTCTCCTGCTACAACTGCTTTTCCTCTGGCTCTTTACACAGTGCAATCTTCGCCATCCTTGTGGTTTCATTGCAAATGTTGCTTCTGAAGTGCAGTTTCTTCTACCACTCCATAAAAATATGTTCTCTGTCCTATTTTTACTTTATAAACATTTTACATTTTCTGTATTTTTCATTTGCTTATTGATTTTTTTCTTTCATTTAAAGTATTGGTTCCGTGAAGGCGGGAACTACACAACTAGCACCTGGCACTCACTACATAATTTTTTTGAATGAATGAATCAATGAATGAATGAACCAGGCTAGCAAAAGTTCCATAACTATGGATTGCTGTTCATCTATCTCATCTCCCATCAGACATGGCTAATACTTTTAAAATTAAGTACCTAATGTAGGTTTGGCCTTACATGGAAATCTTATAACCTCTTAAGATTCATGTCAATCCTGCAAGATAGATAGTATTATTGCTATTTTGTTGAAGAGAAGGTTAATGACTTGTCCAAGACCACTGACCTAGGATGATCTGACTCATGCTATTCTCATGTTATCAAAAGATTAACAACTGTCCCTTCAGCCACTGTGTTCCCCTGTGTCTAAAGCAGCATTGCAGTGGCAGAGATGGAAGGAGTATTTACATTGCCTCCCACCTTTAGCAAACACAGACACAGAAGAGAAAGAGCTCATTTTTGCTTTCCTGTCTTCCCTTCTTTTCAAATACCCAGAAGTGCACAGTGATTACTACGATGGGTTTCAGTCTCATCCTGGAACATTAGTTTTAAAACTCATGTTTAAAAGAGAAATAATAACTGTACAATAGATAAACCTAGAAGATTACCCCTTTACCCAAGTGAAGATTAACATTACTAATAATAGACATATTTATATCAATGATCTGATATGAGCTCTATATTGCTTCTTTGGTATTCTGGACAAAAATGTATGACCTAATTTAATTATGAGTCATAGACAACCCCAAATTTTGAGGCATCTTCCAAAAGTAACTAGCCAGCATTCTTCTATGTGTGGTGACTATAAGGAGCAGTCTCAGATTAGAGTCTAAGAAGAGGTGATAACCTAATGCAAGGTGGATCCTGGGCTCAATCCTGAACAGAAGTACATCAGGGGTCAGTGGTAAAATTGAAATGTACTCTGAAGATTAATGAATAGTATCATATCAATGTTAATTTCCAGATTCAGATAATGGTTCTGTGGTTACATTAATTTTAGCATGAGGACCAGCAGGGCAAAGGACACCATGGAACTGTGAACATTTAAAAAATTCTTTTAAGTTGAAAATTATTAAAAGAATAGCATGGTTCCTACAAAAATTTTTTTCCAATTTCTAAAAACTAAAACTCAAGCAAAAATCTTAGAACAACACTTGCTTGTAAGTTGATGATTCTGTAAATTTGGGGCCACTGGGAGCCACAGTGCAGTATCAAAGGTTGTTTAGCAGATTCTGGAGATAATGTGGCAATGCTTTGTTATTATTTGTTCCCTCCGAGTAAAAATCAAGGAAAAAAAACTTCTGAAGTCAATAGAGAATCTCTGCACATGGAAATGGGCAATTTTTGATCCCCTCACTGCCAATTTCTGAACACATTCTTGAGAAAATGAGGAGTTCTTATTGGAGAATAGAGAATAAAGCTTGAAATAAAAAAAAAAATAAGTGGATCCAGTAGTGCCCCCTCACATATGGTTTTGCTTTTGCAATTTCAGTTACTGTAGCCAACAAGAAGGGTGGGTACAATCTAATAAGATATTTTGAGAAATTACATTCACATAAGATTTATTACAGTATATTGTTTTGATCATTTAACTATTGTTAATCTTTTACTGTGCCTAATTTATAAATCAAACTTTATCAAAGGGTATAAATGTATAGGAAGTAAAATAGTAAATATAGATTTTGGTATTATCCACAGTTTTAGGCATCCACTGAGGGTCTTGGAAGGGCACCCCCTGTGCAAAAGGGGAAGCTATTATATTGACTGCCCATTTAACATCTATATTTCTTAAGATTCTTGGTTCATTTTTCCTCCATATATCACAAACGACTAAGTCAGATAGTATCCCTTCCCTGTCTTTACCATACCCCGAGAAAGACCTGAAAAGTTTCCAGATAATTTGATTGCAAGCCAGCCTCTAGGTACAATGGCCTTTCAAAGCCATAAGGAAGAATTACCCATATTTTGAGGCTTCTGAGCTTTTAAGTAGATGCAACTTGTTTTCTATTGCAGCTGACTTATAACTTCATAAATGGGCAAAATGCCATGTCTGCAGATGGGCAGCATAGGGTGTAATTGATGGAGGGAGCCAGAGCCTCTGTCTATATGACAGGAACACTCCCCTTAATAGACGAATGGAGGCGTATGGCCACGGAGGTGCTTTTGAACCGCGGAACCAGCCTGCCCAGACAGTATGTTTCAGGGAAACATTTTGCTCTAAATCCTGGCTTTCCCCGCCCTATAGCAAATCTCCTGCTGCCCAGGAAACCCCTGAGGAGCTGTGAATAGGAAAGAGAAGATGATGAGCAAATTCATGCATGTCTAAAGCTGTGTGCCCCAGCAAGCTCATTTCATCAGACCACTGTGGAAGTTAATGCTCTGCAGAAAGGCATGCAAGGAGAAGGGGCAGGAATGGAATGAGGACCTTGTTCGGAAACATGCAGTCCATCCCATTTCTCGGTGAGATGGCTGTGAACCTATAGGTAGGTGGTGTTAGGGCAGAAAAAACTTAAGATCTTATTTATGTATTTATTTATGATTGGGACAAAACCCAGGGCCTCACATATGCTAAACTTGAATCATCTGAAGCATTCTACTACTGAGTTACACCCTTTGACCCCAATTTAGGATTCTTAAAGACTAGTCCCCTCCTATCATTGTTAGGGCCTTAAGAGGTTGACTGCAGTTTTTTGTTAAAGGCTCTGAAGAAAGGAAAGCCCTTCATTATTTTGCCCAATCAGTGTGCAGAGGAAGCTCTGACATTGTGGTATTACGGAAAAGATACTGGGGAGAGTAACACCTGAGTCTGCTTATTTTCCAATCTTCTCATTGACTAGGAACTGACTCTACCAGGCTGGAATTCCTACCCTAAGACTTAGCAAGCTAAACAAGCATGACAAAATTCTCTCAGAATTGCTATCTTCGTGGTACAATTTTATATGTGTTCATTCATGAAGAAATCAAACCAATATTTACCATGGAATTCTGTTACACTCTGTCCATGACTGTTTTCTAAATTTTTTTTTTTTTCAAATTTCCTCCTTTTCTGAATAGGTCATCAATACCCAGGGGTATTCTAATTATTAGCCATATAAAAATGAAATTCATAGGAATGAATTAAACTAGAAGAATACATTTTAAAAATCCAAATATATGTAAGTATTGTTGAACATGATGAATATGAGTGGATTTCATTGATGAATTCTACAGTGTAAATTCGCAAGTTAATATCTGTTTTGAGACAAGGGAAGGGCGTTGTGTAATCTGTGCCCTGCAATTGCCTCTCAGATCCTCCTTTTCCTGGTTGGGTATTTGAGGACTATTAAACCCATTTTACTTGTAATGATTCAAAATAGCTGATCTATGATTCAAAATTGGTTTATACTGTCTTTGCCAACTTGCACAATGAGCCTTGACTCATTTCCTTTGCCTTTCCCAGAAGCTTGCTTTCTCTCTATTTTAAGTCTTTTCAGCCAACCAAACTATGCATGTGATAAATTTGCTTAATTGAGTTGTATTGGTTATATGTGGATGGAATTTGGAGTCAGGAATATTAACTGCAATGTAGGAACCTTTACAGAATTTGGGGCCTTAGCAAACATTTTGCTAATTCCTGATCTTTCAGAGAGGAAACTGAAGTACCATTTGGTGAGGGTGCCAGGTTGCATTATGAAAATGATAGATTCACAACTAGAAAACCAGTCCTCTTCCTGGTAGTCCACTGAAATTATTTTGCCTCATCAATGTTGCTCTTTCTTTCCCAGTGTGAATCATTGAGTGTCAAGGTTAGAAAGTACCTTAAGAGTTTGTTCCCCTTCTCATGTGTTTGAACTTGTCATTCTATGAAATCCTCTCCAAGCCTTTTCTCAGCCTGTGTTAAACACCCCTGTGACAAGGAACACACAACCTTCATGCCATTAATAAAAACAGCTGAAAAACTGCTGAATAATCTGAAAAAGAATGATCTTTTATGTTAGATTCACCTTGCTTTGGTAGTTCTTAGCTCATCTTGTTTTTCAGGTTCTTCATCTCTAGCACCCTCTCCTGAAGCTGCTTCTAGGATGGTGCTCAGTAGTTACCATGACACTTACTGTGATCTGACCAGCTCCAAAGTGAATAGGACCAACCACACCTTAGTTTAGAGCCAAATACTGCACATACCTCATGTTGTCAACTTTCTGAACTGAGTATATATTCAAACCCTATTTCCAACATTTTATTTTCCTAATGCTCTGGTCTCATTTACTCCCATGACTTTAGTTGTAACATACATGCTGGCTTTCACATAAGCACCCCATTAAATGAGCTTAGCTTTCATTCATGAGCTCCAAATTCCTATTTTTAATTTTTATCTTGGACATCTATGCTTGGATGACCATAGTAATATCAAATTCTACATGTCCTAAATCTTAATCTTTGCTTTCTTTTTCCATAAACCGCTGCTTTCCCAATATTCTGATCCCACTGAATAGCAGCATCATATAATGTGGGAACTCAGGTCAGCAATCTTGGTCTTGGTGTCATCTGTGAGTTTTCTCTATCCTCACATGTCTTATACCCAGTAATACAGCATATCTACTTGCTTCTCCCTCACAAATCTCAATTTCCCTTCATTTTCTGCCATTGGGTATTAATCTTTGTTGCCAGGATTTCTCCACAGATGTCTATTTTCCACAGGATTCCAGAACCATACTTCTAGGGCTGTATCTGATCACATTACTTTCTTGCTTGAAACTGTTCAGTGAGCTCCCATTGCTTTTATAAAAAAATCTAATCACTTAATATGGCTTAAGAGGCCACTCATGATCTGGCTTATGCTACATTTTATAATTTCTAGAATAAACCATGCTACCTACTATTCCTACTGTCCAGAGTACTCTACCTCTCTGTCAGACTTAGCTAATTCCAAATTTTTTTTTTTAAAGAATTCCAGCTTAAATGTCACTTCTTGGGGCATGGGAGGCATCCCTCAGATAAGTCAGGTGTCCCACACTATCTCCACTGTCACTACACTTGGACTCACTTTTTAATTCTGCTTGCTTAATGACCTGCCTTCCCTGCTGGACCTCAGGAGTTCTGAGGGTAGGGAGACAGCTCTATTTTCACAGGACCTGGCACAGTGGAAGATATATAGCAGATGTTCAGGTGCTGAAAAGTGATTGATTAGTAAGATGGAATTGTCCTCAGGACCTCACCACATTTGTAATAGTGAATTTGTATGATGTCTTTTGTTTATCTATGATGTTAGGAACTTAAGTAACTGAAGTATTTTAATAAAATATAAATTTTAATAAAATATAATTGTTAGCATATATTAATTGCATAAAATAATGGGTTTTATTTTTACAATTTTATACATGCATATAATGTACTTTGATCAAATCTACCTTCCCTATTACCTTCTCTTCTCCGTACCTCCTCCCCCTGGTCCCTTTCTCCTACTTTAATAGTTCCCTTTCTACTTTCATGGTATTATAAATATTGCTGAAATAAACATGGGTTTGCAGGTGTCTCTTTTGTATGTCAACTTCATTTCCTTTGGGTATACACCCAGGAATAGGATAGCTGAATCATTTGGTATTCCTATTTTTAGGGTTTTGAGGGCCCTCCATGCTGTTTTCCATAGTGGCTGCACTGATCTATGCTCCCACCAACGGTGTGTAAGTAAGTGTTCCCTTTTCTCTGTGTCCTCTCCAGCATGTGTTATTTTTTGATTTCTGACTGAGGTGAGATACAATCTCAATGTAGTTTTGATTTGCATTTTCCTGATGGCTAAATATATTTAGCACTTTTCATATATTTATTTGCCATTTGTACTTCTTTTGAGAAGTATCTGGTACAGCTCCTTTGCCCATTTATTTATTGAATTAATTGTTATTTTGGTGTTAAATTCTTTATATATTTTGGACATTAATGTTCTGTCAGATCAGTAGCTGGAAAAAAATTCTTTCCCATTAGATATACTATTATTGTGTATATCCTAAACATCTTTTCAGATAGCTTCCTTTCAGAAATTTTCAGAAATTTCTTTCAGAATCTTATATTGTATAGTCATAAATGTTTTTCCTTAATACATTTTTTTTGGTATTGAGTTGGTTTTGCTATAGTTAGACACATAACCCTTCTGGTCTAATGTTATTGAAGTGATTTAAGAAAGTTTTAGAAGATTGAAACTTACTTAAGTGATCCTTCTAAAACCTCTTTTTTTTTTCTTTTTGACTCTAATTCATGATTTATTTGTAATTTTACTTGCAAACTATTGCAAATAATTTTATAATATGCTTATCTACTGGGAACAGGATATATTATAAATAATTAAACAAATGACTCAAGGTCTTCCTAATAACATATTTTGCCACTCTGCAGCAATGGACCATTCATTTCTTCCATCTGTAGAGTAGTTGAGAGTCAACGCCCACCATATTTTTGTTTCTTAATAGGCGGATTTAGGCCTACTTACTTTCCTTGGAACCTCTGTGTCAGTAATCCCACTCATTTCCCTAGTTTTCCTTCAGGCTTTCAGATCCCTAATGGAGTTTAAATGAGATGCAGAGCCATTATAGGAGCACAAATCATCTGGGATCAACTTCACTCATAGGTTTGTATTAAGCACCTTGTATGGTTAGCCCAGAGCCTCTGGGCCTCTTGTTGCTAGACCCTTGATAATATGTTGTTCCACAGCCTATTTGGTTTGAAGCTGCTTTGAGGGGGGTCTCAGGATCCTCCCACCACTCTAGACTCAGACACAAACCTATCTAATCTATGGGCAATGTGCCTTGCTCTGTGGTTTCTTGATATGGCCATCTGGCCCAACCCAGAACACAGAGGAGTCAACTGAAGGTGGTGCAAATTTTAATGAATATAGAAGGGATCCATAAGATAAATTCCCTCCCATCTTCTCCTCACCCCTTTGGTGGAGTATTCAGCAACACAGTAGTTCTTATAAGGCCTTTGAAAAAGCTTCCAGCTAGTCCAGTCAATCATCTGTTTGCTAACATGGATGTCTTCCATATCTATATTCCCTTCCTCTCTGCCTCATTCTCCCTCTCCCTCCTCCCCACCTTTTGGGATTGCACTACTCAGTAAAGTGTTAGTGTGTAAGTATTTGCCTCAGGCTCTGTTTTCTAGGGATTCTGGGAAAACTTACTGCATGCTGTTGCACAAAAATGTTTCATAAAATTTATGAAAAAACATGACTCTTCAAAAATACTTGATGCTTACGATGGCTTCTTAAAGACACACTCAGGACCCCTGGAAGGAGAGGGCTGTTCTCATCTGCCTTAGGGATTCTCCAGTGGAAATGTGAGAAGGACTACAGTGTCAGGGTTTCAATACCATATTTAATCTTGAATTTCAGGCCACTCTTTTTCTTCCTTTTTCTTTTCAGATGTAATCTACTTTATCACTTATGTTCCCTGTCCTGGTTTTCATAGTAAGTTTCCTGTGTCTCTGGTATTTGTCATTGAGTCTGGCTTATAGAATCCATCCAGTGAATATTTTTATACTAATTCATGAATGAAGGAAGGAACGGAATGACTCTGTTTTTCCATTGAGATTAATAGATATTGGACAATCAAAACTAAAGATAGTTATAATGAACCTCTCAAGTCACACAAATCTTTAAAAAAGAAAATTCCTACATTAAAATATCTTACAGTTTGTTAAATATTTAACTTTCAATTTTTATTGAATAACTGCTATCATAGAAACCTTAGACAAGCTATGCTTATTTATTTTTTTTATTTTACAAATTATTATTAAGCCCCTGGTATGTGACTCTAATATTAGAGTCTATATTTGGAAACATAACAGGGATAAAGAATAGATGTTTCTGCTTTCATGAAGCATCTGTTCTGTCTGTACTTCAATACTAAATGTATATGAGTATATTCTCTATCTCACCTTTGGTAGAGAAAAATTGATGATATGTGATATGACTATAAATATATAAAAACATGTATATGCCCACACATGTGTATACAATTTCCATAGTTTCAAACCTGTAGTCAGTATTCAATACATGTTAGTTGTTGTTATTATTATCGACTTTTTTATGATTGTCATCAGTGGCAAAACAGGCTTAGGAATACTATGCAAAATTGCACAGTTCACACGGAGACAACATAGCACAAACACTAGTTTTAATGCAGATAGTGTTTGATGTGGCTTAGGAAGACATCAGTGTCATTCAGGGAGCAGGGAATGGGACCTCTACTGCTCTTCTTCTGCCAGAACGGCTTAGGTGTAAGGACCACTGAGTTTGCTATCCCGAACATGACTCACACCAGCTGATACCAAACATAATCCATCTCTTTACAGAAACCGCCTCATTATTGTCTGTTGGCAGCAGTTCCTGGATTTTTTTGCTATGGGTGGGTATTAAATTTGAGGAAGGTCATTAAACACATGTTGATAGAAAGAAATAATAGTAGTTACACATTACAAACTTGGAACTCAATGAAGACATAGTGCATTTCCTTTGTGCACTCAACATTTCACTTAGCCATGGCTTCAATGTCTGCATGCCCAGGGACTGAATCATTCATGAGTGAGTGCAGCCACACTAATACTGGGAATACTCAAGTAACTATTTTATGTAGTGAGATGTAGGATGTCTGTTTATATATATATATATTTAAAAAAACAGAGCAAATATCAACATGAATTAAATAAAATGTGCAAAGTTAATTTTTTTTCTGAAAAGTGTACCTGTAAAATATGTAACAGAAAGCTTCACATTCAGGCAAATTAGTAGGAACATAGCAGTGATGTATTTCCCAGTGCAGAGTTTAGAATATGATGCAAATTTAAAGATCTTGAGATTTTCATAAATTATTGCTTTTAGTATCTTCAGAACTTACTTGGACATCACCTCTTTTTAGGTCTAATCTTGACATAAAAATATGCACCCAGACTAATCATTTCTTCCCATGGTCTGCTCTTTAGTGTCTCTGTGCAGCCATGGGAATTAAACCTGAGCATATTCACCGTATTCAGGAAATTAATCATCAGTGTTTATGTACTTAGCATTGGTGCTGAACAAACTCTTTATCTGGGGAAATCTGTGTCCCTGCTCTCAAATGGTGCTTGTGTGGTATATAGGGTTTTCATTTTCTCTCACTGGACATTTGTGTGGAGGCCTCTATATACTGCTCAGGTTAAATGAACTCATAAAAAATGAGCTAATGGTCAGTTTAATCAGGATATTATCACTTGGTAGAGTTATGCTTTCTTAGACTGCAGTTCCAAATGATCTGCAAGAGCTTACTTAGTCTTTGCTTGTGTGGGATGATATGGCAAAGCCATCCTAATAAAGAAACATTCAAGATTTGTAATGCAAGGTGGGTAAACAAAGTCTCAGACATGGGGGAATAAAGAAGAACTATGGTCATCAAAATCAATTCCTTTCTTATTTTCTTTTGTGACTTGAAGATCTGATTTAGAATGTTGAGAGTGTTGCAAACCTGACATAAAAGTGCTCTGTTTGGGTCAGACTGTGGCACCTTTCTCTCCTGACATATTAGCTGGTTGAGAAGAGTTTCTGAGAGCTGAATTTACGCTTTAGGGGTTTATATATGTCCCCTACCTTATGCCTTACTCAGTGACATTTAGTAAGACAAATGTTATAAAGCTGAAACTTGGCTTTTATAAAAATTGAATAGATTTGAAACAACTAGGCCATTGGACCTAAAAGCTTTTTTTAAAAAAAAATATTTTTATTTAAGAGAAAAATTTTTATGATCAAATACTTTTATTACTAATTACACTTGAGAAATTTTGCCAACATCACCATATTCCACCATGATTTTCCCTTCAGAGGCAGAAATACTAATAGGATTTATGGTAATAGTATACCCACCTTTCATTTTATGATGCTTTAGAATTAATCATTTCATTTCAATCTCTCATCATCACTATATAGGTGATATTACTGAGAACTGGAGAGGTTAAGTATTGTGTCCACTGTCATGCAGAGATTGACAACCCTTTGTCTAAAGCAGACTCTCATTAATCCATTTATTCTTTTCTTTTTAAAAATAACACATAACAGGAGATCTACCCTCCTAACAACTTTTATTTATTTATTTATTTATTTATTTAATACCATGGATTGAACCTAGGAGTATCTACCACTGAGCTACTTCTCCAGCCCCTTTAAAATTTTTATTCTGAGACAGGGGCTCACTAAATTGCCCAGGCTGGCTTTGAACTTGAAATTCTCTGGCCTCAGCCCCCAAATAGTTGGGATTACAGGTGTGCATGACCCAAACTGGCCTCTCTTAACAAAATTTTAAATGTAAACTATAAGCCCAAAGTTGTACAGCACATCTCCAAACTCTTTCATCTTGCATGACTCAAGCTCTATACCTGTTAAAAAACTCCCCAATTTCCCTTTCTCCTAGTCCTTGGCAATCACCATCCTATTTTCTACTTCTATAAGGTTGGCTACTTTATATAGATACTTTTTATAAGTGGAAAAATACACTATCGTCCCCCTGTGACTGCACTAGTTCATTTAGCTTAAGATTCATCCCCAAGTTTCATTCATTCTTTAGGATTATGACAGGATTTCTTTCTTTTATGGCTGAATAATATTCCATTGTATCTACAGACTATTTTCTTTATCCTTCATCTGTCAATGGTCATCTAGGTTGTTTTTCTGTTGGCTATTGTGAATAATGAACATGGAAGAACAAATCTCTTTTTAATATATTGATTTCATTTCCTTTGGAAAAATACCTGGAAGTAGGATTATTGAGTTGTATAACAGTTCTAGTTTTTGTAAAATCTCCATTCTGTTTGCCATTTTATAATCCTAACAGTAATAGAACAAGGGTTCTGTTCCTTATTATCTCCAAAATATGGAAATGTTTGTTATTTGTTTTCTTTTTCTTTTGTCTTCTTTCTTTATTTCTCCCTTTTTTAAAAATGATCATCCTAACAGGTATGAGGTGATAGCTCATTGTAGCTTTGTTTGGCATTTCTCCTATGATAAGTGATGTCAATTATCTTTTCATGTATTAGGTGGACCTTTGTATATATTATATACACAGATGTATATAACACATATGTATATAACACATAACTCTACCAAGTGATATAAAGACCATTGGCCCTTTTAAAAAATCAGTTATTTATTTTTTCTATTGAGTTACATGAGTTCCTTAGATATGTTGGATATTAACCTCCTACTGGATATATGCTTTGCAAATATCTTCACTTTGTTGTACCATCACTAACAGTTTACATGGAGTCTTCTGAGCAGGAGGCAAGTTTCTACAACTTTGTTCAATAAATATCTAACTTTCTAATATATCCGTGTCTCTACATTTATGTCATTGACCTTGTTTTTAAATTGTTTTTGAGGGTAAGGTCTTTTCAATGCATGTATGTTATCTGGAAAAGATATTAGCCAATTAGTGCCCATCCTCTATTATAAAAAGGAGTATACTGATCAAGCTCCCATTCTGTTTTTTGGTTTAGAGCAGGATTTGCCAATGATGTGATACCAATTATGAGAATTTGGGAGAGTGAAGAATGTCCAGCCAGTGTGAGAGCACCAACTGCTGCTAGGAGGACAGGTATGGGGCACCAGGATGCACTTCAGGGAAGGCCTCTGAATCATAAGAAATAGTATGAAGAATGACATGAAGATACATTTTGGATGTATCCCAGGAGCTGCTGCAGGCAGATGAAAAGGGCAGCAGCAGCAGTTTTTTTCTATTTTGCCATGGTGAGAGGAAGCTGGTTCCTGTCACCTTACCTTGGCAGTGTGGTATCCTGTTCACACTCTGGTTTAGGGTGGTCATATCTGTGAGGAGCCACCTCACGAAGGGCCACAGCTTCAGGCCTCATGTGCCAGTGAGTGGGGCCACTGCACAATGGGAAACGTCTAGTGATTCTCAGACCTTTGACACTTGGCATGGAGACCCAAGCTGCAGTCTGTGATGCTTTAAGGCCCACTTTGCCATTGGACACAGAGATGGAGACAGTGTAGGGAACCTCTCAAGCAAACCACTTAAACCCTCCAGACCCCTAGTCTTCTCTGTGGGAACCAAGCTTGCCATAAAGACCAAAAAGCTAAGGGTTGGAAAATGCTTGATTTCTGCAGAATGGTATGGACACATTATTTGTGGTTATTATAGTTATTTTTCCTTTAGGTGTCTCATTGTAAAATTTCTCAGGGGAGAATTTAAATTTTTATCAATAAAAAAATAAGACATTGTGAAGCACTTTGTGATGCATGGAAGAAAGTTGTGGAGTCAAAACAAGAACAACAGGGTGTTTCCTCTCTGGTAAGGTTGAGAAGCCCCAGAAGGGGCCAATGGCTGCTGAGAGCCAGAGCACAGCTCCTGGGGAAACAGCTTTTCTTGTTTGTTTTTGGGTTTTGGTTCTCTTGTACAAATGTGAGCAAACCACTTGGAAGAATAAAAGAATCCAGACCAAAGAAATGTTTTTTATCTTTATCAGGCAACAAATACAGATGAATATCATCATGTATTTTTGGATTTCAGAGTCACTTTTGACACTACTTATTCCAGTCCCCTTATACATAAGGCAAGTGCCTAATTGCCAAAAGAGGTCAATTAACTCCCTCACAGTCACACAGACCTAAGTGGCAGAGCTTAATCTGAGGTCTGGATATTCTGATAAATCAAATGTTTTCATTACATATCCATTGAATTTATAGTAAAAAAAATTACATATTTGTTGCACCAAACAGTCTCTGCTCTTATTTGCAGCAGCAGAAAATATGAGTTAAGTTCTGTGCACTTGAATACTCAGTCTATAATATCAGACAGACTTTTTAATATCCAATTCTTTCTTCAGGAATCTCGATTTGTGAGATTAGAGTGGGACTTCTCAGATGACCAGCGCTTACCAGGATTACAAGATATCTTACAAGCAGGTGAAATTTTGATTCAGTTATTCATAGTTTTTTCCCCCTTCTAACACTGAGTAGCTTCATGACTCCAGAGGCTTAATTCAACTTCTCTGTACCTCAGTTGACTCATCTGAACTAGCCCACAATAAGAGCCCTCCCTATAATGAAGATGGAATAAATTTTGATGCAAATATAGATGTCAATATTTAATAATATAAGCACACAACACATATAAAATATCATATATGAAGAGCCCAACACACAGAAAGAACTTGACACATCTAAGCCACTAAAACAGTACTGACTAAAGGCAAAGGGTGCGGGAACCAAGGTCGACCAGATGCCAGCAGAGCCCTTGGCTGCTCTTTCCTGCCACTCTGATGCCTGGCTGGCGCTCCTTTTCCGTCAGCTGCAAAATATGAACAGCAGCACTTACAAGTACCATAGCGCTGATGTAGGATCAAGTGAGATAATTTAGAGAGTCTTTTCTGGTATCTAATGTATCCACAGGAAAGTATTGAGGAAAGGAAGGAAAGAAGGAAGGAAGGAAGGGAGAGAGGGAGGGAGGGAGGGGAGAAAGCATCCGAAACTCATATTTGTGACTGTCTGAAGCAGGGGACCTCTGTTAGTGTGGGGATGGGGGAACCTCTGCTGGTGTGGCCAATAAGTGGAGAACTCGACCTCGTTGCCCCAGCTCAGCCCCTGACTCACTGTTGGAAGCTGGGGAAATCTTTTAATTGCAGATGACTATCTCTGTGGGTGAATATAATTTGTAGTCTTCTGCCTGGTGTCACTGCATTGGATAAGATGACCTTGAGGTCCCCTTCAGCTCTAATTTTCTATGATAAAATTATGTTCTCTGTGCCAGTGGTGTCACTCCAATAAAAAGAAAATAGTAAAACCTTGGGCTAGGAAAGGTGTCACATGCTGTGAGATTTGCAGGAGAAAATTAACGTTCACAGGGTGGTTCTTGTTGAAAAAGGATACTCCCCATTTTCACACTCCCTTCTTCTATTGAGGTTTTTAATTTAGTGGAATTATAATGCTTCTTTGCTGCTCTACAGCTTTCAAACATGGGTGTGCTTTTGTGAAATGTCTTTAATCATCTAATTTCTTACACTCTCTGTCTAAAAGCTACATCATAAGAATTGTTAGCAATTTAAGCTTTTCCTTTTATATGACTTGGTTTTCAGGACCTACAGCTAGACAGATACAGATGTCATGGTTCACAATGGGCCAAACACTGAATATTTTTAGCATGAGTAAGCTGTAAAAAGTATCTTACTTGACTCTGTCATTTAATAGTAGGCCATCCTGTGGCTTAGAGAAGGAAAGCATGTAAACAAAGGTCACACAGGAATGGACTGGAGATCTGTGTGAGTTTTCTCCCATTAAAAGATGGAAGGCTAATTCTTCTACTGTTGAATCTTGACTGATAGAATGTGGCATGCATGACATTGGAAAATTGTAAGGATAAGCCATGAAGGACCTTAGCAGCTTCTGCCTGGGCCTCTTGGGTGCTCTGTCTTGGAGCCCAGCCACACTGTGAGAAGCATAAGCCACATGGTGAGGCCATGAGTAGGAAGCAATGTCAAGAGCCCCACCTGAGTTCCCAGCCCATCAGTTCCTACTCCTTTCCGAGGAAGTGAGTTTTCTTGGAAGTCCAGCTCAGCTGAAGATTCAGAAGATCTGAAGCCCCAGCTGCTACCTAAGACCCCATGAGATACCCCTGCACAGAACTCCCTGAGTCCAGCATACTCACAGAAGCATGAAAGATAATATTTGTTCCCAGACTTTGGCCCTGGCCAGTTTATTATACAGCAATGGGTAGCCTGAATATTACTCTATGCTTTCCTGGCTCTCAGATTCCACAGTTTGTTTTTGAGTAAACTATGTGGGATTGGCAGGGTGATATAATTAATACCTAATCTTAATAGTTGCACAGATTTTAAAGTAAGAGCCAACAATTTGAGTTTGGTTGGAGGAACAATTTCATGTTAGAATTTTTAAAACCTTGCAAATTGTAACAACTTCTTACCTTTTGCTCCCAGTGGAATATTTGCCTCGTTTGTTGCTCAATGTTGGCCAATGAGAGATAAGTGGGTGTAAGCAGCTGTGTGTGATTTTCCAAAAGGTTGTTTAAAGGAGCTGAGTTAGCCAAAATGCTAAGAAAAGTATCTTTTCTTTATGTCCTAGAGTTAGATGTGTTGGGTGGAGTTTCAGCAGCTGGTTTGAACAATAAGGTGATCTTGAAGTTGCATCAGAGAGAGTATGCCCAGGAAAGCAAAACAACATTCGTATCTAATACTGACTGAAGTGAATGTAGGGAATTGGTTATACAGGCACTGATATTGCTGAGACACCAAGCAGAATTGTGGGGAAATCTACAATTAGAACAAGAGGTAGCCACTACAGTGCTAACATGGAAGTAGAGAAAGGAGGCAAGATTGCTGGAGCCCTGAGTATGAAGTCAAAGGCACAACTGGTCTGTTCTGCAGGACCTGGAGCCTCACAGACACCCATTCTGCCAGGTGGCAGTCCAGGCAGAATGGCTTCTTCCTCTTCATGTCCTCCAGGCACTGACCAATGCTTTCCACAGCCTAGCTCAGCAGGGGAAGCCCAGGGCCATCATAGAAGCCAGTGCTGGGATAGAGATGCAAAAGACAGCAGGGGGCTGAGCCCTGATTATCGTGAGACCACCATACAAAACTCATGTGGATCTTCCAAAGTTGTCATTCTTTTCATTTTTTCTTATGTACAGCAAAATATAATACTAAACAATATCAGTGTCTCTTAGGGATGGGTATATTAGTTTGCAAAGGATACGGGAACAAAAAGCCCAGTCTGGGCAGCTCACATGATGGAAACTTCTTTCTTCACAGTTCTGGAGGTTGGAGCCCAAGGTCAAGGTGTCAGCACGGAGGTTTCTCTGGAGGCACCTCTCCCTGATTGAAGATGGCCACTTTCCCTCCGTCTCCTTTCATGGTTTTCCCGTGTGTGTGTGTGTGTGTGTGTGTGTGTGTGTGTGTGTTTTCCTGATGTTGATCAACTTTCCTCTTCTTCTAAAGCTATTGGATTAAGGCCCACCCTAACTGCCTCATTTTAAGTTAATAATCTTTAAACTCCCTCTCTTCAAATATGGTCACATTCTGAGGTACTAGGGGTTAGGGCTTCAATATGTGAATTTGAAGTGACTACAAATAACTACCCATAACAGAGGGTAGGGAAAAGAATCAGAAAACTGTTGAAGAATTAAATCAACCTCACTGATCTATGCCCTAGAATGGTAATGCCATTCAGCAATGGTAGTGCCAAGCAACCGATAATCTAAGCAACAGTTTTGTGTTGCCTTCTAGTAATGGTCACTCGTTGATCAGACAGTTCTTAGTCCTGCTCCATACAGTGCATTGCTGATACGCTCCTCTGTATCTCAGTCTGTTTCCATTTGCTCACCTAGACTCACCATTGGTTTCCCTTTAGATCACTGAACAGGAGGTCTTCCAAGAGACCTGGGCTTTGGCAGGTGCTAATTATTCACTAAGCCCTCAACTAACAGGAATTCCCACTTCTGCTGGCGAAGGGTTGCAGATGTCCAAAGAAGCCGCAACAAAAAGGCAGCTGCAGAAGGTGTCGCTTCCATAGTTTGCTCCTATAATTAGCTGCACCTTAATCTTCAAGTACACAATTCCTTCAGAGACTCTAGAAGCCGTTGCCTTGCCCAGCTGCTGGCTCTCCCCTCTAAGCTTGCTTTTGGCTAAACTGTGCTGCTTCTAAAGGTGCAATTTAGCATTTCAGTTTAAAAGTCAAATAAGTGATCCCAAGTGGTGATAAACAGAACCCTCACCTTCCAGCCACAAGGCTACAAACGGAGAAGTGAGAGCAGAGGCCATCAGGATGTCTACAGCAGAGGCAAAAGGGACCAGGAGGTGGAAATTTCAAGTTGTCCTCTTAATCAAGTGATGGTTTATTGGTAGCATGTTCTCCTTTTATCTTAACACATCTTAATTGTACATATTAATGGGATTCAGTGTGCTATTTCCATACATGTATACAGCATATTCAACCTCCCTTCTCTCACCCTCACCCCCAACCCTCACCCCCAACCCTCCTGCCACTCTTCCCAGACCTGGTAATCACTATTCTATTTTCAGATTATTATTTTTTTTTTTTAGTTTTCATGTATGAAAGATAACATGCAGTACTTGCATTCCTGTGTCTGATTTATTTTGCTTTACAAAATGTCCTCCAGTTCCATCCATTCTGATGCAAATAACAACAAGTTCATTTTTCTTTGTGGATAAATAATACTCCCTTGTGTATATGTACTATTTTCCTTATCCATTGATCTGTTCAGGGGCACTTAGGCTGACTCCATATCTTAGCCATGGTGAATAGTGCTAAAATAAACCTGGGAATGCTGGCATCCCTTTTTATGCTAATTTCATTTCCTTTGGATCTATATCTAGGAGTGGTATAGATGGTGGTGCCCTATAGTGGTATAGAGCTGGGTCATAATTTTCATTTTTTAAGGAACACTCATATTGTTCTTAGTAGGAGTTGCACTAATTTACATAGGAGAATTAGCTTTAGTTCTTAAGAGACTGGTAAAATTCAGCAGTGAAGCCATCTAGTCTTTTTGGTTTTGAAAGACTTTTTATCAATGATTCAATCTCATTGCTTGCTATTGCTATTTTTTATCTCTTGTTATAGGTCTTTTAGGTTTTTTTTTTTTTTATATACTCTTGGTTCAATTTTGGGAGGTCATGTTTCCAGAAGTCTGTCCATTTCTTTAGATTTTCCAATTTGTGAAAACATAGTTTTTCAAAATAATCCTTAATGATCCTTTGTATTTCTGTAGTATTAGTGGTAATCTCCTTTTTCATCTAATTTTCTTTTGTTCTTTTCTCTTTTCTTCTTGGTTAGTCTTGTTAAAGCTTTGTCAACTTGGTTTATCTTTTCAAAGAATCAATTCTTTGTTTCATCTAAATTATAGTCTAATTTATCTTTTGCATTTTTCAGTCTCTATGTTATTGATTTCTGCTCCAATCTTTATTATTTCTTTCCTTCCAATGACTTTGGGTTTGGTTTGTCTTTGCTTTTCTAAGGGCCAAGAGGCATCCTGAGGTCAATTCCCAGTCCTCTTCTGTTTTTGATTCAGGCCATCACTACTATGCACCTGCTTAGTGCTTGCTTCTGCTATATCATAGGTTTTGATAGGTTAGATTTTAATTTTCATTAGTTTCAAGAGATGTTTAAATTTCCCTTCTGACATCCTCAATGACCCCAATGACCCACTATTTGTTCAAAAGTGTGTTCTTCAGCCTCCATCTAACAGTATAATTTCTGAAGTTTCTCTTGTTGATTTCTAGTTTCACTCCATTGTTATCAAAAAGGATACAATGTTACATATTTTAATCTCAAAATATTTTTTTCTGAAATTTTTAAGATTTGTTTTGTCACTTTGTACACAGCCTATTCTAGGTAAAGTTCTGTGAGCTGATGCAAATAATACTTGTTCTGCAGGCACTGGACGGAATATTCTGTATTGTTAAATCCATTTGATCTGTAGTTTAATTCTGATGTTTCTTTAATGGTTTGTGGTCTGGATGATCTGTTGGTTGACAAGAGTTGGGTACTGGAATCCCCATTCGTTTTGTACTGGAGCCTGTCTTTCCCTTTATGTCTAATAGTGTTGGGTGCTCTGACATTAGGTGCATATAGATTTACAATTGTTATATCTTCTTGATGAATTGATCCCTTGATCATTGTATAGTGATCTTCTTTGGCTCTTCTGTGGTCTTGTCTTAGAGTCTAATTTATCAGAGGTAAATATAACTGTTCCTGCTGGCTTTAGGATTTCACTTGCTTAGAATATTTTTTCCCATCCTTTCACTTTCAGTCTGTGTACATCTTTACTGGTGACATAAGTTTCTGGTAGGCAGCAAAACAGTTTGTTCATGGGTCTTATTTTGTTATCAATCCAGTCACTCTCTATCTTTTAACTGGAGAATTTAGCTCACTTATATTCAAGGTTATTATTGAAGGGCACAGATTTATGCCTGTCATTTTGTTGATTTTATAGCTTTGAATATGTTTTGCTCTTCTCTTCCCTTCTTATTCGCCCTTGTGGTTTGATGGTTTGATATGTTTGATTCATTTCTATTTCTCTATTGGGTGTCTACTCCTCTGGTAGGATTTATGCTTTCATGTGCTGCCATGATGGTAGTGATCCTTCTTCCACTTCTAGCACTTGACCCAGGATGGGGTCCCAGGAGACAGTGCTGGCTTTGTGTTGAGGTAGGGCTGTCCTCTAGGTCACACAGAATGAAGAAAGACCTACAGAGAGTGTCCAGGAATAAAGTTAGGTGAGGATGCCCAAATAACAGGCTGCAAAGTCTGGACCAGATATGAGACAATGAGATAAGAAGTAGGGGTCAACACATAGGAAACCTGCCTTGAGATGACATTAAGCAGAACGCAGGCATGCAGGCATCTCAGGAACTGGTATCATGGCATTGTTTCTCCTGGGAGAACTTTATGCAGCATGCTTGCAGATTTTCCTATGGCAGAGGGTTTGCAGGCATTGATTGAACTCTGTGGTCTCTTCATTACCTTTCTTCTCCTAGTTAACCTGGTGCTAATTTCTGCCCCACTGCCACCCTCATGTGACAGCTCCCTCCCTCTTCTTTTTCCCTCTTGCTGCACAATCCTGAATCCTGAGCAGATCTGGCCTTGACCCGTGGACTGGGCTGGTTTTCAGCTGATTATGAGCCTTAGAGTGTTCCCAGTGCATCCAAAGAAGCATGCTTTCCTGAAATCCACATCCCAGGATTGAACGTGACGTCTCCCACTGAAGGCTCTCTGGATCAGCCCTGTTGTCCTGTGACAGGTGTGGAGGCAATATCCTCAGATATGAATCCTGGTAGACAGCCATTTGAAGGCAGGGGTTAAGTTGGAGGGGGAAAATAGGAGGGGAGAAGTGTTCTCAGCTCATGTTGATTTCTGTCAGATTTCAGCTGAGGTTTGTGAAGAGATAATTGTGTTATATTTTCTCATCCTTCACAGCCTGGTGGTTCCTGTATAATTATACATGCCTGAACTTAATATTATTTCAGAAAGAAGGAAAGTATACAACAGATTTTTAGCCTCAGGCTTCTTATGATTGGGTACAGATTTCACTCTTGCAAATAATTTAGTTCTTTTTTCCTTTTGCAAAGTATAATTGTAGGGATGTGGCTTCAGTGGATAGTTGGCCACTGGGGACTTGATTTTTTTTGGGGGGGAGCGGGGGGAAGGGTGCAGGAGAAGAGTTTCCGGGTTGGGGGCATGTGCCATTCAGGACCCAAAGAAACTCAAAAGGGTTCCTCCTGCGTTTTAGATGGCAACCAGGGAAATGATGGATCTTTCTGCCTCTGGCATTGGAAGCTAAGTGTTTGGCTTGCAATAAAAATCCCATTTGAAAAAGTTCCTGTCTTTTTGATAACTAAGCCAATTAAAAAAAATTTAGAAACATTTCTGATTATCATTTAATTTTGTCACTTACATTATTAATGTGATTAAGCACTATTAGGTCATATTATATTGGGCTGAATTATGATGATGATTATTAACACATTGCTTAGAGTGGAAAATAAAAAGGAGCACCTCAAGTGGAGGGAAATTTTCATATTGATGTTATATAATTATCAATATTGAACCAGAAAAAGAAGATTAAGCAATTAAGAAAATAAAACCTAGTCCAAATATTTTTTATTGATATCATTAATACATATACTCAGCATTGCCAATAAAAATCCCAATATAACCTGGTGATAGGAAAAAATCACATCGGTAATATAATTATTTCAAGTTAATTAAAATATTATTGGAATGTATCTGTCTTAGGGATATATCACTATGTTTCTTGCTGTTTATACTACCTTCAGGGTTTCCAGCCTTCATGTGAATTACTTTTATGCATAACTTTGGTGTCCCTTTCTTTCAAAAGCCTCTGTGGTCTGTAGTCAACACTTCACCAGCACACTCTCTTAAGAGTCGCTTTCTGGTATGCTAGTGGGGATGATCCAGAGCCCCCATCTCACTGTGCTTGGGCTTGGGCTTGGCTGTGCTATGGTGGCCTAAAGCAGGTAGAAGGGTCCCCAATGTGGCCTGCTAGTTATGAAGTCACATTCTGGAGCCAGGTTACATGGGTATGAATCTTGGTTTTATATGTGGCCTCTGGCAAGTCATTTAACTCCCCTGTGCCTTGATCCCTTCATGTGCAAAACAGGGATGATTATATCACATAAGGACATTACAAGGAGATAATAATAACCCATAGTGATATAAAATCTTCTATGAATTCATATAAAGAATGTTTTTTAGAACAGCGTTTGGCACATAGTACTCAAAATATAAATTCTTGCTAATACTATTAGCTGACCATTTGGCACATGGTAATTTCTCAATAAATAGCAGTTGTTATTTTACAAACATACTCTCCCCTACACATCCACAAGGCAGAATGTCCTTTCTTCCTGTTGTACTGGAAGCCCGAGTACACTATTCTTCTCTGTCATTCAGTTCTTTCTGTCTTGCCTGCCCTTATATTGATCCGGTTTCCAAGTCTTATAGCAGCTTTTCTCACATCCCTTCTATTACATTTTATTGCTACTGCTACCAGGTTTTCGAACTTAAAATATCGTAATAGCCTCCGAACTGCTATTTCTGCCTGAGATCTTTTCCCATTCTAATCCATCCTTTGTGGTATTAAAAGACATGTTTTTTCCCCCTGTTCACTGACTACTTGGACCCCTTCTTTCCCAATTCCCTATTTTATCAACTTCAGCTTTCCACACCCAGGCTCCAAATATGTTTTATTACCCACTATTCAGCCAGGTTCATTTATTACCAGCTCTCCGTAAAAGCTGTGGTCTTGGTCCTATTCCCTTTGTGTACAGTTCCCAACTCTTATGGTTCTTTTCCTAGCCCTGAGATTTTTCTAGTTATGCTGATTCTTGTAGTTTTTGTCCATACCTTTCATATTTGGCAACAGGAACAAACACTATTGCATTATTTTATAATTTAATCTGTTCCTACATTTTTTTATGCCCTTGAGGGCGCAGGGCACTTCTGACAGTCCTCTTGAATATGCTATGTTGCTTGGCATAGTGACAAATAAAGTGGTAGGCACTTCAACACTGTTTAGAGCAACTATCCTATTTAACCAAAACTACTCTTTTTCATTTTTCAACTCAATTCAGCATCATTTTCTGGTTCTTATGCACTGTGTATAATGAGATTTGCTTTGAGTTATCAACACTGCAGGGGAATGTTTAAATTATAAGTAGAAAACCCACCACCAATGTCTTTGAAAATGGAATCAAAACACAAAGATACTTTTCTATATTCTATTATCAAAATATAATCTAAATCCAAAGCTATCATCTCAACAATACCATTGTTTCCTCAAGAACATAAACTTAGTTTAGGAAATGTACTTATTGAAAGTAATTAAATCTAAACCCTTCATAAAACACTACTGCATAATATTTCTTGCAAAAAAAAAATAAGATTGGCTAATGCTTAACTAAAAGAACAGAAGGAAAGAGCCCGCAGAAAATCACTGGACCAGGAATTTAATAGAAGCCCTTTAAAAATGAAGAGTGAGATTAGAGGGAGGGAGTGGGTTTATGAGACATGAAGTGTGTGTATAGGAAAGAGGTACCAAAGAGCCCTTTTGTTCTTTAAAGTTCAAATCCTTAATAATTTTAATCCCTTAGAGGATTTTTCTGGAGCTCAGTACAGATGCAGAAAACTTACTTACTCAGCCTTATTTTAGGGAGGCCTACACTGCTGGGAAGAAATCATTCATGCAATGCTCTCCCCAGGTGCTTCTTCCCAAGACTCCTCTTGCTTGCTTGCTGCTGTGCACTGGCCGAGACTCTCTAGGAGTCCTCACTTCATTTCTTTGGTCAGGCATACCAAAACAATCAAGGTAGAGACACTGAAACCATGCCCTTCTTACTCCAGATACTTCCTAAAGGCTCATTATTTCTCATATGCTGTATCATGTTCTCAGCAATGGAGTTAGCATGTGTGTGTAAGACTCAAATGGAAAAGATGTCACAGCACATGGTGTCGGGGCTGTGTGAAAGACCCTCCTCAGGGGTTCACAATGCAACACGATTTTTTCTAGTGTTACTTATGGAAGGTTAAGAGAGCATAGGTAAGGGATGGACAACCTGTTTTGTCTGGGGGTGGTGAAGAAGCAGTGGTAATACTGTATAGTGCTTCCTAGTGAATAGGCCACTTGAGCAAGGTCTCCAAAGACAAGCAGAACTTCTCCAGTTGGAGGAATGCATGTGGGTAGGAGGCCACATACCCAAAGGTGCAGAACATGGGGAAGGTCTCAATGTGTCTGGAGAAGTGAAGAAAGGAGCGCACTGATGTAAACCAATGGGCTTGTATATGCCTGGAGTCGTTTCATAAAAGTTAGCAGAAACTTAAAATTTCCTAGAATGATATAATCCCTATTTTCTGGAAAAGAGATGCTGGCCACAGCCACTAGGTATTAGAGCCAGGATTAGAGTCCAGGTCAGACTGTGGCATACAGCACATAGAGCCAGATACAATCAATGACAAGTGTAAGTGTGGATCAGCAAAAGAAGATGGATGCCTCTTTCTGCAAAAAGAGCTGAGAAGAAAAGGACAGCTACAAATGTGGGTGGGAAGGAAATGGACAGAGGAATTTATCTATGTGTGTGAAGAGATAGAGAGGATCATATTCTGAGAGTGGCACGGGCGAGGCTAGGGTAGGGTTGGAGTAGCAGCCATGGAGAAGGAGATACAGGAGATCTACAGACTTCTGTAGCAGAATTAGCAGATGGCCAAGGGGATGGGAGGTTTGGAGTCCTGGGCTGGGGAACCAGGAGAGGGCTATCTTCACTCAGCCACTTATTTATGTGGCTAGTGATTTACAACCATGCACCAAATGCCAGGCAAAGATGACCCAGAGAAAAACATAAGTGGCTAAGCAATCAAGGGAGACACACTGAAATCATGCTCTTCTTACTTAAGACACTTCCTAAGGGATCATTATTTCTCCTATGCTGTACCCTGTTCTCAGTAATGGAGATGGCATTTGTGTGTAAGACTCAAATGAAATCAGCTTACCACTGATTAAGAAAGTACAGACTCACAAACAGCTCCAGGTGAATAGTGTTTTAGATGCTAAGATAAAGGTGCATTTATGAGAAATGTAGAGGGAGAGGCTAAAAAGAGGAAAGAGTTTCATTTGTGTGAAGGGGAAGTGTGCCAGGAAGGTTCTCCAAAGGCGGTACTTAAGAAAATACTGGTGTTCTGAGGAACTACTTGCCCAAACAGTAATAAAATGGCCTGATGATGAGTCCAGTCAATTTGCCTTCAAATCATTCAGCAAAAGAAAGAGAAGAGAAGGGAGCATGAGCCAAATGCTGCAAAATAACAACTGGGGAAATCCTATGGAGGTTCCCTGTAACATTTTCCAACTCATCTTTAAGTTTGAATTTTTTAAAAAGAAGAGTGATGGAGAACAAAAGGAGACACCTTAACAGGAGAACTACACTGTCATTTATTTCCTGCTGGCAGACAAGGGCTGTGAGAGGAGGGAGCCCCGGAGGATGGGCAGGGTACTCCAGTGAAAGTGACAATAGCATAGGAGGTACTGAAAACAAGGCAACCCTCTGCTGGCAGGACCTCCCATGCAAGCAAAGTGTGCAGACGGATGAAGCTGAAGAGGCCCACTGGGCCAGTCATGGGCAGGAAGAGGATCCAGAGGTCAAGTAACTGTGTTGTCAAAGTGTGAAAAGGGACCCTCCCAGTCATCAGAGTGCTCCCCTCTGGAAGTTCAAGTGTGCTTTTGGTTTCTTGAACTGCAGTGTGCAAAGAGGGGGGTGGGAGGCAGGTGAAATTTATCTCATTGATTTTGTAATTTCTGAGATATATGAAACCAGAGCCAGCAGCGAGGAGCAGAATAGAGCCTATATATTACCCAGCTCTTTATACCTAAGATGTTAGAATAGTGTATACATTATAGACAACTGAGTGGAAATTAGTTGGCCAAGTACAGGCTGGAATAGGTCAGACTTTTTTAAAGTCTTAATGTTTCCAGAATTAGATCTACTAGTTGTTTATAGAACAACAAAGAACAAACCTGTTCAAGTTATTTGAGCTGTTGATACTGTGCATTATTTTTATTGTTTTAACAGTGTTAATACTGGCCCACAAGGTCCAAGAAAGGGGAAATAAAGACAGTGGAGTTCATCATAGGTGACACTTTAAAATATTCTTGGAGATAAAAAAACAACCCCACAGTCATGCTAATAAAGTATTTACTTTTCCTGATGTAAAAACTGCATGGAAATTTTAATTGTATTTGTTTCAAAACATGTTAATTTTTTTTTTTTTTTAGAAAAAAGGAAATAAAAGTTTTATTGCTGTGTTAGTAAAGGAGAAACAGAGGGGACTCTGTCCCACAGGCTGTGATTCTTTCTATCAGTGGAAACAGGGGGTTTTCAAAGAGGTGATTCAAGGGCTACATTCCATGTGTTCTCTGTCTGGAGTTAAAACTTTATTTATTTATTTTTAATGTCAAATTAGGAACTAAGAATAAGCACGTGGACTTTATCCATTCATCTCTGACTTTGGAGCCCATTAATGTGCTGTTTTAGGATCCTGGAAACTTCCCTCAGAGTTATAGTTCATGGAGCTGTCTGAGCTCTCACAGGGATCATCCCAAATGCTACAGACAGAATATTTATATTCCCCCAAATTGATAAATTGAAACTTAATCCCCAGAAGATGGTATTAGGAAGTAGGTGGGGTGTTGGGAAAGTGATTAGGTCATGAGAGCACAATTATCACAATGGGACTAATGCCTTTATATAAGGGACCCCAGAGATCTCCTTTACCCCTTCCACATGAGAGGATACAGCTAGAAAATAGCCATCTATGAGCCACGAAGTAATCCCTCATCAGACACCAAATCTATCAGCACCATGAGCCTGGACTTCCTGGCCTCCAGAACTGTTAGCTGTACATTCCATTGTGGATGAGCCACCCGGGTTGTGGTCTTTGTTATAGCTGCCAGAATAGACTAAGAGACTGTGTAAAGGGCCAGGTTTCTTTACATGGGCTTCCAGGAAGCATAAGACCTGACCTACTGGGGAATACTTATGGTTCCACATAAAATTGGAACCCTTGTACTTGAGTAGCATTTGTAAATTGTTCTGCACAATCATCTACTGCTTCATAAAATCAAAACTTGATGAAGACAGTGACTGTTCCAGATATTCTTGCTTTATAACACACCACCCCATAATTTAGAGGTATAAAATAACTGTTTTACTATGCTCACAGGTCAAGAATTTGAACAGGCCAAGGCAGGGATGGCTTGACTCTGTTCCATAATTTTTGGTGCCTCAGGTGGAAAGATATGGAGGCTCTGGTGACTGGATACCTGGAATCATGCAGGAATCATCTGGAAGGCTTTTCACTAAGATGATTCCCAGGCTGAGCTCAGGACAGTTGATTGGCTTGCCTATGAGGGGCTTCTCAGTGTGACCTCGGCTTGCTCTCTCCCAGTGGCAGGATAGACCCTATCTCCGGGCAGTTTGACTTCCTCGATGGAAGCTTATTTAGGACCATGTAAAAGCCATGTAAGGGGCATAATGATAACTTGAAAAGTGCTTTTCTTTGAAACACTTAATATGCACTTCACATTGAAAAGTTCATCTGCTGTTCTTGTAATGAATGATTCCCTAGATGCAAATAATATGGAAAACAAAGTAAAAGGAGCAGAGAATACTCACAAGTGGGTCATGACTGAATAAGATTCCATTGTATGGATTTACAGAAGTCTCCCCTTATCATCTGTACTTTGGCTTTCCAAGGTTTAAGTTATCTGAATGACTTCACTTATATGAATACTCAGAATAGTCCCTAGAATCAGAAAGTAGTACAACTTAGCTGTATTTGATAAGTTTAAGAAAGAAAAAAAATTCTTTCAGAGTCGAGAAAATTCAGTGCTGTGCTCTGAACACTTGTATGTGCTTATGGTCATGGCCTCTGTCTTACTCTCCCCACCTAGTTCTGATGTCAGAAAGATGCCATCAAACCAGTAGGACTTGCCTCACTCAGAAACATTCTCTTAGGTGCTCCCTTTCACTTCTCCTAATGAAAGTAAAGAAGCAGCTGATTAAGCAGGAGATTATTCTTAGATGTCACAACTACTCCTTTGGCCAAGCTGATCCTAAATATGATTCTAGTACAATTAGGCAACAGAGAGTTTTCCCAGGGCACTGGCCTTTCCGTTACATATGGAGATGTGTCTGGGCCCAACTTCCTGAAGCAGGAAGACAGTTGTATTTCTTGTTTCCTTTCATAGCAGTGAAGATGCAAACACAGTTGGAGCAGGAAATCTGAGCAGAAATTTGTAGACAAAAGCATATTTGTAGGTTCAAAAGAAGGTGTCTTACAAAATTTCCTTTAACAGACGGTGAAAATTTTCACCAGAAATATTCTGGAGCTCTGAATTCTCATGCTGCTGGGAATAACCATATATTATTGGCAAGCACCTAATTTTAGGATAGCAATATTTTGTAATCTAAGAATTGGGACATGTGGTCTAATGATAGAAAAACCCTGGAATTTTTGGTTTATTTGAGACAAACTTGGCTGTTTACGGTTGTGTCTTTATCTGTAAGAATGGGGGTGCTATTGATGACCCTAATGCTGACCAGCTCCTTAAGTTGGTCACTAAGGGTAGAAATCTCTTAAGAAGCAACTGAAGTGTCCAACTTTTTGTTTGTTTGTTACTGGGGATTAAACCCAGGAACACTTAACCACTGAGCCATATCCCCAGCCCTTTTTATTTTTTATTTTGAGAGGTTTCACTAAGTTGCTTTAGAGACTGGCCACAAACTTTCTTTCTTTTTTTTAACACATTTTTTTTTTAATCTTTATTTTATTTATTTTTATTTGGTGCTAAGGATCAAACCCAGTGCCTTGCACATGCTAGGTGAGCACTCTACTGCTGAGCCACAACCTCAGCCTCCTGGCCACAAACTTTCAATCCTTCTTCCTCAGCCTCCTGAGTTGCTGGTAACTTTTTTTCATTTATCGTGTTTTCATCACATCAGCACTTTATTCCTCTTTATGACTGAATAAGATTCATTGTATGGATTTACAGAAGTCTCTCCTTATCATCTGTACTTTGGCTTTCCAAGGTTTAAGTTATCTGTATGACTTCACTTATATGAATACTCTGAATAGTCCCTAGAATCAGAAAGTAGATTGTTGGAATAAGAGTGGAATATGGAATGACTCTTTAATGGTTTTCTTTTGGAGTAGTGAAATGTTTTAGAACTTTATGTAGATGTTAGCTGCAAACATTGTGAATGTACTAAATGCTATTAAAGGCACACTCTAAACTGATTGATTTTATTTTACATGAATCTCACCTTCTGACATCATGGCATATATATTATGATTTTTGTCTAGGGTTACCTAACTCACAACTCACATAGCCCTGTTATTTCCTAAATGACTAAAATAATAAAGTCAAAATATGTGGCCAAAAAGAAAAAAAAAAGAAGCAGCAGCAGCAACTGAGGGTATATTTGAGCCAAGGTCTGCACATGGCCTCTAACCATGACCCTATTCTTTGCCCACCTGCTGTTTGGGCTTCCTGAAGAGCTTAGAGGAAATGCAAAAAATAAAACAGAAAACATGAAAAATGATAGGAAAGGGAAGAAAGGCAAGAAGAATGGAAAGGAAGACGGAAAGCGATAATTTAGAACACTTAGGAGCACAGGAGATGATCTAAAGCCGAAAAAAGAACGGAAAACAGGTTTCCTTTGATTCTTGTTTCTTCCACTCCAGGGCTAAGATTTCCAGCAAGAGTCATCCATCATGACCTAAATAAAAAAGTTAAATAAGAAACTTCACCAAGTCAATAGGCACATGCTACAGCCATAGGGATATTGGGCAAAGGAAGACATCAAATTATAGGGAGCATAAAAGGATGGAGAAGATTTTTCCATGTAATGATCATAGAATTGTTACCTACTCCTCAACCCCCTTAGAGCAAGGCGGGTAAATATAATCCTTCCACAACAATTACAGTAGGGGTTTTGAAGCAGCTATGGTTGCTGAGGTTATTCACTAAGCCTGTTTAGCATTTGCATCTGTCTGTCCCATTAAGGCAAAATATTGTGAACAGTGTACGGAGCATGCAGAGTTGATGGGTGGAATTCAACTCTGAAGATGAGCTTTGAACAAACACGAAGAGAAAGGTTGAACACTTTGCAATGAGATGCTCAGTTAGATCCTAGGAAGTGGTTAATCACCACCACAGATTGGAGAAGTTCAAGTGAAGGGGAAGCAGGAGTTGAGCTCAGGGCACAAAAGTAAAAGGAAGTGGAAAGCAGGACCAAAGGAGGGTGGCATCCCTGCTGGGGAAACTCCTTCACAGGGATGCTGAATGACCCACCTGGGGCACACACTGCTGAGGAGAGGCTGTTAGTCCTGTGAGATCCACTATAGTTTTCACTGTGTGCTCCTTGTTTGTAAATGTTGTATGGATGTGATACATGAAAAATGGTTCCATTCATACCACAGTACTGTTTCAGGCTCAAATAATTATTTTATTGTCGTTTAAAGTTAAGAAGATCTCTTCAGTATAATTATCACAATCTGAAATGCCTCCTGGCACGTGCAGGAGCTCACTAAGTAGTCTATGAATGCACACACTACTCTGACTGCTTGAGCTCAGCTATTGGTTGAGGAATCTTCCCAAATATCCAATCAGAGCAAATCCTCCTGTTGTTTCTATAAACCATAAGTGGGCACTTTGGTTTATTAGTGGAAAACAAGTGTCATTGTTTTACCCGTGTATGCATAAATGCATGCTAGTTGAGAAGAAATAACCATAAATAAATAATGATATCTGCAATGATACCATGGAGTGAAAACTGTTTTGCTTTAAGTCTCTGTTAATATATTCAGGGTCATTTATCTTCAGATTTGTTCTAACACTGATTTCCAAATTTCTTATTCATAAAAAAAATACACTCAGCCAAGATGAAGAAATCTGACATAGTAAAACATGATCAGGTCTATGAGTCAAAAGACTCAGGCTCTGGCCTCAGGAGACCCAAAGACTGGGTGTCTGTGGCAACCATTTCTGTTTGCAGGGTTGTGCTTCTGCACCTTCAACCAGGAGATGGTCAGGCCAATTTGAGTATCATTTTCACATTTTCTTTTTCTTCTCCCATTCCAACCCCTAGAATACCTTGGAAATTCAAGCAGTTCACTTTCACATTACATTCACAGGCTGCCTTGAATTCAATGAAGCACTGAGATCTTTCAATCGATTTTCTTTCCAGAATTTTGGTGAAGAAAGATGACCACTCTGTTCCCAGTGCTCCTCTCCAGTTCTACCGCTCTGTGCTTCTTAGTGTCATATGCACTTGTTACTAACATCATTAGGTCTGGCATCAGTTGCAAATACTGTGTCATTTCTTAAAGCCCCCAACCTCAGTACTACTGCAGAAAAACACAAAGCAAAATCCTAGTTCTGTAACTTCAGAAATCAATCCAAGATTAATTCAGGATCAGGAAATAAGGTAATTCAGTCCAAGTGAAGCTGAATTGAGTCAGAATAAACAGTTTGCTGGTCAAAAGGAGTTATGGATTTCAAGCTTCTTACTAAATGGAACAAAGTGCATTTCCATTACTGAACACAATTAGCCTTTTTCGTAGTGACCAGTGTTCTTGGAGTGTTTCTTCTGGAAGCAGTTAGTGTCTGCATAATCTTTTAGGGCTCCTACTGCCCACTAAATTGAGGAAGTTGATGTTATCTTATTTGTTCACTAAAATTAATTTAAAATAAGTATAGCTACCATTATATTTTGTATCCTGAATGTGCCCCAAAGGATGACCTATTGAAGGTTTGGTCACCAGTCTGTGGTGCTATGAGGAGATGGGGCATAGTAGAAGGAAGATAGGTCATTGGGGGTGTACCCTGGAATTGGATATTGGATACGGGAACTCTGGCTCCTCCTCTCCTTTTGCTTTCCTTTGCAGTTGCTATGAGGTGAGCAGCCTCCTCAGCCAGGAGTGCCTGTCATGATATACTGCCTTGCCACAGGCCCCAAAGCACTGGGACCAACTGACCATGGACAAAAACATGCCAAACTGTGAGCCAAAATATCACCTTTCCTTTTTTTTTTTTTTTTAGTTGATTATCCCAGGTATTTTGTTGTAGTAATGGAAATCGGACCAACATAAGTACTTCACTCTGATCTTCAGTGTCTTTGGAGTACAGATTCAGTCAATATTTTGAACCCCACTTCTCACTAACATCCATATGAAAAATGTATCACAAGTCTTTTGGGTTCTACTCAATATTGGCATACAGTGGTTCTAAAAATGTATCTGTTGAGTTGAACTCATATGTTCTTTGCCTAACGTATATTTTTAAAAAATTAAGAGATGATATAAATGTGCACCCACACAGAGTGCCTAATGGGGCAGGTTATTGCTGAAATGTATTTGGACACATTTAGAGCTCACTATGAAAACTGAGGATGAGGGCTGGGGCTGTAGCTCAGTGGCAGAGCACTTGCTTAGCATGTGTGAGGCACCGGGTTTGATCCTTGGGCACCACATAAAAATGAAACAAATAAAATAAAGGCATGCTGTCCATCTACAACTGCAGTTTTGTTTTTAAAGACTGAAGATGATAAATTCTAAGAAAAATGTACAAGGAGTTGTACGCTAATAACAAAAGTTTCTGGGCTTTCTGATATTACAACATTGCCATTAGCAGATAAAACCGAGATGAGTACTATTCCACAAAGACTTGGCTGAAGAGGATGGCAAAATCACAGAAATGGACTTGCCACTATCATTCTGCTGTTACCAGTTGTGTTCTTAGAGATGTCTCCCAAGGACTATAAGGACACACAGCCTTATACACACATGGCTTTGACTGCCAGTGTGTGAGGTGGCAATGGTGGTGGCGGTGGGCCCTGCTCCAGCAATGCATCCCTTTGTATACACAGCCTATTGGAAATATGGCAAGCTGTTGCCATCCACATCTGGCTTCCCAAACATGTAGGCGAACACCAATACTCCAACATTCAACCGCACCAGCTTTATTTCTGCTTCCAGGGAGGCAAGTCAGATGAACACCTAGGACTGACAGACCACAGCTGAAGTCTGTAGTGACCATCTGGGAAGGGGCCTTGATTCACAGCTGCTGTTAAGATGACCAGAAACAAGTGAAGAAGCAACTGAGCAGTTTTAAATGTGATTTGTGCAAGAGGTCTCAACTGATTCTCCAACTGGCAAGAGTGCTTGAGTAACAGAGTTCTGTGTTAGTAGTTCTTTTTTATTTTTCAAAAAATTTTTTATTTTATTTGCTTTATTTTAGGGACATGGGTTCTAATTCTACTCCTGCCTGCACTTTTGACATTGAGAGAGAAATCTCTCTGTAACTAGGCAACAGAGTTTTGCTTTGAACAAAAGGACTCCAGCATCACCTTCTCAGGACACAAGCCGGTCATTATTCTTCTTGGACGTGTAGCATTATTACCTTCAAAGTCTCTATTTTCCCACAGAGCCAAAGCTTCAGTTCTTCTGTTCCCTTCCTGGAATGAGCTTTTCACTAATACTGTTTTTCTCTCTGAGTTCCTCCCTTCAGGAGAGAATGTGAGAAGCCAGCTCTTCATGCAGTTTCCATAGCTTCACCCCTCACCCAGAAAATCTTAAGGATTGTAGATTTAGTAGGGCAGTGCCATGGTGTTGTCGCCAAAATGGATTTGAAAAATCTTAATTTGGCCTGCGAGGCAGAGATTACGTCATCAGTATTTTCATCATCAATTTTTATTTCATATATACATATATATTTTTTTAGCAGGATAAAAGAAAACTGTGAGTTTTAATCTTAGAAGGCATTTACTACAGACGACTTCAAAAACAAACAGAGTCAAGTTCGATCTTTGTCCACATTTCTTATGAAACCGTTCCCCAGGGAGTTGTGTGCTGAAGATTTCACGGAGGAGGGAAGAGTGAAGACATCTTTAAAGAAAGTGCATGGCTGAAAGTTGTGTCTAAAGTTGATTAAGAAAGATCTCCTTTTTTAGTTGGCTTCCTAAGAAAATTAAGAGAATATGAAAAAGAATCTGGTAAATGTGCCAGATAGGCCAAAACTTTTGTTCCAAGAAGACACTGGGTAAATGTCACTATTTCTTTATCCAAAATTTTAACTTTATTAAGAGATGAAAACAGACTTTACTTTTCATATTACTTAAATTTGCATTTGAAAACATGAGGGCTTCATCGCCTAAATAAGTGCAGAGGAATATAGTAAAAAATCAATTCTTCAACATTTTCAGGAAGTGTATGAATCACTCTGGATACAAAAAAAGGTTACTTGTAATATCAAAACTAGTTTTTAAACAAACTAGATACTTTAATTGATAAAGTAAGGTTGCATATGGCAAAAATTCAGATGTCACAAAAGATTTTCCACCAAAAAGTTTTCCTAAGACTGGCTTCCACTTTCTTAGAGCAAATCTTGCTTTTGGTTACTTCTGTATCCATCCAGAAATAGGAAAATAGATCCAGAGTGACATGTGAGTCCTGGTGTCTACAAGTTTGCCCACACCCCATATGACTGTTCTATGCCTTGTTACTTTTACTTTCTAACCTTAGATATATATTATAGGTCCTTATAGTTACACATAGACCTATCCCATTTAAAAAATATAACTACAAGTGATCACACTACATTGATGTCCATAATTTATTTAATTGGGCCTCCTCTATTTGTGTACTTTTAGAATGTTTCCAGGCATTTACTAAAACTTTTTAAGAAATATCTCATTTCTCTTTTGGGAAGCACTTAATAGATTAAGTGGCTTAATCTATTCCTCTTATTAGTTAGCTGGGGATAACAACTATACCTACCTATGGCTCACACTTTAATTGGCTACCCAGCAGCTATTCCCTTCTTTTTTAATTTTAAAATCCAGACTTATTCTTGGGGTCTATACAACATGCTTGGATACTCTGAATCCCTGCCCTAGTTCTACAAGAACAAAAAATGATTGGTGTTAGCCAGATTGGCAATGGCATTTCCTTTTGCTAGTGATCTGTCTAAGCCTAGGCACACCATCTGGCACTACAGTTAGTCATTTAAGTATGAGTATGGTGTGTGGCTGTCTGAATGAAAATTCTGGGTCCAGCGTTTATTAGCTATGTAAACTTAAGCAGGTTATACTTGAACAGATTAAACCCTGTGCCTCAGAGATAATAATACCTACTATTTTAAGGTTGTTGTGAAGATTAAATGAGTGAATGGTACTTATTACATGCCCAATAATTGTTGCTATTGCTATTTTCTGTCCAATAAAACTTAAGAGGAAGGTTACACTGGTTGAGGCTTCTAGAAAGATATCTGCTTCTGATCAAAAGGGATGGACTAAGGAGGTGTTGATTTTCTTCTTGTTGCTGATGCTGCCACATTATGTTGTATGGGATTGTATTAGTTACAGCTGCTGCAGCCATCTTGACACCATGTGGAGAAGGGTAAGAGAACAGCAGAGCCAGTCTTTTCTGAGAAGCTACACCACACACCTGGCAGGTTTGGGATCACTGACCGCCAAAATTTATGTTTAAAGAACACATTTTAAAATTATTTAACCCACATTTTAATGGTAATTCAGTTACCTGAAGCTAATAGCACTTCTAATTAATACACAATTTTTAAGGTTTTTGTGTATATTAATAAATTGATATTATATGTAAAGTACTTAGAATAATGCTCAATCTATAATGAATGCTCAATCAGTGATAGTTATCATTATTACTGTTATTATTGTGTCTGAGTACATGTGTAATTAAATGTTTTATATAAATTCCTAAAAAAAGAAAACAGCTTCTGGGTCATAGAGTGGATGCATTTTAAGTTTTAATGTGCATCATTAAGTTATCCTTTAAAGGAGATACATCAAATAAGGAGATACATCAAATTAAAATGAGAGTATCTGTTTTGAGATACTCTATCAACATGTATAATCAATAATTTCTAATTTTTAGGTAATAATTTAATTATTTTAATTTATATATTTTTAATCATGAGGAAAGCATTCTTCACATACTTACAAGCCACTTGTATTTATTTTTATGATCTCTATATTAAAGATATTGCTATAGTCATGATTTTTGCCCTTTCCTTTATTTAACTGTAAGAACTTCATATATATATATATATATATATATATATATATATATATATATATGAAATCAGTCCTGTGTCATGGGCTGCAAATATAAACTTGTAATTTATTTTTCAAAAATATTTGTTAAAAACAATTTTTATAATTAAATTTGTCAACTATTATTTTCTCTTTTATTCTTCTAATATGTTCATGTTTGTTTGTTTGTTTATTTATTTATTTATTTATTTATTGCAGTACTGGGGATCAAACCCAGGGACACTTTACCACTGAGCTACATCCCTAGCCTTTTTTATTTTTTATTTTGAGACAGAGTCATATGTCCTTATTATTTCTACATTTCTGCACTTTCTGACTAATCCTATGTGCTCATTTTTCATAATGACTTTAGAATATTTTTTTAATTAAAAATATTCTATTGGCATTTCAATTCGGATTTCATCAAATTTGTTAATTCAAAAACTGACCTCTTTAAAACACTGATGCTCTTGTTCAAGGAAAAAACATATCTTATAGAACTGTAGAGTTTTTTCAAAAGCATCATGTGGGTGTCTCATTAAGTTTATTCCTATCTTTTGTCATTATTTAAAAGGTATCTTTTCTTCAATTATATTCTCTTAACTGGTGCTGTGTGTTCATGTGTGTGTGTGGCATGTTTTTTGATACATAGAGAACTTGATTGTTTCTATGCTTTCTTCTTTTTTTGGTGGAGAGATACCAAGGATTAAACTCAGAGGCATTCGACCACTGAGCCACATCCCCAGCCCTATTTTGCATTTTATTTAGAGACAGGGTCTCACTGAGTTGCTTAGCACCTCACTTTTGCTGAGGTTGGCTTTGAACTCGCAATTCTCCTATCTCAGCCACTCAAGCTGCTGGGCTTACAGGCATGTGCCACCGCAAGCAGCCTTCTATGCTTTCTTAAATAAAATTCTCTTAATGTAACTTAACCTTTACTTGTAACACAAGTTGCTACTATTATGTAGACTGCTGCAACTAATTTGATAAGCAGTAGTTATGTAAGATGTCATGAAAGATGTTAGAAAATGATGGGCTGAATTTTAAGCAGTGTGTATGGGGAGGTTAGTAAATACTAAATAAGCCAACATGTAAATTGGACAGAAAGTTTTTCTTCCCAATGCAATTGTGAGTGCGGTTGCTAAAATAAAAAATAAATAAATAAATGCTTGAAACTTAAATTCAGGAGCTTCCTATCTTATTTCTTTAATTCTAAGCTATACATGTTTTTCTCATTTTAATGTTTTTGAAATTGAGAAGCATTTTATAATCCACTTATATAATCCATATGCTCATCTTTATGTAGTAGTGTTTCTTTTTCCTGCCAAAAGTTTCTTTAGGATTAACAATTGACTGCATATAAGAATTGAGACTACATTATAATACATTATAACCATAAAGATTCCTACCTCCCATTCCAGGAAACCAAGGATGGTTTAGTACATTTATTAATATACTTAGTTATATTTGTTGTTTTAAGGATAAAATATATGATATTATTGAGAAAGATGGTAAAAAATGTGGATAAATTTAGCAACTTTAATTTTTCAAAAGTCAATAACATATTAGGTATAGAAAATACCCATTTCAAAGCAACTACCACTTATAAGAAGACACTGCAGATATTACATGAAAGTCAGGATGAAGAAGTGAAGCCCCTCTTCCACTACATGGATTAAATTCTTCTATTAAAACTTTAGCCTATTGAGTTGGATCTGAGAAAAGTTATCAATGTTAAGAAAAAGAACATACACTGTTTTTACATGTATTCTCTCCCTGGATTAATTTTTTAAATAAATGTAATAAGAAGATTAGAAAATGCAGAGATTAATTTATATACTTTTAATCTCTAGTTCAAAATTAAAGTGGGAAGAATTCTGTTCATGAAAGCACTAATAATACTTAAAACTTTAGGAAAAAATTAAGAATGAATAGAAGAGTGTTCAAGAAAGTCAGAAATGTCTGCTAAAGTACATAAAATTATAAACACATGGGGACTCTTATTGCTTCTTTATAAGAAATCCTAGTTATTAAGGCATTCAGAACTTACACATATTTAATAGTTTTTCTTTCTTAATTGTGATATGAGAGCTTAAAAACCTGTTTCTCATTTGACTCATTACCATTTATCTGTGCTCTCCCATTTTTCTCTACAAATGTTAACATAACTTTTTTGCTTCTGTTTTTTGACTTTCACTGGAGGAAGACAAATCAAACTCTACAATTTCTCCCTGCTCTGATCCATTGCAGAGACTGCATACATCCTGCTATACAGAGGAGTGTATTTAGGATAGCTCTGTCAATCCACACAATTTCACCATGGCAGCTAGAGGCCTTCTAGGGTTTCAGGAATTACACGGGGCATTCTTTGTCACCTATTAGTATGTAGCTGATATCACTTTTCTCTTTGGTCATTTGTTATTGTCCACCATCAAGGTATGCCTTGGTTTCTACTGCTGTCTTTGCTTCTAATCAACACCACTATGCTAATCACCATTGCTGTCTTCTTCACGTTTAGATATTTGCAAAAAGTCAGGCTTAACATTTCTTATCAAGGGGACCTTGCCATCCACATGGCAAAGAAGACACGTGCTGTATACAGCTTATGTCCACTGCATTTGGTGCCGGGCTGCGGGCTGCGACTTTGCTGCTGAAGAGTTTCTAGCTACTGTTCTAGCTATGTATGTGTTTGAATTCTGGCCATTCCAGAAGACTTAATTCTGGCTTAATCATGGAATTGAATTTACAGATAAAGAAACAATGACTTTTTAAAACAAATAGAATCATTGTATCCTTTGATGCTTGGTCTTCAGAGATTATTTTAAAGGAAAAATCCTAACAATGCAAAGAAGGACATAGAAACCAAAAGTAATGGCAAGAGTTATTATATACCAGGCATTATGGTGAATGCTTTCTATATTCAATTCTTATTATTCATGGTGGTTGTGCTCTATCACAGCACCAGAAACACTGCATCAGTGAATACTAAACCACTGCTCCTAGGGGAAACACTGGTTTAGGTTTCCGTGAGCCTCTGATCACATTTTTTGGTTAACAGATCAACACAAAACTTTTTGTTTTATATGTGTTTTGTTTAAAGGCATATTATTTAATATTTATTGTTAATTAATTAACATTTAACTTAACAGTCAGCAGCACTATAATTGATACCTGAATTAAACTGATCCAATATACTTATTTTTTCCATAAGGCACACCAGAGCCTTCTTGTGCTTGTAACATTAGACAAAACATTGGCATTATGTTGGAAGCCATTAAAATAGAAAGTCACCAACAAAAAGCAAAAACAAAAGAAAGGCAAAAATGTGGCACTTAAATGAACCATGAGAAAGATAGGGCTGACACAAGAAGGCAGAGCACCACCATGCTTGCCCTCAACTGGGGTTAAATGCAGGAGAGAACGCACAATTTTCACCACTATGCACATCCACAAATGACTGCTAAAGTGTTAGGGGTATTGATTTTGAAATCACAAAGTCTGACAAATAGGTGAATTCCCAATTATTGGATCTGTGAATGATGAGGATCAACCATATTTGAGTTTTCATTTTTGTATTCCTGAGTTACAGATGAAAGAGCTAAGATATACACGAATGTTTTAATAGGGAGCTTTGTGAACACATGAATAATTTGCAGGGCTTTGTTTAATTCTAAGACCTTTGTTCCTCCCACATGTTTTCTGAATATTAGTAATGAACCTACAAGTCATCTTCTTTGGATAAACTGAATATAAATGGAATATTTAAATTAAGATGCATGCTCATTTAAAATAAGATGTTGATCCATGTCATTTTCTTGGACTGCTTGCTATCTTAAGATGTTCGCTAAGTATTTCTAGCAACAATACACATGCACATATTATTGTATCTTAGATTCTTGACTTTGTATTCAGAAAGATTTAATAATACAATTATGGAAAGACATAATTCTCAACTCTGCCCTCACCTCAAAATAACCTGACAAGGGCTGTGGATGTGGCTCAAGCGGTAGTGCGCTCGCCTGGCCTGCGTGCGGCCTGGGTTCGATCCTTAGCACCACATACAAACAAAGATGTTGTGTCTGCCGAAAACTAAAAAATAAATATTAAAAAATTCTCTCTCTCTCTCACACACTCTCTCTTAAAAAAAAATAACCTGACAAGTTAAAAAGGGCATTATGAATGTCCAAACTCCCCCCAAGGTCAACTAAGTAAAATCTCTGTGGTTGAGGCCCCGGTGCCTGTACTGTATTTTAAAGTACCCCAGTTTATTTGGATGTGCAGCCAGGTGGAAAAACACTGGATTACAGAATGAAGAAACCATCCAAAACAATCCACTCCTTCTTTAGTAAGAGATTATGAAAGCATGGAGGGCAGGGTATAGTTCAATTATATGATTACAAAACTGGCTGAAGAGTGTTGAAGAGTGGTAACCTAGAACCATCAAATTAAAACAAAAGAGGAGGAGCCTTGCGATTTGGGATGGAAACTCATCATCTCTCTTTCTTCCGTATCTTAGGTGAACCTTAGTAGAAGATTTACAATCACATCAACATGGTAGGGCAAGTACTCTCCCTAATTTACTCTTCCCAGAGCCTTATACAGTGCCTGGAACAGCATAGGTCTCTTTAAACATATGCTGGAATATTAATGAGGCCCTGCACTGACTCTGGCTTGGGTGATGGCAGAGGTCTTTAATCCTTGCTGAATTCTCGGTTGGTTCATCTACTCATGGGTCTGACAAGCACACCTTCTATCTACACCCATGCCTCTTGGATGACTGTTCATTATGCAGCACACAATAGAAATACAAGACATTATTACCATCACAGAATTTACAAATCTTGTTGCATAGACAAAGCATATGAAATATTAGTAACTCATATTAGATAATTAAGAGCACCTCACTGAATCACAAGAATAGAAAGCATTGCTCTTGGGCCAGAGGTTAGGCAGGGCTTTGTACAAGCACTGGGTCTCAGTGGCTCCTGGAGAACCGTGGTGCTCTGTTTAGAGAGAAAGGAGCAAACCAGTCACAGGAACGCTCAACAAATGAAGGCATGGCTGGTGGGATCTGCTCTGTCCTCTGCAGGCCTTGTTCTGAAGGAATGGGCATTTTCTCTGAGTTTGGGAAGAATGCATACTAGGGAATGAACTCTGGCAGTCAACTTTCTCTGTTTCTTTTTTTTTTTTTTTTGGTGATTTTTATTTTCATTGCGTATTTAAAGAGTCCCTATTATTTCCTGTGGAGTCCAGTTTTGTTTTATGTGCAGATTCTGTCGCACATTAAGCATGCTTACATGCGAATAGCTTCAGGTTACAGTTCTATTTGAAGTTTTTCTATGTAAAGAGTGACTCAGCCTTAATTTAAGAAAATTTCTCATTATCATGCATTTTCCTTGTAAACTGATCTTCCTCAATTATACCTTGCCAGGTGTACAGGCATGTTTATCTGCTAAGAAGACAGAAGTATTTTTATCCTACCCTTTCCTAAATAAGGTGAATGGGGAGTTATGAGTAGGCCCAGACAGTACATCCATCAGTGTTCTTAAGTCCTTGGCACCACTGATTCCATGTGGAAGGAGTACTGGGCTCCTGTATTTTTTAACATTTAAAGTGTCATGGTTTCTGTCATTAACAATGATTTGATTTAAACCCAGCTTTACTACAGCTGGATGGAGAGCTCCTCAAAAATACTTCTACTCACTGATGAGGAACAGCTTTATGAGTGTATATCTAATTTTGAGGCAAAGCAGAGTGGGAAAGGATCACTTCCTTAAATAACTGATAGCCAAGAAGACAATGATGGTACCAAGCTTGACACTTCATATGGATGGGGCTCTTTTGAGATATCTTGGACATGACAGCCCACAAAGTCTTTCTGTTTTCCTGGGAAATAGTGCATGTAACTTGAACCCAGGCTACTCCTCAGGTGGATCTGAGAATGCCCAGCAAGACCCTCTGTTTATATATGATTCAAAAGAACTCAGCACTATCTAGCGCATAATTCCACAGTTACATTTTTTAACACTCTCTGGAAAGGGAAGAGAGGTGGGGTGTTGGAGAAGGGGATGGTAGGTGCGGGGAGGAGGGCTGGGGAATTCCAGAGACTAGCACAGACTTCAAAGTCCTATTCCTGCTAATCTCATAATGTCCTTGAGCTCCTCCACAAACAGCTGCAGTTGTTAACTTATCTTAACCCTTAATATACTATTCTCTGCCAACTCAGAAAACTACATGAAGAGCATGTAAGAATATCTCTTGAGAACAATGGGTTTTAGGTTTTTTCCCTTTGCTCTCATCTTTCTATATTGTAGAAACACTCTCTCACTCACACAATATTAATTCTGATTGAAGCTCCTGTGGACAAAGCACTGTATAATGACAAGGAACTCCAAGTACCAAACTAAATATTTCCAAACCACTAGGAGTTATGATTTCTCAACTTGGGAAGTTCAGGGAATATTCCTTGATTCAAGCAGGCCGTTTCTAAAGGACATGTAGATATCTGATCATCTATGGTGGTTTCCAGTAGGAGAAGGACCTAGTAGCTGGTAAGCATGAGGGAGGTTCCCAGGGGACAGCAACAGCAGATACTGAGCAGGAAGGTTGGGGTCTGGTTGTGCACAGGAGAAGATGGGGCACACAGTACACTCCAGAGGATAAGAATGATAACCTTACACGTCTCTATAGATCTTTACTTTTTATGAGGCACTCTCACATTTATCTCATTTACTCTAGTGAGCAGGGGAAACTGGGACTCAGAATTTCATGACTGATTTGATTAAAACCTGAACTCAGCTACTATTCTTGTGATTCTATGTTGGGCGTCTAATTCATTACAGTCCCAATTGTTCTACTAGGGGATAGAGTATGTAAATTGAGATGATAGCCATGAAGGAAAGAGAAAGGAATGGATAGAAAGATAGTAAAGAAAGGACCTCCAGGCCTTAGTGGCTGACTTGCAGGGCAAAACATTGGGGGCAGGAGAGTAATCTAGATTCAGTGCAATTCTTGGTCCCTTCCTCTTCTGGTCCTGAGAAACATTGTTCAAAGCACACATTTGGTCAGCTTATGCCTTATGTTTTCTTAATTATTTCTTGAGTGCTAGTTTTTGATTGCTCAGTTTGTAAGTATCTGAAGATGAGATAGAACTTTATTTTCATTGTATTCTCCCTATCGACTGGACCAATTCTGGGGAAAATACAAGCAGGGTTATTAGGTAACACACCACCATGCGCTTGAAATGTAACGTCTTTAGGTAATAGTTTAGCATGACATGTCTATCACGGAAGGGAGAAACACAGAGTTGCAATACTGAAAAATATAAATAGATTGGCAAAACGTTGGCATATTACGATTTTCCAACTCTAAAGGAATTAATGAATGGAATTTTATTCATTTATCTGTCAATACTCACAGTTTCATGTCCTGGAGGAAGTGACAGCTTTTTCTATTACACAAGGCTTGTGTTGTGATATATCTTGGATTATAGTCCTCCTTTCATTCTACGAATGTTACTGAGGACTCCTATGCAATAGATACCATCCCAAGTACTGAAGAGGAGACCTTTTACTTGAAAATGAGCCTGAGCTCTGAAGCTCTAGCTCTTCCTGTGGGCAGAAGGCTGGGTTTCCTGGAGACCAGATACTAAAGCTGGGTCCTCAGCTGAAACAATTGGAAATGCTACTCTCACTCTAGAATATCCCTTATGTGTCAGATCTGTAATACAAGTGTGATTTAACTCTGATTTTCTAAAAGCTTCAATCAGATCAGGCATAAATGAATTAGGAAATTAGACAGATTCATTTCCACTGGTAGAAGTACTTGGAGGACAGAATTTGTGTTTATTTCATCTGTGTGTCCCCACTAATTGGAACTTAGAAATTTTTTGATAGCTTGCAGTTTATAGTAAAAGACAAAGAAAAATCTTTGCTCCTGCATGTCATCCAGGTGAAGCTAGCTCTGTCCGAGAATTATGATTAAGACTGGAAACAAGGACACTGGCACATCGATGATCACAAACACATTCATTAGCAACCGGTAAACAAAGAGCAGGTGCCAACACTGACTGTTCTAAATAATCAATGACACAGTATGATCAGGATTAACCTCCAGATAATTGTACAGTTCCCTCTTACACTGAAAACTTGAGTGGATCCCTAAGGCAGTAGCACTGTGTTTTGGAGAATTACCTAATCTCTTTAAACTTACTTTCCTAATCTGTATAGTGGGACTAAAATAACTGCTCCTTCTCTATTCCAAAGTGATTGTGAAGAGAAAATGAGTTAATAAATGTGAAATGCAAGCTTGCAGTATAAATGGCATGGTGTATCAATCGATTGACAGGGAAGCCAACAATTAATTGCTGAGGTTGGGGGTGTACTATGCCCCTCTTTCATTTTCAAGTCTAAGTTAAGCAAAAATCACTCCATTGTGAGTTCCCAGGCAGCCATAGTGATTTCTTAAGAGAGGGATGTTGCTAAGCTTTTCACATCACAAGCCCCTTCCCAGGTCATGTTGACATTGTCATCTCGTAACCTTGCACAAGTTAGTTAACCCCAACACTAGAACTTTCTTTCCAGGATTGGTGTAAGGATAAAATGCTCAGCACATCACTGGCATATCCAGTGCTCAGTAAATATTATCTGTGATGATCATCATGGTAGTAGCTGAAAAGAGGGCTACATGTAATTCTGCTTCTATTTATTACCTGTACACATAAGCCACAGTGTTAATAAGAAACACTATCAGTGTAGCCTATACTTTTTTCATGTAACAGTTTTTCCTCCAAGAGGATGGGCTGGTCAGGGAAGTTTTCGGAGTACTCTATCAGCCCTCACTCTTTCATTATGGTAACTGCCTTCAGGAGCTATCTTGTAGCAATATCTTTGAAAAGTTGTAGGCATTTGGCTCTACTATGAAAGTGAACTGCCATCTGTTGGTTCTGCAGGCATTTGCACAAGAAAGACTGGTAATCCTTTCTTTTGATGACTTGTGGCTGAGGATTTCTTTCTTTCATTTTTTTCCCCCTTCTATTTTCGTGAAGGTCTCTGAGGGAAGCCCCTTCCTGTGCAGGCCACTTAGACTGGTGTTGGATGGTTGTACTGTCAGCCAGTAATGTTCCAATGGCTTGCACAGTTCAGCTTTGAATGACTCAGTGACATCTGTGTCAGGCATTTATTTTTAGTACATTTTGCCCCACAGATACATCTCTGAGATGTGTGTCTTCCATCTGTCTAACTGGCTCCATGCTTCTGTTTAAGTGACACATAAAGCTTTGTACCCGATTCTTTACACCTAAACCCTTCTGTAGCTTTTCTCTTCCTTAGACTATTAGGACAGCCACACAGAGGTATAGGAATCATCATTTTATCCAAATGGATTCCTTATGGCCATGACTTCAATCTTACAGGTTGAAATAGGCCTATCAATACACACACTTACATATAGGCATATGTATGCATTCATACAGAAATATGCATGTGGATATATTATAGTTTAAATTTTATATTGTCAATATTATATCAACATGTTAACATAGGCACGTACAAGATNAGAAGGGGAATAGCTGGGTCAAATGGTGGCTCCATTCCCAGCTTTCCAAGAAATCTCCATACTGCTTTCCAAATTGGCTGCACCAATTTGCAGTCCCACCAGCAATGTACAAGTGTACCCTTTTCCCCACATCCTCTCCAGCACTTGTTGTTGTTTGACTTCATAATGGCTGCCAATCTTACTGGAGTGAGATGGTATCTTGGGGTGGTTTTGATTTGCATTTCTCTGACTGCTAGAGATGGTGAGCATTTTTTCATGTACTTGTTGATTGACTGTATGTCCTCCTCTGAGAAGTGTCTGTTCAGGTCCTTGGCCCATTTGTTGATTGGGTTGTTTGTTATCTTATTGTTTAATTTTTTGAGTTCTTTGTATACTCTGGATATTAGGGCTCTATCTGAAGTGTGAGGAGTAAAGATTTGTTCCCAGGATGTAGGCTCCCTATTTACCTCTCTTATTGTTTCTTTTGCTGAGAAAAAAACTTTTTAGTTTGAGTAAGTCCCATTTGTTGATTCTAGTTATTAACTTTTGTGCTATGGGTGTCCTATTGAGGACTTTGGAGCCCGACCCCACCGTATGTAGATCGTAGCCAACTTTTTCTTCTATCAGACGGCGTGTCTCTGATTTGATATCAAGCTCCTTGATCCATTTTGAATTAACTTTTGTGCATGGCGAGAGAAAGGGATTCAGTTTCATTTTGTTGCATATGGATTTCCAGTTTTCCCAGCACCATTTGTTGAAGATGCTATCCTTCCTCCATTGCATGCTTTTAGCCCCTTTATCAAATATAAGATAGTTGTAGTTTTGTGGATTGGTTTCTGTGTCCTCTATTCTGTACCAGCTTCTATCCTTCTTTACTTTTTTGGGGGAAGTTATAATCCCAAATTGTTCAGAATATGAGCACATCTCTCAAACTGTCCAGAGTATGTGTACGGAAGAGGATTATTTGGCCACTGTCCCTCTGTCCTTGCTTTGGGATGCACACTAAGTCTCTTCTCCACTGTTTTGAGAGCTGTAGAACTCTGCTTTGAGCTGTGCTATATAGCTAGCAATCGCCATTTTACAATCTGCAGAATAACTCATGCTATTTGGATTCACTGCATAATTTGCCTCCATGAAAGCTGTTCATCTCCTTTGCCCACAGATGAATTGGGCATGCTCACTGTGAAATCCGATCTGGGAAAACTCCATTTCGTAGAACTTTAATGATTTAAAATGTGTGAATTTAGTTTCATCTGCAATTAACCAGGCTGATTTGAGAATGAATGCATTTCTATTTTCTTCTCATTTTGAAATACATATGCTTTGTCACTAAAATACCGATACATTTGTGTTAAGTACGGAAATGGAATATACACATTTCACAGGCACAAAAATACTTAATAATTCTTGAGTATTCCCCTATAACTTTTAAGGCATTTCATCTCCCAGCCTGATGATAAAAGACCTTAGATAAATAAACTTGCAATCATGTAATCCTGTCAATTCAAAGCGAGCTTGAACTGCACTAGACAGACCCCAGCAAAACTAGATTACTGGGTGAAAACAAACCACACAATTCTGTTTTTATGTATACATCGGTACTTGTTGACATACTATTAAATTGTTTTAATAGGGCCTACTTAAAAAGGTGTATATTTTGGTAGTTAAAGCTTACTACATGGGAAAGTATGTTTTATATCCAAAATATTGCTCTCATAGGAAAATTGCGTTTACGGCATTTAAACTACACAGCAAACCATGTTGCAGTGTCTTGTCTTTGGAAAACCCCTATTCAACTAAAATTGTACCCATCATTGAATCAGCAGTGATGAGGGGAAAAAATAATCAAAATCAAACCAACTATCACCTGGGGATTTAGCAGACCATGAAGGGTACAGGTTGCTGCACAATTAAGCATAGTTTGGCCTGATTCATTTTGGTCACATCTGCAGTCTGGATGAAACCTGAATGCTGAATTTTTCAGTCTCTGAAAACCTGTTCTTTCATGAATTTGTTTACCACAGCTTTCTCTCAGAGAAGATGGTGTACAGCAATGCATTTTTTTGGCTGGTGACATAGTTTGCCCCAGGGGACACACTTGCCTGGTGATCAGATACATCCAGTCCTCTGCACATCAGTGGCCTGTTCCTTCCACTTTTCCCCTGAAGTTGAGCTTCCCGGCTGCTTTTGTCAATCTGCCCTGAGAAGGTGAGTGCCTGGTTCTGAGTGTGAACAGGGCTCAGTATATGCTCAGGCCTCGGGGCTTCGAGGGACACCGTGATTCACAATCATGCTGCCTGTGGATCACTGCCAGCTTAGCTGCGCAATTAGATTTTCTTCTTTCCACTCTAAAAATTCTGTAAATATCATTGGTGGATTTTTCTCTGTCTCTGAATGATTTCACTAATGTTTGCTTCTCCATAAGTGTCTTTTTTTCTTATTTTAAATGCCGGGGTTGTAGCTCAGTGGTAGAGCACTTGTCTGGCATCCCCACCCCAAATAAAAAAAACCAAATCAGATATTTACAAGTGTGTTCAGCCAGCTTTCATGCGTATATAGGCACCATAACCTCAAACACCCATGATACTGTAGTCTTTGTCTATTTTCTGACTTATGACTCCTAAACTTGTTGACTCTGAGGGACCAGAGGATCTTTTGTATTCTAATGAGATGACTGGTGGCTGGGGACCCCAGATTGCTTCAGGATGGGAACTGGTTACCAGAGAAAAAGGTAGGGTTGGGAGTTCCAGACCCATCCCCAGTCTCTGGGGAAGGGCAGAGTGGCTGAAATCCCAGCTGACCAATGACCAGTGATGTAATCAAGCATTCCAACAGTACAAATCCTCCATAAAACCCCCAAAGGAATTGGTTCAGAGAGTTTCCCAGAAGCTGAACACGTGCCCAAGGAGGGCATGGAAACTCCGTGTCCATTCCCACACTTCTCAGTCTATATGTCTCTTTCATGTGGCGGTTGATATGTATCATGTGTATATTTTTAAAATAAATTGGTAAACGAAGTTTTTCTCTGAGTTCTCTGTGCTGCTTTAGCAACCTACTGAACCCCAGGAGAGGGATGATCTATAGCCATTTGGTCAGGAGCTCAGGCCACAACCTGGCGCTTACAACTGACACTGATGAAGGCGGGGACGGGGCGGGGGGCGCAGTTTTATGAGACTGAGCCCTCAATCTGCGGTATGACACTGTCTTCAGGCGGGTAGTATCAGAATTGAATGGAAGTATAGGATACCCTGCTGTTGTCCCCTGGGGAATTGCTCCAGGTGTGGGCAAATTCTCCCACACATGAGGTATCAAAGAACTGTGCTCAATATTGTGAATGAAAGTAAGAAAATAAAACCATTTTGTTTGGTTGTTTTTGTTCCCTGTCTATAAAACAGTACACTGGTCTAAATAAATAGAAGCCCGAGAGAGGCAACTGGAGAGTGGGCTGTACCAGGAGCAGCAGTGGAAGGCATTACTGTTTCCAAAACATCTTATCAAGTACACATGGGGCCTGTGCTCACCCTGTGCCTTATGAGTGATCCCTTGAGTTGGCAACTGTACAGTGAAGACCACAGCAACAGCAATAAATGAGAAGAGGTAAAGGAAGGAAAGATGCTCATTTTCCACAACTCGAGTGTTTTCTTAAAGATGTTTCCAATCAGCTGCATTCCCCAAACATCACAGGATCTGGCCAAGGTTTCTGCTTTGCTTTTTTTGGGATTACTGAAGCTGCCAGTAAAGAACCCAGTTTGGAGCCCAGTCAGTTCCCAGGCATAGTCCCAGCATCCTCAGACCTGCTTCACTGTGGACAGGCTGGTGTCAACATCCTCACCAGAGCGGATGCTTCTTTGTTGTCTTGGAAACAGATGTGTTGGCCCTTCTAGAGACACGCTGATCAGCACATCATGTCCCTGAAACCTCTCCAGTATGCTAATTTTAGTCCTTGTCCTAATGTTACTAAGCTTCATTTGGTCAGTCCTCTGAGACTAAATTGGGTCTTTAAAAAAAAAAAGAAAAGAAAAAGAAAAACACCTGTAGTTACTGAGAACAGGACAGACTCCATATCCACTTCAGTCATCTCCATGACCCATTGATATGAACTCTGCAATGTTGAGAAGTCCTGCATCTTAGTTGGTTTTGTGCTACTATAACATAATACCTGAGACTGGGTAATTTATGGAGAGCAGATGTTTATTTTCTATTAGGTCTGGGGGGTGGAAAGTCCAAGGTCAAGGCTCCAGCATTTGGAGTCTGGAGAAGGACCTTTCCTCGCATCCTTATATGTCAGGCAGTGGGGCAAGAGAGCAAGCTGCTCCTTCCAACAAGCCTTCTGTAAGGGCACCCACTCCCATTCACAAAGGAGGAACCTCATGACCTAATCATCTCTTAAAGGTGCCATCTCTCACTACTGTCACATTGACAACATTTGGATAGTGGAGAGACACATTCATACTATAGCCTCCTCCTTATTGTAAGTGAGCAGAAAAGTAGAATTACTTCTATCAAAATGTATAGCTGAAGCAATCTGGTATTACTGTAATTAGTTTTACTTAAATGAATATGGCGTTAGCCATGACACAGTGACTTATCATGCTGCCTGTTGGCTTGTGTGTGTTTAGCCTCTGTGTACCATTCCCATTCATTTATCAATTATATTTCAGGCCCACAATACACCAGAAGCTGTTGAACTTTTAAAAGCACATGCTATTTGAAGGAATAAATATTAAGTAGGAGAATAAAGAACAGTACAAATATTTTGATCTTTGAATTTGTTGTTGCTGTTTTTTAACTTCACAGTACATAAAACAGAAACACTGGGGTGAGACATGGCACGGATATTTTTTAAAGGCTCCCCAGGTGTACCCAGGGATGCGGCTCACTAGTCTAGACTAGAAGGAATTAATTGGATGTCCTCAAAGACATGCTTTACGATCTTTCTTACAACCAGTGTCAACATCCCTTGGAAGTTCGTTATGAATGCAGAACCTCAGGCCCTGTGCTAGACCATGGAATCAGAATCTGCATTTTAATCAGATCCCCAGATGATTAGCAGGTGCACAGAAATTTGGGAAAACCTGCTCTATCATGTTGCCCACCACAGCTGGGTTAGGCCTTTGAAGAATACAGCTATGCCTCACCCTTCCTCATTCAAACCTGTGTCAGAAGCTTTGCTGGAGGCACTGAGAGGCTGCACAGCACAATAAGACACATTTCCTATTCATCAGATCTTCCAAAGCAGTGGAAAGGCAGGCCCTGGATACTTTATGTAGCAGAGAGAGCCAACTTCATTCACAGTAATTAGTCCAAGGTACATTCTCTGTCAGAGAAACAGAGGCCACATCTACAAAGTAACAGATCTAGGCCTCCGCACTCACTATATGTAGTGCATCCATCACAAACTGATTTCTTGTCAATACAAGTGTGGTGACCACAGAAAAAGAGGTCTGGCATAGTAGAGGCTTTCCACAGCTCTAATGCCAGCCTAGTCACTGGCGAATCCGTTTTGGAAGCTGGACTATGGAATAATCCCTATTTCTATCCCTAAATCTGCTTCTTTCATTATTTCTACCCTCTTCTCTCTGTTTTTCTCTTTCTGTCCATAGCACTTTCACCATGTCCTTCTCCATTGCCCTCTCCAACTCCCTCTCTCAATATATCTAGCTACTCCACCATTTTCCAAAATCCAATTTGAAGTGGTTCACCACAAAACACAGGATTACCCCATACATTGTCCCCATCCCTCCTGCCTTCCGGCCCTGCTCTTATTCTGCTTGGAAAGGCCTTCTCTTCCTGGCCATCATTGCATACCCAGCCTCACCCTCCTGCAGGTCGTGGTTCCCTCAATGCTCCACTACATCGCACCCTCTGTGCTCTTTCTCACGGATTCCTGGCTGGATCACTGCAGCCTTCTGACTCCTTGTGTCTCCTCTTGGGTCACTGCATTGCTTCTGTCTACGTGCACAGGCTTTGCCTCTCCAGCCAGAGAAGGATTTGACACCATGGCCTGTGGCAAAGGTGAAAAGCCCCGTACTGTGCTGTACTCGTAGTGGGTGCTCAGCAGATATTTGTGTGAATGTGTGTGTGTGTGTGCGTGCACGCGCGTGCGCACGCATGCATGTGCATGTATGCTTGTCTGTTCCTATCGCATGGTGCAGGAGAGTCAAAGAGCAGAGGGTTCTAAGTAAAAAAATCACAGAGGACTCTGAATGACCTCACCAAGACATTTAAACACTGCACCTCAGTTTACATATCTGTAAAAAGAAGGAGTTGAGCTAATGATCTCTATGTTTATTTCCAACCCAGACTTGCTTTATTGCTGTTAGTGTTCAATGGGTAATGTCTTTGCTAGCACTGGCTGCTTAAGACTTCACCTTAACAGGTATATGACATACTAGCACCCAGCAATGATGTCCATCAAATTGTCTCTAAATCACAGAAAGGTTGGACTCCATCTTTCTCGCTAAGTTAGTGTGTGGCTCCATCAACAAGACTGGGTAAGTAGATCATGATTCATTCAGCCAAAATTCACCAAGTAGGGCCTTGTGCCAAACAAGGTGCTGAGCCTCGGCCTTAAAGCCCTCAAGGCTACTGGGGGAGCCATACCAAGAAACCAACCACTGCATCTCGGCATACTCTCTTCTATAATTCAGTGGACCCAGAAAGCTGTCAGACACTGCAAGTGCCTAATCCCAGGCTGGGAATTATCAAAGAGCCAGTTTTTTAGAGTAAGTAATACCAGTGGGCAGGGTGAGGAGTGCAGCATTTCACAGCAGAGAAGTGGTGGGAACAAGACATGAGATTTGGAGAGAATAAAGCAGTTTGATGTGGCTGAACAGTAAGAAGGAGTGAGAGACAGTGCCAGAGGAGGCAGGAAGGAGGGTACAGGATGACCTGCAGTCCAGAATGGGAGTTCAGGCAGGACAAGCCAGGGGAAGTCCTTCTTCCTCACAGTAGGAACTGTAGTCCTCAAACTTTTGGCACTTTAAAGAGGAAAGACAGTAGAAGGAATCAGACATAACTTTCCTATGTTCATACATAAATATGCCAACAGTGAAACTCCATATCATGTACAACCATATAAGAATAGGATCTTAATTAGCATAAGTACATAAGTTATACTCTGTGTATGTATAATATGTTAAAATGCACTCTACTGTCATGTATATCTAAAAAGAAGACCATCACCACCAACAAAAAGAGCCAAGCCAGCCTGGGTTTAAGCCTCAGCAAGGTGCAGACTCCTGAAGATTTCAGGGCTGGTTCCAGGCACCACACCAGTTACTTTGCTTTCATAAGCATGAGATAAGAGTTAGGAACAAGGAATTTTCCAAGTTGCAGAGAGAAAGAAACAGACAGAGACAGACACAGAGAAATGTTCCTAAGGCCACACCCAAGAACAGCAAATCATAGACCCAGGATTCACAGTTTGATCCTCTGCCAATATACCCAATCTCCGCTCACTTTCGGCCCTGTGTCTTGAAGAGTTTCCACGTGTTCTTAAAATCTACCTAAACCATAATATGGAAATGGTTCTTGCTTCCTGCTGTCTCTCTGCTCGCCATGACCACTCATTATTTCCCCCTGATGCCCAAGCTGCATGAACGTGTGGGAAGAACATAAAGGAGGGATGGCTGATGCAGGAGCCTGGGGCCAGGAGAAGCTGCGGGGAAGTGGAGCAGCTCCTCCCCCTCCCACTCTGCTCCATTTAACTTGGCTTTGAAAGGGCAGATCATTGGGGACCAGTTTTTTTTTTTTTTTTTTTTTTATCACTAGTGACTTCTTTTCCCAAGAAATGTGAGCCCGGTGGATATGAAGGATAATTGGTGAAGTACTTTGAGGTTTCTTGAATATAAAGGACTGTGTAGGTGTGTAATATTATTATTACCATTTTCTGTTCCAGAAGTGATCTTTGAAAAAATGAAAGGTATGTAATTTTCAGCTTTCCTCCCAGACTGGCTTATGGCCATATTTAACATTAATATCATATTCCTTTAGGTGCACATAATTAGGATGTTTTTGTGGCTAGTTAACTCTGGCTTGAGAGGTGCATTATATAACAACATTTTTGCACCAACACTAAGCAGTCAACAGTCAGCTAACTCTGATGATCTTTACTCCATAAAAGAGCAGAAATTATCAACTAAATCTCACAGATGTATAAAAGTTGTTCAATCAATTAAGAAGCACCTTTTTTATTTTAAATATTTTTTAGTTGTAGATGAACACAATACCTTTATTTTATTTTTATTTATTTTATGTGGTGTTGAGGATCAAACCCAGTGCCTCACACATACTAAACTAGCACTCGACCACTGAGCCACAATCCCAGCCCAAAAGAAGCACCTTTTTTTTTTTTGACAATCCCTCAAATGCACTGAAAACTTTAAGGATGCTAATCTATTTATGAGGGAATCACCAATTTCACTAGCGTAAGGGGCAATTCTTTGAGCTCCCTCCAGGCTCAGATGTTTTCACAAGTTCATTCTAAGGTGAACACAGGCAGAATTTCAAGCTTTTGAAGATAACTGGCCAATATATTTGTGTCTTAAAAGACAGCCCAATTCTTTATACTCTTTTTCTGAGAGACCCTGGCTCACCCGTGTGAGAACCTGCTGGGAATCTTGCTCAACTCCAGGCAGTTATTTCTCCACATTTTGAACTATCCCTGGTGTTCAATGTTTCTTAAAAAAATTACATGTTTTTTAAAAAGTAGACTTCATTTTTAGAAAAATTTTAGATATGCAGGAAAATTTAGAAGACAGTTACAGAGATTTCCTACATACTCCTGTACCCAGTTTTACCTATTAAATTGTACTAGTATGTATTTATGGACCAATATTGATACAGAATTATTAACTGACATCCACAGTTTATTTTGGTTCATAATTTTAACTTAATGTCCTTTTTCTTTTCTAGGATCCCATCCAGTATACCATAGTATACCCACTTGTTATATTTCCTCTTAGCTGTGGCACTTTCTCAGACTTTCCTTATTTTGATGATGTTGACAGTTTTTGTTGTTGTTGTTGCTGCTGCTGCTGTTTTTGTTTGTTTGTTTGTTTTTGTTTTTGTACCAGGGATTGAACCTAGGGGCACTTAACCACTGAGCCACATCCCCAGCCCATTTTTTATTAGAGACAGACTCTCACTAAGTTGCTTAGGGCCTTGCTAAATTGCTGAGGCTGGCTTTGCACTTACAATCCTCCTGCCGTCAGCCTCCTGAGCTGCTGAGATCACAGGCGTGAGCCAAGGCACCTGGCTGATGTTAACAGTTTTTGAGGCATACTCATGAAATACTTTTTGAAAATGTTCCCCAATTGCAAATCATATGATATTTTCTCATGAGAAGACTGCAGCTATGGGTTATTAGGGAAAGACACACAAGTCAAGTGCCATTTTCATTATATAATGTCCACGTTACCTGGTATTAACGTAATTTGTGACTTAGGATCTTGGCATTGATCACCTGCCTGAAGTAGTGTTTTTAGCTTCCTCCATCGGAAAAGTTACTCTCCTCCCCTTTCTAAACTCTACTCTTTGGAAGGAAGTCACTGTGTTCAGCCCACAGGTAGGAGTGGGGTCCTATGCCTCCCCTCCTGCATAAATTATTTCTAATCTTCTCCATGGGCCTTAGACTCTGACTTACCATTTATTAATGGACCCAATCATTTGTTTATCACAGTATGGATTCATGAATATTTATTGCATGTTCTGGGTTTTAATTCAATGCCATTTTGTTTTTTAAACTGTTTCAGCATGGCCACTGGAGTTCTTTCATTTGGGTTTTGTGCTCCTTTGCCATAGTCCACTGTTGTGTTTCTTTTGAGTACTTCCTTCCTTTCTGGCACTGTAAAATGCACCAGGTTCATGTTGTATATGTGTTTTTCATTGGGGGAAAACGTTGGGTCACTAGTGGTCATTTCTTTGAAGAAATTTATCCTCAGTTTTTGAGTAGGATTTAGAGGAGATGCAGTTTAAAGCCTAACACAGAACGGCACCTCATGTGAGCAGAATCTGTCTGAGCAGAGTGGCCCAGACTCCAGGTGGCATTGTGCATGGATGTGAGGGAGGATACCACGGACAAGCAGGTGGCTGGATAGAAGAATACCAGAAGGCTGTAGCAAACATGGGCCAGCCTACTTCCTGAGACCAAGTGCTACTTTTTCAGGCTCAGAGGACTGATCATTCACAGCTGAGAGCAACCAGCCATCTAACCTGCCCCATCTGCTGATAGGATATTTGAGGCAGCCAGTTTCAAAAGACATTTGGGGGAATCTTTCTTTATACAAGATGAGAAATAGGGAGGGAGAGCAGAGAGGAAGCATCTTCTTGGTGTCATGTGCCAACCCAAATTAACAACTAATGAAAGCAGATTGTATTTAGCAGATTTTAATATAAATTAGGTTAATGGTGACACATTTGAAATAGTACACTGAAAAATCAGTCTGTAATAACAAGCTAACAGATGTTGGCATTTTTATTATTAATTATACATTTCATTATCATCTGATTATTGTCAAACATCATTTGACAGAAAAAAATCATATAAATGATTCATATGTACTTGTTATGATGTTGAAAGGTGCTAGTGCCTGTTTTATTAATGTAGTGACTTGAGTGGTCTGATATCATTCTAAAAATCTCAAGTTTAATCAAGACTATTGAGCCATACACAGTATGTTACAATAGCCCTTAATTTAACTGTGCTTGTCATTGAACGATGTCTGAGAATTTCATGTCCTGACCCATCTTACCCATCTTCTCTCCTCTTTAGTACAAGGCCTCCTGGAAGAAGATTCTGTTTTTCAGGGAATACTGCTGAACAAATCAGACAGCAGTAGCATGCAACAGATGGTCACTTCTCAAAAGGATGAAATAGGGTTTCTTACATATAAATAAAATGAAATTAAGAAATGGACAGCATAGATAGCCATTCACTAGACCAGTAACATATACTATAAGTTTTCTCTCCCTCATATTCTTGGGGAGAAATCTACTTTAACTATTTTACACACAAATTCCCTATCTACACACACACACACACACACACACACACACACACACGTGTGTGTGTGTGTATGTGTGTGCATGCACATGTGCCAGCAGCTTTCTACTTAAGTATTATTCCAGTTATTCTTTGCTGACTACTTCAGACAGTATATGGTACTTAGGAACCATAAGAAAACCTTGTGATTTATGCAATATCTTGGACTTTCATGAAGCAAATGGCTCCTTAACTAGGTTGGAGTATATGTCACTAAGGGAGACTGCCAAGGATGGTATGAAAGTTTTGGATATTCTCCCCCATGAAAAATTTGGTAATGGAGTTAGAGACACTTAGCGAAAAGCACAGCTTGAATTAGGCCACTATGTATATTTGTCCTGGGCAATCACTTTATTTACATGACTTGAAAGAGCCTAAAAGCCTTTATGAAAAAATCTACTTCCAAAAGCTTATCATAACACTTCAGCCTGCTTACCAACTCTGCTCTGTGATTCCAAGGGTAAAAATCATTCCCATTCCCCTTAGAGAACTAGTGAGATGGTGGTGACAGAGGCTTGAATGTCCCAATTTCCTGAGACTTAAGGAAAGCCTATGGGCTCTCTTCCATCAAATGATACTTTAGGAAAAAAGTGTATTCTATATCAGCTCAGTGACTTACCCTGGGGATATGTACCTGACTCTTAGTGCATAGTCAGATTAGTAGATAGACCAGTCAAGCACCTGTCCATGTTTCTCAACCATAAGGGGTGTCAGAGCTTGAGTAAAGATGTAATGAGATTCAAATTTTCACACCAGAGAGTCTCTCTCAAGAAGGGTACTTCATGGGGACAGAAGGAGTATTTTATTATCTGCTTGTAGTATATTGTGAGATTGCCTGCAGTATGCTTCAGTATCAACAAGTGGTAGCTACAATGGCTTTAGAGAGGATGTGTTCAGGTGACGGCAGATCTTTTATTTTGCTGAAATGTGCAAAAATTGTGTCCAGAGTTGAGTTCAGAACCAAAAACGAACTCTAAGCTTATCACTCCTGGACCTTCTGCCCTGTCCTTCTCTCACCAGCATGGCTACTCACCTCTACATGAATGCTCAGCTACTATTTCAAGAATACTGATTTAATCCATTGTCAAATTATTAACCTACCAAGTATGTCCATATAACTCATCTCAACCTAGGGCAGTCATAAGTAGGTCTGGGCCTAGAGAAGAATGATTGGGGATCTTCTAATAAGGAAAAAAAAAAAAAAAAAAAAAAAAAAAAAAACAACAACCCAGCAACAACAGAACATTGATAGGAGATTCTTATTCATATGCATAAGTAGGGCTCTGGGGTCCTCTGATACTATGGCCCCATTTGATATTAATGCTTCAGTGATAGAAGCCAGTATGTTGGTTTCTCCCATGTAACCCTACACTGGAGTAAAGGAGAGGTTTTTGCTTTGACCACGATGTGTTTGACATTAGGAGATGCAGAACAATTAGAGGAAGTGATAGAAGAGGACTGGTCAGAAGATAGTGCCCAGGGTTTGGGTAACCACAGGGGTTGGCTTGGGTGCCTGGCCATGTTCTCCTAGCTATGGAGAGCAGATCCAACTTGATGAGAAATTTTAGGTAAGTAAACACAGGAGATTACCAAGGATAAAAAGGTATATTCTTAGACCCTTAGGCTCTTATGCTGTGATCAATGTAATTTTTCAAGAATATTATATTGAAGTCTGAAAAACCACTTATAATTCAGAAAGGAGCAGATTCTATCTGTGGTACTTTTGAATTTTATTTTAATATTCTTATTTTTCACAATTTAGTTATTTTTACTAAATTAAAAAAAAATTGGGTAACCATGACCACAACCCAGTTTGAGAACATTTCCATGATTCTTAAAAGATGTTTGTGACTGTTTAATTAGTCCTGTTCCCCATCTGCAATAGCTTTGAGAGCAAAAGTAATAGCATGTTTAATATTAAGATTACCTCTATGAAAACATTTATGTGCTTGAGGCCCCTAAACAGAATCATCCTTTCCAGTAATATATTTTTTTAAATGCTTAAGTTTCATAATTTTAACCTTTTAGCCAAGTGCAGTCCTTATTGATACCAACACTTGGCGAGAATTTATGACTCTCACTTTGGAGTTAGTTTAGTTAAAACATGAGTAATATCTGTCATGAGTATCTGTTGATATGGCTGCCTGCTGCCAAAGCTCAGAGATTCAATGTTGGTCATGCATTTTTAAAATAATATTTTTATTAGTGCATTATAGTTATACATAATAGTGGGATTCATTTTGATATATTCATAAACACATATAACATAATTTGCTCCATTTCAATCCTCAGTACTTCTTTGATGTCCTGATGTGGAGGATTTTTCAACACAGAGAACCATTTCTGATTCTCCAGATACCAACCTATTGAACAATTTAACTCAACTCTGACACTACCTAAATGGAGTTAGGACAGATACCACTGTTTAAAGACTCAACCCCATAAAATGGTGTCTGACTTCAGACACAGTTTGCAAGTCCTGGGGATCAGGTACTTCTGACTGACAATGTATTGTAAGTATTTTTAATTTTTTCTGTATATTATAATTTGTGGGTATTTTTTAAGCCTTTCTGACTGGGGAAAGACGGCCCCTTCTAGGTCTAATCAATTCTTAGAGATTAAAAAGGATGAAAATATGTCATTAGCACACAAATTAAACAATCCAGAGCCATATCTACTCTACCCACTGATATACCACAGAAGACAATGTTCTCTAGTCTGATTCATCCTTGGATCAGGTACCAGGCAACTAGAGACCACCCCTTTAGCCAGTCCTGAAACTTCACCATGCCTCATCTTGCCTGTTCCTCAGAAACCATGAAGACTATGACCTTAACTTTCCTCTTGCTTGTGTCTCTGACTCCTGACAATCCTGGTGTCTTTCCTGTGTGTCCCTAACGGGAGGAAGGAGGCAGACTCCACAGGGACATCAGAATCTAAAGAACTAGGTGTTGAGTTCCTTTGTTCCTTTATTTTCTCCCATATATCTTTTACAGGGAGCTTCAGACAATTTCAGCTTGGAACCACCAGTAGGCACTGACTAAAACTGGTATCCATAAGGCCTGTTGTCTTAGAGAGAAGGGAGGAAGAGAAGAGAAGAGAAGAGAAGAGAAGAGAAGAGAAGAGAAGAGAAGAGAGAAAAAAGAAGAGGAGGAAGAGGAGGAGGAGGGAAGGAGAAGAGATGGAGTGAGGGGGGGGGGAGAGAATATGAATGAGAGAGGGAGGGAGGGCTTGAAAACAGAGAGAAAGTTTGGCAATACCTTCCATACTCCAGTCAAACATCAAGGTAAAACCTGCACTATCACCACTTGAGGTTTCAGTGGGGCCAGTAGGTTGCTGGGACTCCAGCCCACCCCTCCTCTCTAAAGAAGCGGAAAGTGCTCTGATTTCTCTCCATGGTGGTTGTAAAATCAGTAACAGGTCCTTTATTCCCACCTGGAAGACACAGGCAGTGTTCCAGTTTCCCCCACTGAAGTGCTGTAAGAAGGGAACATGTCGACACCTAGCTGGCAACAATGAGACTAATAGGCTAGTTTGCTCCTCTTTCCTGGACTTCCTGAGTCTTGGTGTATCAATGGGGTGCAGGGGAAAGCTGAACCCCACTCCCATATAATCAACTAGGTGTAATAAGGTGAATGAAGAAAGATGAGTGAAGAAGCCTTCTCCCCTCCCTTCCCTGGCGTCAGTAGGGCCCAGTAGGGAGCTGAACTTCTGCCTCCAACCTTCAACAAAATAGGTGTGTGCCAGTTCTTCCCGTCCCTTTCCTTGGTGCAGTGGGGCCAAAGGGGAGATGCCCTTTCACACAAGCTGAGATAATGAGGCAGTTCAAGCTGTGTCCTACTTTTGCTAGGACCAAGGGGAGAGCTGAATGCCCACTCATTCATATATAACAGGACAGGATGAGTTTCTGTCCCATTTTTGTTAGTGTTGTTCTGGTGGGGCCCAGTAAGGAACTAAACACACACCCACCTCCCCTATATAATATATGCCAACAGGATGACTGCCCACTGAAAATGACGATTGAATGGGATCCATAGTTTCAAAAGATGATATCCAAAATATTCCAAATAGAATTGAAAATCAACCATCATATCAACAAGCAGGAAAATCACATGAAGGAAAAGGGCATTTAAAAGACACTAAAATGAAGATGAATTAGACGATAGAATTATCTGATAAGGACCTTAAGAAATCATCATAAAAATGCTTCAAGAAATAATTACAACTTCTCTTGAAACAAATGAAAAACAGGAAAATCTCAGCAAAGAAATAGAAGTATAAAAAAAGGAACAAATGGAAACTACACAATGGAAAAATATAATAACCAGATGAAAACTATCAGTAGTTGAATGAAGATGACAGGAAGATGAGGATAGAACCAACAAATTTGGGGACATATCAATACAATTGACCTAATCTAATGACAAAAGTAGATTGAAAAATTAACCATGTCTGAGGGACCTGGAGGATAATAAAGGAGCTAGCACTTATATTTTCAGATTTCAGAAGAAAAAGAGAGAGAGAGAGAAAAAAAAAAAGATACTGAAAAAGTAGTCTATAAATAAAGTTGGAAATTTCCCAAATTTTACAAATGACATAAATCTTCAGATTCAAGAAGCCATAGAGAGAATTAACATGATAAAACCCATGCCAAGACACATTATAATTTAACTTACGAAAATTGAAGACAAAAAAGAAGAAGTTGTGAAAGCAGCCATAGAAAAATGACATATAACTTATAAGGAACACATGTTAGAAGGACAGAGGATTGCTTATCTGAAACCATAGAAGCCAGAAAAAGTGGCACATCATTTCTCAAGTACTGAAAGAATTGTCAACTGTGATTCTATATCCAGTAAGCTATCCTTTGTCAAAGATAAGTAGGGGAAATAAAGACACTTGCAGACAAAGAAAACTAAGAAGGGTTGCTTGTAGAAAATCTGACCTTAAAAAGGAAATAATGGCTAAAAAAGCTTAAAAAGGGAAAAGCTTAGAAATTTGGGAAAGAAATGACAATGAAATGGATAAACATAGGAGTAAATAAAACAGAATATCTACTTCTTGTGAGCTTCTTGAATCATATTTAGTGGCTGAAGCAAAAATTATAACACCATCTGTTGTGATGCTCAGTGTAAATATATAGTTTAAGATAACTGTATTTTGAAAGTGGGGAGGGTAAAGGAACTTAAATGGAAATAAGGTTTCTATACTTTATTTGAAGGGATAAAACACTGATGCCAATGGATTGTTTTAACTTATGTATATACAGGATAATACATACAGCAACCCTAAAGAAAACTATAGGTAGTGATATTCTCTCAAGCACTATAAATTAATCAAGATGGAATCCCATAAACATGCAAGTAAGATAAACACAACAAGATAAGAAAAAAGAGACAGAAATGAGAAACAGAAGCACAAAATACATTTTTAAAAAAAGACACTCAACATTTCAATAATTGCTTCTAGCATACATAGTCTAAACATGCCAATCAAAGGATTAAAAAATTGGCAGAGTGGATGAAAGTAAAAAAAAAAAACAACACACTTAACTCTATATGGTTAAAAATACTGACTTAAAATTTGATTATATGGAAGGTTGAAAGTAAAAGGATAGAAAAGATATACCATGCAATCATAACAACAACAATAAAAAAATTAAAAATGGCTATACTAATAGCAGTTTGAATTCACAAGAAAAAGTGTTTACTAGTGACAATGATTAGTCCAGCAGGAAAACATAATGATCTTAAATGTGTACATTTTGAACAACACATAAACCAAAACTGATTTAGAGCTGAAAGGAGAAACAAACAAATGTGCAATTACAGCTGAAGACTTCAACAAGAAGGAAATAAAATCTCTGCAAGGATACAAAGATCTGAATGACACAATCAACCAACAGGACCTAACAAACATGTGTGGAATGCCCTACCCCAAAGGAGCAGACTATACTTTATTTTTTAAATTGCCTATGCTGTACTGCTCAACATAAGACCATAACCTGTGACAGAACACATAGCTCAATAAACTTATAAGAACTGAAATCATGCAGTATTTTCTCTAACCATAATGGAATCCAACGAGAAATCAGTAACAGAAAGATAACAGGAAAATAACCAAATACTTGAAAATTCAAACAACACACTTATAAATAATCCCAGGTCATACAGGAACTCCCAAAGTAAAATTTTAAAAATACAGAAAAGAATACAGATGGAATTATAACATCTCCAACTATGTGGGATGCAGCTAAGCCAGTGATGAGAGGAGGCTTTATACCACTAAATGCTCACATTATAAGTGAATAAAGGTCTAAAGTAAGTAGTTTCAATTACAAGCACCAGAATCTAAAAAGAAAAGTTAAATAAGTCATAATCAAGAAAAATAAATGAAGTCCGAATGAGCAGAAATCAATGAAATTAAACATAGGAAAGTGATACAGAAAATCAGCAAAATACAAAACTATCATTTTGATTAAAAACAATACAATTAATAAATCTTTAGCAAGACTGACAAAGGGAAAAAGGAAAAAGACACAAGCCATCAATATCATTAATTCATATCACTTTTATCTTGTTACCTTTAAAAAAAGAAACCCATGCCAAGACACATCATAATGAGGCATGCATTAGTTTCCTATGGCTGCTGTTAACAAATTATCATGAACTTTGTGGTTTAAAACAACACACACTTATTCTTTTAGCACTCTAGAGATCCAAATTCTCAAATCAGTTTCACCATGTCACTCTATGGAGGTTCCAGGGAATAACCCATTTCTTTATATTTTCCAGTTTCTAAAGAGCTTCATTTCTGAGTTCCCTGGATCATGGCCCCTTCTTCCACCTTAAGTGCTGGCTGCTTAGCATCTTGTTTCAGTTATCACATTGCCTTCTCCCTTATGAGGCTCACTCCCTATTTTAAGAACATCTGCATTTGCATTTGTGGTCCGCCTGAACAACCTAGGATAATCTTCCAATTCAAGATCTTTAACTTAATCACATCTACAAAGACTCCTTTTGCCTATAAAGTAATACTGTTTAGGGATTTCAGGGATTAGAACCTGGATATCTTTGATCTACCACAGAACAGAACAAACATCTTTGCATTAATAAATACTACAACTTAGAACAAATAGATCTCAAAAAACACAAACTACTAAAACTCAATTGAAATGAAATAAGGAATCTGAATATTCTAATCAACTACTAAAGAGATTGAATATTTAATTAAAACCCTCCTGAAAGAAAATTTCAGGCTCATAAGTTATCACTTAGTAATTATACCAAATCTAAATAGAAGAATTAACATCAATTTTATGAATCTCTTCCTAATGGAGATGAAGAGGGGAAAAAACATATACCCATTAATTCATAAGGCTAATATTGCTGTGTTACCACAATCAGTCAAAGACAGTTAAAAAAAGAGAAAGAGACAGAGAAAGAAAAAGAAAGCTATAGACCATTATTGCTCATGGACTTAGAAATAAAAATCCATAAAAATTTTTAGTAAATTAAATCCAATAATATATAAAAAGAATAATACACCATGAACAAGTAGGATTTATTCTAGGTATGTAAGCCTAATTACACATTCAAAATTAAATCAGTATAATACACCATACTATCAGGCATAAGAAGAAAAGTGTATTACCATATTGATCAATATAGAAAAAGCATTTGACAAAGTCTAATATCAATTTATGACTTAAAAAAAAAGTCTTGGTAGAGTAAGAATAGAGGGAAACTTTTCTAACTTGATAATGAACATCTACAAATATCCAACAGCTGATACATCACACAGAAGAGTGAAAAACTATATGTTATTCTTCGAGGGGTGGAAACCAAGCAAAGCTGCCTGCTCTTGCTCCTCTTACTCAACACAGCACTGGAAGTCCTAGTCATTTCACTAAGGAAAGAAATAAATAAGCAAATAAATAAAAGGCCTACCAACTGCACATGAAGAAATAAAACTGTCCCTATTTGCAGATAACACTACACAGAAAATTTGGAAGAATATACAAAAATTTGTAGAACTAATAAGATAGTTCAGAGAAATCACAGAATACAAGATAAGTACACAACAGTCAATTTTATATCTATGTAATAGAAAATGAACATGTGATACTGAAAATAAAAGCACATTATCATTTAAAACCACTCCTAAGAAAATAAAATACTTAGGTGCACATGACAACAAAGTATGTATAGGGTCTGTATGCTGAAAATAGAAAGTGCTGATTAAAGAAAATTTTTGAAAAAAAAATAAACAATGAAGAGACATACCATTTTCATGAACTGGAAGATTCAATGAAATAAGAACATTGATTTTCTCTAAGCTGATCTCTTGATTTAATACAATTCCAATATGGCTTTCAGCAATATTTTTCTGTAGTTATAGGAAACATTTTCCAAAATTTCTCTGAGCTTATACAAGCTAAACCATCTTGGAAAAGCATAAATAAGTGTGTGGAATCACACTAATATTAGAGATTAGTATGTAGATGGGAGATTCAATCTTTCCAATTTCATGACTTATTATATAGTGATAATAATCAGCAATGTATAGACATGCAGATCATATCAAAACAGAAAACCCAGAAACAGACTCACATGAACATGCCTAACTTATTCTTGACAAAAGTACTTCCTCAATGGAAGGACTTTTATCAAATAGTGCAGGAGCAAGTAGACATCCCTGAGCAAGATAGATATATTAGGAGGATAGTAGGTACATAGATAATATATAGATAGATGGAACCTTGATCTAAAACTCAAAACTTATCAAAAAATTAGCTCAAAATAAATCACAAACTTAAATTTAAAATGTAAAATCGTAACTATTTAAAAAACAAAAATGTCTTTCAGAATATAGGATTAACTATGCAAAGAATTCAGAGACTTGAAAGTAAAAGTATGATCCATAACAGAAAAAAATGATTAATCAGACTCCTCAATATTAAAAGCTTTTCTTCTGCCGAAGACTATGTAGAGGATGAAAAGATAAATAACAGGTTGAAAGAAAATATTTGCAAACCACATATCTGACAAAGAACTAGGATTTGGAATATATTAAAAACTGCCAAAACAATTAGAAAGTTTCAAAAGCAAACAATCTAATTAGATGTTAGAAAAAATTCACTAAAGAGGATATATAAATGGTAAATAAGCACATGAAGAGACATTCAACATCATTAGTCTGTAGGGAAATGCAAATTAAAACTACAGTGAGATATAAGTACACACCTATCAAAATGACTAAAATAAAAAATAGTGATAACATTAAATGCTGGTGAGGCTGCAAAACAACTGGATCATATACACTGCTGATGAGAATATAAAATAGTATAACTACTCTGGAAAATTTTTGACAGTTTCACTAAAAGAAAACTAAATGTGCAACTAACATAACTACCATACAACTCAGCAATTGCACTCTTGGGCATTAATTTAAGAGAAATGGAATCTTATATTCACACAAAAATTGTATACAGATGTTCATAATAGTTTTTGCTTTATACCAATTTTATTCATAATATCCCTAAACTGAAAACAGCCCAGATGTTTTTCTGTGGGTGAATGGTTAAACCAACTGGTACCTCATAGCATGTAATCAAGAGCATGTGGCATTAGTGGAAAGGGTAGCCGAATAGGACTGGAAAGTATGTGCTACTGCCCGGCAATAAAAGAGGAACAAATTATTGATACGTGCAACATGTGGATGAATCTTCAGGCAATTTTTCTGGATGAAAAAAAATCAGGCCTAAAAGGTTACATACTTTTTGATTCTTTTATGAAAAACATTCTTGAAGTGACACAATTATAGAAATGGGGAATACGCGAGTGGTTGCTGGGAGTCAGGGACCAAGGGACGGAAAGTGGGTTGGGTGTGGCTATAAAAGAGCAATAGGAGGAACCCCAGAAACCCCAGAGGTGACAGACTGCACCCTATCTTGACTATATCAGTGTTTTCCCTTCTCTCTCTCTCTCTCTCTCTCTCTCTCTCTCTCTCCCCTTTTCTGCCTGGGCATGGAACCCAGGGTCTCCCACATACTAAGCAAGTGCTCTACTACCCAGCCACATCCCCAGTCCCTCCACATTATTTTTTATGAATGCATCTGAGGTTATAATCATCTCAAAATGATGCTGAAAAATAATCAAAAGGAGATGAGAGAAGGTTTACCATTTATTGAGTAATTACTATAGATTCAGTAATTAGCCGAATCCTTTTCACATATATCATATATTCTCAAAATTTCTCTGCAAGGTATGTAGGATCATGCATCACTTAAACAGGTATATATCCTGAGAAATGTGTTCACGGGCGATTTTATTGGTGTTTGAACATTGGAGAGTGAACTCACACAAACCTATATGGTATAGCCTAGTATATACCTGGCTATCTGGCATTTTATATATGTTTAACTACACATATCTGTGTGTATATGTATGGTATTACTCCCAGTGCCTGGATAAGCAAAACAACCTGAGAGTAAATCAAGTACAAGATAAATTGATGCCATCAAGAGACATGGTAAACACAAGTGTATGAGGCTGCTGCTGGTGTCACAGCACACTGTTTTACAGTAAACTCAGATAGATAGATAGATAGATAGATAGATAGATAGATAGATAGATAGATAGATTATATATATATATATATATATATATATATATATATATATATATATATATATA